>NC_060063.1:28372430-29032551 GCF_020283565.1 Trifolium pratense
GAGCCGTTAATTACCCCAATGGTGGTTGAAACCGTTGTTGGAGTAGTTACCCCCGTCGTACTTGACACTGACACAGGTCCTGGTTGCCCGGTAGTGCTTGAAGTACTAGCGTTACTAATTGACGCTTGGGTTGATTGTCCTTTTGCATTTGGAGGATTATTTTGATTGTTGGATGTAGAAGCGACCATCTCTAAAAGAATTCCTACCACTTCTTAATCGCATGCACTTTCAAAAGTAGTATCTTATATGCAGAAAACCAACACAAATTTTGAAACAAATTATAAGTAATGAAAAGTCTCGAGAGAAAATAGTCCACAAAGAGGTCCCGCTGTTTATTAATTTTTTTAAAAAAAAAATGAATTTCTAACCTGCCTTTGGCAGGGTGTCCAAACTACTAACATTTATCTCTAATTACATTTAGGTATCGTTTGGCCTGATTTTTTTTCTCCTTATTTAGAGCTTATGTAAACAACTTATGCATATATAACACTTTTTACACTTTTTTGTGTTGTTGATGAAGTATATCACAACTTCTTTTTTTGAACGAGCAAAGAGTATAGCCTATATATACCACTATACCAGTACATCATAACTTAAGTACGGTATGGAAACGGAATTTTGTACGGACATTGGTGTTTATAGACTACTCCTGTGAGGATATTGCATTCTTTCAATCTCAATAAAGAATAACTCAAAAAAACAAGAAACACATATATAAAACACCTTGTGAATATCTTGTTT
Organism: Trifolium pratense; assembly: GCF_020283565.1. Taxonomy (NCBI): domain Eukaryota; kingdom Viridiplantae; phylum Streptophyta; class Magnoliopsida; order Fabales; family Fabaceae; genus Trifolium; species Trifolium pratense. The sequence continues at coordinate 28,373,172 of NC_060063.1, forward strand.
TGAATAACTTACTAAATTGATATAAAACATGAACCTTTCCTCCGATGATCTTCACTTTTCAAGGTGTTTTAAATGTGTTTCTCAACCTTGCATCTCACTCAAAAGTACTCCATTCATTTAGTCTTTAAATGTCCTAAGAATTTCCTCAAATTAGTCTATGGTACCGTTTGGCCCAACTTTTTTTAGGTGTAAAAGCTCTTTTAACTATAAAGCTAGAAATAATACCTTTTTAAATAAAATTAAAATTGTTTGGTAAATCAGTACTTTTTTTTTATAAAAAAAAAGTTAAAAGTTCTTCTTTTTTAGTATAATAGGATTAAAAGATATGTTTGATAGGGTTAAAAGTTCTTGTTTTCCTAAAATCTAGAAACTGTATTTTTTTTTTTACTATAGCTTTTAAAAATTGTTGTTTAGCCTAACTTCTTACTTTTAAGGAAAAAGAAGAGAAAAAAAAGTTAGGTCAAACGATACCTATGACTTTGTATGGCGCTCTCAAATATGTCTCTGTATTATAAAAATTTCAAAAAGGTCTTTAACCTTATTAAACTACTCCCTTCGATCCTTAATATAAGAAAGATACGACTTTTTAGGTTCAATAGAAAATTAATGTATTTAGCCAATATTATAAACCAAATACATTAATTTTTTAATGAACCTAAAAACTATTTTGTTTCTTATAATAAGGACCGGAGGGAGTATCAAGTTAATTGTCATCTATATTTAACTACTTACTATCAATTAAGTAACAACTTACTAACAACTTACTGTCAATTTGATCCCTAAATTGATTCAAAAAATTGGTCCCTAAGTTCTTCCACTTGCTATCAATTTAGTCTCTAACATATACTCTCAGAATGACTATGAGTAAAATTTTACAGAGTCAGGAATCTGTTTGAAATATTCATAAAGTCGGAGACTTATTTAAAAGTGTCCTATATAAAGTCAATGATGAGTTTTATAGTTTACTCGAATTCTCTGTTTTTTTTTATTTGGTGATATATCAGTACTATGCTCAAAATTGCACCTTTTATACCATATCACGACAAACAATCTTGTGGGTGCAGCAGCTGTCTCGCTGTAGCTGGAATGCGAAACAAGCCAAACCTTCTTGGATGATCCGCCTTGCAGCTGCACGCGAGACAGATGCGACTGAACATATTTTAAGGCAAACTCCACAGAAAATGATAGGTAAAAATCGAAAGAAGCAATTCATGCTATCCATTAGCTGTTCTCAACCGGTTATATCATGCAAAAAAGAGTGCATTCTAGGAAACATAGAGTAGGCACAAAATAGACCAATGCAAATGTACATACCAACTGTTAGATAAACAAAGAAACTCATCATGGTCATGAAAAAATTTAAGCCATTCAATTCCTATGTAATTGAACATTTTCCATATGATATGAGAATGTTAATTGCAACTTAAGAATGAAGGAGTAACATGGTGAGTAGTGACTAAAACATATCACACCAATATTGTTGTGACACAAACATAGCCAAATTACACAATCCAAATGTAAGGGGTCAGTGGGGTCTAGTAACCACGTGGCATAACCTAATTTAACATCCCATGTTGGTCCCTCATTGTAGTTTTCCCCTTTTTTCCTCATTATTTGGACCCTTCATTCCTCAAATTCTCTTCATTTCAATAACTTGCATCACCAAAATTCTCTTGCCAACTTTCTAAAGAAAACTAAACCATGAAGGTAATTCAATCCATAATGCACACATTAAACAACCCTTTTATTTTTCATTGTTAAAAAAAAAAAAACTTTTATTTTTCATGCATATGCATATTCAATTTACTTTAATTTTTATTTTATTTTATAGTCCATTAAATATGTTGAGATCATAAATAGTATATTCTTTAATATATATAATTTTTGTGATCATAGTGTATTCTTTGTTACAGATCTTCAATTGGGTGCACAAGAAGTTTCATCATAACAATAGTACTCTCAAGGGTTTGAACTTTGAATTCTATAAATTAATTAAGCTTCACTCAATTTTCAACTTAATATTTAGGCTCATGATTTTTGCTCTTAATTCTATTTTTTAAATAATATATTAAGGGTGTCTCAAATGATTCTTGTATTGTGGGTGTCAACATAGTTGAGATGTCAGCAATATATAATGATGTAGTTACACTTGTAATAAATCAATAGTACTTTGATTTTTTTCAATTTTTTTTTTCTTCAATGAAAATTATGTTGTTTTTACTCAGATGGATTTGCTTCAAACATGAAAAAGACTGAATCTACAATGAACAACAATGATAATCAAGCTTTGTTGAAACAAGTTGCTTTGACCGATATGCTTGGCGGTTGGAAAGATGGAATTCTAACCATTGGTACTCTTGGCTATGATCCATTGGAATCCATCAACCATCACAAAAATTACTTTTCTTTGGAAGCTGAAAAACAACATGACTTAGTTGATGATGATGTTGAAAAATTCTATAATGTTGAAAAAGAGGAACTTAATCCATTGATCAACAATACATTTAATGAGAACAACTTTGAGGATGTTGTTTGTGAAAACCATGATGATATTGATGCTATAAAAGAAGATGAAATTATGATTATGAACTTTAAGGAAATTGTTGAGGTTCCACATGTGATTTGTCATGAAATTATGGAGGCAAATGATGTGGAATCTGATCAAAAGAAAAGGATCACATTAGCTGATCTTTTTCTTGCTGATTCTGATGTTAAGATGAAACTTGATTACCATGCAGCCAAAGTCATGGTTGAGGCTAGTGAAAAGCCAAACCTTAAAGCAAAAAATGGACTTTCTTTTGCTAAGAAGATTATACCAAATGCACATCCAATGAAAGATATCAAGAAAGTAAGTTATACTACCTCATGAACTTGCTAAAAATTACTTCATCCATTCCTTTAATTTTTGGAAGTGTTGTTTTTGATCAATGTGCACTATTTACATAATTTACTTTGACCATAAATTTTTATTAATATATAAAATCAAATATTAGCAAATAAGATATTGTTCAATTTGTCTCGACGAATATTTTCAATATATTAAGTTTCATAATTTTTTATAATATATAATTAAATATATTAGTGATCAAAGTTATACATTGACATGTGAGTAGTGGTCAAAAGTGCCACTTAAAAAGGAACGGAGAGAGTATAAGAATTTGAAATTTAAAATTAAAATGAAATCATCCTAATCCTAATGAATTTTAACAAAATCAAGCACCAAGTTAATTTTTTATTTTGTCTTTGGCAGTTATGTAATACTAACACTTCAGATTTAAGATGTGTGTCTGGTGTTCGACACTACACTCACACATGGAGTTAAGTTCGTTAACTTTCATTTTCTGAAAAGTATCGGGGTGTGAGTGTCAGTGTCATGTCATGTCGTGTGTCTAGTGTTAGTGCTTCATTGTTTGATTTGTAAGGGCCTTTTGTAAATATGATAGTGTGTTGGGAATGTTTAATTTGATAAGCCACTAATTGATTATTTGCTTGAAATTAATAGGTTTGGTTTAACTGATTTGTAATGTTGTAGCTGATGAAAAAGATGTTAAAGAGGAAAATTCACCCGGATCTTGTTGATGTCAAAATTCACAAAGCAGAAGGAATAATTAATGATAATCACATGAATGAAGGCAATGACTCAAGTTATTTTCTCCCAATTTAAGGTATGCTTAAAAATTCCATTTTCATGAAATGTCTATTTTATATTTTCATTTGTTTGTGATGGAAGATTTATGTGGCAAACAACTAAGTATGAAAAAAAGCAACTCATGTCTCAATTTATTTTGGGTTTTCTTCTTTGTTTCAATACATGACAAACACATATGTTAGGTTGAAAGAGGTTAATTATCCTTAGAACACTTTTTTTTTTACATTTGTCTTTTGCTTTTATCTCTATATATATATACTCATTTATCATTTCTATTTGAGGTGATGTTACTAACACATTCATTGATTAGTTTTATATACTTAGAAAAAGAACACATCCATTGATTAGTAACAAATCAATCCTCGAGTATCGGTAATTAACAACACAAATAATTTTTGAGCGTCTATCCACTAATAAGTGAATATGAGTCAAACTCGACTTTCTTTATACTTAAACCACAATGTCTTATCAATAAAAACAGGCTACATTTTAGACTTACTCCTACAGTTAACGGATCCCTCATATATACATAGAGCCTATTTATTTAAGATTTACTAAAAATAATCATATTTAGTTATATTTTGATTCATGAAAAACCTTTTTCCTAAACTAACTATTTACAATCCATGGGTCCATCCCATTGAATTACCCTAAAAAATCCAAGCAAAGAGGTTCATAATATACGTTCTAATCAATCTATAAAAGTGATATATTGATGGATAGGTTGCTTTAATTAGCATCATATATTTTGTATACCTCTTCTTATGTTGTTAATCAAATAGCTGACTAAAAACGCATACAAATTTCTTCAAAGTTTTCATATTAAAATAATAGAGTTATATATATTTTTAATTCAATATATTTTCTTACGAAACGATTAAAAAAATTAAAATATATTTTAGATTATTTATATTTTATAAAGTTAAAAAATATATTTAATTACTAAAAATATCAAAATACATACCTTTCACTGGCATAAATAATTAAGCATGTACAAAATGAGCATAAACAATATAATCACGAATAAAATGCTATAAATTTCTTCTAGTCGGAAAAAAGAGAGGAGAGGGCACGTATTTGGATTCTCTACAATTGAGTTTCCTAAGTTCACCTATATTTAGGCAAGCGTTAATTAAAAAGGAGAAATTGTTGCATATTTTATTGCATTTATCTATTTTAATAACATTGATTAAGAAATTTTTTTGGTTATTTGGTTTGACATTTTTTTAGGTGTTGCAGGTGCATGCTAGCTAGTGTTGAGCCCTGGGAGTGTCACTGTTCATCTGGCCATGTAGATTTATTTATGATACGTATGAGACTAAAATACTTAGGTTATCTTTGTGTCTATTATGACCAAAGAGATGAACCATTTGATTTTGTAATTTGTGTGATTATGTTGTTTCCCGTTGGCTTTAGTTTGACGTAATTAAGAACATATATCTCTGTTATTTGTCATTATTATGTTGAAGTTTAATTTGGCACGCATTAACTATGCATTATTTTGGATAATATTTTGGCTAAAATGTTTTTTTTTTTTTACCTAAGTTTTAAAATTACGCTATTTTAATCAAGACATTAAACTCAAGTGGTTAATGATTTCCTTTTAGGATGGATCGTTCAGGACAACCTGAGTTCGATCATTAGACTCAAGTTGTTAATGAACTTCTGCTAGGACGAATCGTTCAGGAGAACCTGAGTTCGATTTTTGGTGGAACAATTCATAGCCAAGTTTTCCTAACTTCGCAACCGAACTATGGATTACCCGGGGCCTTCCCCTGGGAACCAGAGGGCAGATGTCAAAAAAATAATTACATTAAGTCATTTTGATCTCTATTTTAAAAATAGCAATTTTGACCCTAAATTTTAGCACATTTTGGAGAAGTCGGTGTCCTCTTAAATTTGACTTAGTATAATGTTGTGGACGTACTCTGAGTGCCGGCTTGGATTTTAATTAGAAAAACTTAATTGAATCAGTGATACAAGACCCATCCAATGGCCAAACAACATAAGTAAGAGTTTTAGGTCTCAAGATTTTAAGTCAAGGAAAGCCTTAAAAAATTTAATTCATATATAAATATATAATTATTTTTTTGAACTTCACATTCCTTCTCTCCTAATGTTCAACCCTAAGCTGGAACCAATGACATATGAACCAAAGGGTCTCCTCGAACCATCGAAATGGATTATGCGCAGTCAGTTATTGTGCAGTCAAGCTGCAGTTAACATCTTTCAACTGTTTGATCAGCATCTTGTGGCTCAGATTTTAATACAGTTTTAATACAGTTTTAACATGTTTCAAGCTGCAGTTAACCTGGACCGTATGATCAAAGAACGGATGGCTATAATCGTTATGACTGCATGCAGTCACAGGTGCTGACTGCACCCAATCCACATCCGCCAAATTCGCTTATACCGACATTCAAAATGGAAAAAGTTCACTAATTCAAATTACTAACTAATTATATCCCGATTACACCTATCCGACAACATGTATTAAGAGATCAAATTCAACAAAAACTTCTTTTTTTTACGCAAAATTCAACAATGTTATCTTAAAAAAAAAAAAACTCAACGATGACTTATCTTAAAAAAAACCATGGTTCGATTGACACTGAACTTGGTAGTGAGGATCACGATTTGATCCCCGCAACTGCGATCGGGAGGGGATTGGAACCACTTGATACCAGAAATGACATCCGAACCAGATTAAACTGGTGGTAAAAACAAAAAAAAAATATAAAAAAAAACTAAAAAAAATCCAACATTAACTCAAACGGTAATTAAAAATAAAGGTACATTTGATCTGTTAAAGGATAAGTACTGAACAGTACAACACAACACATGACAGAACAACACAGAACAAACTTTTATGATATTGAACATTTTTTTTTTCTTAACAATGTTTGGTGAATAAAATGATATTTTGGTATTTTAGACGACTTATACTTAGGACAAAAAGTTGTGTTGTGATTTAGTGAGGACAAAAATTTCTGTTTTTGTCCTGCCTCTCACTTTGTCCAATCCCTGAAACAGTTTTACAATCAAACACAGTATAACTTGAGTTGTCTTGTCCAGTCCTTTATTTTTTAGCGGATCAATCCGAGTTTTTTTATTTTTATTTATTTTTACATTTCAACATCAGTTAGTTTAGTTACTATCATTCATTAATTGAAGAAAGAAAGATAAAACGTGTGTAATACACACTCAATATTTAATAATTCAATTAATGCCACACCAACACCATCGTTATACTCGATGTTCATCACAACGACGTCGTTTCACCGTCTATAGTACAAATTATTTAATTTCAGAAAAAACAAAAAATCATCACTGCAATCTGAAAACCCCATCACAAACCTTTCAATCACAACACTGTAAGCAAAAAAATTTCTTCATTTTCATTTTCTATGAATCTGAAATTATTTTGTGTTTCCATTATTTAACATTTTTTGTTTCTTCATTTGTGTGTTATATATTTAATTTAATGAATAATGATAATGATTTTGCAGTGAAAGAAGATGGGTTCAACATCAAAGATTTTAACCTTTGAGGATGTAGCTAAGCACAATCACAAGAAAGATTGTTGGATCATAGTCAACAACAAGGTCAATTTTAATTTTTTTAATTTTTTGTGTCTGCAATTTCTTATTTGTTGATCTATTTTTCTTAATTGATTTGGTTAAGTTTCTGTGATGAATCTGATTTGTTCATTTATTGAGTTGAAGACTCTTTCTTTACTTGATTTGACTGAGGATGATTATGATATGAATTTGATCTTTGCCTTCTTTTGTATGGTTTTGAGGGGAGCTGAAAATTAGGGTTCAGTTAGGGTTTTAATCATGGTTGAAGTAACGGTTGTTGTCACATTGTGATTCTTGAAAAAGAAAAGAAAAATAAGAATTGTAGTCAAATGTAGTCGATGTGGTCTCAATTGTTGTCGCGTTGCGGTTTGGGCAACGTCAAAAAGCATTATGTCATGGATCGCGGTTGGAGACCTTTATTTAAAACCCAGGATTCATTTTATTTCAATTTTTTGACTTTCTATGATCTTGTCTTTTGATTAATATTTTATCTCTGCTTAAAACTTTAAGATCCTTGTTTTGATATTAAAAATCTTACCTTGTTTAAAATCCTATCTAGCTCATAACCTACCGATCAATTGTATAAACCTAAATCAAGAAAATAAATTTAACCAAAAATCTTTCAAATTTCATCATATTTCCACCAAATTTCCATAATGTTAATCTTACTTATTTTTCATCCCAAATGTCTATAAAACCCCTTGTATTTGAGATTGAGAGACCGGATAGTCACAGATGTAGGTTTTAAGGTCGTTTCAGTTCAAAAATATGAGCGCCAACATTGTGCTTTAACCTTTGTATATGGCATCTAATTGCATATTAACATTGGTTTAGCTTGTTTACTTTTGCAATAACAGGTTTTCAAATAAAATAAAATTTAATTCGAATTTTGCCGTAAAATGTGGATAAATTTCAGGGTTTTAGATGGAATATGCTATTTGATGATTTAGAGAGTTGTTTGGTCATTAATTATTCATACATATTTATACTGTCTGTAAAAATTGGACTGTTTTTTTAATTTCATCATTTTGGCATTGCAACTGTGCAAAATTTTTAGATAGATCATTTTCTCAGTTTGTTGTGGGAGATGAATCATGCTCTTAGTTTATTAGAAACCTATCTAGATGAATCTAGCTCCAATGAGTGGAACCCAGTCGCATCATCCTTCACCCTATAGTAATTTTGGCTGTGTGATTTGTCAATTTGTCCATCGATTTTCAACTGGTAATGCTCTTTTTATGAAGTTTATTATGAACTTATTTTCAACTTGTAATTCTCTTTTTGTGTGGTTTCTTATGAACTTAACTTGAGATTTGTAACTATAATGCTATCTCTAATCTAGTGTGGTCTGGATATTTAAATTTTAGTATTGAACGTGGTTTGCTTCTGTTAAGTTGGAATGTTGAATATTTACTGTGCACGTAGTAAAATGTGTTTAACAACCTTGCTTCGGAGAATCTAATCTGTAAACTAAACATTACAAGCAAACAGCTGTTAATAGATTAATCATGTCCTGTGCACTATCATTTTGACCTAACTCCATCACACCGTTTATAGTAGTAAATTTATCCATGGTTAAATCTGCACTTATCCAGCCGCTTCACTAATAGAAGATAATGGAAATTTTGAAAATTATGATGCATTTGTTAATTTGTTTTGATATATGGTCAGTTTGGTTCTATGTTTTTTTATTTAACTTTATTTTGATGAATGATGTGCGTGCACAATCAAAATAAACCAATATTTTATGTTAGAATGAGTTGTAGTGTACAAAATGATAAAATAAATTCTTGAAATGATGATTAAAAGTTATTTGCTACAATCAAAAAGATTCATGTTAAAGTGTAATGCATACTTACTTCTTAAAGGAGGAAGTGTAATTCAAATCTCTCTCAGAAGCTAGCTGTCTTAGTGATAGGATTCTAACTAGGCCTATTAGTGCTTGGCCTGCTGATGAGGTGTCAGTAAGCTCAAAGCATGGTAAACCCATGATATGTTGCATGTATGACGGTAAGAATAAGAGAGAGGATAGGTGTGAGAATGGGGGGGACTGCCTAGCTTGCAGTTTGTTATGATTTGCTTATGATAGACATAGAGTGAACTATGAAGCACCAGACACACTACTTACGTCGACATCGATGGTAATTTAAGAAAACAAATTATTTGAATATAATCACATCACATGTATCGGTGTCGGACACTGGAACACATTTGATCAGAAGTGTCACTGTGCCAGTGCTACAGCGATAGTGAGAGGGAGGAAATAATCAAGGGTAAGTCAGCCTTCTGTTAGAAAAGGTTGGATAGAGAAAGTATCTTCTCTGAGAGCTGTGGCTCTGGTTTAGGTTTAGCTATTGTGGAGAGTTCCATCTCTCATTTTCGTCTTCCATTATCAATACAGTTAAATTCTCGCTTGTTTTTGTTTTTTGTGATTTTCATCCGTCTCTTAGAGTAGAATTAAACCACTTTATTACTCCAGTGAGAGTCCTAGACTTCTCAATGTGGGACTTTGACATCTTATGATATTGAAGTCCCTATCATGCTAGTAATAAATAACTGCCACCAAGCAGTTATACTACTATTTATTCCCTATTTTAACCAGCATCAAGCAGTTACTCCTGCTGATTCCCATGTCGCCTAATGTACCCCTTCCAAATGAGTGGATTGGCTAGTTTATAGATCATATGGTAAATATTGATGTTTTAAGTGAGTGGTGTCTGCTTTGTTGGTTGAATTTTATATCTAGACCATCTTAATCCTAGAGAGAAAAATGAACTCATCGGTGGTTACTTTAGCAAATTTGGGAGTCGTAATGGTATTTGGCTTATTATGATGTCTTAGAAATGGAAGTTGGGCTTAACTCAACCCTACAAAACCAACTTGTAAGGTGAGGATTGCCTCACATATAAACATATATTCCAGCCATCTCGCAACCAATGTGGGATTCTTAACATGATCTTGTGATCACTTTTTGACAAATGAATGGATTCATCATACGCTGGTGTAAAAAGTGGTAGAAGAACGAAACTTATTAGAGAGTATGATATGAGATACTATTCTGTACTTTTATTTCTTCATTTCAATACATACTCAAAGTGTTCTCTGCCCATTCATTCATGACAACGTGTTTAGATTACTTAGATTTGTGGTTTTATTGGGTTTTTTTAAACGGCCAAAGTTAGTAATTAATTGTTGGTGTTGGTTAGTGTTTTTCTGGTTTTATTGTTATTAGGAGTGTATACACATCAAACTAGTTTACCTAACTTGCATTCCATTTTAACAGGTATATGATGTTACACCATTTTTGGATGATCATCCAGGAGGTGACGAGGCTTTACTGTCTGCTACAGGTGATTAGTTTCTCTTGGTTGGTTCATGTCATTAATCTTCAGCTGCAAGTTAAAAACTATTTCCTAAACCAGTCAAAATCAATTTTTCTCACTACAATAGTGGAGGCAAAATTTTTTTGAAAAAGAGTGGAGGCAAAATTGATATCAGAGGTGTATAATTGATTAAGATATGTTTGGATGTTAATGAGTAGTTAGAACTGATTTTGTCTCTAGAATTTATTCTATTTTGAAGTTAGAATTTGTTGCTTTTGCTTCAACAAATGATTTTTAGCGTCAGATTTATTGTTCAACTTGGTTTTACCTGAATGTATCCAAACATATATCACTTCACATTCAACTCACTTATAGCCAGAATCAATTTTACAAAATCGATTCATTCAAATTAACTTTCATCACCGTAAGACCAAACACACTAAGAATCTTGTGGTGTTTTACACAGGGAAGGACGCCACCGCTGATTTTGAAGATGTTGGCCACAGTGACTCGGCAGTAGAGATTATGGAAAAGTACTTTGTTGGGGAGGTTGACACCGCCACTCTTCCATCATCAGAAGTCAAGAAGAATCCAGCACCACCAGTTCAAGCAACTACCTTAAACAATCAATCTTCTGGAATCTTTTTGAAGCTCTTGCAGTACCTGGTGCCATTGCTGATATTGGGATCTGCATTTGCTCTGCAGTACTATGGAAAGAGAAGCAAGTCCAATGAATCATAATTACTTAATTTGAGCTTTGGCTATAGTTTTAGACTTAATATTATTATTCATAATAATCTATAGCAACACAGTATCATAAGACAATGTTTTTTTTTGGAGTATCATTTAAATGTGTTTAATAACACAGTATCTCAATAACATGCAGGGGTTTTTTGTGTTCTTTACTTGCTATGGCCTCCTATTCATGTTAGCTGTTCTTGATATGTCATATGACTATTTTGAAATGGATTTTTGTTAGACTCAGAGTCAGAGTGTAATTATGTTATTTGTTTGTATGTCATGTTTTATTTTTTGACTTTATTTGGATGTCATGTTGAATTCCATAGTCACAACTAAATATATTTCAAAAACATATAATTTTCATTATTCTTGGGTTGGGCTATGGTTTCTTATTAGTTATACAACATTCGAGAATTTCTTTTAACCTTTTTTCACGTGTTCTGTTAAATTACTAAAATACTCATGTCTGCTATTTAGGAAAAGAACACAAATTTGCTAGATATGTAGCGGATGGGAAAAAATATTTAATTTTCACAAGGTTTTAGAACTACACGCCCACTAGAAACTCCGAGAAGAATTATAAATTTTTGCTATCAGCTACATAAGTAGTGGATGTTTTTGATAGATGTAAACAAAGAAAACAAAATAGGATTTGCTTTGTAACTTTAAATTTTAATAGGAATATTTTTATTGATTTCATTACAACATAAATCAATTTTGATTAGTCACTGTCCCTTTCAGCATCCTTTACAGGTTTTGTTTTCGGTCCTGCAGGTTGCCACTTAGCTACTACCACTCACCAGTTTAGCAGCATGGAACGATCTCATTTGTGCATGGGAAAACTCCAATTGAGTGGCACTCATTTTGGTTAGTCGTATTGTTCCCAATTTGGGCCACAAAAAGTCCATCGTCGATTACCACATTGTTTCCAACCATGATGACTATAGAACACTATAGGAATGAGTAACCAACGACGGGCAATGCAACAGTCCCAATTTGGGCCACAAAAAGTCCATCGTCGATTACCACATTGTTTCCAACCATGATGACTATAGAACACTGATAGGAATATTAGTAACCAACGACGGGCAATGCAACAGTTTATACACGAAATGACAAAAACTAAACAAAATAACAATAAAAATAAAATATAAGAAAAAACAGAAGATCAGAGGTATGAAAGAAGAGAAATGAAGAGGTCAATTTATAAAAAAATTGGTTGCCTCCCATTGGCCAATACCATGTTATGGCTGCACAAGTGTCCAATCAAAATTGGCCACTTGGCAGACCTTTTACTGGTGCGAAAAATTTGACCACCGACTGATCCGTTACTTAAGTAGCGGACGATAGTTTCAAAATTTCTCTCAAATTTCTCATTTTTATAAGATCTTCTTCTTAAGTAGAAGATTGGTAAAATTGGAAACTAACAGGTCGTGCGAGAAGCACAGGGGCACCAAAAGAAATTCTCACAACATTGAGCTAATGTTATTTTTGGCCCATAAAGATTATATTGATTATTAGTATGTTTGTAGTTGTGAACAAAGTTCAATTGATGGGAACGTTGCAATATGACATTGAGTTTCGAATTTACGATTCTTCATTTATCTACTTTAGTGAACATAGTTCAATTGATAGAAACATTGCAATATGTACGGAGTCGGGATTTTAATTTGAGATTCTCCACTTATTTACTTAAAAGGTGTGAAATTGTAGTCCCTACAATACTTGTGGTAAAAAAAAATAAAAAATGCTTGTTTTTAAAATTATTTTTATCAATTGTTTAAAACAACTTCAAGAGATGAATTTATATCCATTAGACTATTTAAAAAAAAAAAAAAAAAACATATGAAATGCATGTCAAATTTCTATCTGTCTAAAATAAATCTATTTTCTTTATGTTGAATCAAAATAAAAGCATATGTTTTTGCATTTCACTTTAAATTATTGCATTCCAAAGCAATTTTTGTGGTGGCTATTGAAGTGAATGTTTGTTTCATCTGCGTCAAAACACCAATTGATGCATGTCTAGTGAAGCAAGGATTTGTAGCTTCTCAAACACAAGGCAAAACATGACATTTTCTAGTGATTTTTTGTGGTGGCTATTGAAGTGAATTTTTTTATTTTTTTTATGTATTATACTTTTTTAAGGAAATCATTTTCCATATGTAACAATAATAACTTTTTTGTAGACCCTTTAGAAATTGGAAACTGACATTAGAGCTATGGATGAAATGAAAGCTAATATATATAAAGTTTTAAGATTTGGTCCCCCACCCTAATGCATATCCATGAAAATGTGTCATTTTGTTATATACGTATACATACATCATTGGACCCCTTTTCCTTTGCAAAGCTAGAGAGCAATCGCAAAATCTTGTTTGTCCCACTTTGTTTGGCCCAAATATCAACTCATATATTTTATTTTTAGTAAAAACATAACCCACAAATGAATTTGTCCCGTTTGTTTTATGTATCATCAACTGAAATATTTGTTGGGGTCACGTTATCTCAACGTTTGAGCAAGGTGTTATTTAGACACATAAAATTCGACAGTGTGTTTGACATCATACAGAATACTCGGGGTTTAAGATTTAGGGTTTGGTCTGATGTGATTTGTTTTTCATATGAAGTGAGAGAAAATAATAATAAAATAAATTAAACGTATTTGAACTGTATATTCATACGGAGTCGGATGTCAAATTGTATGTTCATGTAACGTTTCTTTTTCAACTTTATATAGTATCTATAACACAATAACACAACACTAGGTCTATTCATCATAATACAAACCTTTTTCTTTTCCTTTGTTTTTATATCTGTATTTTTCTTTTGCTCACCTTTTTTTTTTCTTTCACATAATAAAAGGTTAAAAAAAGATGGATACGGTTTTAGATTTTTGTGAACTAAACGGGAACATGATCAAGACTATTGACAATGTTTTTCCTATTTGATATTAAGGCTTTTTGTAAGCTTTCTTTTTCATGTCTTTGATGTTATGTATAATAAACCTTTTACAACTTGAAAAGTTAGGCTAATTTGTTTCTTTCTTTTTAAATAATTTTAATAAAAGAAGTAGTCTTTTGCACTGTCCCAATTGCGAGACAGTTCTTGGAAAATATGTGAAAAGTGACATACCAATACCATTACAAATTTAAAATTCAATAGATATACTCCCCGTCTCGTAACTGTTTTGCGAAGTATATTGGGAGTTGTAGTGCTTTTGCGGCATAGTTGTAGGGAGTCTTTGAAGGTTTGAAATTTGCTAGGAGGTTGAGGTTTCGAGATGTTGAGCTAAATATTCATTCGTTATCAGTCTCTCGTGTGATTAAAACCGGTGCAACTAGGAGCCACATGGGGTATACTTTGGTGGAACATATCAAAAGATTATTGGGGATGGATTAGGATGTGCACATATCTCATTCATATATAGAGAAGGAAATCAATGTGTTGGCGTTTTGGCGAATATGGATTGTTTATTGAATTGTAGTGTAATTTTTTGTATGAGTGTCCGAGTCAGATTAGGCATTTAGTTGCTACTGATACTAGGGGATTTTCTACCTCTCGTTTGATTCCGTTGTAATTTCTTTTCTCAGGGCTTTAAGCGCCCTCATTTCTATCCAAAAAAATAAAAAATGCACAACTTAAATAGGACACACTACTCATCATCCAAATATCATGTAATACTTTTATTTTATTATTTGATTAAAAAAAATTGGATAAATTTTACCTATAAAATATTGGTATTTAACCAAATTTTTAGTTAAACATCATTTGAATTCTACTTAAACATCATAGCTAGTTGAAGGAATAGTAAGTAGTTTACATATGTTCTTTTCTATTTTATTGTCTTCACTTCTCTTTTAATTAGTGAAATTCATTTGAATTTTTACCAATTAAAATGTGTTATGCTGAGATTTATTTATATCATTCTCTTTGTCTTGTGCATTTGCAAAAATGTCTAATCATCTCTAATTAAAATGTGTGAAATCAAGACAAAAAAAAAAGTGTGAAATCACTATCCATGAACATCTTGCAAACAACGGATATTTTGTGGTATTACAACGGATATTTTTTTATTATAGGAACACAAATGTATATCATCGAACATTCGGTTCAGATACATACGATATATATTTATTGCATTTTAATGGTACGTCACTTTACTACATTTTCCAAGAAATGTCTCCCAATTTGGCATGGTATAATCTACTCCCTCCGTACATTGGAAAATATATGTCCGTGCTCTACTCCCTCTGTCTAGGCATGGCAATGGGTACCCGCGGGTACGGTTTTTACCTTCCCCGTTTCTCATACCCGAATCATTGATAAATACCCGTTTCCCGCCCATTACCCGACGGGGATGAAAAATTGAACCCAATCCCCGTCCCAAATGGGTTCGGGTATACCCAAATGGGTTCGGGTATCCCCGAACCTTGCCCTGCCCTGCTGAACCTTACCCGAACCCAAAATTTTTCTAAACGCTAAATTTTCCTAAACGCTGACATACATACAATACAAAAAATTTCAAATAATAAAGTACAAACCAACATTTCAATGCATTAAACATACAAATGAAATGATATTCCAAAATATCAAACCAAAATTATCAAAATCATAAAATAGTACCGGTACAAACCAATATTCCAAAATATAATAATTTTATATAAACGGGCGGGTTCGGGGACGGGTTCGGGGTGGGTACCAATATCTCCGTTACCCGCCCCATCCCCATGTTTTGAAATCGGGGAAAACCCAAACCCGAACCCAAACCCAGTCAAATCGGTTTTTCCCCGTCAAACTCGGGGTGGGTTCGGGCGGGTACCCGCGGGTACGGGTTCTGTTGCCATGCCTACCTCTGTCCCATAATGAGCTAGTGAGACAGTTGATTGCGTCACGCATGTCAATGCATAATTTTAACGATTAATATATTTAATTGTATAATAGTAAAAATTATAAAAATATGATATTTTGAAAATATCCATCGAGATGAATCAAACAACATCTTATATGATAATATTTGTTTTTATTTATTAGTAGAAAAATATGGTCAAATCAAGATATGTGAATAGTGCACAAGATGGCTCACTCGTTTTGGGACGGAGGGAGTATAATAGGGCACATACATCTATTTTTCAATGTACCAAAAAAGTCAAATTTGCTTATAAATGTGTCCGGAGGGAGTATTTTCTTTCGCACAAAATTTTAATAAAAATAATTTTAAAATTAAATAGAATATAACAAAAATTGTCATATTCAATACTCTCTCCGATCTTTTTTATAAAGAACACTTTGAAAAAATTACATAGACCAAGGAAGCACATTTTACATTGTTACTTTTATTTAATACTCTTATAAATTTAATTTTATTCCATGTTCTCCCTCCGGCCTCATATATAAGCAAAAGTTACCTTTTTAGATTCATTAGAAAAACAATGCATTTAGTCCAAATTATAGACAAGATACATCTCTTTTTGAATGAATCTAAAAAAGTGATTTTTGCTTATATATGAGGCTGAAGGGAGTATACCCTTATTTAATTACTCTTAATTCAAATAATTTACTTATTTTTAATATTTTCTCTCATAATAAATAAGGGTATAAGTGAAATTAAGTATTTAAAACATTTGAAAATTAGTCAAAGTTTCTTATAAAAAATACCATATTTTTTTTGCAAAGTGTTCCTTATAAAAAGGACCGGAGGGAGTATTTTTTTAGCATATTAAACGCATCAATAAGAACACTCCTTTTTAACAATCGTTATGTTATTAAGTTAAATCAATATAATTTCCGCACTTTGAAAATAAATTCCACATAAAAGTGGTAGGACCCTTTGTTAATTTCACTCAATAAGAGAGTGAATTTTATAACACCTAGGTTAATAGCATACAACATCATCATGAAAGTGCCTACAAATATGGCAAAATATAAGTAACCAACATATTCATACTCTCGGATCTGCGTCCAAGTCTTCATCGGATTTGTAATGAGTTGATGTAGATATGCCAATTTGAATCAACAAAACACCTACTAAATGAAAAATCAACAAACGTCGTACAAGACGACGACAAACACAATGTCGCACAAGACGATGACAAACTTTAAAAAAAAAATCTATGTGGAATTGTGGATAACCACTTATTTAAATAAAAAGAGAGACAAGAATAATGTTGAGGGGTGATTTCAGGCAAAAAAAATTATCCCCTATAGTGAAAGAATGAAAAGAGAGAAAAGTTAAAGAGAAAATGGATGGTGGCTAACCTAATTTATTAGAGAGAGTGCATAAACTTTTTTTATTATTAAGAATATAATAACAACATATATTGAATTTCAAGAATTCATATAAATTCTCCAAAATTCTCCTCCAAAGCAATTTTTTAGCTCCACTAAATTAAGGAAAAAAATTGTATTATGATAAAAAAAAAATCTCCAAAGTTATAATCTTCCAATTTCCAAAGTCCATACTCTTATATTTTTTCTACTTATTCCTTCCTTTTGAAATAAATAAATAAATAAATCATCTCATATCTTCCCTTCCCTCCTTCTTGCAAACAAAGACTAAATGTAGACACTGTTTCTGCTAAGATTGCTATCCTATTATAATTAGATTTACTTATTATTGTTTTTTTTTAACCTTGTTATAATTTCTTTTTTCTGCTTCTATTTATTTTTTTTTTAACAAACTAGCTTGTTATAATTATTGTTGTTTCCTAAGATGTCACACTTACTCAAAAGTAATAATAAGCTTATAAACTTTTGTGTAGCTGCTTGTGAATGTCATGCCTATTTCCAGTAAATAAAAAGTACCAATAATTTTGTACACACATAATCCTAAAGATGAAAAAGACATTAGGTAGGGTTTGTGTGCTACATTTCTCTTGCGTGTAGAAAGGAAAATGACTAAAATTTTTATAAATTCTAATTCAACTGATAAAATATCGAAATTGTTAAGTTAAACGTTGTAATTGAAGTTCGAACACCAATTTTTTCACTTATGTGTGTGAGTTTTCAATTATTATTGTCATTTCATGTAATTCCCTAAAAAATTGACTAAAACATACCTTCAAGCAGACATATTTAGACCATTTTAAACAATTTAGAGACTCTATTTTGATATTAATAAAAGTTGTGCTTCTATAAGATAAAAGCACAAAAAATTTAAAATAAATTAAATAAATTATCTGTTTAAATATCAAATTATAATGATAGTATTTGCACTTTCAATTTTATTATTAAAATAAGAAGAAAAACAAAAACAGTTCTGCAACATTTGGGAGATATGAGACATTAATTTGTTGAAGGCCTAATCCGATTAATCAAAGTTTACCAAACAGACACAAAGGAAAGAAAAAAGTTCTTCATATGGAATGATTATGTCAAAATCAGCAAAGGAACAACATTATTAGTACACTCCTTTCTTTTTTGACAAATAATTAATACTCCCTCCGTACCACGTCACTTTGAGGAAAAAAATGTAATAAATTATATGTCGTTTTGCATTATCAATAAAATATTTAATACTATTTTTTTAATACTCCCTCCGTACCACAAATAATTAATACTCCCTCCATACCACTATCTATTACTTTTATTTCTTTGTAAATTCAAAATTTAAATGAATTTTGCCTATGAGACTAAAAAATGGGGTTATGGACTGTTGTTCATTACAACTGTGCTCAAGACTAGCACTGAATTGATAGTATACCAATTAATTCCAATTTGTATAGTGTATACCGAAACATAGCTTGTGTCATTGGATTATTATAGAAAATGACGTTTGAAGGACTAATTTATATGTCCATATAAACTTTTCAAGAATAAATTTGAAGTTTCAAAAAGTTGAAGAAAAAATTTAGGATTTGTATATGCGTCTCGGTTGAGCCAGTTCTCAATCTATATCTCATCTAATAGGAGACGCTTAAAGATAAAATATTTGACACAAAAAAAAATATATATTGTACTACCTCCGTCCTTATTATTATAAGATGTTGTTTGACCACTGCACGCAGGGGCGGAGGAGCTTGTGGGCTGGACAGGGCCATGGCCCGCCCCAGCTTTTTTTTTTTTTTTATAGTGAGCAATTACAATTATACCCTTAGCTACTTTTTTGTTTTTCCTCCCACACATCAAACTCTAGCACACGCAAGAAACACAGAAAACAGAGTATGTATTGCGAACAAAACAACCCAACGGCAAACTACATCATCACGTCGACACACCACCTCCACCGCCCTGAGCACCACCGCACCACCACCACCATTGACCGCACCTCCACATCACGTCGATCACTCCACTGTACTTCTCAGATTAAGGTATGAATCTCAATTGCAAAACCCTTTTCCTCTCTCAAATTTTGGCTCTGTTAGATTGATATGAAATAATATTTGGATTGTTGTGTTATCTTGATTGATAGGCTACTACGTCTTATCTTGACTCTTCCGGTTTCTACAGCCACAACTGAAAGATCCTTTTCAGCAATGAAAATTATCAAGAATAAGTTGAGAAACAAGATGAACTCTGATTTTCTAGCAGATAGCATGTCGGTTTATATTGAAAGGGAAATTGCTGCAAGTATCGATTCAGAGACTATTATTGATGCTTTCAAGGCTATTGGAACGCGTAATGCATCGTTTTAAGGTATTTTAAATCATGTAGTTTAATTTTTTTGATGATGAACTTTGTCCTTATTACGACTTAATTTTTTGGTATATAATATAATATGCATTTTGGATTTACAATTTTTTTTTTGTTTTACGGCCCCCCCCCCCCCCCCCCCCCCCCCCCCCCCCACTATTTTTGGCTAGCTCCGCCACTGACTGCACGTACGCCAATTCACAATTTTGATCACTAATATCTTTAATTGCCTATTAGTAAAAATTATAAAAATTTAATATTTTGAAAATACTCATCAAAACAAATTGAACAAGATCTTATATGTTAATATTTATATTTATATATTATTAAAAAAATACGGTCAAAACAAGGTAAATGAATAGTATATTTTTGTCAAACGGAGTCTTATAATTAGGGACGGAGGTAGTAATATATCAATGTCCCTTAAAACTCCTACAAAATTAAGAACCATTAACCTGATCCGAATGTTTCATAGACAAATATTTCAATACATAATTTAAGATTATATTGTCATAAAATTAATACGATAAAAATATCATACGCATAGTTGTCAATCAAACATCTAGTATATTAAAATTTAAATTAATTGACTTAGAATTGAAATGGAATATTGAAAAGCATCTCAGTTTAAGTTCCCTTATCCAAAAAATGGAATTTAATTACCCATTTGTTCCATACTCTTGGATTTTAATTAAGGTCAGTGTCTCTATCTAGTGAAATACATAGCATTTTACCTTTAATTAAAAATTAAGTCTTTACTCAAGACTAATTTTAAATTGATGTATATTGAAATAGTTGGAAAGTCTTTGTCAAATTTCTAAAGAAAAGGGCTAATTATCTCTTATATCACTATCATGGGCTCCATTTGTTCCCTCAACCGTCTTAATTACATGATCCAAATAGCAAAAACAAGTTATAAGCACGGTATAAGCAAGGTCTCAATGTTTTAATCTTTGTTTGATTTCAACATTAATTCAAATTTTTAACACCATGAATTAATGAAGTGAACCAAGTTTAGCTAACACTACTTATCTTTAATAAAAATAATTGGTGATCAATGTCTTATTTTCATCATTAGTTTAAACAAGCTACGTAAAAATCACTTATTTAAATAAAAATAAATAAATAACAATTAAGAGAGAGGTGATTATCAAAATTGACCATAAATTACTCCTCTCTAGTGGATTAACAAGATAAGAAGCAAAGAGAAATTCGGGTTATGATGAGAGTGGCGGCTAACTTTTTTGTTTTTTCTAAAAAAAAATGGTATTCGAATTGATGATAATTATTCAACAGAGTTATTGTAGGGATACATAACTAGCGGTTGTGACTTTTGAATTAACGCATATCTTTAACGCTTTCATAATTTCTCAACTCACCTAAGGGATTAATTAGGGAGTGTGATATTATTGAATAGGGAGTGATTATTACTATTTAAGGGTTAATTAGTCGTGATGAACCAGACTTAATTTAAATTGTGAAATATAATAACATGTTACCAAGTAGGGAAAGGGAAGAGATTCGAAACAACCTAACTATTTTTCTCATCTTGAATTTTAATTGTTTATTTTATGCTTTTAATTCCAACAACTTGAAACAACCCCCAAATCTATTGTTTTGATCATAATTTAGCGATTATTGAATTGTTGCACACGGATGTTGCATTGTTAGATTGTAATACAGTTTTATGCTTTTATTTCTTTCCCTTAAGTGTGTAACTTAGTCTTTATTCTTCTTTGTTTTTGGATAAAGTGTAACTTAGGTGCATTCGTTTTAACTTTTTTTTTTTAAAATGAATTTTATAGTGTATTGTTTTTGCGTTAAATTTTTTTTAACAAAGAATATTTTTTTTATAAAAGTTTCAAATGAAAAATTTGTTTAAATAACTTCTCTTAAAATGTCGTTTTAAGTATTTCTTCATTTTGTTATAAATTTTTTTTTATCGTAAAATTTCAAAAAAAAAAATCTCTAAAAAAAAAAATTTTAAATAGCTTTCCGTAAAAAACCCTTTTTTTTTGGAGATAGCTTTTTTTAAAAATTGTGAATTTTCTTAAGTTAAAATCTCTAACATGAATATTTAAGTTATTTAATGTCAAAATCATTCTTTTAATTTATAAAAAAATTAATTTAAAATAAATTTTACCATTTTTAAATTATAAATATCAATTTTTAAAATGCAAAGAAAAAATTATTTTTTTAAGTTAAACCAAATGCATCCTTAGTCTTTATCTATTGCTTGTATTTGCTTATGAATTATTTCTTATATATTTACTTAATATATGATATTATTTACTCTTTGTGTTCTCTATTTGAAGATTATGGATTATAAGGGGGTATCAATTTAATTGGAATATCTTCTATCCTCTGTTGATATTATCTTATTAGTTCACTAAAAAATACTATGTTACTAAATCTAGCATAACTTTTTCTCTTTGTTCTCTTCTCCTCTCTTTTTTCTATGAATTATTGACTTATGATTAATTGATGTTTCTAGTAGTGGTGAAAACTTGATCACGGTTTGAATGAAAAGTTGATGTGATAATACTTTGTCAATAAAAACAAATATTTATGTTATTGTCTTTCCTTATTATTTGACACTATACAATAATAATGTGTATTCATCATGAGTCAATAGGATCAATACCGTACGTGTATAAAATTATTGACAGTGATTTAGTTTTAAAAAATAAAAAAATTATTGACAGTGATGTTCTTTAACCGTCCTTACACTAGTACAAATATGACATATTACACATCATGTTTACATCTGACGAGCATATGTCAGATGTAAAAGGCTATATGGAGTAGCCTTTTCATCTGGCTTCAATATCCACAGATGTGAAAAATAAATAGACAAGACTTTTTACATCTGACTTCAATATACCAGAAGCATAACTAAACACGGTGGCAATCTTGTAATTATGGTGAAAATTATCTAAAATATGTATGTATCTGGCCATATTTAGCCACAGATGTAAAATGTCAGGTTAAATAAAAAAAAAAAAAAATTTTGGAACAAAGGTAAAGGTAATATGTGTATCTGTCTCTCTCCCAATTATCAAAAGAACTAAACCCTCTTCACCTTCACCTTCAATTCGCGTACGAAGCAACACCCTCTTCACCTTCACGTACGAAGCAACAATTCGCAGCACCGTCCTCAGCAAAACCCACAGCGCCGTCCTCACCTTCAATTCGCAGCAACCCAGCAACACCCACCCTCTTCACCTTCACGTACGAAGCAAAACCCCTCTCACCTTCACGAACGAAGAACCAAAACCCAGCGCCGTCCTCACCTTCGATTCGCACCCAAAACGCATCAACCCAGCGCCGTCCTCACCTTCGCAAGAACCAGCGCCGTCCTCTCTCTCAACTCACCACCAGCGCCGTCCTCTCTCTCACGAACCCTAACTCCAAATCGATTCAGGTACTCTTCTTTCTTTTTTAATCCTTTTTAAATATTTTCCTTTTCGTGATTTCTGTCGTGATTTTCCTTTTTAATACTGGTGTTAAGCTAAATCTAAGTGCTTATAAATTTCTATCGTGATTTTTGTCGCTTATCCGTAATCTCTCGCTCTCTCTCTGATTTGATGTTATTTAAAGCTAATACTGGTGTTAATCTCTTTCTGGAAAATTAGCTTATTGCATTGTGATTACTTACTAATAATTAGTTTATGCTATTAGTTTGTGATTGAATTGATTCTTTTGTGTTGAGGAAATTTTAGCAAAGTGAAACTAAATTGATAGCTATATAAATTGATAGCTTAACACCAGTATAATATAGATTTTCGTGACTTATAAGCGTTCATATTATAAACAATGTTTTCTGTGATTTTCGTGGTTTATTACTTGGTTTGTTACTTGATTTCTTTGTGATTTCTTTCGTGATTTTACATGGTTTGTGGTTTGTTACTTGGTTTTAGCTCTTAGAATTGTTTCTACTGCAATTGATTTATGTTTTTTTCATCTGCAATTGATTCATTTAAGTGATTGGTTTCCCATCGGGTACGAAACCAATACTTTAGTTGGTGTTACCATGTTTTAACTTAATTTCACAACATAGGTATGGATCGTAGTTGGATGAAAGCTAGTAGATTAAGTGCCGAGTTTGAACGGGGAGTGATTGAATGTATTATTTTTATGACTGAGGAGAGTCAAGATCAGATCCTGTTGATGTTTCACGAAACCTAATTTTTGATAGGTTTCCCATTCATAAGAAGGAAATTGATTAACTTCTATTTCTCAAATCAGCTATTTCTATTTCTTATTAATGCTGTAATTAACTGAGACCATTCTGATTTCCATTGACGACCAGGTTTGTGCAGCATTTGTCCAGCTGATTGAAGTCCGTCCGTCTGTCTTGGAGGTGTGAGCTTCTTATTCTAGTTCATTTAAATTTTTAAAGTTATTTGAGTATGCTGTTTTTTGGGAACATTGCATATTGAGCTGGGTTTTGCACTTTATTGATTCCATCGCATTACACTTCATATAAGTGTTTACTTGTTTGAGTAAGTAGGAAGCAAATAAACTGGAAAATTATCATGCATGTCATTTGGAAGCAGTAAAATCTGAATATGTTGCTATGTCTTACATTCTTAAATAAGCCAGCACCAAGTCTGATGGTCATTTGCTTTATTTAAAATTAATCCTTTTCTATCAGCTCCTTCTTTTCTGATCAATTGCTTGCCACACTGCAGCCACATCTAAGGAATGTGATTGAATATATGTTACAAGTCAACAAGGACCCAGATGAAGAAGTGGCCCTTGAATCCTGTGAATTTTGGTACTGCTTTTTTTGGGATTTTATTTACTTACTGTACAACTAGGGGATTTTGTTAATAGCTAGCTTCTATATATTGCTATGATTCTCATGGAAAAGAATAAACTTAATTATAATTGCTTGTTTTATGGGAAAAGGGGATGGGGGGAGAGTTCGGGTGGGGGTGTCTATAATATTTTACAATATGGGTATGGGTAGTATATCCCACAAGGGTAGCTGATTTTATAATTTATTTATTTTTTGTTTATGTATGATTTGTTTACTAGGATAGCATATGAATAGTCAATTTCCTGTTTCTGAAGTCAGCAAACTAATGCAAATTAAAGTTTGACATTTCTGTATTATGGTTATGCTGTATCTTAAACCGTGCAAGCTTCTGTCTGTTTTTCTTATTAATAATTGTTATTGCAGGTCGGCATATTGTGATGCTCAAATGCCACCAGAAAACTTGAGAGAATATTTGCCTCGTCTTATTCCAGTAAACCTAATTATACATATTTATACTATTATTGTTTTACGTTGCGAGGTTTAAAATTTGAAATTTATCTGTTGTATCTTTGCAGATATTGTTGTCAAACATGGCTTATGCAGATGATGATGAATCACTTATTGAAGCTGAGGTTGCTTTCAATTGATTTGTGTTTGTAGATGCCTTTAAATCCTCTTGTTGTTCTTGATTACATGACCTCATTTTTTTCTTTTTTCTTCCAGGAAGAGGGTTCTCAACCTGATCGAGATCAGGTCTGATTGATTTTGGCTGAGTTACTGGATTTCTTTAGTTTGACATGTTTCTAATTTTGATAGTTTTTCCCACAGGATCTTAAACCTCGATTTCATGTATCAAGGTTTCATGGATCAGATGAAGTAGAAGATGATGTATGTTGTATCTACTCTGTTGATTGCTTATTATAGTCATTTGATTAATCATTTTGTCTCTATTTATAAAATGAAATGACGAGAAAAATGTGCTTTTCTGATCTGGACTTGAATTTTATTTTCCACATTACAGGATGATGATGTTGTTAATACTTGGAATTTACGGAAATGTAGTGCAGCTGCTCTAGATATTCTCTCGAACGTGTTTGGAGATGAGATCCTTCCCACTCTGATGCCTATTGTTGAGGTGATTTACATCCCCTTGTTGGAATGAGTTTGTTGAACTGGTGCTCTATCAATTCAAATTTAGATTGTATACATGTAAATATTGTGTTAAACATGTGTATGTATAGAAGACATTCTTAGAATTGGGAGTTGGGCCTAACTTAACCCTACAAAACCAGTTTGTAAGGTGTGGATTGCCTCTACTTTTTAAACCCATGTCCATGCCATCATATCCGATGTGGGACTTCTTAAAACACATAAATGGCCACAATTTCTCTTTTGTTGTCTACTTTCTTTGTAAATACCATATTGATCTGTGCTTATAATGAGTTACTTCTGGATACATACTTTTGTATGACACTAGTTTCTCCAGAAGCTGTTACACTCCCTTTATGAGGATATACTAAACTTTCTAAGAATGTGATCAGGCCAAGCTGTCAACTGTCGGAGATGATGGCTGGAAAGAAAGGGAAGCTGCTGTCTTGGCACTTGGTGCCATAGGCGAGGGTTGCATCAATGGTCTTTATCCTCATCTGCCAGAGGTATTCTCTAATATTATCTTCTGATGACTTAAATGCAAAATCAAATGGCTTTATTATGGGAAAAAAGTTTGATTTGTTTTTATATTTAATTAGTATTAGTATATCGCTCATAAATAATTCTTCATTATGTACAGCGGGCATTGGCAATTAATAATTATGTGTCCTAAGGACAATGTTATAGTTTGTCTTTGTTCATTACACCGTAAGATACCTGAGGCAGCGTGGAATTTTTTTACAGAGTAAGTTATTATTTTAATTAGTTTGCCTTTGGTTTGCCTCTGTTCGTCCACTTACTGCCTATTAAAACTTTGTTGATTTTTAAATTTTTCTAGTGCTTTTAAAGTTCATCAATTGGCATCTTTTGGTAATAGAAAGAAGGCTACATGGATTTTTCCCAAAGTAAGTGTGGTGTAAATTTTAATATTTATTTACGTTCATAACACATGATTGATATTTTTTTATGTATTAACTATATGTCGTTTATATGTAGACAAGGCGACAACCTAACGGTAATGACTGTGGATATTATGTAATGAAGAACATGCTTGACATTGTCACCGCTAGTATTACAAAGAATTGGATGGAGGTATTTTTTTTTTCTTCTTGATTGGCAAATTGGATGCAGTTTCCTGCATTCTGTGTAGTTTCCTAGCTGTGTAGGACTTCCTTCCACAATTAGAAATTCTTGTAGTTTCCTAGCTGTGTTTCCTATTGTAGTTAGCTGTGTTTCCTGTCCTGTTTCCTAGCTGTGTTTTGTATTTGGAATTATAATGGCATCATTTTAATCCTAGCCTTCTCACTTCTCATATGCTTCATTCTTGATCATGTATATGTATTGTAGGTGTTCGATGATCCCACGTCATTAACCGAGGAGGAGATGTATGAATTGCGAAACAACTGGGCTACTTGTTTTCTTGACCTGTACAATCCCGAGGTAGATTATGTTGTTTCCGATGATGAGGTTTAGGAGCTAGCTAGTTACAATGGATTCACATTAATTAGGATGTTTTGAATTGTAATGACTTGTATTTTGCTTGAATGTTATAACATTTTGGATTGTTTTGGTATTTTGCTTGACTTGTAAGACTTGGTATTTTATTTGAATTGTAATGACTTTGGTTGAATGTAATTGTATTTTGGTTGAATGTTGAATTTTAATGACTTGGTTGAATGTAATTGTATTTTGGTTGAATGTTGAATTGTAATGCTATTTTGGTTTTTTTTAATTACAAAATAGGATTTAAAAATATAAAAAAAAAAAAACGCAGGATTTTGAAAAAAAAAAAAAATTAAATAAAGTTACTATTTCACATCTGGTGACTTGGTCAGATGTAAAAGGTCCAATTTAATTAAAAAAAAAAATTGGTCAGCTGAAACACGAGAACAGAGGTAAAAGGGGATACTTTTACATCTGGCGAATGTCAGATGTAAAAAGCGTAAACTTACTACTTCTCGTACGTCTACCTCTGACTGGGGCCAGATGTAAAAGGGGGTTTTGGCCAGATGTAAAAAGTGTTTTCTGTACTAGTGTTAATCAAGTTGATTTAAGCTAATTGTGATTTATTTTTCAAACAAGCATCATTGTAGTCCTGATTCATATACACTAATGAGTTTATAAGACAGATTAATTTAGAACTAGGAAAAAAAAAAGACATATATTAATTTATTTACGAATGAAGATTCATTTTGATCCCTCACGAATTTTTGATAGGTCAATTTAATCCTGACAAAAATAAAACCATATTAATCTCGGACATTTTCATACTGAAAACAAACTAGTTCATGTTTCGTTATGCCAAAGGAATTAATTTGTCTTATGAAAATGTCAACAACAAATTTGAGTTTTTTTGTTGTCACAATCAGTATTCGGTTCATTCGACTGCATAATATGGTTCGGGAGTCAGTTATGTCATCAAGTGGTTTCAGCCCCCGATCACAGTTGCAGGAGATCAAACCGTGATCATTTTCTACCAAATCTAGCGTCAATCACTAGTTGAGTTCATCAAAATAGATCTTCAATTAGTATCTTTTTCTATGTCTTGCATAAAATTGGAGTTGTCATTGCAATATTCATTTGTTTCCTAATATGTTGAAACCTAATATGGAATGGATTCGGATTTTTACCTAAGACAAGTTTCCAATGTTGGGCCAGTCAATATCATTAACGTGCTAGATTTGATGAACTTGCCATATAGTTCTTTCTTATCATCTCTACTAGTTAACAAAATTGTTGATAAGTGTTTGTCCCCAATGTGTCATTTTGTTTAGTCCAAAATGTTAAGGACTTTGAATTCAATTTCACAATCAAGAAGAAGAGGTTTTTTTTTTCTTTTCAAAATTATGATACAATTTTGTTAGTGCATTAACATAGAGTTTTAAGGTGAGGTGTCGTGTTTGGTGTACATGTATAGACGAACTGACCTAATTAGTAATTATGATAAAGACACTTAACCTAATAAGTAATTATTATGAAGACACTTAGAGCATAATTATCGGTCCCTTTATACCGTGAATTTACAAAAATCAATAAAAGCGTGTCAATAAAGACAATTATTGAAGCAAGCATCGTTATATTACAGGGCAACAATAGTTTGAACTATAGTAAGGAGTCGGTGGAACTTAATTATTATTATTTTTTATGGTTTATATTGATATTTAAAATAGTAGTTAAATTTTTTTTTTTTGACAAGTAGTTAAATTGTTTAAAGAGTAAGAAAATTTGAAATAATATAAAATGAAGAGTAATGCTAGGGTCACACCCACTAACACACTCCTCTAACACACTCCAATATTAATTTGCCACATCAGCCACCTTTTTTATTCATGTAACTTGAAACCGGTTTAGTGGAGTACCTATTTATTCTTTTTTTTTATTTATTAAAATTGGATTTTAACTATTCATCTTCCGTATTCAACCTTCCTTCTACATTCTCTTTACTTTCCAACAAAGTTCAACTTGTTTTTTTTATGACGGTAACAAAGTTCTACCTGATAAAAGAACAATATTTACAAATTTTCCAAAACAACATTGAGTGAAATATTTTTTTAATCCATTGAAATATAAAAGAGAACGCCCCTGTATATGCTTCACTATACCCAAATTAAAATCCTCATTTAAAGAATAGAATCAATACGGAAAGAGAACCAATTTAGATTTGGAAAAAAGAAGAAGAAGCTGGCACAAAAAAGGAACACAACTCATTATATCAGAAGAAATGAAACCCCTATCTCAGAAAACACAGATCGCGCTCGCAACCAAGACATCGGTAGCTACATGAACGTCAAGATGAGAAAGATTGGTGTCGAAGACCTCGCGAGAAACTGGAGAAAGATGTTTCAAAAACCACGACGAGAGCGTGTGCAAAGGTGCACGAGACAGATCAGAAGGAGCCATGGAAGTGTGAATATGTTGCAGTTTTAATTTTTATTGAGGAAGATTGGAGTTCCAATGTGACAAAAATTGTTGTTTCTCAAAAAAATAAAAATTTGTCAACTGGAATAACCGGTTAGCAGGTAATCAAATAAAAATAGTGGATGATATGGCAAATTAACATTGGAGTGTGTTAGTGGAGTGTGTTAGTGGGTGTGACCCTAGCATTACTCATAAAATGAAATAAAAATTAGATGGGTTCATTTAAACAACCAATTTAAATATCATAGATATGAAATCCTCTAAAAATCTTGAAGTGATCAATAGATTGTCATTGTCTAAGCGTAAAAACTTCAACAACCAAGTTATAATGTAGATTTTTTAGAGATCAATACTTAAATTTTTTGACACAATTAAATTCATATATGTAATTGTTTTGAGATATTCGAGTTATCGCAACAAATAGTTGGTTATTAACCAAATAATAAAGTTGGTTGTCACGTAGTTTCAATGAGTTTAATTTAGTTGATAAGCACATCGCATTATTATATGTATAGGAGTCGGGATTTAAACTCTGGACACTCCACTTATTCACTCATCTTTAAAGTAGATTTTCTAGTCACTAGGCTATTTGACTATAAAAATATGTTGGTTGCACGTAGGACACGTATTTCAATACATACTTGATTATTTATAGACAAAATTACACTGCAAGTCATTTATGTTATTTTTTTGTAACACTTTAATTTTGTCCTTTATTTTTTTTTTTGTAACATTTAGGTTCTTTATCTTTTTTTTATAACAATTTGAACCTTTATCTATTTATTTGTAACATATAGGTCCTTTAAATAAATAAGATAGTGTTACATAAAAACTGACTAAAGTGTTATAAATAAAAAATAAATATAAATGATCAAAGTGTTACAAAAAAAAATTAATAAATGACTAAAGTGTTAAAAAAAAATAAGATAAAAGAATTGCAGTGTAATTTTGTCTTATTTATAAGTATATCTTTGGTTTCCATTCCAGAGGAGCTAGAATGGATTCTAGACATGTATAATCTATTCTATAATGTTTATAACATGTTTGGTTCTCTTTTTTATAATTTATTCTATCATGTTTACAAAATGTTTGGTTCTCTTTTTTAAAATCAATTCAGGCTTTCCAAAATGGATTCTAAGAGAAACTCAAAATTCTAGCTTCTGAGTCTGGCCAGAATCAATTCTACAACAAATTAACTGGATTGACTGATTTACCCCCTTTCAACAACCTTAACAATTTCCATTTCTGAAATTTTCAACGCCCTATTTTACTAACCAATTTGGCCCGTTAACCTCCCTAGTGAAAAACAAAGTTTTTTTTTTTAAGTATTAACTTAATAAAAAGTGGAGTATTTGTTTCTCAAAAAAATTATATATATAAATCTAATACTTAATGGACCATGGGATCAAAGGTGTGGAGGAGAAGTCCATGGGATTGAGTTTGACTCAATTCTGTGGAGGAGAAGTCCATGGGATCAAAGGTCATATGGTCTGTTGCTCCGAAGTCGATAATCCACGCACTTGCATCCTAAGGATTATAACTACAGAGAACTTGACCGCATTTACCTGGTTTTCGGAGCAACAGAATTGAGTTTTTGTGCAAGAAAATTATTGGAAATTTGAGTTAGATCTAACTAAATTTTATAAAATAAAAATAATTTATAATATGAGAGTTATTTTCACTTATAAACATTTATTGGGTCAACTAAAAGTACATGCTCAAGATTTTCTTCTTGCTATTTTTATTGATGGATTAGGTCAGCATATGTCACCAATAAAATATCATATTATCCTTAAATATTGCCTCATGATCCCTTTATTTTCTACCGTTGAAGTTTGCTCTATTTGTCTAAGGTGTGTTTGAATAACTTTGGGGTGCATAGTATACATTGTAGAGAACTCTTAGTCTTCAAATACAAGCACAACTTTGTTCGGAATATTCTTTTTAATATTTTTAGGTGCGTAGAATGTTCAGGATGTTCTCTCCAAGTATCGGACTATTCTTGTCATTCATATATATAATTATTATATATTTATTAATGGAGGTAGGTACATAAAAAAATCTACAAAATCACTAATAAAATATATATTTAAGATTATTTTTATACATTTAAAAATTATAGTAACACCGCCATACATGTTTAAAGATATGAAAATGCGATTTGGATTTAGTGTAGTCAAATTGCACAGAGTCAATGCATCCAAACTATCCGATCAAGATCAGATGGTTCAGATTTTATAATTAGATTTTAATTGTTTATAAATAAAAATTTGAACTTAAAAATTTTGAATCATCCAATCTTAATCTGACAGTAATTATTATACCGACTGCACTGTGCAGTCATTACTGCCCATTTGCACACAACCCCGATCCATGAAAATAGCTGATAAATTACAAAGAATAAAAAGAAGAGAAAATCAACCATTGAATTAAGATTAAAAAAATAGAGAAAACATGAAGGATTGAATTAAGATTAAAAAAATAGAGAAAACATGAAGGAAAATTGATGAGATTTGAATGCATATGATTTGTTGTGGTCCATTTTGTGACAAAGAAAGAGCTTATGTTACAGAGCGTCAAAGGTGGAAAGAGGACACACACAGTGGTGCCCCCACCCACCACAGTAATGGAGATGTCGTTGTGTGTAAGAGTCACAATTGCCAAGAAACTAGAAAGCTGAAGCAACAATGTACTTTGTGTAAAGCTAGATCATGCCAAGGTTTTTGTCTGTGTGACCTTAATATAGTGCCAAATTGCCAATATCATTCAAAATATTGTTTAATTGACAACTCTTGCATGATTGACATAAGACTACCACCACAACTTGCAGCAGACACAAACAGACATGATTAAGTACTTAATCTTCTGTTCATGAAAATAATTAGTACTTAACCCTTCTGTTCATGATATATGTATTGAACTAATTGATAATGTGTTTTAGTTAAAAGCAAATTATTTTAAAGAATTTGTTTTGGTCCCTATTTGGCCCAAACAAGGTTGGTCGACGACAACGACCGTGTCCAACATTCCAACCGACTGTAATGGATGCGAGCAAGTAACACCCGTTGATGTCGGGATCAATGACCCTAAATGTCAATTAATACATTAAGGGTCATTGTCTCTTCTTGTTGGCGAATATTCTGCAATTGTTCCTCTTTCATCAATGGATATGGCTCCGCATCAAAGACTTATATATACACATTCTCAGCAAATGATATATGTTATCTATTCTTTATCCTTACACTTCACACATCAACTTCCTTGAGCATTCGCAGATAAGATCATAATTGGAATTTAAATTTTAACTAAAATAATTACGATAGGTTTCTATAAAATTCACTTTCAGTTTTGAATTAAGTGTTATTGTTATATAATCATATATACTTTTTATGGTTAATATAAAATATTTAAATGATATGTCTTCAAAAAATAAAATTATTTAAATGATACTTAATTAGATATGTAAGGATAAGATTTATCCTATAAAATTAGTGAAAGCAAAAAAAATTAGAAAAGTAACTTTTGTTTGTCTTTTAGAGCAAAAATGAACTTAAGGAGTCGTTTTGTGTAGAATGACCTTTCGGGAGGATAAAGGGGGTGGTAGAAAATTAGTTTTTAGGGATGCCAATCATGGTAAAGGATACAAACATATGAACCATATGTAAGTTTTGTATTCCTTCCATGTCATATTAATGTTTGGTTTAATTAATAAAATGGACCCTTAAAGATATTTTTGGTTTTAGATAGGTCCCTTAAAGAAAAAAATGTTCAAATAGATCACTTAAAAAAAAATCCGAATAGGTCCCTTAAAGACATCTCCGTTAATTAATTTGGTCCCTAAAAAGAGGTCTAAATAGGATCAAACTGATTAACGGATATGTCTTTAAGGGACCTATTCGGACCTTTTTTTCTTTAAGGGACCTATTTAGACTTTTTTTTCTTTAAGGGATCAATATGAAACCAAAAATGTCTTTAAGGGACCATTTTACTAATTAAGCCTTAATGTTTTGTTTGGATGACGAAAGAAAGTGTAAGAAAAGAAAATACTCTCTCCGTCTCAAAATTATTTTCACTTTATGAACAAAATTTTGTCTCAAAATAATTGTCATTATCAATTTTTAATGTAATATTTTCCAATTGTACCCCTAATAATTACTATATGTATTATTCTCAAGTAGAGGTGGGAATAGGCTAGGCCGAGCTAGGCTTTGCCAAGCCTGAGCCTGGCCTGTCAAAAAATTGAAGGTCTGAGCCTGGCCTGTGGCCTATCATAGGCTTAAATTCTAGGCCTGAGCCTGGCCTTTTGAAAGTCTGATGTGGCCTGTTAGCCTGTTTAAAAGCCTATTTCATATGAACATATTTAAATAAATAATTATATTTATTTTGAAATATACTTATGAACTAATAAAATAATGTTCCATTTCATATTTTAGAGAATTTGACTATATATGTCATCATATTTCAGTTCTAGTTTATAATAATACATTTATATATGTTAAAAACTAATGTAGATTAATAAACTTAAATTACTTAAAAAGTTAATAGATTTATAATTTAATCAAAGTATAAATTTTAATATATAAATAATAATCGTAATAAAAATATTATTCATGTTAACTTAAATAGGCCGGCCTAGTAGGCTTCAAAGGCTTTTTTAATGGACTGCGGCCTGGCCTTTTTAGCTAAATAGGCTTATAAAAAAGCATTGGTCTGCTCTATTTAAAGAAATAGGCTGGCCTGGCCTGAGCCTATGTAGGCTAGGCCTTAAGGTCATGTAGGCCGGCCTGGCCTGTTCCCACCTCTATTCTCAAGGAAACAAACCTATAATTAATAGGGGTAATTTAGTAAATATATTATTTCTTTTAACAACATCATTACATTTCTTAATATGTGTGAAACAATCTTAAAAAACAATTTTTTTGAGACGGAGGGAGTAGAAGGAAAGAATGTTGAAGAAAAGAAAATGAGTAGAAAGTAAAATGATTTTAAAGGTGATATTCATCAAAAGGAAATCGTCCTCAAATAATTGAATAAGTCCACTTTCACTATAATATTTTATAATGACATTCGGCAAATGGATGGTGGTATTGGTGTCTAATCGGTCTTTGGTTCAGATAACACGCTGATGACAGTCAATTATATGATGTTTAGCAATTTCGAGTAGTTTTAATAGCAGTTGAAGCCCAAAAGCAAGCAAATACCTGGAAAAGTGAAGTTACTTGGCCCAGAAGCAAGAAAAGTGGAAAGCAGCAATAAAGGGCAAAGACGTAATAAACAGCGCAGCCATCGTACCTACGATGAGATCCCAGCGTGGCGCGATGAGAAGGCGGTTTAAATTGAAGAAAATCTGCAACAAATCTTTACCATCGTACCACGATGACTTGTCATCGTGGCACGATGAAAGGCGGTTGAAGAAAGCAGAAAATCTGGAGAAGATCTTTCATCGTACCACGATATGATCCATCGTGGCCACGATGATGCAAAATTACACGCCATCGTGGCCACGATGGGTGCGATGGACGCGCAGGAAAAGCTCAAACCCAGCTGAAAAACTATAAATTGAGTCTTCCTCCTCCACTATTATTCATTCAGAAATCACTCAACAATAGTGATACTCAAAAGAGAGTTAGGAGAACTCTAAGGAGGAGTCAAGGAGGCCAAGGAACTCCAAGGCCAATAAGGTTCCTTTCTTTTTTGTCTTTGTAATTTATTTTTCCTAGGTTAGGTGGAGTCGTTGAACTCCCTTACGAATGCTTGGTTTTGTATAATTTGGGTATAAATTCAATTGTTTCTACTTTCAAACTCTTTTATCGTCTGATTTTATATTTATTTTAATACTGATCACATTAGAATAAAATCTAAGGAGCTAGTGGATATCGGATAGAAAACAAAGCTAGTTATCCCGAACGAAGGGGGTGTGCTAAGGTCCAAGATGAGACCATTAAATTCAGTATCTGAGGTCTTAGTATAGGATTGAAAGCTTAGTTTAGAACGATAAATTCTACCTGAGGCAGAGTTAGGACTAGTTTAGGCACACGTGACAGCTTGTGACACATTGAGCCTTAAAGGTAATGATACCAAAGTTTGTAACGAAAAAGTGGAACTGGCTAAGGCTATGATATTTAAGCAGAGTAGGGCAACCTAAACTAGGCTTTGAACAGTTTGTAATAGAAATAGGTAATGAGTGCTTCTGGACCTATTTTAGAAGACTAATCCTGATAGAGAGGAACAAGGGAATTAACCACCAAGCAGGAGTAAAGGAGAGATTCGAAAACACTTAATCACCCTGTGTGGACACACACACGCCTTTTATTTATTTATTCTTTCAGTCATTTATTTTTCTGCAATTTATTTTATCAGCACAACTATCTCCAAACACCAAAGCGAAGACAAGCTATCCTAATTCCTAAGCAAAACTAGTAACTTTGACACAATCCCTATAGAGAACGATAACTTATCACTTTATTACTTGATTGCGATTCTGTATACTTGCAGAGCCACCATCACACGCCTTAAAGAAAAATACTACTACTGCTTTCACCATTTTTAAGTCGACATCTTCTACTTAATAATTATGACACCATTTGGTTACCCTCACACAATATATATATATATATATATATATATATATATATATATATATATATATATATATATATATATATAATTTAATTATTTAAAAATACATAATATTCTCTCCGGTTCTTAATATAAGAGATATTTTACTTTTTAAATTCATTAAAAATCTAATGTATCTAGACAATAAAGATTAAATACATTAGATTCACAATGAATCTAAAAAGTAAAATGTCTTTTATAGTAAAAATCTTAAAGAGTATTGTATTTCATTGTTTATTTGTGCATCTCTCTTTATTATCTTGAAAGAATTATTAATTCCAAACAATTTAGCCATGTAAAATATTGGATATCTCCGCTCATTTTTTTTCCTTTTTCTTTCTCCTAAACCAAACACATTCTAAAGAAATTGAATATTTTCTTTTATCTCCAAAGTACGGATTAAAGAATCAAAGATAATAAAATTATTTTAAAAGTTATTTAATTAACTTTAAAAAATATAAAACACTACTTTTAATACAAAATTTATTTATTTTAGTTTTCTTAAGTAATATCTCGGATGATAGATTACTTTGAGTGAATTAATACATAATATAGTGATTTGAAACTTCCTATTTCTATCTTTATGTGCCTGTTACTGTTAGCTTAGGACAAAGTATGAACTAGTCTGTAGTCAAGTGATTTGTACTAGCTGTACCTTCTTTTATTTTTTGTAGTACCTTCTTTTTTCTCTCTATAGAGTATAGTCTGTATAGTAGTACATCTTTATTTCTCGTCAGGTTAGGATAAAGTGTGATTCAAAATTTGTAGTCTAATTATTGAATGTATTAATTATTAAGACTTTAAGTCGGTACAGAATCAACGGATGACCATCTCGTAGATATTTATTTTTTACGGACTTTGTCTAACATGAACAACCACATTAAGTAGTGTATGGTGCACAAGTTGGTGATATCGTTATAACGAGTATAAATTTTACAAAATTCACCATTAGATTAAAAGTTTGTATTATATAAATCATTCATGTCAAACTTTAAAAAAATTAAAAATCATTTGATATGTCTTTGAGACCCATCAAGATTAACGGTATTTAATAAAAACTCATAAACCGTTAATTTTGATGGGTCTCAATGGCATATCATATGATTTTCAATTTTTTTAAAAATTTGACATGGATGATCTATATAATACAAACTCTCAATTCAACGGTAGATTTTGTAAAATTCGTATTCGTTATACCGATATCACTAACTTGTGCATGATGCACCACTTGATAATAAGTATATTATCATTGGAACGAAAATCTATAGATAATGGTTCTACAATAAGTAGTACCTATATAATTTTTGTTGGATCAATTTATAATGATGTAAAGTTATTGGAAAAATGTGTAATTAGTGGAATCCATTTAGAACTTTTTAAAAGGTGTCGGGTTTGAGGGATTAAGTACTTATTAATAACTATTATTAAAAAATTATAAATGAATGATGTGTATGTACATGCGAGGTCCAGTTAAATACTCAAAAATGAGTAACTCCATTATGGATGCTACTAGTATCAATAGTCAATAGTAGTCTCACGAATTCTTATTTGGCCACAACTCCAAATCTAAAATATTTAGGGATTTTTTTTTAACAAGTCAAAATGAAATATATATTAACAAAAATTAATAAAAGTAATTTTGCATTAAATTTATTAATAATATATTTATTTTCTTTCTAAAATTATCCTTTAATTATTAAAAGAATTATATTCTCTCCGGTCAATATTATAAATAACAAATTACTTTTAGATTCATTGAAAAACTGATGTATTTGACCTATATTATGAACCAGAACTGTCTTCGGTGGCATGTAGGTGCGCTAAGAACAAATTTTAAATTCTTTGACGCATTTAGTGTCGGGGTTTGTGTTTTGGAACAAAGGAGAACGCACGACATCATCCACCTCCGAACCAGAGGCAACCGAGTTGTTCAACACCTCAAGCCAACCTTATGTGTTCAAACTGATTCACGTGTTGGTCTGCATGTAAGG
Organism: Trifolium pratense; assembly: GCF_020283565.1. Classification (NCBI taxonomy): domain Eukaryota; kingdom Viridiplantae; phylum Streptophyta; class Magnoliopsida; order Fabales; family Fabaceae; genus Trifolium; species Trifolium pratense. Next base: position 28,411,538 of record NC_060063.1, read on the forward strand.
AATCAACAATGATCCTTCCGCGGGTTAACCTACGAAAACCTATTAACGACTTCTCCTTCCTCTAAATGATAAGGCTTAGTGGACTTCTCACAACATCGCGGGTAGCAAACAACTCACGTCGCCACAATTCGAAACTTCACCAGACCATTAAATCAATAGGAGCGACGAGTGGTGTGTACAAAGGGTAGGGATGTGGTCAACGCGAGCTGATGACTCGCGCTTGCTAGGAATTTCTCATTGGAGACCAATAATCGCAATGATTTATCCCCATCACGATGAAATTTCAAAGATTACTCGGGCTTGTCGGCCAAGGCTATAGACTCATTGAATACATTAGTGTAGCGCGGGTGCGGCCCAGAACATCTAAGGGCATCACCGACCTGTTATTGCCACAAACTTCTATGACCTAAGAAGCCATATACGTCCCTCTAAGAAGTTGGTCATGGAGGGTTACCTCCACGCAGCTATTTAGCAGGTCAAGGTCTCGTTCGTTAATGGAATTAACCTAGACAAATCGCTCCACCAACTAAGAACGACCAAGCACCACCACCCAAAGAATCAAAAAAGAGCTCTCAGTTTGCCAATCCTTACTATAGTTTTCCAATGAACCTTAAATGTAGTATTTTTCTTATAATAGCGACCGAAGGGAGTAATAATTTTTTATCTCTTTTTTTTTTCAAGTATAATTTTTTATCTCTATTCATTTAATTAGGGATAATTTTGCCAAACATTTATTAATGCACCTAGAACTTTGAAAAATGTTCTTATTAATTGAGATACCAAAGATGATTAAATGATGTCAAGTGATGTGAGTAAATTATACTATCTTTGTCTCAATATATTTGACCCTTTTGTAAAATTTTGTCGTCGTCCCATTTTATGAGTCTGTTTTTCAAAGTTCTAAGTGCATTAATAAATATTTTACAAAAATACTCCAAATTAAATCAAGAGTGATAAAAAATACTATTTATTTCTCTTAATTGTCAAAAAAATGACATTTTATGGAGGTAGTATTACATTTTTTATTAGAAAAAAATTATTACAACGGAGTACAAGAAGTACTCGAACCATTGCAATACAAAGCAAATTATTATATGTTTTAGAGACATACGAGAGGATCAATACACCAATCATAAAAACGACAAGGAGGATTGACGTCCTAAACGACCACTGAACGATATCCACAAGGTAGCTTTAATGTTATCCAATGAAGAAGAGACATTAAGAGGAACCCCGTTGAAAACCACATTATTTCTATATAAAAATTATTACTTTTAATTTTTTTCGATTGTGTGTGCGCTCAAATATTTTTTATTTGAGTGTGTCTATGTAAAAATTGAAGTAGCAAAGTTTTTCACAAGAAATGGGGGATTGAATTGTGAACCTATTAAAATTTACCTTTTAAAAATTGCAACTCAACAGAAAACGTTATAATGATCTCAGAAGGATCTGGTTAGCAGTAAAACGAATTCAAAGTGAATTGTGTGTTTAGTTTTTGCTCAAAATAAAAGATAAGGAAAGAGAAAATCAACACACAACAATTATACTGGTTCACCCCAAATAGTATGGATTACGTCCAGTTCTCACGCTCCGTGAGTATCCACTATAATCTTGAGATACTAGTAATCTCAAATTACAAACCTCCTTAATCTAAACTAAGATCAATAAACCTTAAGCCCTACAAGCTTAATATCTACCTTAGTCCTACAGACTAAAGGTGTCACTCAATCAATAGTTACGTATTGACTTGAGCCAGTCCTTTCTTTTACAAAAGAGTTTGTTGGATCACAAGCTTACAAATAAAACTTAATCAAGTTGAGAAGCTTATCACGAAAACACTCAGTTCACTCAGTAGTATACAGATCCAGATGTATGATTTAGAGAGCTTGGAGTGAGAGTGGAAGAGTTTGATGACTTGTTCGAAAAAGACAAGTATAGATCTTGATAGTTGTAGTGTAAACTCTTGAATCTTCAAAGCACACAAGTGTGCTATTTATAGATGTTGTTTGCTCTGAGTTTCGTGGCCTCCAAGTAAGTTGAAGTGCAGCCAAAGACTAGCCGTTAGTCCTTTTAAAATTCAGATCAAATAATATTTGATGAGAGAGAAAGTTTCTTCATAGAATGTTCTCATAATGATGACGTCATTGAGGAGCGTGAGTATGAGAATCTAAGAGCTGTATGAACTTGTTCTCCACGAACAAGCACTGTAGAAGCCTTGTTGGATCAATAACAACAGCTGGATACAGCTGGATCGAATCTTTAAAGAATGTGCAGATAGTTTGCTTGATTCTGGAACGTTCTCATATCGTTCTCCAGAAATAAATTTATTGATACTTGGCCTAGATCAAATAGAGAGGTGTGCTTTCTTGTTTTGTTGTGTGGGCCTCAAGGTATCCATGAAGTTCGGAAGATAACAACTAGTCTTCTTATCATTTTACTATTCATGTGTACTTGTAAAAGTACAACTGGCTTCTTTGTAAACAAGGACGCAATAGAATATAATTTGAGAAGTCCTTTGAGAAGTACCATTTTCAGAATTGTTGTCTAGATCTCATTGGTCCATAATATGTTTTCAAATAATCTCTTATGAGAGCATGTGAGCTTGAGAAATAAATTGTTAAGATTTGTTCATGTTTATTCCTTAAACATGACCAAATAGGAAGCTTGCTTTTGCTATCTTTTAATCCTTGGCTTAAACGACTTATATCCTGTAGAGATTCTCTTCAATAAAGTCATTTGCAAAAGTGTTTATTTGTCTCTTGTTCAGATGATATGAATTAAGTGCTTATTGTTGAGATATATACTTGCACGTGGAAAAAGTGCAAACTGAAAAATGTTCTCTGGTCATTCTTATAAACTTGGAATTTTCAACAATTTCAAGTAGAGTGATATATAATGAATGAACACTTGTTAGATCACAATAAGATCAGAATTCACTTAAAATATAATTAAGATGTTTGTTATCTTTAAAACATCAAATTAGGATTTTGCATCAACAATTTTCCATGATACCCTCTACTTGAGATATTCTTAGATGGTCACGTGATAATGAAATTACATTTTAGTCACTTTTATAAAAAATGTTATATCATTTAATAATTTCGAAAAGTAAATATTATTTATTTATTTATTTTAATAGTTATTTATCTTTCTGTGAAAATAATCAAAATATAATTTTTTTGTCTTGTGACTGTCCAAGAATATCTCCCCTATACTTTGCTTATTTATTTATTTTTTTCTAGTAACTTAGTGTCTAAAAAATCCACTTTAAAAATGAATAAATGGAATGTCGGGAATTCAAACCCCGACTCCTGCATAATACAAAACCAATTTTCTTAATACTCATGTTTTGTCAAACTAGCTCTTATAAAAAGGGACGGATGGAGAATATATGATTTCTCTACCAACTGAATTAAACTTACTATTTTTTTTTTTCATGGAAGTGACGATAAAACTTATTCAATTGTGCATATTACTCCATTCATCCCAAAATGAGTGACCCATTTTGACTATATGCACTATTCGTATAACTTGTTTTGATTATATTTTTTTACTAATAAATAAAAATAAATATTAGTATATAAGATGTTAGATTCGTCGCAGTGAATATTTTTAAAATATCAAATTTTTATAATTTTTACTAATATACAATTGAAAATATTAATCGTCAAAGTTATGTATCGACATACGTAAAACAGTCAACCGAATCACTCATTTTAGGACGGAAGGAGTATCACGGTGGTTGTTAGACACATTAAATTTTGTTGTTATGTTACTTGACCAAAATTAATTGAGAGCAATAATAAAACATGCCTCAAGGGGAAATTTGTCACTCTAACAGTAGTGTGTGAAAATCATGTGTGCTAACTTATGAACAGCAAACCACGTCATTGACAAATGACATGTACTATATCAAGTACAGTAGTGTATTGAATAACGTGCCAAATTATTTACAAATTTTGACATATTTTTGTTTGCTTAAGAAATTTATTTTGTCAAATACTTCCTTCCCTTTTTTTTTTACGAAAATACTTCCTTCCTCTTATCCTTAATCCTTAATGTATTATAAGAAAATTTTTACGTTTTATATTCATAAAAATTTGATGTATTTGGTCTAAAAAATAGATTAAATACATCAATCATTCCAAGAATCTAGATCAAATATATCAAACATTCTATGAATGTAAAAAATAAAAAATTTCTTAGATAAGTGGAGGTAATATAAATAAATTTTGAAAAGGAAATGTTTTATTTTTAACAAGCAAAAATGAAATATATATTAAAATCAAAAGAGTGGTCTCCTCAACACAAGGCCTGTCAAAAGAGACTTTGTGAATTTAAACAGAAAGTCAACCAGGAAAATAACAATAATAACAAATTAGTCGATGCCCAAATAGACAAGCGGACTCGGCCACTAACTATGAAAATTTGTGACTAAAGTAATGTTCTTTGCCTTTATCCACTGATAAGAATATAGTTTGACTTTGTCCAACAATTAAGATAAGGACTTTTTTGCATTTTTGAATACTCTATGATTTCTTTCATTTTCCACAACTCAAACACATAAGAGCCAGATAAATTGCATAAAGGAGGGGCGCGCTTTCAGACCATCTACTGAATGAATAAACTGAATAAACTATTCTGATAGGTTTTGAGGGTCCACCAACAAAACGACAATCCAATAGTGCACCTGGGACACTAGTTAAAAAACTCAAATAAAATATAAATATATTGAAACTTATGAAGTCGACCTCTTGAAATTGTAAAAAATATTTTTTTTAATATAAAATTTTCTATTTTTTATTTTCTTAACCGGTGTCTCCGAGGGGAAGGGAGCATACTAGTTAGACCATGTACAACGGGTGATGAGGTAGTTGAATGGGTGTTGAGAGTTGAAAATAATTGGAGGAGGTGTGTTGAAATTGGGTGTTGAATGATGTGGAGGAGGGAAGTGTTGGGAAAACTCAACAATGTTGAATCTGATCAAAGGGGACACGTGGCGCAATTCTTTTGGCTGAAAACAGGCACGTGCATTACACGCGCGGACAAGGAGAGTGATGTTGCAGACGGACGGAGAGAGAAAGGCTTATCTAACACGTGTTACAATCTAATTGGCTGAGCGGGTTTTTATCACAATAAACAATGTTGAATCTGATCAAAGGGGACACATGGCGCAATTCTTTTGGCTGAAAACAGGCACGTGCATTACACGCGCGGACAAGGAGAGTGATGTTGCAGACGGACGGAGAGAGAAAGGCTTATCTAACACGTGTTACAATCTAATTGGCTGAGCGGATTTTTATCACTATAATATTTTGAACTCAATTATTTCATCGCAAAATAATTTTTTATTTTTTTTACCAAAATTCATATTTTTTTTGTCTATAAATATAGACTTGGTTCATTTGATTTGGACACAGAAAAGAAAAGAAAAAAAAACCAAGTTTTTTTACTATCTTAATCTTTATATTAATGTTTATTTTGAAGTTTTAGTCTTTTTGTTTAGGGAAATGGATCTCAATAATCATTTCAACACCCAAAATTCTTCTAATTATCCCAACAATTATCAAAATCCCAACAATTTTTAAAATCCCAACAATTGTATCGTATAAATTAAGTTAAGATGATTTGTATCGTATAAATTATTTAAATAAATTTTATTTTTATTACAAAAAACTTAAAAATAAATCGTTAAGTGTTAATTATTTTAATTTAATTTTAATCGATAATTGTAATTTTATATAATCATAAAAATAAAAATATAAATTTAAATAAGAATATGAAATAAAAAGTGGTGGGGTAGAGTGTTGAATGAAAAACTATTGAAGAGGGTAAAAATTAAATGAGTGTTAAATGAGTAGCTAGAAGAAAGAGAAAATGATGTGGAATGTTGGGAGTTAAAAAAAGTGGTGTTGAAAGATTAAAACATTGTGCATGGTATTAGCAGATCCATATATGACACCTTTCAAGCCATATATGACAATTGTTACTCCCTCCATTTCAATGCAATATTGTCTACACATCTTTCAAGTCATATATGACATTTGTTACTCCCTCCATTTCTTATAAATTATAATTTGCCATTTTTGTGAGATACGATTTTTATTATGTACAAATTTATTTTTACAATTAGATTAATATATATATGTTACATCATATCTCATTTGATTTAATTGTTAAATTTCTTAATCTAATGTAAAAACAAATTTGTAAATGATCAATGACTTGTTTTTATTTACTTGTCATTTTTAAAGTTCAACTCAAAATTTATACTAAATTGACAGTAATGCTTTTAAGTATTTATTGCAAAAAATAGAGTAAATGAAGTGAGATAAATAAATTATTTTGGGTATTATAAGAAAAAAGTCACAAATGGTATTGAAAATAACATTTTATTGGTTTTCTTGTTTTTTTTTTTTTTTAGGGTAAATTGGTTCACTACAAAAAAAGTCTGGATTTGCAACGGAACAGCAGTGGCGATCGACACAACCGTCGCCGCTATTCTAACTTTGGAGGTTTGCGGCCGTTTCGTTGGAACCGTCGTGGCTTATATCATAACCCGTGCGAAATATTCATTCCATTCCCACTTTGTTTTCATTTCACACACAAAATCCTTAGATTCAAACTTTCGATTCCCTTTTGTTTTCATTTCACTCACAAAATCCTTCAGATTCAAACTTTGTTCGTTGAGATTTAAACCTTAGATTCGTTAAATCGTCTTCATTCTCCTCAGATTCGTTCGTTCAACTTCGAACGAATTTTATAAAAAGGACAAGTAATAATCAATTGTTAATAGGGACAATTTTATAAAATTGTTATACTTATTTATTTATTTTATAATCCATAGTAAGAAATACCTCCGTCCTTAAATATAAGACCCCATTGAAAAAATTACAGAGATATTTTTTTTAATTTACAGAGATTAAGAAAGTGAATTTTGGTATTAAATTTGTTGACAATTGGTAGTATTATTTATACAATTTTATCCTTCAAAAAGAGCATGAGTTAATATTTTTTTCTAGAGTATTTATTATAGATTATAGAAAAAGATCACTATAATTAGAGGTATGTTGGTAAAAAAATTATTAATGCCCTTAGAAATTTGAAAGAGATCTTATAAAAAGGAAAAAAATAAAATAAAATCTAAAGAGAATTTTATATTTAAAAACAGAGGTAGTAATTTTTTTTTGTCAAGTTGTCTAAAAGTCATAATTTCATATTTAAGATGAAGTGGAGAGTGTGGAGTTTAAATCCGACTCAACATATATCAATGTCAACCTTACTAACTGAATTGTGTTTGCAGAAATGCATATAAAGTAACTCTAATGGTCCGGTTGGTTTTATGGAAAGAAAGTGGAAGAAAAGAAAAATACGCAAATCAATGCATGAATTTAGACTAACTTTAGTCCAAGTTCATGCATTAATTTGCGTAATTTTTTTTTCTCCCGCTTTCTTTTCATAGAACCAAACGAACCCTTGCAAAATTATACTATTAAAAATCTGAACAAGGAATATTCTATTTTTTGGTTCTAGCAAAGAATATTCTCTAAAATGTCATATATATATATATATATTTATTAATTTTTAATACATCAATTTGTTGTCTTATACTATTTCCAGTTCTTTTTAGGTTTGTTGAATAACTAATGTATTTAGTCTATATATTATACACCAATTATATATCAGTTATTTAATAAATTCAAAAGATGAGTTGTTTCTTATATAAAAGACATAAGAGAGTAACTTATTAGTAAATAAATTACTCTCATTGATGTTTTTTAAGTTTTCGTTGGATTTCCATCCGGGTAACACTAACAAAATTGTAATATCAACTATTAATATAGTCATTTCAAACTAATAATGAATTGATTCAAGTTGTAAGAGTATTAGACTTGTTAAGCAAACTAACGTTAGTGGTTTGATTTATAGCTTCTAGAAAGAATCCAATTGAAAGGAAATAACCCACATAATGTGTCCACAAATTTTTCGACGGAGTTTAGTCATCATTAATAACGTTAAAAACTTCGAATATATATTATGGTACGTAATAAAAACAAATGGTTGTTGATATAAAAAATGGTTGTTTGATTAAAAACATGTCGGTTTTTTTAAAAATTGTCCATTTTAATTTTCTTTTTTAAAGTTTAAAATACTATTGTATTAAATATTTTAGTCAAAATTATTCTTAATTATTTACCACATAGAGAAAATAGGTAAAATTAAATAATAAATAGGTGAAAAACATATACTAAAGTAAGATTTTTTTTTTTTGTTTTTAATCACTAGTTTAATCTGGTTCGGGATCAGTTCTGACATCAAGTGATTTGGGGTCAGTTCTAACATCAATTTTAAAATACAATTAAAAAATAAACAAATATTTTACTCCCTCATTTCAAAATATAATTCACCGACAAATTTGTTTCAAAATAAAGTCATTTTATATTTTTAATGCAACATTAATATTGTTTTCCAAATTAATATGGCTTAATTAATAAAATGGTCCCTTAAAGACATTTTTGGTTTCATATTGGTCCCTTAAAGAAAAAAAGGTCTAAATAGGTCCCTTAAAGAAAAAAAGGTCCGAATAGGTCCCTTAAAGACATATCCGTTAATCAGTTTGGTCCTATTTAGACCTCTTTTTAGGGACCAAACTGATTAACGGAGATGTCTTTAAGGGACCTATTCGGACTTTTTTTTCTTTAAGGGACCTATTTGAACCTTTTTTTCTTTAAGGGACCAATCTGAAACCAAAAATGTCTTTAAGGGACCATTTTATTAATTAAGCCAATTAATATTGTATACACATGCAGTAAATTTTTAACACGTGATTGTAATATATTTTTCTATGGGTCTTGTTAACTAGTGTTTTGGGGTAGTTTTTTCTATTTGGCAAAATTCATCCTTTGAAACCAGCATATAAGGTGAAATATGTTACTATTTATAGATTCTAGTCAAACTTTATATTTAGTAAATTTTTTTTTGTAAAAAAAAAACAGAATTTATTTTTTTAGTGCACTTTATCATCTTACAAGTCTTCTGCTTAAAAAAGTAGTTTTGTAAGGATAAATTATGCCAAATAAAAAAATCTAAGGTGATATCAAAATCTCTCCAAAATTCACTGAACACATTCAATTAAATTTTTGCTATCAATCGACCCACCATTTATATCCATAATGTTGGGCATGTAGTGTTTTAAGTAGTTCCACCTTGAATATAAGATTCGAATATAAATTTATAACTAAAGATAATTTTCACCCTACAAGTCAATTATATATAAAGTTGAGTTAAATCTAACTTGGATTAAAATTGTTACATCACAAGTGAAAATAATAAAAGATTGAGAATTGTACAATTTTTTTTTAAGCAATACTACTGGTAAACTTAAAAGTTGTATTAATATTAGCAATAATATTTACAAGACCAACAGATTTTTCCTCATAATAAGACAACTTAGACTTGAAACTTGACTATCAAATGAAAGAAAATACTAAAAAAACAAGAAAAGAAGAAAACCTGATGACCCATAATAATTAAAGAGAAAGGGGCACATTCAATCTATCTAACTGACTTGTATCTTTCATTCATTCACTCACTTCATATGTAGTGGCCCAAGTTGATTCGAAAATCTGCCACTAAGCCCCATCCACATGCTAAAGCTTCTCATTTTTTCACCTCTCTTTTTCTTTTTTAGGTTTTCATTTTTTTTCCTTAAAAAAGCAGTTTTTAAGCCCCCTTTTTTTTCAACTTAATTAACTAACTAACTAACGCCTCGGACGCACTTGAACCATAAGAGGGTTAGCCATTTCACATGAAAGCCTTAGCACCTCCGATAAATCAACACCGTTCCCATCTTCCAACGGTAGCCATTCAAACTCTTGCAAAAGCTTTGCAATCCAGAAAGTTACGGTAGTTAAACCCAAATTCTTCCCCGGACAACTTCTTCTACCCGACCCAAATGGAGCCAACCTTAGGTCCGATCCGAGAACTGAAAATTCCGCCCCTTCGTTCACAAACCTATCGGGATTAAATTCAAGTGGGTCCCTCCAAACATTCGGGTCCCTAGCTATGGCCCACATGTTTACCATGGCTGTAGTCCCTGCTGGCACATGATACCCATCAATTGTCGTATCAGTGATAGCTAATCGGGCCCACGAAAGTAGTGGACCCGGTGGATGTAGCCTTAAAACCTCCTTAATCACTGCAGGTAAATAAACCGTTGCCGCCACATCCTCCTCCGTAAACGCACGTGCGTCTCCGCTTGCCACCTCATCAAGCTCCTTTTGTACCTTCCTCTGCACGTCTGGATGAAGCACCAACCTCGCTAGTATCCATTCTATCAAAACAGCCACTGTGTCGGTCCCTCTAAATATCATTTCCTGCCACAAAAAAAAATATTAATTTTATTTATTTTGTCACATACTACATGAACCAATAAATACTCATTTGTAACGTTGCGATAAATAATTCGGTTGATAAAATATTGCATGAAAATTGAGATTTATATCACTACAAAACTCTGATCAGGCAATTTGACAATATTTTAAATATATTATAATAAAAACCTCAAATAAAAAAAAACTAAATACATCAATATTTTTTTACTAAAAATACATCAATTTTTTTAATTAAAATTGATTTTTTTTTGTTTATAATAATGATCGAGGACTAATGGTATAACATTTTTTTTATGTAACAAACATTAATAATTAATTGAAATTGCAAAGAAAATGATTTTTTAATGAACTTACCCAGAGGACAGCAACCATGTCGGAGTCAGACAATTTATCAGGTTCTTGAAGATTGAGCAAAACATGAACAAAATCCTTGTTGGTTTGGTTTATGTCGGCTCGATGGTCGGAAATAATTGAACCAACAAACCGGTTCACTTTAGGAACTAATTCAGAACAATTGAACCGGATTTTCTGAACATCAAAATCTTTCAAAAAAGGTAGATGATCACCCCAATTAAGACTACCCAATAAATCATAACCTTGTTCAACTAATCCACTTAGTTCCATCATTTTCTTATTAACTTCATCAATCTTAAATCTCTGTCCAAAAACAGAGCACATCATGTTGTTCAGCGATGCTTTTTTCAAAACATCGCGAACACCGAAACCGCAGTTTCGATTACGAAACAAGTCAATCATCTGGGCTGCAATTTCAGTTCTTTGCGGCCCAGATGATTTGATTTGCATGGGTGAGAAAAGATGATTAGTCGAAATTTTTCGAAGGGTTCTCCAATAAACACCATAAGGAGCAAAACCGATTGCTCTATTGAACATAAGGGAGTAAGCAGATTCTTTAATAGGACGATCAGCGAAAACAGAGCTATGAAGAATCTCTTTGGCTACATCAGGATTGCACGTGACTATGGCACGTGTGTCTCCAAGACTAAAAGCCATGAGTCTTGTAGCTTTGCATGTTTTAGCTGTAGAAGCAATTCTTTGGTGTGCTAATGAAGAAGACATGAGATTCATGTTTCCAATTAAAGGGTACCCTTTTGGACCAGGAATGAATATTTGAGAGGAAGAATTAAGGTTGTTTTTGTTTTGGTTTTTGTTGTTGTTGTTGGAATAATAGTACTTTCCCCAAGCAGGACCACCAGGGTGAGACCAGTAAAAGAAATTCATGGTTAACCAGAGTAAAGCCATGATCAAAAGTGAGTAAACAATGTTTTCATGTGTGAATTTGGAAGCAAGAGCAAAAATCCAGAGATTATCAATGTGGGTTGTCATGGTTAGAGAGAGATTGGAGAGAGAAAGAGAGAGAGAGAGGGGTTTTGGTTATTGAAAGGAAGAAGTGTTTGTTGAAGTGTGGTGTGGTGAGTAAGTTGAGGTTTGTTGAGGTGTATATATATAGGGAGAAAAAGAGAAGAGGAAGAGGTGATTAATGAAAATGAAATCATAACGGTTATATGGTTATTTACATGTACAATTATTATATGGGATATTTTATTTTTGCTTTACTATGAAATTTTTAGTGTTATCTATAAAGAATTTATGAAATATATAAGATAACTTTTTTTAAGTAGTGTAATGGCTAAAAATTCTACTTTTAAAGTAAATAAATGGAATATTTGGAGTTAATTCGAATTTCGACCTATATAAAATTCGATGTCCCTACCAACTTAAATAAGCTCATGAGGACAATATATAAGATAATTATCATCTCTCAATTGATATATTTTCCTCTTTGGATTGAATTCCTTTTCATACAAAAAGTCATAAATTAAATTTTTGACCATCTATTTAAAGGGACCAGTATATTTGGTCTATAATATATTAGTTATTTGTCTTTAGGCTTAACTCATATCAAGTTATCTCAATCCGGTGTCTATAATATATGATAAGATAATATACTCCAGTGTTTATATCAAGTTAAACTACTTGAAAAAAAAAATTTCATCCGTTCTAAAATTTAAGTAAAAGTTGATCAACAAAGTTGAATGTACGTAGTCCAAATTTTTAATCAAATACATCATGTTTCTTTGACTCTTTTTTGTTTATATTTTGGGACGGAGAAAATATTAGTTATTTAATAAATTTAATAAATTTAAAATACTACTACTAAACCGTTGTACAAAAAAAAATACTACTAAACCGTATGTAACGGATAATTAATAGGAGTATTATTGAATATTGATGGAAAGGTATTATGGTTATTAATGGTGTAATAAAGCTTTTATTAGTGGGGGAGATAAATGGGTACTAGTAGTAGTAAGTTTTAATTTTGTTATTTTTGGAGTAATAGTAAGTAGCTGCGCCGCCACGAATGCATGACGAAATCTTGGAAAAGTATGCTCATAGATTTGAACAAGTTTTTGTTGCACGCGCCATGTTGGATATTACCCTTTTGTGCATCCGCACGAAAGGCGGTTAAATACATTCAAAATAGGTTTGGTATATTGGAATGAGATTTGGGTAGTATGTAAAAGATTATAGGTTCTTTTAGGCTCTATTTGGAAACTTATAGCTTATAGCTAGCTTATAAGCTAAAAGCTGTGTTTGGTAGCCGTTTTTAAAAAACAGCTTATAGCTTATTTACTAGTTTATGATTTATTTTTTAAATGTTATTTTAAGTAGCTTATGAGCTTATAGCTTATCATTTTTTCTTTCAATTTTTCTCATATCATCTTACTTGAAAAAATTAAATATTAATTAAACATATTTTTTTTTATGTCATTTCATACTTATAAGCTAGTTCAACCGCTAATTTTACCAAACACTACAAATTCAATCAGCTAGTTTATTCACTATAAGCTAAAAGCTAGCTTGCTAGCTTATAAGCTACCCGTTATAACTTATAAGTTCATCCGCTATAAACTACTTTATCAACTATCCGCTATTTTTTGCCAAACAGAGTCATAATCAAATTACAACTAAAATATGAATCGACAAACACTTCTCTTTATTTTAACATAACATATGTTTACCTAAAAACGTTTAGATGAAATGACGCTCTCTTTTAGTTTAACTAAAGTGCTAAATTTGATCTTTAACTTGGACATGCAGTAGCGTTAAAATACTTAAGGAAAGTTTACTGCTTATTTGGATCCCATAAACTCTAGAGATTACTCTTAACAATTGCGCATAAAAGATACGAGCTTTACGTAAAAAAAAATTGTTTATGGTTTTTATATAGAGATTAAAAAATGCAATAAATTAATGAGTACATCAATGTTATCTGATAGCTTTTTAGTTGTCCAACTCTATATATATATTTTTTTGTTAAATAGTCCAGTGATTTGAATTTCATGAATTGAGATCCTCTCTATTTTTTATTGTTTTCATTTCTTCTATTACCAAAGTTTTTAAATATTTTTGTGTGTATAAATGATATTTGGACCCACTTAATAATCAACATTTATACAACGTCCAAATAAATAGTGTTCAGTACAACGAGGGATATATATATATATATTTGACAAAAAGAAACTTAATTCATTTTATTAACTAAATAGTGTTCAATATAACGAGGATCAACTAAAAAATATAACGACTAGCTAAATAATAGGTCACCCTCACTAAGTGGTAAGCAATCATATTCGTTTGTTGCTTGACAAATTTAACCTCAAAATTTGGAATTAACATTAAGGAAGACTTAGACTTAATATATGTATCAAAAAAAGGAAGACTTAATATGAGAAATTACACTATTAAATTAAGCCTCAACAACAATCAACAATTAAATATGACATGAGAAAGACCTCTATTCATTACTTCCTCAATTGCGCTTCTTTGCCATAACTTTACCCAAAGTGTTTAATCTTCCTTGATTGAGAGTATATTTACAAGTCATATTATAAATATGTATATACTTTTATTTATACTGTATTTGGAGTATACTTTATTTTACTAGCCACCAAAGATGTAATAAATGAGGGAGAAAATTACGGGAAAATGTAATAAATGATGCATTGAAGTGCTAAAATGGTAGTAAATTTTGAATTTTAATATATACTCTCTCACCGAATACAAATATAAGCAAAAAAAACTGTTTATGCCGTGTAAAATTGTAAAAGTAAAATAAATGGCTAAAATAAAATAGAATTAAATAATGTTATATTAGGAATAGTAGTATTAACTACGTAGTTTAAAAGTAGTTAATGTTTACTTATAATAATGACCATAATTTGAAGTATTTTTTTGTTTATATTTGTGTCTGGAAGGAGTATATTTGTTAAAGTAACAATTATTTTGAAATAGAGAAAGAACTTAATAACCAATAATGAATTGGTCCAAATAGTAAAGGTCTTCGTCTTCTGAAACATGTGATCAGACGTTCGATTTTTGGCTCATACCTATGGAAAAATTCTGTCGGAATGGAAGAATCCACCTTGTGTGTCCCACCAATTCCCCGACAAAAATTAGTTATCACTAGAACATGAGACCCGAGACTCCACCCACAACTGATGAGATGTTTTAATGTATTATCAATTATGTTAGTTTTGAGTCGGGTTTCAGGTCCGTGGTTATCCTAAATGGAAGGCTTAATTAGTAAAATGGTCCTTTAAAGATATTTTTGGTTTCAGATTTGTCCCTTAAAGAAAAAAAGGTCCAAATAGGTCCCTTAAAGAAAATAAAGTCCGAATAGGTCCCTTAAAGACATCTCCGTTAATCAGTTTGGTCCTATTTAGACCTTTTTTTAGAGACCAAACTGATTAACGGAGATGTCTTTAAGGGACCTATTCGGACTTTTTTTCTTTAAGGACCTATTTGGACATTTTTTTCTTTAAGGGACCAATCTGAAACTAAAAATATCTTTAAGGGACCATTTTACTAATTAAGCCTAAATGGAATGAGCATTCTTTAGAAAGTACAGTATTCCAAATATATATACTAGTGCTATGAATTGGAGGGATTTGTGGTGGACGAGATGAAGAGCGCGTGGGGAAAAAAAGAAAGACAAGGATCCTGGGATGACAAATTAACGTGGGAGCAGTAAAAAATCAGGTTGTGATGTCTGACACGTGGGGGGTCTTGTGATGCGACTAAGAGGGTAAAGGCACATGAGGCCCATCCACTTTGGCTCTCATACATTGCTTTTAGGCTCATCACTATACTCAGTATCAGTATCAGTATCTTACCCCCTCCTCAGTATGGCTATTCTCTCTTCTTTCATTTTCAATTTCTCTCCCTAATAAATACTCCTATACTACACCAACTACACCAACTAAGACAATTCATAACAATATCTTAAAATGTTATTTCCTTTGTCTCTGATTACAACCTTATTCTGTCTCTAATTATAACTTATCCTGTCTCTAATATATATATATATATATATATATATATATATATATATATATATATATATATATATATATATGAGAATGGATCAAATTATACCGGTGTAACATTTGAGTAATGTTACACCGTTCAATAACGCTTTAACGAATACAAATTTTATAAAATCCACCATTGGATAGATCATTCATGTTAAATTTTATAAAAATCTAAAATCGTTTGATATGTTATTGAGATTGATCAACCTTAACGGTATTTAATAAAAAGACATAAAGCGTTAATCTTCTTTTAAAATAAATCACTGTTATAAAGATGAAAACTCCTTAATTTTGTAACTAAACGTGGTGACAAAGTCTCGTCTAAAGCATGTATGGACTTGTAAGAATATATAGATATTTTCCTTCCTAGAAGTAATATTTATATAACTGTAAAAAAAAAAGTAATATTTATAAAAGAGTTTAATTGTTGTGCACCGTCGGTGTAAATTTTTTTTACACATACATCCAGTGACGCGTTGCCACATCATTTAATGAATGTGACACATCATGTGTTTTTAATGACCATACATGATGTGTCGGTATATTATTGGACGCATGTGCAAAATAACTTTACACCGACGGTGCATATAAATTAAATTCTTTATAAAATAATCTAATTAGTTTTCAAAAAATATAAAATAAAATTCAAACATAGACTAAATTGAAGGATAAAGACAGCATTACAATGGACTAAATGTTGACATATCCATTTATATTTTTCTACATGATTAAACAAAGATCATTCTCTAAGAAAAAAGTAAAATACAATGTCACCATGGAATGCATGTTGTACGGATGTCGACATTTTCAATATTCAACCACTCATTCTCCCCAACCTCCAGCCAAATTTGTCCTCGAAAAATACTCATATCATATATTTTTTGTTGTTGAAAGTATCTGGTCCAGTGATCACAATTGTGGGGATCAAACTGTGGCTTTCCTACCAAGTTCAACGTCAATCACCTGAACAACTAACAATTGATTGTTTATTTATGAAATTTGGTGAGTAGTTTAGTGTATAATTTTTTTGCTTTTTAAGGTAAATAAATAAGAGTGTTAAGGTTAGAACTTCAATTCTCTACATTATTTACACAATATATTTTTACCAACTAGATTATATTTGAAAATATAAAATAAATTTAAATACAGACTAATTATTATTAGTGAATTTAACTTAAAAAGAGTCTTCCCTATACTTTCACCGTGTTCTTACTTTCTCATCTAGAGAAAACTTCAATAGCAAACTTCAATCCTTTTTTTTTAATAATTTCTAACACATATGTGTGTAGATTTAGAATATGAAATTCCCCTCATTATATTCATCCATAAATGAAATTCCCACACTCACGATGCAATCAAAATTATATATAATGCAGTTATAAAAAATAAATAAATTATATATAATAATGCATAGTATTTTAAAGAAGATGACATCAATTCATTATTTGCTTGATGATCACCTACTCCTAGAAAATTATATATAGTTCTGATTTCACACGCTAAAGACAATTTGCCTCTATAGAATTTGGAAAGGTTCTTACTTTTAGCTTGATCCAGCTAATTAAACATATAAACATTCTAAATTAAACTTTTATAAATCATCTAAAACGCAATCAAAATTTAGCACAAGTGACTCGTGGCTGTTTTCTTAATAATCCTAAAAGCAACTGTGGTGTCCACTTGAGAGTTGAGTCATATAATATTTTAGAATTTGCTATCTGATCATAGGACCGACTAATTTAAGGGGGTCAATCTCACCGTCTATTTGTGGGTACTACATTTAAAGTTAGAGTTTTTTACTTTGTATGAACTAGCCCACCGAAATTGGCATCGGAGAAAATTGAACCTAAAACCTTTAGATGAACATACTTCAATGACCCAAACTAACACCACTAGGCTAAATCAAGTGGTTTTTTTTCAAAAACTTATAACTCTGAAGTTTCAAATTTTCATTTCTAAAAAGTTGTCTAACCTAATAAATAATTATTAATATTTGTTAATTAAGCTAAATTTTCTTGATCAATATTATAATGGATAAATTAAATTGCTAGACTACTCCTATAGTTTATAGCTAGTCATAAAATCAATTAATTTTCCACTATTAAAGTGAGTATGTGAAAAGCTCACAAAAACATTCAACCAAATATTTTAATAGATAAATTAACTTTCTAGACTACTCCTATAGTTATTCATTAATCGATTAATTTATATATACTCCGTACCTTGGCATTGTCGTTACCGCCTATAAGCTACCAAGCTTAGGAAACTTTCTATGATACGATGATAAATCATTAAGTGGAAATTAAAATTAGTAAGAAGACCATGGGCATGATGACTACATGATTGAATATCATTTTCTTGGGTCATCAATCATACGTGTTAATGCAAAATATTAGTTTATTTGTTGGATTATGAGTTTTTTTTATGGATAATTAGTTTAATTAAACCTAGTTAAGGTATATTTGTCTCGGATCTTTTCACGATGCCATTAGTTGCCTGAATTGTTAGATTTATAAAAAAAAATAGGGTGCTTTTCATCTGCTAAAAAATAGGGGACTGGACAACTTTTGTTGTACCTGTTTGATTTTAAACAGGTTATGGAACTGGACAAATTAAGCAGCAAGAGACAGGACAAAAACAAGATTTTTCGTCCCTCACTGAACCACAGGACAATTTTTTGTTCACAGTATAAAAAATACGAAAATACCCATTTTATTTTCGAATATAAAAATATTATCACCCTATATCTCTCCGGTACAGTTTTGTCATGTCCTGTATTATCTTGTTCTGTCATGTATTGTTCTGTCTACTTCTTACTGTGTTACGAATCAAATACACTCATAGACTGGTAGTTAGAACTTAGAAGTACTATCTTAAAAGAAAAACGGTCTTTTTATGTATTTTTTCCTGGATATGAAATGATTTTTTTTTGTCAAGAAATTTAATGGTTGAAAATTTTAATCTTAAGGTAAGTAAACATAATGTCCAAAATTTGAGTTTACGAGTTAAGTTCACTTAAATCGATAAACAGAATAACACATTTTACACTAAAATTTACACAAATTAGGTGAAAATGCTCGGTTTAACAATATTGACATGTCAGTCTGAGACTAATTTCTAAGCATTTTTAAAGAGGGTTAATGATGTACTTTATCGACTTACAATTCCAAATGTAAAGTGTTTAAACTTTTCTTTTTCTTTCTATTTTGCATGTCATTTTATAACATTTATATAATATTCAATATTTTGTTTTTATAAAAACATGACATTTTTGTTTTGTTCTATTTTATTCACAACCATTTAATCCTTCTTCATCTTTTTCTTCTTCTAATTTTTGTAATTTTCTTTGTATAGTTTCTCCTTTATATATATATATATATATATATATATATATATATATATATATATATATATATATATATATATATATATATATATATATATATATATATATTTGTGTGTGTGTGAGCAAAGAGATTCATGATTAGTGCTACTAGATATTCCTTGATATGATGTTTTATGATGCTTTTAATTTATCATTTTTTTTTTGTTTGTAATTTTCATTTTCCATACACATTTAAAAATAAAGGTATGACTGATAATTTTAGAAAGTACATTATAATTTTTTATAAAATTAACAAAATTAAATATATTTTTAATTTGTTAACTATTAGAGTCGACCCATATTGCAAAGGACAAATTTAAATATAAAATATTTTAAAGTCCATAATATTATTCTAATGAATTCTTAGATTTTAACATTTAGTGTAAGTTTCCTCAATAGAAATTACTTAAAATTAAAATAAATAAATTTATAATAAGCATATAATTAATTTATGGGACGATCCAATTGAATCTCAAGGCCAACATAGAAACCTAGGAAGAAACTGCATTTGATGTATATTTTATGGGAAACCAGTATATACCTTGAAATTAATATGTATATCATCTTAAAATAATTCATTCTCCATTAGCATAAGTTTCGATTATTTTCATGCAACATGCTTTAGAACTTAACGAAAATCCATTAGCATAAGTTTCTATAACTTCTATTCTCACTTCCTCCTACTCCTTCTTTCACATAAAATAGATAGTGTTGAGTTATTTTTATATTCTCAATCACCCTTAACATCGTATTTCTCTTCTTTATTTTTGTTAAGACAGCTAGAATTTCAGTTTTTAAAGGTGAGTATAATAAGTTAGAGTTGTTATAAAAAGTTTAAGGCGAGTTAAGTCTCACATTGTTTAGAAAAATAAAGGTTGAATACTTTTATAAGTGAGATGATCCATAAACCAAACACCTTAAGGTTTTATGTAAAAGTATGGTGTTCAACTCACTTGTATGGTAGTTCTTAAGCCAAATGTAGATGATAATGTCCCCTCGTGACTCAACATGTGTATCAAATTTTGAACTCTAATTCTGTATATTATATGCAATGTTCTTATCAATTGAATTATACTCATGAAGACTCTTTTAATTTAAATAAATGGTTTTCATATAGATATGATTTTTTATTTCCATTCTTCTTTGTTTGAATGCAATATTATTTTGTTCAGCATTTTGGTGTGACGTTTGATTTTCGTTTTATTGAGGTGTTTGTTTGGAATAAATTAACAGATTAATTTTAATCAATTACAAATTCAATCAATAAATTAAATGTCAACATTATAAAACTCTAGGCAAACCCCTGACCTAAGCGTAAAAGAGATATATTAAGGTTCGGTTTGGGAAGACCAATGATTTAATTAGCTTATAACTTTTAGCTTATAAGTTAAAGATTCTGTTTGGTAAAAAGTTTTAAAAAAGAGTTTATAACTTAATTTACTATTTAGCTTATTTTTCAAACACTATTTCAAATAACTTATGAGTTTATCATTTTTTCTTCCAATTTTATCCTATTATTTTACTTAAAAAAAATTAAATATTAATTAAAATATTTTTTTAAGCAAAAATAAAATAAAAAGAAAACAACATGCACAGAAACATAGTACGAGAACAGAAGAAGTTACTAGTAAGTACTGTTGATGTTGATCCGTGACAACAAAAGAAAAACACTGTTGTTGCTGAAATTTAGCTGAACCAATCTATCCATCGTACATGATTGAGTCAATGAATTCAACGTAGTGTACGAAAGGTCAGTCATGAGTCATCAGTGAGTTGTAACTTAACAGCGTACGAATGTTTTCATATTGATACACTTGTATATCCAATAGTCAATACTCAAAATTCAGTTAATTTTTACAGATTCAGAAATAATATGGGTCGTCGTCATGTCTTCATATACTAGATGGTTTTGAAAATCAGAATTAATATTTTATTTTATATTAAAATATTGAGTTTAAATTTAAACTGCAAACTAGCAATAAGCTGCACCGTTAATCTTTTTTGTATAGAAAAATTTAATTTTTGAAAAATTAAATTCATTGACCTAAGCGATACGACATTACAATGCATAACCATTTGAACTATTTTCAAAAGGTTTATAGTCTCTGGTGTTAGTAAATCGCAAAGTGTCGAATGAAAATAGTATAAAAACGTATCGGTTGTGGGAGTTATGTTTTCTCATGTTTGATCATTTTACTTGAACCAGCTTTGAGGGCTGCCTGTCCCACAGTAAAATTTCATATTCTCAATCCCATAAGTGGAGAAACTCCAGCCAAATCTACACAAACATATTTCCTGCTTACCCATCCAAACACCAGAACATCCGTTGGGTGAATTATCGATCTCGCTTCTTGTGTGTCAGTCAAAAAGTTCATTGATGTCTCTTTCTTCACAGAGATTTCCACCCACCTAAAATTATAAAAAAGCACGTCTCTGACCAAGTCATGTGTGTATTTGATATAATTTATCTTATAATTTTTTTTTACACAATTTAAATCGTTTAATTTTGATTAGACGATCTTTAAAATTTGATAATCTTTGATGTCCTGTTGGCTTTTTTTTTTAATGGTGATGTTCGGTTTTTTATTTCTTACTAGTTACTATATTCATCTATAAATATATGTCTTTTGAATTTTTTTTATAGTTGAATTCTCTTGATTCTTGAATATAATAACACGGGGATTATATTTGTTAATTATAGTGACACAATAAAAGTAATTGATTTTGGATACAGAAGTATATCTCATACCACCATCACACATCCAAAAATTGTTCAATAACTAATAGTTAGACTCATATTATAAATATATTGAAATGAAAAATATGAAGTTTAAACTCTAACCCTTTCAATAATATTTTTAATAGTTACTAATTAAATTACTCTTAAAAAATCTATTTAATAGGAGACTAAAATAAATTTAATAGCCTCAAGGGGCCATGTTAAGAGACTTTATGCAATTTTTTAGTTAGCCCAACGATTTTTGCTCCAGGGAGAACGAAGAAAGTGACCACTTATTTTTCAATTGTTGCTTCGCAATACAAGTTTGAATCAAGAGCGTTTTTAAATAGTTGAATGTAGATTTTATCTCCTTCAAGTCCAAATGCAATCACTTAATATCTTTTGGTGCAATAGCGAAGAAAAAGAAATTTGCAATTGCCAAATATTTAATTTGGATAGTCACTACTTAGTGTATGTTTGGTTTCAATTCTGGAGCATCCAGAATTGATTCTGGACGTGTAGAATTGATTCTGACTTGTTTGGTTTCTCAAAAGTAGAATTGATTCTGCCTCCAGAATTGATTCTACTTGAAGCTAGAAATCTTAGCTTCTGATTCTAGAATTGATTTTTACACTCAAATTTTTTGTTCAACTCACTTTTTCATGAATATATCCAAACATAAACCACTTCAGCTTAAAATCAATTTTGGCCAGAATCAATTTTACAGAATCAATTATGCCAAAATCAATTCTCTCCGCCGCAGAACCAAACACACGCTTAGAACGTTTGTCCTTCAAGGAATAATATCATTTTTAGAGAAGAGGTTATCGGAGGATCCAACATTATGGATCAGATAAAATTCATTTCGTGGTTTTGATTTATAAATCGAATTAGGAAATTATCATCTTTTTGTTTTCTTCGATTGGTGTAATGGTTCTCTAGTTTGTATTCAAAACAACTAATTGTACTATTTCGAATTGTATGGATTGAATACACCTTATATACATTATAATTCAATTTTTTATTTTAAAAAAAACTTGAGAGTTATGAAGTATACTACTAGGCACTAGCCATAAATATAATGTGAAAAGTAATAACTTGAGAGAATACGGATGAACATTGTATTATGGAACATTAATTTCAATAATATGTTTTTCGTCCATATAAAATTAGCGAGTTTTAATTTCCGTCTCTATAAAGTAAAATCACATGTTTTTCGTCCTTAAAATAATTTTTATTTTGTTTTTAGTCTTTAATGGACAGAATTTTGACATGCTTTTTTTTTTTTTTTGGTTACATCTTTTGATTTTTTTTTTAGCATAATATTAACTAATACTCCTATAATTTAACATGTTAAAGTATATAGATATGATATATACACATATTGAATATAAAAGTGTCATAATATTTAAATTAAAATAACATAAAGTGGTGAATAGAGATTTAAAAAAACAGAATATTTTAAGAGATGAAAACATAATTTTAATTTATAAGAACGAAAACTAAAATTGCTATTTTATAATGACGAAAACTAAAATTGCATATTTAACTATATAACTATATATATAGACACATACCATTCTTTTGATATTTTTATTACAAGTTCCACTAATAAAAATGAGACTTAACGTCCAATCCCTAGTTACAAGGATACAAAAGTGATTTGGATTCGATTACCTCAAACTTTGAATATTAGTTTATTTTAAGCATAGTTTCTTTGGATTATTTTGAAGGGACCTAACCCACTTGCATTTAAACATTATATGTCATATATGATAATATGATAAGGCTTAAAGCTAATATGAACAAGTTGATCAAGTGCTGCATGGTGCACCACTTGCCAATAACTTTACGACGAATACAATTTTTACAAAATCTACCGTTAGATTGGAAGTTTATATTACATATTCATATAAATTTTTAGAAAAATTGAAAATCATTTGATATGTTATTGAGACCCATCAGAATTAACGGCTTATGAGTTTTTATTAAATACTGTTAATTTTGACGGGTCTCAATACATATCAAATGATTTTCAATTTTTCTAAAATTTTTTATGGATGATTTACGTGATATAAACTTTCAATCTAACGGTGAATTTTATAAATTTGTATTCGTCGTAGAGTTATTGAGAAGTGGTGCACCATGCACCAGTTGATGAACTTGTTCATGATAAAAGTGGCCATATGATAATTGTACATATTCGCGATGCCATATTCTCAATTATATACTTTTTCGCCTCTAATTATAAGTATTTTTTGAAGATGTTTTTGTTGCTAAATATAATTCTTTATACAGTTTAATAGTTGCATTTGTTACTTTTTTTGTTTTTTATATCGATATATAATATATTTACCATTCAAAAGAAAATAGTTGCATTTGTTATTTTCTTTAAATATATTCTTTATTAATACTACAAATTTATCTAAAAATATAAAAATTTAAAGTTATACATATTCATATACAAAGAGTGTTTTTGGAAAAATCAATGTATATATAAAATAGAGACACTAAATTCACTAATAACTTTTTTTAATATATCTAAAAAATAAATAAGAGTACTTATAATAAACATTTGAGGGAGTATGTCTCCGTGAGCATAACTCAGTCAGTAAGAATATTGCATATAATAAGTAGGGATCGAATTTTGAATCATGATACTTCTACTTATTCACTTTAAAAGGCACAATTCTAACCACTAAACCACTTAAAAAAATATTAAAAAAAATTGAGGGAGTATATGGTAATGGCTTTTTGGAGAAGTGGGGAGGACTATAGACATTCTTAACTTCTATTTTTCTTTTTTTCCAAATACAACTTTTTATTTTTTTAATGAGAGAATTGAATCTTTGAAGGGAGAAAATGTTGAGCAACTAAAATCCGTGGTCCTTTATGAGCTTTGCTTTTTTGTAAGGGTTGCTAGGGATTGCACTAATGTGTTGATGATTGATCACACCATATGCATGTTACTTTCTAATTTTGATCTATATTATAAAAGGTGAATATTCCGATATTTCAGTGTTTAGTCGGGTAGCTGTATTTTATCGACATAATTCAATATAATATTATATTTTTATATTAAAAAAAATGATTTTAAAATATATTTTACTTTGTGATATCAATACTCAATTAAATATTATATATTGATAATATTTTTTTACCATGTAAAAATTAAAAACTAATTAGTCATGATACGGAAAGCACAAATAACATGAGGGCTATATTTTAGAGATGTGAAAATGGGTCCTACGACACTTGTAGTCTTATATTTTCATGTTCTGATTCTTTTGAAATATCATTATATATTTATTAAAGTTTTCAATCATTTTAATTACTTTTGTAAAAGCTAGGAAGTGTTTCTGTCGGCTCTAGATATGGGATCACCTAGATATGTCTAAACTTTTTTTTTTATTGGAAGTGTTAACATTTAAACCGATCGAAAAAATAAAATGGTAAGCCAATTCAAGAAAATAGAAAAAACCAAACAAAACCGTTATTGAGTAAAAAAATTATGAAAAATGTTCGGATTGCATATTAAATTGATTTTTTTTTTACGAAACTTATAATACAAGATGTGTTATTCACTTATTCCACCAATTTGAAGAAACCTATTTTTGTTTCTAGTTTCTACCCACCAAGAATATTTTTATATGATCCAAAATCTCCTTATATTGAACACCATACCGTTAAAAAGAATATTGAATGCCCTAACCAAATGCACAAAACAAATGTCTCATGAAGTTTAGTTCATTTGATATAGACATCACACTATATGTGTAGGATCCGGGATTCGAATCCTGGACACCCCACTTATTCACCTTTAAGGTGAAATTTCTAGCTACTAAATTATTCGATAAAAAAAATGCACAAAATCAATTAATTCATGTGTCAAAACCAATTAACACTACTTGCTAAAAAAAAACCTTAACACTACAAAATTAATGTACTTTTGATAGAGATATTTGTGAGGGTTCCGTGGTCCTAGGAAATATATGGCGATTGCGAGAGCAAATTCCTTTGGAAAGATGCATTTTGAAACATCTGAAAAAGAAAATTTAAATTTAAAACACAAGGAAATTGAAGATATTTATGAGCGGTTTGCCCCTCGTAAACCCTAGGAAATTGTGTAGCCTCGACACTTACATGGTTGTTCTGACTTGTTTGCTGAAAAAGTTATTTGTGTAGGATTTTTTTGGTGGTAGCCCCTCGGTGGGATTTTTTCGGTCATATCTGATTACTTCACACAAATTGAAGAAATTAAAATTTATTAATGTAAGAAATGAGACAATAAATTTTCTAAATTATCCTTATCAACCGTTGTTATATCAGTCATATTTACTCATATTTTTATCACAATATCAAAATTTGCAACTGAACCGCAATTGCGATTTCGATCTCAAATTCTAATCATGATTTTATCTAATTAACAAGTTAATTAATTAATATAACAAAGCATACATTTTCACTAAAAATTGCAAGGTAGAGAGAGTATATATGTGGAAGCCGTTTTCCCCACTAAAACTAAAACCTAAAAAATTGGTGGATATTACTTTATAGGAGATCAACGACCTATGAATTTGAGCACTTTATGTAGAATAACCAAAGTGCAATCAACAACATAAAAAATTAGAAGCATTATCTAGACCTCATAATATTCTTATTTACTTTCTAAAGATTTGATTCGACATGCAAACTGAATTATTTTAACCTTTAAATCAAACCATAGTTGCTTAATATATATTCACCACCATACACATATATCATAACAAATTAATGTTGATTCTGTAATTAAGTATGTTAATGTGCCAAACAACTTAATTAATTAAATATCTCTTTTATTATATACTTGCTTCCTCATCAATTTTGTACTTCGTATGGTGTAATCCAATAAATCACATAAATTCTTTTGGGATAATGTATGAAATGTTTAATCATGTAGGTATAGCTCATTTATTTTATTGTAAAATAAATAACAGTGTTGTTAGTTGTTAACAAATCAATTAAGGTATGAATCTCTCACCGTGGATAAACTTACAATTCAATTAGATTAAATTATTAGCGGAGTACGTAGATGATTTGTTAGACTCAAATCATATAAAGGATATATTGTGCACTTTTATATACCAATAACACAATTTAATTAGATTAGATTATTAGCGGAGTACGTAATTGTATACTCCCTTGTTCTTTTTTAAATTAATCTTTTATTTTGTACTTGTTAATGGGAAGGTAACCTGGCCCAGCCCAAACTATAGGCTACTAAACCCTAAACCCTAAAATTATAGACTACTATTGCTTTTATTTTAAAAATAGTCAAAATAAATAAATTGCATAATTGACTTTTTTTAATTAATAAAATACTTTGCATTTTATTAAAAAAATTCCAACTCATAAATTCAAACTCATATTTTTGACATTTCTTTTAGGCCAAATGCATTCACGAGTCTTTTAAATTTAATATTTGTACTAGATTGATCTTTTAGTTTTTAGTAAATTTTAATAAAATATTTTTTACTTCACTTTTTATTATTATAAAATTTATTTTTTACTGAAAATGGTAAAAGTTCACTTTTAAACCATTTTTGAGGTAAATATTTGGCATACCCTAATTTATCTATACAATTTTTTATAGCAAAATTGTTGTCCATAAATCTTAAATAGAACATTGTTTTTTATTTGGAGATCGGTATGCTTATAACCAGGGGCGAACTTGTGTAAGGCTTGGTGTAACCCGTGTTTAGGATATTGTCCTTTAGAATGAAAACGTTAAGTCTAGGACTAGGATATTAACGTTAAGTCTAGCTAGTTTAGACATATTAACGCCAAGTCCTAAACATAATATAATGGTAAAGCTTTGTTTAGGACTTCTAAAGGATAATATCTAACGTCTAATTAGTCCTTCTTTTAGAGATCGGTGTGCTCAAACCTTGAATCATCATGTTATGTAGAACTAGGATAAATTATAGTTTTTTTTTTCTCTAGTTTTTTAATTTTTTTATTTTATGTTAATGCGGGTTTCGGGCTATCCATGGCCTATACGGACTAGCCCATTTTTACAATGGGTGTTTTTAGGCCGGACTAAAAAACCCTAAAAATGTCCTGGCTCAAATTATTAAGCCCTATGTTTAATAGGGCGTGACGGGCCGGTCCATATGAACTATTTCATTTTGACAGCTCTAGTTTTTTTAAGTAGTCTAGTGGTTAGAAATTCCACCCTTAAAGTGGATAAGTGGAATGACCGGGATTCGAACTCCAACTTCCCGCATATATAATGTAATGTCTTGACAAAGTTCACATAACAACTTTAATTATATTCATGGTTTGATCAAGATATCAATAATATATGTTATAAATTTTCTGTGCCTTTCTCAATAATTTTTCTCTCATCTATAAATTCTATAAAAATTGTAATAGTTTATGTTCTATATCATATGGAGACGTAACACATCCCTATCTATATTAACTACTACGAAGTTTCCTGCATATTTCTTGTTGTTGTTGCCTTCATATTCTTGTGGTGAATATGAGAATATTGGAGCTTCTTTGATATAACAAGACAACGTATATAGCACTTGCAATTATTTTGATGATTAATTATATACAATTTGTTTGGTCATGATAAGAATCTTTGAAATTCACTTGAAAATAAAAATTCAAGTATAAATAAGGAAAGAGTCAATGGCTAAGTTTAGGGTATCTAGAATTTATTCCACCATATACCACCAACTAAATATATCGTGGTGAATTAATTCATATCCTAAATTAAAATTAAAGTATTGAAAGAGAAAGTTCGGGGGACATGCATGGCAAGAAATGACCATTGAAGTTCTAAGATATAGTTCGATCTAAAGATTTGGTCTTTATTGATGCAACAAGCCAAATATATGTCACATTGTCACCTCACCTTTAATGGACTGGTCAATTTTCTTATATATTTAATTTATATATTTTATCTTCATGCTTCTAATAAAGAAATCTTTCCCTTCTTTTTTATGGAAAAAAGAGAAGAATACGATACAAGATTAGTCGAGAGGTACAAATACTATTGACATAAACTCCATTGGAAGGGCATGCTAACTCTTATTAGTAAGTAAATTTGCATTCTTGTTTGTTTGCTTTATGGGTCTGGATTTTCTCCGATAGCAGATTGGTGCTGTGTAATTTCAGTCATTCATCTTAATCTACTATACCATCAATGTTAATAATGGATAAATGGATGAAATCAACGTATGATAAAAAACATGAGAGAGATGACTGGAGAAAATTTAGATCCTAACTTTACAATAGATGTTAGCAATATTATAAGTTTTCAATTTGACAAAAGAAAAATAATCTCATAGATTGAAAAAATGAACTTGGATTCTTTTAGAATATCAACCGCCGCCTTAAAATTAATCCATCTAAAAAATGACCCAGAAAAAAAAAATGACAACTCATCAAAAATTGTAACACGCAAGCGCTAAACTCTGAATAAAACACATTACACCCAACCTTGAAATAATAACAGTTGATAAATTAACCCAAGTAATAAAGTGACTTGTGACCGGAGGTTTAGAGTAGAGATGCACATGGGGGGCTAGAGAATGATAAGAAGGTTACGAGTTCAACTCCTCGATCCCATAAAAACTTTTGAAATATATCTCCAAGATGTGACCGATGATTTAGAGTAGAGGTGTACGAGAATGATAGAGGAATTAATAAGAAGGTTACTTGTTCAACTCCTCCCGCAAAAACTTTTAAAATATATCCCCAAGAAAGAGGAAGCTAATTAAAAAAATATTAACCCCTTTTATAGAGAAAAAAATAAATAAAAAACACCCCTTTTATATATTTATATATATTTTTTTTTGGTACATACCCCTTTTATATTTAAATTGGCTATATTGATAGCTAACAACATTAGTATAAACTATATTGATTCATGATAGATAGTAACATTGCGACTTCCAAATTAGGAAATTTCAACCCTAACTTCCCTAGTGACTTGTGAGTAATAAAAGGTAATTTATATATATTGATGTACAAGTTAAGTAAAAACTATTGATCAATTACTCGATAATTTCATCATTGGTTAATTAAAACAAATGATAAAGACCAAAAATACAACTAGACACCGTAAGAATCTTAGGAATATGCAATGTTGAAAGATTATAATAATACAAAACATAAGACTTTTGGTGTGAAAATTTCATTCTCACGGTCTTAAGGTTGACTAGTTTTAAACCAATGATCTTGAAGTTCATTAGAATTGTTCAACACAATAAAACCAGGTTGAATGGCATCAAAATAACAACGTGCAAAATTTTATATCATAATTGTGACATCAAGGGACCTAAACAAGAATTAAATATAAATATGTCCCATCTTCTAATGTTTGAACTTTGAACAAAAATTTAATCTCACAACTTGTTGTTTCCCTGTATTCACGCTAGTTTCACTCTGGGTAGACAACATTTGATATATTGTCAAATTATCTCTATAGTCAACTATTCATGCATCACAAAATGCAACCATCCATTATTTTAAAAAATAGTAATAAAAATAAAGACCAAGCAAAATAAATGACAAAAACCTTAAATTTAGGGGAACTAGTCATTTTAGTCCCTCAATATGCAACTCGCTGCCATTCTGGTCCCTGATTGAAGAAAAAATACAAAATAGTCCCCGACTCTGCAATCCGTTAGTCATTTTGGTCCTTGACGTTAAAATTGGCAGCGAGTTACACATTGAGGGACTAAAATGACTATTTCCCCTAAATTTAATTTGGCACTAACACTTGTATTTAGGGCTGGTCCAATATTAGTGGGGGCCTAAAACAAAATTTGATGAGTTATCTAAGCTAATATAAGAATAATAATTTTTTCTTGGCAAAAAAAAAAAGAATAATATTTTTTGTAAATATTAAATAATTATAATTTATATTGAAATTGTCTTTCAACTATTTGAGATGAAAAAATATTTTGTTATGTTTCTTTTGCAATTGTTAATAAAGCCAATATTCATTTAATCTTTGTGAATTAATACATTAATAATATAGTCGCTGACACTTATTTTGGTCAAATAGTCCGGTGATTAGAAATTTTCACCTTAATTGTTAATAAATTGAGTTTTCTGAAGTTCGAACCTCGATTCCTACATACATAATGTGATGTCCCTACCAATTAACTTAAAGTGTCACTAACATTATTCAAAGCAATATATGCATTTGGAAAAATAACCAAATCTTGTTATGTAAACATGTAGTAAGTATAGCAGGGACAAAATTACAATGATACTGACCTTCATTCAAGTGTAATTAACTCACATATATTCCCGCTGGTGTTAATTTCGGTGGGCTAAGTCCATACAGAGCAAAAAAAATTCTGGCTTTAAATGGGGCCCCCGCAAGTGGGCGATGGGTTGGTCCCCTTGAATTAGTCGGTCCTAAAACCGGATATCAAGTTTTCAAATATATATTTATATTTTCCATTATTAATAATGTAATTAACTGACCTTTCTTTAGCTTACTTGCTATATAGGGTAGAGAGTTTTTATGGTTAAAAGAGATACACATTTTTTTCATATAAAATGTAATTTAACTAATCTCAATTAACTAATCTCGGAGTATTTTTTTTACAAAGAATTTCACAAAGAGTATGGCTGATAGGCCTAGATTATGGGGAAAGTTTCTTCCCCTCCCCCAAATTTGTATTCCCACTCAGAAAAAATCGATTTTCGAAATTATTTTAAGTGTGAAGAGAAAATGGGCGAGAAACCACCTATTATGGTGTAATTGTTGTAGGCCTAGTCATATGCCCATACTTAAAACTAAAAGTCAAGGTCTTAATTAAGAATTTTTCTCTTCCCACCAGCAGTTTTCTTTTCTACCCATTGGATAAATATTTCGGAACGTACCAGAACTGACCCCCAATCAGATTAAACTGGTGGTGAAAGAAAAAAAAAAAATTCATAACGTGTTTTTTGAATTTTTTTTGCCGTGAAATTTTTTTCGAATGTGCTTTCCAAAATTTTTTCGAATTTGAACTAGAAAAACTTTGAAAAACGCGTTTCAAAATTTTTATACAAGGTCAAAAAACGAAAAATGGGGATAGAAAAAAAAACACAGGGGGTGAGAAGAGAAAAATTCCTTAATTAATCCAATGTTCCATGAAATGTGAATTCAGCCATTTCTACGAACAATCATTGGGTTAGAAAAAGTCCAATTATTAAAAGAAAAAATTTCCTTTCACTGAAATAAACCAATATTCCCATTTTACTCGTTTTATTATTTAACTTCACCGTTACATTTAGTTAAATTACAAATAGAAAAACCTAAAAAATGAGTTATGATTAGAGGTGGGAATATTCTAGGCCGATCTAAGCTTTGCCAAGCCTGAGTCTGGCCTGTCAAAAAATCGAAGGTCTGAGCCTGAACTATGGCCTACCATAGGCTTAATTTTTAGGCCTGAGCCTGCCTTTTGAAAGTCTAATGTGACATGTTAACCTGTTTAAAAGCCTATTTCATATGAACATAATTAAATAAATAATTATATTTATTTTTAAATATACTTATGAACTAACCAATGTTCCTTTGATATTTAACATGATATTTTAGAGAATTTGACTATATATGTCATCATATTTTAATTCTAGGCTTATAAAATAGCCTTAGCCTGCTCTATTTAAAAAAATAGGCTGATATGGCCCAAGCCTATATGTAGGCTAGGTCATAGGTCCCTATAGGCTGGTCTGACCTCTTCCCACCACCTCTAGTTATGATCATTTAGCCACGGCTAAGCTGAACATTTTTTGGAGCAGTTTTCCTAAGTTTTCCGATAACTAGTGTAAATCAGACCAATTGAAAAAAAAAAAGAATTCCAAAAAGAGTTAGCCACGGTTTAACCATGGCAAAAATTAGAATCTGAAATTTTTTTTCAATCAAAGTGAAGAAAAGCTAGATTCATTACAATTTTTAACAATCAAGTGGACTAATGCATACATATACACAAATTTGAAACAAGATGATGATAAAATTAAAGACTGTGGATATATTCATAACTCTTTTTTTTAGAAACTTTTGGGTTGAGTTTGTTAGGAGATAAGCCAATGAGGCTACTCATGTATTAGCAAATGTGGCCTCATCTCTAGCTAGTTAGCAAATGTGGCCTCATCTCTAGCTAGTTTCCACATTTTCATTAATGTACCCTCTTGTATCGATTCTATTATTAATAATGAAATTTCATGAGTTTCTTTATGTGATTATAAAATTAAGGCTTTACAACATGATGCAGTATCACTTTGAAAAATAACATGAGACATTAAGATCAAGTGGTTAATGATGAGTTTCGTCAAAAGACGAATCATTTGAGAAAATCCGAATTCAATTTTTAAATGGAATAATTTTTTATCAAACTTTACTTATCTCGTGGTGAGTATTAAAGAACTCTTTCTATATATATGTAAAGAGGAGAGGGCGTATGAAATGAATAGGAAGAGAAATTAGAAAGAGTATTTTACTAGTTTTAATCCAATATGGGTGTAATCGGATGGTCATGGGGTGTGACTAGAAGACAATTATAGTTAATATTACAACACAATGGTACAAAATTTGGAAATAAAAAATGATACTTTTTAATTGTTTTTTTTTTTTGAAAAATAATGTTTTTATAAGATTAAAGACAATTGTAAGATTCTTTTTTATTTTATTTTTTATATTTGGTATCTTGACGAAGGGATTATTTTAGGGGATTTTGAGGAAGCGGCCAAATCACTTGATATCATTCGAGAGATAGGCCTAAGATTGGACCTTCATTTGAATATTCGTAAGATTGAAATTTTTTGGCCTTCATGCGAATGAAATAAACGTTGTGAGGAGTTGTTCCCTTTGAACATCGAGAGGCTGTTGTTGGGAGTGTGATTGTTCAGAGGGGTTGTTAGTCGGGATATAATTTTTATTGAAGGGGTGACCAGAAAGAGAGCTCTCAGAGTTGTTGAGTTAATGCATCTTCTTTCTTGTTGGGGTTGATTGCAATGTAAGTCTCACATTCATTGTTGTTAAAATCGCATTTTAACGCGTAAACTCGTTTAATTTTATGTTTTTAGGTATGAAAAATGTGTTAAATCGGATGTAAACTCATTTTCTGTTAAACTCGGGAAAATAAAACGAGTTTACACCAAGTTAACTCGGTCAAACTCGTTGGAATTGTGTAAACACGCCACACGAGTTTACTTGTGATTGCGAGTTTACCTTTAAAGGCCCATTTTCATTTTTTGGCCCAATTTTTTTTTTTTGTCTGACTGTCAAAATAAACAACTTTTCTCATCTCCACCTTTAATGAATTTGATCTTTGGTTCTAATATTGAAAATTCTTAATCATATGGAGAAGAATTTGATGATTTTGGAGATGAATACATCGATGAAAATGATGGTGCAACCTTCTAGTATAATTGAACTTTTAAAAAGAGTAACTCTAGTTTTTTGTGTACTTTAACTTTTTAACGATTTTAGATACTTATGAACCTTCTTATCTAGATTGTTATTTGGACATTTATATGATTTGGTGGGATAATTATATATTTTAATACAAGTTTATGGACATAATACTATTTATACGGTGATTTGGTATATTTTGCCTTTATAATTAAATTTATATTTTGAAATATTGACGTTTTTATAGTATTATACTAGTATATATGTCACGTACATAATAATTTTAATATTATTTTAATTTTTGGAAAACTCATACGATTTTACGAGTCGAGTTTACATAGACAAAACGAGTTGAGGTAAAAATTCGATCCTGACAACCTTGCCCACCTTGCTAATGAACGAAGGCAATTATATTGGAGAAGTCTCATATTACTTAGAGAAGTGAAAGATGAGGAAACTCAATGATATATATTGAGACCTGAAGCAGGAGCACATGTAAACACTTTTGTGTCTTTTTTCTCTTATGCTCTTGTTTTAGAGTATTGTGAGATGTAATTCAAATATTTACTTAGGAGAGTGTGGATGTACTGGGGTCATGTAGTGGTTGAGGGTGGAGTCCATGTGTTTATTACAATTTTCACATAGTATTTATTCTCTGGTTGTCGGTTTTGACAACGGTCATAATATTGTTAAACTTTTCGATCATGCATAGGTATCGCCAAACTTTTTTTCGGCCTCATCAAGACGTGCCAACCAATTCACATGGAGAAGACAATTACTTTGTATGATAAAGAGTTGCGAGAGACCGTTGAAGATATCGTGGTTGAAGGAGATCCTTTTTTGGTGACCTTCAATAGAAGGTGACTTCTTTATAATAATATATTTGCTATTCAAAAAGGAAAAAAAAGTTGACTTCTTTATCTATTAATATTGGGGACTGGGATTTGTACTTAGATGTTACGTCGTATGGTTTAATTTGTTAACGAATTTTTCTCTTTAAACCCTCCATGTTTCTTTTAGTCCTTCTGAAATTCCCATTTTACCCTAAGAGATTTTGGAAAACGTTTTCCAAAATTAATATTTCTTTGGAATCTAGTTTCCAAAATATACTTAAATGTAATTTTCATTCCCATTACAATTTTCGGATTCTATTTTCCAAAAATTTAACTATTTTGGAAAACGTTTTCCAAAAATTCAAATATTTCGGAATGGAGAATCTGAAATTGCTTTGGAAAATATTTTCCAAAGTAATGTTGGAAAACATTTTTCGAAATTCTGTTATATGTGATCAAAACCGCAAATTTATTGTTCTAACTTGATTTTTCATCGGTCTCAACCATTTTTTATTCTATTTTTAACACTAATCAGTATCCAAACATAATCCTAAATATAATTGTGTTGATGAATGTGAGTTATGTACACTTGCAGACGAGCATAATGTTTTGCAGTAAGCCTGAATTAATTAAACAAAATAACGAACATGTGAGAAGCTTGCGAAAGATTGAGATAAAGTTTGATAAACATTTTGACTAAAAGATAATTGAGACTGATGAAAAATCAGGTTAGAACAACAAATTTACGATTTTGATCACAGATAACAGGATTTCGGAAGACATTTTCCAAAATTACTTTGGAAAATATTTTCCAAAGCAATTTTGGACTCTGCGTTCCGAAATATTTGAATTTTTGGAAAATGTTTTTCAAAATAGTTAACTTTTTGGAAAATAGTGTTGGTGTAAGCCCTAGAGGCCAATTATTTATAATTGCATGATACTTGTATTGGATAATTTACTTATTAAATAAAGGCTTTTGTTTATTATGTTTATGTGTTAAATAATAATAGAGTCCCTAGAATAGTAAGTTCATTGAATGGAACGTTAAGTGTGACTTAATCGTGAGAATCCATTACACATGAGAACACTATTCTTAAAACATCCGTAGTCGAGCTTTAATGTGAATTGGGATAACATCAAAACAGAGACTATTATGTTGGTAGACTGATGATCACATCTCACGGATCATAGATAAAGAGTTATCAAGTCTTCACATAGATATAAATATTAAGAGTAATATTTATATCGGATTGACCCACCATGAGAATACTACATAGTATGTTATGAAATGTCATAAGATATTCT
Source organism: Trifolium pratense (assembly GCF_020283565.1). Classification (NCBI taxonomy): domain Eukaryota; kingdom Viridiplantae; phylum Streptophyta; class Magnoliopsida; order Fabales; family Fabaceae; genus Trifolium; species Trifolium pratense. The sequence goes on from NC_060063.1 coordinate 28,447,976, forward strand.
CATAGTGATAAGTGGTGTATTCCACCCTTCGACCTGAAACCACTATGTTCCCTAGATGTAGGAGTGTAGTACTTTGTCGCCATTCAAAGTTATCCGTAACAGGATGACTATAAAGTTGGTTGATGGGTATTCCACGAATCATGCTAAGGGACGTGAGTGACCTAGATGGAATTTACCCCTCCTACATAACAGGAGATATGTCTATGGGCCCAATATTGAACTTAACAAGGGTGACGTACTATGCCTTGTGTTCAATATAGACATAAGGGTAAAAGGGTAATTATACACATGAGTTTTATCACGGAAAGGTTTGTCAGATCACGTGACATTCTTGTGACTTGGGTAGCAGTGATGTGTTGCTATATAGATACCGCTCACTGTTTATAATATTAAGATTAATATTATTGCCAACGTCATAAGAACCTACAAGGTCACACACATAAGGACAGTCGATATGGAAGAAATAAGTAAGACTTATTTTGAGGGTGCGATTAGTGAAAAACAGTTTTGGGCTTAAGAAGACCAAACAGTGTTTGGCCCAACTGACCACACAAGAAACTCTATAAATAGAAGCTTGTGTAGTTCAGTTTGTGCTTGCTTTTTCACAATTCGTTTTTCAGAGAAACCTTAAAACTCTGAAACCCTAACCGCACTACCTAAGCCTTCATCTTGTAGCAGCTAGCACTGAAAGTTGAAGACCTGTTCGTGTGGACTAGCTAGAGGTGCTGCCGTCGTGTGGTGCTTGTGATCAACGAAGAGAAGCAAAGAGTTTGCTGTTTCAGTTCTACAAAGGTATAACGTTTAACCCTGATCATGCCCATTCGCAAGGATCCATCGAAGGAAAATTTTAAAATTCCGCTGCGTTTTACACTCTGTTTTAAATGCGATTTTCCTTCAGTGGTATCAGAGCCACTTGTGAAACCATGAATCGGTTTGTTGTTTATTACTGTTTTATTAATATGGTTTTGAATCGGTATTAATAATAATAATAACAAGGATTAATAAAATTTGATGGATCGGTTTTAAAATATATATGTGATACATAATTCTGATACGACGCGTCGGTGTATGTGATACACTGATCGTGTCATTCATTCGAATGTTTAAGAGATTGGCGTTTAATTTGGATGATTGTGAGCGTGAGCTTCGGAACCGTTTATGGTGAAGCATCATATATCTGATCGTTCATCTAGAACTAGCAATCCTGAAACGTTTTGATGAATGGTCGTTGTATTAGGGTTTATAACAATACAAGTGTTGTGTTGTTATATAAACAGAACATATTGTTCATTGAAAGTTTTAAGTGATTGTCGTGAGCATGGATGATTGTGAGCGTGAGCTTCGGAACCGATAACTGGTGAAGCATCATATATCCAATCGTCTGTGATGAACAAAATCCTAAAACGTTTTGATGAATGATTACTGTATTAGGGTTTGTAAACAATACAAGGGTTGTGTTGTTATACAAACAGAGTACGGCTAGGGTTTATATCTGAAGCATCAAGTGTTGGTGCGATTAGGATTCACTGATGAAGTGTTCATCGAAATTTAGCTTCCGGGGCTCCGCCCCGGAGGCCCTGCAAAGGGCGCTGCCCCTTTGACCGGGCAGCGGAACCCCCGGCTAACTCTGCGTAAGGTGATCAATCATGGTATTTTATTAATTGGACTAATTTAATAAGAATAAATTATGTGTTTATTGTTATTAAAGTTGCATGATGAATGGTTATGGCCTTAGTTCTTCTTTTCGTTTTATTTGGGATTTTAAATACGGCCTGCGTGTCGTGCCTCTCTTATATTCTCTTGATGTAATTTCTCTTCTCATCTCACTCCCTCGTATGAACACGAGTTTCTTGTAGTGATGTAATATAAGATTAGCAAATAGGACAGGAAGGACATCAATGAAGATCTATCTTGGAGAAGTATAGGTCGTTGTTAGATATAGCATAGGTTCTCTCATTGGCTTGAGGGAACAATCACGCTAGGGGCCATAACCATGTCACTTTATTATATTATGTATGTTGATGCATGTTATGTATGGAGTGACGTCATTGTATGTAAGCCGTGGTAAGGTGAGATCAAATTAATTATAAAAGCCCTCAAAGGAATTAATATTAAGTTTTATCGCTTTCCAACGAATAGCGCCCTTCAAGATCAATATCGATCAATGTAGGTTTTGCCAACGCGAAGTGCATTGTCAATATTTGATGTAGGAGGTTTTTTTAGTAATTTATTATTTTAGATAGATTTAGTTTTATTATATTTTAGGTAGATTTCTTATTTTTATATTTCACCTAGATTAGTTATTTTTATATTTTAGGTAGATTTGTTATTTTTATTTAGTTAGGTTTGTTATTTTCTTTTACAATCTTTTAGGAGATTTGTTATTTTTATTTTTTACTACTATTTAAGCTAAATTATTGTAGCCTTGAAGACAACTTTTTGATTCAATAAAAATAGAGATTTTTCTCAAGTTTGGTGGATTCCAAATTACTCCTTCTGGTGGATTCCGGAAGTCTAGTGGATTCTAGATTATTTACTCTTTCTGGTGGATTCCGGAAATCTGGTGGATTCCAGAACGTTATCTGACGGGTTTTGCGCTTGCAAACCTGCGTTCTATTATAGGATTAGCGCTTGCTTTTCCTTCACACTTCCGTACTGCGTCAATATTGATAAGTTGCGGTGAGGTAATTTGTTTATCCGATCGCTATTTAATGGGTCTAACTTAACTAAAGAAAATATAATAAGATTATATGACTTTAGAAGCAAGTATTGGGTTATTCCATGTGATGGATTAGACTAAGCGTTATTCACCCAATAGAAAGGATATGAGAGTTGTATGAGATACAATTGGAAATGAGTTTCCTACCTAAATAACTAAATTTTGTGTAATCAGCCCAACGCTGACTTAAAACGAAGTGAAATATGGATCTCATTCTGACTAGAAAATCTTCCAACGGGATTTTCCGAATCAAATGTCGAGGGTCATTTGTTTTGAGTAAAATAGTGGGATCACATGTTTAATTAAAGGCCTAATTAAATGTGTATTAAAATTGTCCAATACTTATATTTTCACTTTTACAATTGTAGATCACCATGTCAAACACCAATACTTCAAACAACATTTTGCGAAGCATTCTTGACAAAGAGAAATTGTCTGGGACAAATTTTCTTGATTGGCATCGTAACTTGAGGATAGTCCTCATGCACGAGAAAAAGCTGTATGCTATTGAGGAACCCCAACCTAACCCTGAGGATGAACCTGCGGCCAATGCTCCTAAGGCTCAAAGGGATGCTTATCAGAAGCGTCTTGATGATGCCATGGATGCAAAGTGCCTCATGCTGGCTACCATGACCTCTGAGCTTCAGAAGCAACATGAGGACATATATGCGTTCGATATGATCGAACACTTGAAGACGCTCTACCAAGAGCAAGCCAGGATTGAGAGGTTTGAGGTTTCCAAAGCCCTGTTTTCAGCCAAGCTATCTGAGGGATCTCTAGTAAGTCCACATGTGCTCAAGATGATTGGGTACGTGGGGAACTTAGAAAAATTGGGATTTCCACTCGGAAATGAGCTTGCAACTGATCTGATCCTGCAATCGTTACCGGAGAGTTTTAATCAGTTTGTTCTGAACTTCACCATGTCGGACATGGAGAAGACTCTGCCACAACTGCTAGGCATGTTGAGGCAAGCTGAGCAGAACATGAAAGCAAAAGGGAAGTCCAACCATGTTCTTATGATTGGTAATGGAAACAAAGGAAAGGGCAACAAAGGGAAGGGAGGCAAAGGGAAGGGCAAGGAAGTTGCCAAACCCAAACCTACCCCTAAAGCTTTGAAGCCCACTGGGGGAGTTGCAAAGGAGGGTAGGTGCTTCCACTGTAACAAGACTGGACATTGGAAGAGGAACTGCCCAAAATACCTGGAAGATAAAAAGAATGGAGTAGAGAGCTCCAATTCAGCAGGTATATCTTTGTTATTGAAATTAATTTATCTACTTCTTCTACATGGGTATTAGATACCGGATGTGGTTCTCACATTTGTACTAATGTGCAGGGGCTGCAAAGGAGTAGAGGATTGGCTAAAGGTGAAGTCGACCTACGAGTGGGAAATGGAGCAAGAGTTGCCGCATTAGCTGTAGGAGTTTATGCTTTAACTTTACCTAGTGGACTAATAATATAGTTAGAGAACTGTTTTTATGTACCTGCCATTAGCAGGAATATTATTTCTGTTTCTTGTTTGGATAAACATGGCTTTTCATTTATAATAAAGAATAATTGTTGCTCCATTTATTTAAATGATATCTTTTATGCCACAGCACAAATGAGTAATGGATTATATATTCTTGATCTTGAAATGCCAATTTATAACATTGATACAAAAAGGATTAAACCTAATGAGTTAAATCCTACATACCTTTGGCACTGTCGTTTAGGCCATATAAATGAGAAACACATTTCCAAGCTCCATAAAGATGGGCTCTTGGATTCATTCGATTATGAATCTTTTGAAACATGCAGATCTTGCTTATTGGGAAAAATGACAAAGACCCCATTCACTGGTAAAGGTGAAAGGGCAAGTGATCTCTTGGCTCTCATACATACTGATGTATGTGGACCATTGAACACACATGCTAGAGGAGGTTTTCAGTACTTCATCACATTTACTGATGACTACAGTAGATATGGGTATGTATACCTAATGAAGCATAAGTCGGAATCCTTTGAAAAGTTCAAAGAATTTAAAAATGAAGTACAAAACCAACTAGGAAAGAAAATCAAAACCCTTCGATCAGATCGAGGAGGTGAGTATTTAAGCCTAGAGTTTGATGACCATCTAAAAGAGTGTGGGATCTTATCCCAACTCACTCCTCCTGGAACACCGCAATGGAATGGTGTGTCTGAGAGAAGAAACCGAACCTTGTTGGACATGGTGCGGTCTATGATGAGTCACGCTGATCTTCCAAACTCCTTTTGGGGACACGCCCTATTAACAGCAGCTTATACACTTAACCGTGTTCCTTCTAAAACGGTTGAAAAGACACCATATGAGATGTGGAGTGGCAAGAAACCACATATGTCTTACTTAAAGATTTGGGGTTGCGAAGTTTATGTAAAACGCCAAATTTCTACTAAACTTGAACCTAAATCTGACAAGTGTTTCTTTGTGGGATATCCTAAAGAGACAAAAGGATATCACTTCTACAATCCTTCCGAGGGCAAAGTGTTTGTCGCTAGGACAGGAGTATTCCTAGAAAAGGATTTTGTTTCCAAAGGAATCAGTGGGAGGAAAGTAGATCTTGAAGAAATTCATGATCCACAAAGTAATGACACACCAATGGAGGAACAAGAGCAGGATGCACAAGAGGTTGTGACAGAGAATCCTACTCAAGTAACACAAGAACCGCGTAGGTCTAACAGGATACGTCAAGAACCTGAAAGATATGGATATTTCATATCGGAGCTAGGTGATGTATTACTCATGGATCAAGATGAGCCTGTGACTTACCAAGAGGCTATTACCGGCCCTGAATCTGAGAAGTGGCTAGAAGCCATGAAATCTGAAATGGATTCCATGTACACAAATCAAGTTTGGAACTTGGTGGAAGCTCCTGATGGGATCAAACCCATAGGATGCAAGTGGGTCTTCAAGAAGAAGACTGACATGGATGGAAAGGTACAGACCTACAAAGCGCGATTGGTTGCTAAAGGTTTCAAACAAATTCATGGGGTAGACTATGATGAAACATTTTCACCAGTTGCGATGATCAAATCCATTCGGATCTTACTTGCCATCGCTGCATACTATGATTATGAAATCTGGCAGATGGATGTAAAAACTGCCTTCCTTAATGGGAGACTCCTTGAGGATGTGTACATGACACAACTTGAAGGCTTTTGCATTCCAGGAGAAGCCAAGAAGATATGCAAATTACAGCGATCAATCTACGGATTGAAGCAAGCTTCCAGAAGTTGGAATCTTCGTTTTGATGAAACTGTAAAGCAGTACGGATTCATTCAAAATGAAGATGAGCCTTGTGTTTACAAGAAGGTTAGTGGGAGCATAGTCGCATTCCTAGTATTATATGTAGATGACATATTACTAATAGGAAACGACATCCCTACCTTGCAACAAGTTAAAACTTGGTTAGGGAATTGCTTTTCTATGAAAGATCTGGGTGAAGCAGCCTATATATTAGGAATAAGAATCTATAGAGATAGATCACAAAAACTGCTTGGCCTAACCCAGAGTACATACATAGATAAAGTGTTAAGACGCTTTAATATGCATGATTCCAAGAAAGGATTCATTCCTATGCAACATGGCCTATGTCTTTCAAAGACACAGTCTCCTTCATCTAAGGAAGAAAGGGACCGCATGAGTAAGATCCCTTATGCATCGGCTATAGGATCTATCATGTATGCCATGATATGTACTCGACCAGATGTTTCATATGCCTTAAGCGCAACAAGCCGTTATCAGTCTGATCCTGGTGAGGCTCATTGGGTGGCTGTCAAGAACATCCTTAAATACTTAAGGAGGACTAAAGACTCATTCCTAATATATGGAGGCCAAGAAGAGCTAAATGTAATTGGTTACACTAATGCTAGCTTCCAAACAGATAGGGATGACTTTAGGTCGCAATCAAGCTATGTGTTTTGCATAAATGGTGGTGCTGTGAGCTGGAAGAGTTCAAAGCAATATACAGTTGCTGATTCTACAACCGAAGCTGAGTACATTGTTGCATCAAATGCAGCAAAGGAAGCTGTTTGGATAAAGAAGTTCATTACTAAACTTGGCATATTCCCTAGCATTGTGGATCCCATTGAATTATTTTGTGACAACAATGGTGCAATCGCACAAGCTAAGGAACCTAGATCTCACCAAAAGTCCAAACACATACTCAGGCGCTATCATCTTATTCGAGAAATAATTGATAGAGGAGATGTGAAGATATGCAGAGTACCAACACTTGACAATGCTGCTGATCCACTTACAAAGCCTCTTGCTCAGCCGAAGCATGAGGGCCACACTAGGGGCATAGGTATTAGGACTATGCTTGATTGGCTCTAGTGCTAGTGGGAGATTGTTGGTGTAAGCCCTAGAGGCCAATTATTTATAATTGCATGATACTTGTATTGGATAATTTACTTATTAAATAAAGGCTTTTCTTTATTATGTTTATGTGTTAAATAATAATAGAGTCCCTAGAATAGTAAGTTCATTGAATGGAACGTTAAGTGTGACTTAATCGTGAGAATCCATTACACATGAGAACACTATTCTTAAAACATCCGTAGTCGAGCTTTAATGTGAATTGGGATAACATCAAAATAGAGACTATTATGTTGGTAGACTGATGATCACATCTCACGGATCATAGATAAAGAGTTATCAAGTCTTCACATATATATAAATATTAAGAGTAATATTTATATCGGATTGACCCACCATGAGAATACTACATAGTATGTTATGAAATGTCATAAGATATTCTCATAGTGATAAGTGGTGTATTCCACCCTTCGACCTGAAACCACTATGTTCCCTAGATGTAGGAGTGTAGTACTTTGTCGCCATTCAAAGTTATTCGTAACAGGATGACTATAAAGTTGGTTGATGGGTATTCCACGAATCATGCTAAGGGACGTGAGTGACCTAGATGGAATTTACCCCTCCTACATAACAGGAGATATGTCTATGGGCCCAATATTGAACTTAACAAGGGTGACGTACTATGCCTTGTGTTCAATATAGACATAAGGGTAAAAGGGTAATTATACACATGAGTTTTATCACGGAAAGGTTTGTCAGATCACGTGACATTCTTGTGACTTGAGTAGCAGTGATGTGTTGCTATATAGATACCGCTCACTGTTTATAATATTAAGATTAATATTATTGCCAACGTCATAAGAACCTACAAGGTCACACACATAAGGACAGTCGATATGGAAGAAATAAGTAAGACTTATTTTGAGGGTGCGATTAGTGAAAAACAGTTTTTGGCTTAAGAAGACCAAACAGTGTTTGGCCCAACTGACCACACAAGAAACTCTATAAATAGAAGCTTGTGTAGTTCAGTTTGTGCTTGCTTTTTCACAATTCGTTTTTCAGAGAAACCTTAAAACTCTGAAACCCTAACCGCACTTCCTAAGCCTTCATCTTGTAGCAGCTAGCACTGAAAGTTGAAGACCTGTTCGTGTGGACTAGCTAGAGGTGCTGCCGTCGTGTGGTGCTTGTGATCAACGAAGAGAAGCAAAGAGTTTGCTGTTTCAGTTCTACAAAGGTATAACGTTTAACCCTGATCATGCCCATTCGCAAGGATCCATCGAAGGAAAATTTTAAAATTCCGCTGCGTTTTACACTCTGTTTTAAATGCGATTTTCCTTCAAATAGAATCCGAAACAATTGAATGTGTATGAAAAAAATAGAGCTGAAAACTACATTTAAGTCTATTTTGGAAAATAGATTCCAAAAAAATATAAATTTTGGAAAACGTTTTCCAAAAACTATTTATGAGGGAAAAATTGAAATTTCAAGGGGTTTGGAAGAAACATGGGATGTGGAAAGAGAAAAATTGTTTGTTAACCCATCTTCATACACAAATTGGTCCACTTTTGCCCACTTGAGCTATCATCATCTTGTTGGGTTGAACTAAACTGGGCCGTGCAGGCCCAAGAATTTTTTTTTTGACAAAACCAAGAGTGTTTTGTTCTTTATTATTTATTGGTGTTTTCTCTTCTTACACCGTAATTCTTTTATACCCCTAATATTTTAATTTTGCCCTTGCAGAAAAATTTGGTTCGCAGAAATCGAATTTTTTCTAGTGCAAATTCAGAGTAAATTTCGGTTTATAGAAACCGAAATTTATTTTCAAGGCAAAAAAAAATTCGATTTCTAGAAATCGAATTTTTTTGGAAGGACAAAATTGGAATTTAAAGGATAATAAAAGAAACACGGGATCGAAAGAAAAAACATCTTATTTATTTTTTGTTGACATAGTTGTATTATTTTTTTGTGTTCGTTTATTCATTTATTTGATTTTATTAGTATGTCTCATCTAATAGGACTAATAATTTCTTTATCTAGGCCATGCATTCCACAAAGGACTCTATGGAAGCTGTCGCTGATAACTAAATTCAAGCAAACTCAAATTACAACTACAAAATTGATAAAGAAATTGAATATCATTTTAAAATTGCATATCATGAGTAATTTTTCTTAGGCTTAAATGTAGTTTTGAGTTTCGACTCTCCAAATTTCACAATTGTTTGACTTTCCTTAAATTTCAATTGCTTGATTTCAAACACCTAAATTTCACAATTGCTCGATTTTGATCCCTCAAATTTCAATTTTTAATTTTAACCTCTAAATTTAACCTTTTTACATTTGCTAACTCTCCTTAACTTTACGGATCCATATTAACATAATTGATTCCATGCATGCATACAACATGAAATTGAGACTCTTGAAAATAAAGTCCTCGTTATTATTACAACTTAGTGGTTTGACAAATATTTTAGGATTCGAATATGAGACCATATTTCTCGAGTTGGGATCCTCTCCATTTCAGTTTTTTTTTTTTTTTTTTTTTTTTTTGACAATTCCATTTCAGTTGTATATGTTTATAAATGTGTATGCGTGGCTTAGTACTTGGCCAACAACAACAAAAAATTGTGACACCTAAGACATAGTGCAACAGGAATTGAAAAAATCATGTTCCTAGTACATGGATTAATTCAGTTCGTTTCTAGATATTTTGTTCTTGATATTCTTGAATCATACCATAACTTCATGTCAATTTATATTCTCTTTTTACTTTTTAAAGTAACTAAGAGGTCAACCTCTTGATTGGTTTATATTTGGAACAATTTAAACCGTTAAATGCAACCAACAACCTTGTGACAAAAAAAGAGTAATATTCTCTTTAATGTTGACAATTAATTAAGATTAAAGAAACAATGGGCTCTGATACCACTTGTTGGTGAGTCCGGGGGAGCTCGGGAGAAACAATGGGCCAATGCTCCAGGATCACAAGAGAGGGAGACGTACGCCACATTCCAACCCAAAACCTTAAGACATTAGGTTAATGAGTCACCTCTCTTATAAACCCAACATTCTTCCCATACATAGTCGATGTGGGACCCACTCACAGTTGAAACCCAACATTCTCCCCCATTGCTTAGAAAAGTGAAGAGTGGAGGAGCTCAATGTTATATATAGAAACCTCAAGTTCCTTGTTTCAATATACCAAGCGGTAGCACTTGTAAACACTTTAAGTTTATATATAGAGGTCTCTATATATAACATTGAGCTCCTCCACTCTTCACTTTTCTAAGCAATGTGAGACTTTTCAAATATAATTTCCTTGACATTTTTTCCTTCATTAGCAATGTGGGACTTACATTGCAATCAACCCCAACAATCTCAACCTTGATTGTAATGGTTTTCAATCTTCATTGCCTACACCGACAATCATTATCTTCCACAACCATTGTCTATACGACAATCATTGTCTTCATCGACAATCATAATTTTCATTGTCTATACCGACAAATTAAATTATCATATACTCCGCCATAAAAAGTACACTGCACGTGGAACTAAACCATCCCAAGAATTTTTTTCACTTGGAACAAAATCATTCCAAGAATTTTCTTCACTTGAAACCAAGTCATCCCAAGAATTTCATCTCGAAACCTTGCTAAAAATTTATGGTGCAACTTCCATGTTGGCTTTCTCCGGAAGTTCATCAGCCATCGAGATAATCGCGTACCTTGCATCAATGTCAACCAATGCCCGCACACCAGAGACGGATCTAGACCCGATTTATTGGTGTGGCTAAAAAAGCATGTTCACTAATTTTATAGTTGAAAACAAATTCACGTTTGCATATTAGCCGAAGAAGTAGATTTATCTCTTGAAAGTACAGGAAAAAATAACAGAACAAAGAAATCATATTTGTAATTGTAGAGTTAAGAGGAGAAATGAAAGTCAAGGAATCAAAGTAGTATAGGAGAGGATGCATCGCCGATGTCGGGCTAGGTGCAGTGGCGGGGGAGCTAGACTAAAAATATAAATTTAATTTGAAAATTCATAGATCATTTACATTCAAATAATATTGCATTGTTCAATAGCTTCTAACATCCAAAATAATGTTGCATCGTTCAATAACGTCTAAAATAATTTTATATATATATATATATATATATATATATATATATATATATATATATATATATATATATATATATATATATATATATATATATATATATATATATATATATATATATATATGGGGAGGGATCAAATTACACCGGTGTAACATTTGAGTAATGTTACACCTCTCAATAACGCTTTAACGAATACAAATTTTACAAAATTCACCGTTGGATTGAAAGTTTATATCGTATAGATCATCCATGTTGAATTTTACAAAAAACTAAAATTGTTTGATATGTTATTGAGACAAATGAAGATTAACGGTATTCAATAAAAACGCATAAACCATTAATCTTCATCGGTCTCAATAACATATCAAACGATTTTATATTTTTTTAAAATTCAACACGGATGATCTATACGATATAAGTTTTCAATCCAACGGTGGATTTTGTAAAATTTGTATTCGTTAAAGCATTATTGAGCGGTGTAACATTACTCAAATATTACACCGGTGTAATTTGATCCCTCCCCTATATATATATATATTGACAAATGGAAATATATATTGATCACTCCTTTAAAAAAAAATTGACTACAACTATTATCCTTGATTTAACTTGCAACAAAACAATTTCTTTGTAAAAAATAAATTAAATGGAAATATATATTGATCACTCCTTTAAAAATAAAATTGACTACAACTATTATCCTTGATTTAACTTGCAACAAAACAATTTCTTTGTAAAAATAAATTAAAAGCCAATAACACTGCACCAAGCAAGAACCAAACACACAACCTTTCTGTAAAGGGGGCGCTACATAACCACTACACCAGAAACAATCTTGTGTTGGAATTTGCTGGTTATACATATATATATACCATCATAAGTAACAAAAATATGTATATACCTACTAAAAATTGAAAATTCTGGTGTGGCTATAGCCACACTAAGTCCCTACTTAGATTCATCCCTGCTGCACGCTATAATCACACACCTTGCATCCATGTCAACCGATGTTCATGTGCCACCTGAACAACTTCAAACTGCTCTGAAACCATATTTAGGCCATTGTTAGGCTCCAACAATTCCAGTTTAGTTAAATCACCTAGTAAACCTTGTTTCACTAGTCCAACTAAACTAATGTCACTAACAAGTACCCACCCGAAGATCCACAACCTAACCGAAATATGAGAATCACCACTAGTAACCGATGCATAACCAATTTCCAATAATAGTAGAACTATCTAACAAGTATCTACCTATTATCTATGCATCAAAGTTTAAGAAAATACCTCGCATCGTGTTAAAAGAAACTCACTCATACCTTGAACGATACAAGCTTTCCCATCTCCAAGATGAACAACTCCACCTTCAACTAGCTCTAGGAATTGAAAAGTATTTCTTCTTCAAACAAATGTGACAGGAGCTTTCAAAGTCCATGACTCAACACTTCACCGATTCCCAACTTCCACTAGCACCTCTGCATCCTCATAATAAGTTGTTGTTTCAGACGTAACCCGAGTATTCTTAGCACAACCTCTCCAGACTGATGTCAAGTATTATTACCACCGCCTCTCCAAGCTGACCTTGTGTAACCCTGATTGCATCAACACATCCATGATTCTTCCATCAATTTTTTCTAGCCTAAACTTCACAGCGGAACTCCCTCCTCCTGAATCAAACCAAGAGCTCTGATACCAGTTGTTGGGAAAAAATAGGCATAGAGAAAATAATAAAATGCAATCACAACACAAGAATATAACGTGAAAACTGCAAAACCGGAGAAAAAACCACGGCCATTGTCAAAACCGACAACCAGGGAATAAACACTATGTGAAAATTGTTACAACACATAGACTTCACTCTCAACCACCTCATGCCCCATTACACCCACACTCTCCAAAGTAAATATTTTAACTACATCTCTAATACTCTTAAACAAGAGCATATGAGAAAAGAAAAAAGACACAAATATAAACTTAAAGTGTTTACAGGTGCTACCGCTTGGTGTATTTAAACAAGGAACTTGAGGTCTGTATATATAACATTGAGCTCCTCCACTCTTCACTTTTCTAAGCAATGTGTGACTTCTCAAATATAATTTCCTTGACATTTTTTCCTTCATTGACAATGTGGGACTTACATTGCAATCAACCCCAACAATAATAAAATGCAAGGTTTTCCACATTAAGAAATTAAATAGATTAACAAAAAAAATTTAAAACCACTTTAAGCAACCAAAAGTAATTTTTAACTTTAGTATTTCAGCATTTACAAATTAAGGGTATATGATTGCCCATTTAAATTTCATTTCAGTGCGCTCTATCTCACAAGAAAAGATTCAAGCAGTATTAAGCGCGAATAGACTCCAACGTTTCATTGTGAATAACTAGGAGAATGTGTTGATAATCTGATTCAAAGAGAAGATGTAAAATAGCTAGCTATAGACATTGCTATCTCCCATTTGGGTAACAACCTCTATTTGTTAACTAATACCTAATGTCAAAGTATAGGCTATTGCAAGTTAAGTGTCTAAGTTCTAGTTAGTTTGGATAGTTATCTTGTGTTACAAGTTAGTTAGAAAATCAGTTATAACCGTAATCACTATTTAGTTGCTTATTTCACTTGTATCTAAGTGATTGTATATATGGTTGGATTACAACTCTATTGTAATTTTATTTTCATACCTTGAGAATGTTGGGGTTGTCAAGTCCCACATCGTCCAGTTTCTTAAATAAAGAAGGTTAAAAGTTAGCTATTGGAGAAGTCTCACATCACTTAGAGTGGTGAAGAAGGGGGGACACCAAAGCTATATATTGGACCTAAGTTTTTATTTTTAGATGCACCAGTCAGCAACACTTTAAGTTTATATCTCACTTTTATGTTTTTCTCTTGTACTCTTTTATTAGAGTGTTGTGAGATGTAGTTAGGTATTAGCTTTGGAGAGTGTGAGTGTACTAGGGGTTGCAAGGTGGTTGAGGGTAGTATATTTGTTGTAACAATTTTCACATAGTGATATTATCTAGTTGTTGGTTTAGACAACGACCGTAGTTTTTGTGATTGCAATATTTTATTTCCTCTATGTCTGTTAGAGAAATCCTAATTGTCATCTTCTACCTTACTACAAGCTTTTCTTTCTTATCAATGGAGTTTCACAATCACTTTACTGTGATAAACCATATCTTTGATAACTAACTTGCTACATAATCAAAGATTAATGATGTCATTCGGTATAACCATTTTCATTCTTTAGATGCCTTTATTTGTTAGCTATGATGTATGTATGGACTTCGACACAAACATATGTAAGAATAGGAACATGTTAACATTATTAGTGAAATTCTGGCAGCTGGTTGAAAGATGTTACGAAAGATGCTACAGCATCTTGTATCAGTACAAAACATAATAATGATAAACAATAAAGGACAGAAAGATAAAAACACAGTAATTTGTTAACCCAGTTCGGTGCAACTCACCTAATCTGGGGGATAACAATCCAGGAAGGAAATCCACTATGATAATATTAGTTTGAAGCCCTCAGCAAACTCTCTGGTTTATGACTTCGCGCCTAATCACTACCCGTGCTAATTTCTACCTAGGAACTCCTAGATATGAGAACATATGCTCACTTCCTCTCAACCTTACAACTAGTAAGGATTTCAATAACAACAGAATGAAGACACTCTCCTAGATAATGATGAAGACACACTTCAATGACAAATACCTAGCCAACACCCTTGACTAAGTTCACAATTTGGAGTTGCTTATAAGCTTCCTCCAAGAAAAATACTCAACTCATTACCTACAGGTTTCTGAGTGAGGACATAGTGACCATCCCACAATCCAAGTGGTTCATTTACACCAACTCTCTTAGAGAGTGGCTCAAAGACATGAAACCCTAAAAGACTACATCTTTGATATTCGTTTATGATTCGGTTTCGGTGCACAAAATAGGTTTGAGTCTTCATGTATTTATAGCCTGAGATGGCCTTGCTGCGTAAGTTAGGTTTCAGACACACAGCTGGAAAAGTGCAGCCAGCTCAAAGATTTTCTTCAAATAAATAAAAGATTTGATTCACTTCAAAAATATATTGAGTTATATTTTTGGATAAAATAAAATACAAAAACCGCCTTCAGAAACTTAGGGAACATGGCGCGACTTGGCTTGATGAATAAGCATAAGCTTTTACTTAAATCAAATCTTCAAAAGATATTCTTCAAATATATTCCTCAAACAAATAATATGTTCCTAAAATATAGCATCTTAGTTTTAGGAAACAAACAGAGCAAGACCGCCTTTAGTAACGTGTTGAACAGGGCGTGACCTGACATACGTGGATAGGCACAAGCCTAATTCTGAAACAAATCTTCAAAGATATGATACAAAATTAACACGCACTTCAGCAAACATGTTGTACAAACATGCTACAACATGTTGTCCAGCATGTGGCTAGAAATTATTTTTGCAAAATGTAACCAACATAAAAACCCAACAATTAGTATACAAATTATAGGACACTGATATTGATGCATCTATATTTATTTATTTAATATAAACTATAATAAAGTAAATATAAACATTATTGAGAATCAAAATTTTTAATTTGAACAATTTGTTCATTAGAAACAAAATTCTAAAACAAGATATAATAAATGTTAGATGTTTCCACAAGGTGCCTTTGATAAGCTTGAAGATGAAGATATAGCGTATAGGGAATTCTTTGATGATGATGATTCACCCCCCTCTAACTTTGATTGGGAAAATGTTAGGGCATTTGTGAAATTTTTGAAGTACTTTTATGACGCAACAAAAGTGTTTTCAGTGTCAACCCAAGCAAGTTTGCACACAGCTTTCCCCCATTTGGCGACAATTTTCATTGAATTAAAAAAATCAGCCATGAACCTCAATGGTTGTTTTGCTACCGTGGCTAAGGACATGCTGCAAAAGTACAACAAATATTGGGGTAATATAAGTAACATGAATCAGCTTATTTATTTTGGTGTTATTTTAGATCCTCGGTTTAAGTTAAGATATGTGGAGTGGTGTTTTGAAGACATGTATGAAAATGAGTCTGATGTCAAGAAAAAACTGTTAGAATCCATCAATAGTAATATATCCAAAATGCATGATTGTTACACATCTAGGAATTCAGCTTCTAGTGTTGTAGAGGTTGATTCCCATGTTCAAACAGCAGCTGGTGCTGAAACAACCTCCCAATTGGCTAGAGAAAATGCTTTTCAAAACCATCTAAAGGTCATTGATTCAGTCATTGTAGAAACTAAACTTCAGGGTTATCTCAAAGCAAAAAATATTGAATTTGTAGAAAAATTTGACATTCTTTCTTGGTGGAAAAACAAAGCTGGTGATTACCCAATTATGTTCCAAATGGTTAGAGATATCATGCCTACTCCGGTTTCTACCGTGGCTTTTGAGAGTGCTTTCAGCAACGGTGGGAGGGTTTTAGAGGTCTATCGAAGCTCGCTCCAACCGGATATGGCTGAGGTTCTAATATGTACACAAAACTGGTTGAGACCATCCTTTTACCAATTCAAAGCCATGGAATTCGACGAGGAGTATGAAATTTGTGAAGATGTATTAAATGGTCCTATTATTTGTTTAATGTTAATTTTGGTTTTTATTTTGTGTGCAATATGATACTAACTATTTTAATTATTTGTATCATAGGATTGGTTGGAAGTTCAGCCGGAAGTGGGCAACCTTCCTCCTCTCAATCACAGCCTTCTTGCTGTGTTTGAGTCTAAGTATGAGCTAAACTTTTTTTTATTCAATTTTCAGTTATTGTTGTATGTTAATTTAACCTTGTAATGTTTTTATGTCTCTTCAACTCTTGAAGTAATTTTTTGAAGCCACATTTTTTGGAACAACATAATTTGAAGTCATAGCCAACCAATAATCTTTTGGACTTAGAAGCAATATAGCACTAATATTTTGAACTCGGGAAGCTAATATTTTGGACTCAAGGAAGCAACATAGGCATAATCTTTTGGGTAAGGTTATTTTATTAATCTGTCATACACCTTTTTGTTTCACCACTTGAATTGTTAATTTTTTCTCAACTCTAAACTCTGTTAATCTTTCTTGCTGCCAGCTTGCAACTCATGGTGATGTTGTAGATGTTAGAGGACTGTCTAAAGGTCTTGTTTCTTGTAAAGTTTCGGAATTTATTTATGCTAATCTGAAGAAACTCAAGGTACTGGATTTTAGCTTTGCTCTAATTTGTTAATGATAATTTGAAGAAGCTTAATGGTTAGTTTCTTGTGAAGGTTCTATTTTTAGTGCATATGAGAGATAAAGCAATGGAGGATCACAAGGAAATTAAACTGATTTTGAATTCTTGTCATGGTATGATATTCTTAGTTGTGAATTATTGTTACTGAGTTGGAAACTGATTCTAAACTTTTGCAGTTAAGTTACTATTTTTCTTTCTAATTAGCAGCACTAATAATGTGATATTAATAAATTTGCAGGATGCCTCAATCTTTTACTGATTTTTAGTGCACAAGAGATCGACCATATGTTCTTAACAATTGACAACAAAACTTTGTAATATTTGATACATTTAAATTTCATTTGGGTTGGCTGTGATGTGAGCTGTCAATGATGAATGTGTTGTAATATTTTATTGTATTTAAAGTTCTAATACCTCTAAACTTTGGAATTATGTGGTCCAATGGAGGATTTATTTTCGGTTTGTATGTTATTAATACTCTAATGCCTCTAAAGCTTGGAAATATGTGGCATACTGGAGGATTTATATTAAGTTTTATGTTATTTAGTTTTATGTTTTGATGTTCAGTTTATCATTGAAAAAAGAGGGCAAAAAACAAGCCAATAGCTTGGAATTTTGTTGGTAAAAAGGCCAAAATTAGGCCAGTTTTGAGTTGGTAAAATGAGTTAAATTAGCCCAGGTTTTTTAGTTGAAAAAATAGCCCAAGTTTTTTAGTTGAAAAAATAGTTAAGTTTTACTTGGAAAAAATATTTAAAAAATTGAGTTTTTGTGGATTTGGGCTTGTTTTAAGATCCGGCCCAATTATTAGCTCAAACCGTGCAACCCACTGCACCCGACCCGCAACCGACCAACCCGCAACCACTAGGCATGGCAATGGGGCGGGGCGGGGACGGGTTTTGCCCTCCCCAAACCCAAACCCATAAAGTTCGGGTTTCCCCAAACTCATCCCAAATTCGAGCGGGGATAAAAATAATAACCCCAAACCCATACCCAACGGAGATCGGGTATCCCCATCGGGTTTCGGGTATCCCCATTACGCATCTTTCCACATGAATTTAGATTATATTTTAGTATTTTTTTATTAAAAAAAAGTTAAATGTCCAAAATTATTTTCTCTCAAAAATATTTTTTTAAATAAAGAAAAAAAATAGAGAAAATTGTTTGTTTAATACTCAAATTAAAATAAAAAATAAATATATGAACGTAATTTAAGATATTGTTTAAGCGTTTTTAATTTAAAAGAGGTAAAATCTAATTTTTAGTATAAGCGGGGCGGGTTCGGGGTGGGTATCAATGTACCCATTACACGCCCCAAACCCATCTTTTGAAATCGGGGAAAACCCAAACCCGAACCCAAACCCAGTCAACTCGGGTTTTCCCCGTCAAAGTGGGTATGATTTGGGTGGGTACCCACGGGTATGAGTTTTATTGCCATGCCTTAACCGATCCAATCGGATAGTATAAAGGGTCGAAATTGGGCCTTGTAGTGTCACCCAATAGGTTGACCGGTTCAGGTGTTTGGACCCGAACCTGAACCGACCCGAACCGATGCCCAGCCCTAGTCTTTGGCCTCCATCATTAGAATTTTTGCTTTTCAGTGTCACCCAAGGCACCATATACAACCCAAATCCTCAATTATGGACCTTGACCGATTTGTACAAGCTGCACCTCCTACTAGTGTTATTTACACCTACTAGTTCAAGTAAATTGGCTTTATTACAAAATCTACTAAACTTGAAAAATTAAAAGTGAAGCCAAAATGCAATGCTAAGATCAAATAGTTCATGTCCCCATAATGGGCTCTTAAACAACTTGATGAAATTGGGGCAGTTTGGAGCTTGGTTCTTCGAGATATTTTTGTGTGGTCACAAGAATTTAGACCTACTTTTTAGTTATACTTACAAAATATTACATCTTTTAATATTTTTCCTTGTGGTTATTTTTGTTTTTGTGAGTGTGACCACACAAGAATTATTCTGGTTCTTTATGGTTGGACTTGAGTGTAAGAATTATTTTGTAGAATGCTTCTTTCACTTTCTTTGTCTTGGATCTTGTCATTCGACCCAACACTCATTAGATCTTCCTCGGTGTCAGACACTAACACATGTTGGATATAAGATACATGCTTAGTCCTAGAGATGTATGTGCTCTATCATTGTGTAGCATAAGTTGTCAACCAGCCTGGAAGAACATTCTGTTATTTCATAAGTAGAATGAAACTTTATATCTGTATTCAATTCAATAGTCCAAGTTTTGTTTTGCATATTATTTACATTTTGAAATAGCAATTTGACTCCAAATTTGATGGCCAACTTTCACAGCTATGTAAATAAATTTCCACAATGTATAAATTCATTACTCTTCTTGATATTCTTTTTCAATAAATTTGTCAATATAATAACTCAACTGATACCAACATTTTGAATTAGAAAATTTATAAGATATGATTTTTTTTTTATTTGATATTTTTCACCTTTAAACGTGTCTTCATAATTTGGTGATTTATGGAATTGGTAGTACTTGTACTGCAAAGTCACATAGTACTACACATCTTTGATATGTATATATAAGATATTGTTTTAGCTTTACAATTAATTATTCTATATATGAATATTATGCTTCATGATGTTTTCAAAAGTCAATTCTGTCAATTAGTATGTTTTCCTTGTGGATAAACATATATGATGTTTTCAACTTGCAGTAAGTAACTCTATTATAAAAAATTAATTTCAGAATCTACTTTTTTGTGTTCAAAATTTGATTGATTACCAACTAATTATTATGTGTTTTTTATTCTTTTTCCAATTTTCCATGTGTAGCTTGTGCATGATTCTTAATCCCTCTTGTAAACACATTTTATTTATTTATTTAAGTTTTGCCAAAAATAAAATTATAAATTGAAGCTTCCTTGACTTCCTTAATTCTCAAGTGTAAGTATTCCTTTCCTTTTGGTTATGCATTAACTTTTTTTTCTTTTTTTTAAGTTTTCTAATGGTAAGAAATTTCACCCTAGATAGGTGAATAAGCGGAGTGTCCGGTATTTAAATCCTGACTCCTGTAAATATAATATGATGTCCATATCAACTGAGGTAAGCTCACGGAAACGGTTATACTTTAAGTTATTTGAAGAGTTTTTAATTATAGGTGGATATCAACATTAGAACAGCTTTCATTATCATAGGAAAAGTATGTCTGAATTAACTTATTTAAGCTTATTTACTACTCCATCCGGTCCTTTTTATAAGGAACAATTTGAAAAAATCACACAGACTAAGGAATCACATTTAACATAATTATTTTCATTTAATACTCTTATAAATTTAAATTTATTCCATATATACCCTTATTTAATTACTTTTTATTCAACTAATTTACTTATTTTTAAATTCTCTCTCATAATAAATAAGGGCATAAGTGAAATTGAATATTTAAAACATTTGAAAATTGGTCTAAGTTTCTTATAAAAAGGACCAATTTTTTTGCCCTAAGTGTTCCTTATAAAAAGGACCGGAGGGAGTAATATAAATACATGTCTATCAGTCTATCGACTTATTTTTCACAAGCTCTCCTCAATAAACTAAGAAGATATTATAGCTTATATGAGAATCGTTTGATATATTTTATCTTTTGTTATTAAAATAGCTTATACATAATCACTTTCTAATAATAACTTATATTATAAACGATTAAGTTATTTATCCAAACAGGGCCGAAGTCCGTAGATGAAACTCATTTCCTACAAACTAATGGATGTATTGTACATAAAAAGAAAAGAAGTGTCCTCTTTCTCATGTCTCTTGATTCATACACAACCAATTTCTTCAACAAAACAATGATGTTTGTAACATCATATATTTTGCATACATTTTCCTCCACCACACAATTTTTGTCTGTTCTGTTTCATTCAAGACCAAAAGTCCCACCATTGATAATCACAACTTGATTGTCCTAATAGATCATTTGATTCAAAAGCACTCCAATCTTCTGGTGATGTTAAGGAACCATCAGCATGTTCAGCAAAATTCATTAGGCTTGGTTCATTTTCCATTCCAAAGTATTCAACTTTTATGCTTGTGTCATCATCTGAAAGAACATCAGGAACATGTTCTGATCTTTCTATTGAAGTACTTGGTTTCACCTCAGCCTCACATTTGATTGTTCCTCCATTTCCTGATTCACTTTCCATGCTGTTTGCTTCTTTAACTTGTGAACTACTTTGACTTTGCTCTATTGGCTTTTGTATTAGATCATTCAGCTTCTGCAACTGTTGAACATGGAAACTTGGAAATTAGTCAAATTATAATGTAAATAACTACATGATATTGTTAGTTAAAGTAATACTAATGATCATTTTACAATCGTCTCATCTCTGAGGAGATTCGAACTCCATCCATTGAGGTTACGAGGGCAAACTCTTACTACTAACCTGACACACCTTGAGATTACGAGGTCAAACTCTTTTTACTAAACTGACACTCCTAGCGATTACGAGGTCAAACTCTTACCACTAATCTGACACACCTTAAGAGATTACGAAGTGAAACTCTTTCTACTAAACAACTGACACTCCTAGAGACTACGAGGTCAAACTCTTACTATTAAGCTGACACTCCTTTAGATTACGAGGTGGAACTCTTACTACTAAGCTGACACATAGAGATAGTCAATTCTAATCAATAAATTTGTATGGAAAATACTAATTGGTAATTACTAATTAATACCTGTATTAGCAATGTTTGTCTTTCCTTCTTCATTGATTCAAACTTTGAAGCCAAATTGTTGTAACTACTTTGAAGTTTATTGTATTCTCTTTCAAGTTGCTTTGATTTCCATCTAGCTCTCTTATTTTGAAACCAAATAGCAACTTGTCTTGGTTGCAATCCAAGTTCTCTTGCCAATTGCAACTTCTTTCTAGGTTCAAGTCTTGATTCAGTCTCAAACATAGTTTCCAATGATTTGATTTGTTCATCACTAAACCTCTTTGGATTCTTGTTTTTCTTCTTTCTCATGGAACTTGTGCTACTAGTTGTATAAGTTTCTTCCTCTCCAGCTTCTGTTGAATAACTATATTGACCATATTCCATATTTTCTATGTCTAACATAGTTAATCACTTTGAAGATATAGGTGAATTTGATGATGATGATGATGATGATAGAAGAGGATAGTTATTTGCCTTGAGATATAGATATGCATGTATCTATTGGTTTTTAACTTATTTGAGTTATCATGAGAGGGGCAGATTAAACTCATCAATTGTGCTACATTTATATCCAAAACTTATTGGTCCTGTTACATAATTCACTTCCACCTGTGCATTGTGAATATTACCTATTTTTCCTTTTTCCCATCTTAGTAGTGACATTTATGTATATTTTATTTATTAGCTTTTTTGTATTAAATAATTTGTTCACATCAATATTTTGATGTCGATACATTATCATTTGATTATTGTATGTATTATTATTTTTTTTTATAAAGTAGTCTAGTGATTAGAATTTTCACCTTAAAAGTGAATAAGTGTAGTGTTCAGAGTTCAAATCTCGGGTCATGTATATATATAATGCGATATCCCTATCAATTGAGTTAAGCTCGCGGGACTTATTTTATATTTTTAAAATATGTCTAAATTATAAAAGATAAAATATAAAAGACGATGAGTGCTATAGTAGGTTTTTATAAGTGGTCTACCGTAAATTCATATTTAAAATTATCAGAAATTTTAATTACCGTCAATAAACTATTTAAAAATAAGAAATCCCAATTCTCCTAAGTTTTTGACTAAAACAAAGTCATGACTATTCGATATAACTTACATCTTTATATTTCATTGTTTTAATAAAAAATGTATCAATTAACTCAATATTTCAATCGTAAAAATAAAAATAACCATTAATTTATAATTTCAAATAACAACGTGATAAAATTTTAAATATTTTTAAATATTAACCCACAATAGATTACTTATAAAAACGGATCATATTAAAATTTTATATCAAAAATAGATATTAATAAACACATAGATAAATGTTTGTATTATGATATACCGATAAAAAGTGCAACCACTTAATTTGATTTCAGTTTCAACTGTCTATATTTTTTATTTGTTTGGGTGTCGGGTTGCACGGGTGGCAGGTAGAACGGGTCGGTTGTTACAGGTTAGATTGAAAATTTGTTGCTACATCTAAAACTCTATTGATCCAAAAAAAATTATTTCAATACATCGTACACAAGACAACAAAGTATTATATAACTAAATAATTAACAAAGAGAGTGATCGAGATGTAGTTACTTTGTTACAAATATGTAGATCTAAAGACAAAATTATTTTGTTTCAAATCTGTAGATCTAATGACAATAATTGATCAAGTACTCTCTTCGGTCTTTTAGATTCATTGTAAAATTGATGTATCTGTTGTCTAGATACATCAACTTTACAATGAATCTAAAAAACAAATTTTTTCTTATATATAGGACCGGAGAGAGTAGAAGAGAAGTAGAAATTAAAATAAATATGGAATATTAAAATATTTTCACACCTACTTTGTCGACATCTTTCAAGCTCGTGCAATATAACATTTCTTTCCTATATCAAGATGCATAAAAACAACAAAGCGAATATTATAAAAGATTGAGAGAAGAAAAAAAAATTCTTTTAATGGTTATTCGGTCGGTTTCGATTACCAAAAGATAGACTTTTAGAGACTCGCACCTGCCCATATGCAAGTTCATACCAATATTTCACAAATTTTGACTTTATCCCGATCCACATACAACCGAATGTTTCAATATGTTGTTAGTCATATCTGTTTCAAATCGGGTTGTGGATCCATGCTCGGTCCTATTAATTTGAGATAATCTCTAAACATGCACTATTTTGGGATATGAGCCATCATTTGGTAGCTTGGCTTATATATGGCTAAGCTTGATGTGCTTCAATAATGATTCTTGTAGTATACTACTAGTATTTTTTATGCTATTGTGTGATCATATGATACCTTTTATTATTTTAGTGTTTAATCACAATTTTAATGATTTATGTGAGTGAGAATGCTACATTTGATATTCATTTGGTCATTATCAATGTCAACATCCATTTAACCTCAAGGTTTTTGTCTAATGAAAGTTGTGTCGGTTACATGAATCACGTTCTCAATAAAATTTTGTTTATACTAATCTATGAATTTGTAGAAATTATTTATTAATATAAATTTGTAAGTGATGCCATTGATGATGCACTCTTTTCTTCACTATTTATTTGACTATTGATAGTTTGTACAATTTAGTCTTGTAAAATGATCATGCAAAAATATTTAGTATTACTTGGAGGAATCTACTTGGTTTGGTCAAGTTTTATGTTATGTATTTTTTATTTATATTTGAAGCCTCACTAGTTAGCATGAGTCATGTGTATGTGAAATTTTGTTCACTACAAAAGCACCTAAAAATGGGAATGACATGGGGATAATATAGTTTGAGAAGTAATCATGTTTTGTGCCTTTGTGGTAAAAACCTCAATAATCTGGATTTCAAATAAATAAAATGAATTAAGTTGTAGTTGTCTAGTTAAGTTAGGTAGCTAGTCTAGTATCAATGCAAGTGAGAAATCAGTAGTAAAATGATTTTAAATTTAAACAGGTCTTGAAATTATAAGTAATAGTTACCCGTTAATAATTTTTTTGAAGAAGATTACCGGTTAATAATTGAGAGGTAGTTATTACAAATACGCTTCGTAAGGGAAGCACATGTGTGGATATTTTGGCAAAATTGAATGCAATTCTATCTGCCTATGTTAAGATCTTTATTCCTTTTAGGGATATGATCAGACCTCCTCTTGAAAATGATTGGGGTGTAGAGTTTATTAGGGTTATTCTTTGATCTTTCTCTTATGTATTACAAAAATAACACATAAAGATAATGAAATGGGATCTCTTTGGCCTAATATAGTTGGTCATTTCTCCTATTCTTCATCCAACAGTTGAAAAAACATAAAAAAATAAATTAATTAAAAGAAACAGTTTTGTAGGGTGAAAAAAAAAAAACAAAGATAAACGACAGAAATAATGACATGACGAATAAGAAGAGATTGTGGATTTGAGGAAATTGGATCCAATGACAAAGATAAACTTTTATTCCATTTTTGTTTTTTTTTGCTGCTTTTTTCACTTTTCTTGCTTCTGATCCTTGTGTCTTCACTTTTCCCGATATTTACTTGCTTTTGATCTTTATTTACTATAGAAACTACTCTAATCTACTACTAAAAACGTCATATAATTGGCTGTTATCACAGTCAAACCGTAATCGACAACCTATGGTCGTCTAATTGAAACTTGCTTACATTGCATGTGTTGCATTTTGGATATTTTTTGCTTTTGACACGCGTTCTTTTTTATTTTACGTACTTTGCATATGTTAATTGGCCCAAGCTATCACTAATATATTATCATATATTAAAATTTATACATTATATTAATATTAATATAATATATTTAAAAATACATTTGTGATTTGTTGAAGCACACATATCTATATATTTTATATATCAAAGGGTATTTATGTCATTTGATTAGTTACATATCTTTCTTTCCTCTCCTTTTCTTTTCACTTTCACTTCTACCAAACAACAATATAATCATTTTACTTTCCACTTACTTTC
This sequence comes from Trifolium pratense, assembly GCF_020283565.1. NCBI lineage: Eukaryota > Viridiplantae > Streptophyta > Magnoliopsida > Fabales > Fabaceae > Trifolium > Trifolium pratense. The sequence goes on from NC_060063.1 coordinate 28,474,051, forward strand.
TTCTCACTTTCTTTTCTTAAACATTATTTTCTTCTACTTTCTTTCCTTCGACTTTCTCTTATCATCCAAACAAAGTTGAAATGTGAGAGAAAAGAAAATTACGCAAATCAATGCATGAACTTGAACTAAAATTAGTCTAAATTCATGCATTGATTTACGTAACTTTTTTCCTCCCATTTTTTTTCCTTAAAACCAAACGGACCATTAAATATTTAATCAAAATTGGATAATCCAGATATGGCTAGATGCATATCCAAAAATAATCATAAGCCGCTGCTAAGTTGAAGCCAAATTCATTTGGCTAAGACTAGACTTTAATTACAACGATATGGTTAGGTTAGGTCATTGTCACCTACAGTCACAACACATCGTGCCCATCTTTCATTCTTCACTTGGAATATTTCCTTTTGACAAAATAAGCTTAAAATAAAATTCCCATCCATTTTATATCATTATCATAATTCAAACTTCACAATATTTTTTCATTTTTTTAATCATATTAAAACATTTCATGTCCAATCAAATCAGTTCCCAACAGACACGAATTTTAACTCTGTCAAGCATCAACCAATAATGTTACGCCACATGCTATAATAACAAAAACATAGAATCCCATTTTACGTTGTCCTTTTCTGTTGAGTTTTGAGTTTCTCTCTTGCTAGGTGGCACTATGATCGTGTGGTGTACGATCAAAGCAAAAGTGAAATCTCTACGAAAAGTCGACACGTGTTACTATTATTAATATCGTAGCATATTGAGACTCTCATTCTTGAGTTGAGAATTTGACACCGTACATGTGTCTTGATCGTTTTTTCTGCTCTTTCTTCACGACACGTACTTTATTTTCTTTTGTATTTGTACAATGTGGGTGATAGTTTGTCAAGAAAGAGTTAGTTGATTAGAACAAAGTTGTAAAATTAAGTAAAATATGATTACGATGCATTTAGATAATTAATTAGGATGACGTGAGTAGTTCAAGTGATTTGAATTCAAATGGTTAGATCTTTTGTAATAGCATTACAAAATATTTGCTCATTAACCACGGTTAATTAGTCACGGTTTTGGTAATTGTGTCTCAATCTATATACATATATATCGTGGTTAAACTATGACTAACATAATTCTATTTTATATTTTATATATTATTGGTTTAAAATGAAATTGAGGATTGAACTCAGGATGTTATGAATATTACTCAAATTTTTCTATCTCTTTCACGAAAATAAACACACACTTTTCATTTTCATTCTTCGTCCTTATCTTTTTGCTTCGAGTTTTCAATATTTCACATTCCCTAAATTTCCAATTACCTCTCAATTTCTTCTCTTAAGGCTTCCAGCATCTCTGATAAACCCTTACGCAATTGCTCTCGCTTCCTCCCCTCTCATAAACGCTTTTGACAACACACTCTCTTTCGTAGTCGAGCTTTAGATCCACCGCCGTTGTCTTCCGTGAGTTTCAAATCCACCGAACTTCATATCTCACTAGATCATTTAAGCTCATCTCTCTCTCTCTCTCTCTCTCTCTCTCTCTCTCTCTCCCCCTCTCCCTCTCCCTCTCCCTCCCTCCCTCGACGCTAATTTCACTCTTTGACGTCGAGTATGATTTCTTTTTATGATTTAAGTGATACGTTGTGCCTTAATTTTACTGTTTCTTTTTTATTTATTTATTTTTTCTCCCTCATTATTTTGATCTAATTTCAATTTTTCTGTTAATTGAAATTTAATTGAAATTTGTCACTCTATTATGCATGTTTCTTATTGTTGTTTGTGTCCGATGACAACCAATTATATGACTTTTTAGTAGTAGATTAGAGTAGTTTCTATAGTAAAAAAAGACCAAAAGCAAGTAAATATCAAGAAAAGTGAAGACACAAGGACCAGAAGCAAGAAAAGTGGAAAAAAACAGCAAAAAAATGGAATAAAGAAGTGCACCATCGTACCCACGATGAGTCTGGGCGTGACGCGATGAGAAACAAATAAAAGTGAAGAAAATCTGCAGAAAATCTTTACGATCGTGGCACGATGGCTTGTCCTCATGACACGATGATGACTTGAAAAATACGCAGAAAATCCTGAAGAAATCTTCCATCGTACCACGATAGGATCCATTGTGGCCACGATGAGGCAAAATTACACGCCATCGTGGCCACGATGGGTGCGATGGATGCGCAGAAAAAACACAAACCCAACTGTAAAACTATAAATAGAGTCTTCCTCCTTCACAATTATTCATTCAGAAATATTGAGAACAATTCAATATTCACAAGAGAGTTAGGAGAACTCTAAGGAGGAGACAAGGAGGTCAAGGAACTCCAAGGTCAACAAGGTTCTTTTCTTTTTGTCTTTGTAATTTATTTTTCCTAGGTTAGGTGGAGTCGAGAAACTCCCTTACGAATGCTTGCTTGTAGTATTTATAATATTTATGAATTTTAGTTATTTCTATTCAAACTCTTTTGTTGTCCGGTTTAAGTTATTTTAATATTGATCATATTAGAATAAAATCTAAGGACCTAGTGGATATCGCATAGGAAACGAAGCTAGTAATCCTGATCGAAGGATGACATATTAGGGCCTGCATGAGACCATTAAATTAAGTATCTGTCTTCTTAGTATAGGATTGGAAAGAACGATAATTTCTACCATGCAGGGTTTGTGACTAGTTTAGGGGATACGTGACAGCTTACAATTTACGGGTCCCTACGGTGATGAGACCAAAGTTTAAACGAAAAAGTGGAGTTCTGGATCATGGTGTCTAAATAAAGATATGACAACCTTAAACTAGGCCTTGTAAAAACTTGTAATAGAAATAGGACAGAATAATCCTGCATACCTATTTTCAGAAGTCTAAATCCTTAAAGAGGGAAATAATTAAGTCACCAAGCAGGAGTAAGGGAGGGATTCGACCACACTTAACCACCCTGTGTGGTTACACACACACACCTTTAATTTTCCGCTATTTATTTTCTGTCATTTATTTCCTGCATTTTACTAAAGTACCCGCAAAGATACATTCTTAAATACACAAAGCGAAGGCAACTATCTATATTCCTAAGCGAAACTAGTAACCTTGGCACAATCCCTATGGAGAACGATAACTTATCACTTTATTACTTGGTAGCGATTATGTACACTTGCAGAGCCGACCGTCAGCGTCATATTTTAAAGACATTATTGGAGGGGTCAGAATACTAACTCTCTGAATTTCTCACTAGACTATTTGATAAGAAAAAATTCGAGATTCCAAGTTCAACACTAGACAGAAAGAGAAAATTATTAATCTAACAAATTTAAAACTTACCTTAATCATTTAAAAAAGGCTTAATTAGTAAAATAGTCCCTTAAAGACATTTTTGGTTTTACATTGGTCCCTTAAAGAAAAAAATGTCCGAATAGGTCCCTTAAAGAAAAAAAGGTTCGAATAGGTCCCTTAAAGACATTTCCGTTAATCAGTTTGGTCCTTTCCATCCATTTTTTCGAAGACCAAACTGATTAACGAAGATGTCTTTAAGGGACCAAACTGATTAACGGAGATGTCTTTAAGGGACCTATTCGGACCTTTTTTTCTTTAAGGGACCTATTCGGTCCTTTTTTTCTTTAAGTGACCAATGTGAAACCAAAAATGTCTTTAAGGGACCATCTTACTAATTAAGCTTTTAAAAAATGTTTAATTGCATATTTGGTCCCTTATGTTTCTTTTAGGTTTCAAGTTGGTTCCTTATGTTTATTTTGTTTCAAATTGGTCTCTTATGTTTTAAAAGTTTCAAGTTGGTCCCTCAAATTTTTAAAAGTTTCAAGTTGGTTCCTGAAGCTTCTAAAATTTGAATTAGTTAATCCTATAAAGATGATTAAATAGTGACTAACTAATTCAAATTTTCGAAACTTGAGGGACCAACTTGAAACGTTTAAAACATAAGGGACTAACTGAAAATCTAAAATAAACATAAGGGACCAACTTAAAACTTCTAAAACATAAGAGATCAACTTAAAACCTAAAATAAATATATATATAAGGGACCAAATGTTCAATTAAGCCTTTAAAAAAATTAATTAAGTATTTTATTCACCAAAGAAAATTTTAATTGAGTATTTGTTGAATCAGTATTTAATTATTTGTCTATTATATATGTTGGATATTTGAATTGGCTTAATTTTGCTAAAACAAATATACTAACAAGATGTTGGAAAACATGTTACAACATCATATTTATTCAAGGAAATCTCGCGCATTTATGAGAGCATCTGCTATTTATGGAAATCCACTTAAAGAGCACGCTCAATGGAGATTTGATCTGATCAGGAGCTTTAAGGATAAGATAAGACTTAATGGTACAACGGTATGATCACAATTATCCTATAAAGTCCTTAAACACTTTTGGAAAGTTTCTATACACTCTTGATGAAGATCAAAAGAAAATCAGATCACCTTTTATGAGCTACAAGGAGCGTCCTATCAGTAATGAAGAAAGAGGAGCGTGCTAGATCATTATATATACGAAGACCAAGCTCAAGACTAAGCATCTCATTGGAAAAACATTAGTTCACATATTGAGTCTTTGTTGAGTGTTTTATTATTTGATTGTAATTCTTGCTTGTGGATTCTATAACACGAGCTAAGAAGTAAGTTTATTAGTTTAAGGTTACTCCTAAGCTTTGAAGTACGGAGTTTACCGTGTGTGATTCACTTGAAGCTTTTAAGCAAAAGTGAAGTGTTGTCTTGGCAAGTTGTCGCCACATCTTTCCCAACATTGTATAATCAACACAGGTTGTGTTGTGTGAGTGGAAGTGAGATGGGATCTCATGTCTAGGAGTTCCTAGGCAGAAGTTGCATGAGTAGTGTCGAGGTTATAAGGCGTAAACCAAGGGTTTGCTGGAGGTCTTAGTTTAAGGCGTAAATCCTAGGGTTTGCTGGAGGTCTTAGTAACTAGAGCTATTAGTGGATTTCCTTCCTGGATTGGTATCCCCCAGAGTAGGCAGTTGGCTGAACTGGGTTAACAATTACTTGTGTCATTTATTTATTCTCTGTCAGTTTTTATATGTTATATAAGATGTGCCAACAATAGAAAACAACATTATTCACAAAGTAGTTGTTGGGACATCTTAGGCAACATCATTCTAGTGATACCAGAATTTCAATTGGCATCAGAGCAGGCACCCTGTTATGTTATTTTGGGTGAGCTCCAGGGAGAGTACTTTCTGGTAAAATGGATAAAGAAGGAGGGTCAGTGTCTAAACCCCCCTTACTGACAGGTCCTGAGAACTATGATTATTGGAAATCTAAAATGGAGGCTTTCATAAAATCAATTGACAGCAGGACATGGAAGGCTGTGTTACGTGGATGGGAACCACCAATGGTTCTTGACAAAGATGGCAATAAAACTGATGTCAAGAAGCCAAATGATGAATGGACTAAAGATGAGGATGATCTGGCACTTGGCAACTCCAAAGCCTTGTATGCAATTTTTAATGGTGTGGATGCAAACATGTTCAGGCTTGTTAAGAGATGTATTACTGCTAAGCACGCCTGGGAAGTTCTGAGAAAAGCTCATGAAGGAACATCAAAAGTTAAGCTATCTAAACTTCAGATGCTCAAAACCAATTTTGAGAATCTCAGAATGAAGGAGGAAGAAACCATTCATGACTTTCAGATGAATGTGCTTGACTTTGCAAATTCGTTTGATGCACTTGGGAAACCTATCTCAGATGAGGAGCTAGTTGGAAAAATACTCAGATCTTTGCCTAAAAGATTTGATATGAAGGTGACAGCTATTGAGGAGGCTCATGATCTTTCAAGTCTAAATCTAGATGAACTCATAGGATCACTTCAGACCTATGAAATTGGCCTAAATAGGAGAAATGAAAAGAAAGATAAGAATCTAGCCTTTGCTTCAAAAAGTGCTGCTGATGATTTACAAATTGAATCTGAAGGTGAAGAAAGCTTAGCTGAGTCTATGGCTATGCTTGGGAGACAGTTCAACAAGTTGATGAAGAAAGTAGATCAAAGGCACAAGCCAAATGGTCGATTCAACAACAACAAACAGTCCAGCTTTCAGAAAAAGACAAATGAAGATGAAAGAGGAGTGAAATGCCACGAATGTGAAGGTTTTGGCCATATCAGACCTGAATGTCCAACCTTTCTAAAAAGGCAAAAGAAAAGTCTTGTGGTTTCATGGTCTGATACAGATTCAGAGGAGGAAGAATCTGCCAGATATGTTAATGCTTTAATAGGAGTCTGTGTATCTGACTCAGAATCATGTGATGAGGAGGTAACTTATGAAGAACTAGCTGCTACTTACAAAGATCTTCATAGTAGAAGTATAGAAGTTTGCAAAGCATTGGAGAAACAAAAGAAGATCAATGGCAAACTGCAAGCTGAGAGAAATGACTTACTCATGAACATTAATAATCTCAACATTAAGGTTGAAGATCAGAGTAGTCAAATTCAACAGTTGGAAATAGAGAAGTCTAACCTCCTGTGTAAAGTTGCTGAACAAGGTGAAGAAGTGACCAAGTTAAATGCTGACTTGGATCAAGTCACAAAAGTGGCTAAAATGATGACCAAAGGTACTGATGCCTTTGAGGAAATGTTACAAAGACAAAACTACGGGAAACCTAAGCCCATTGGTTTTGAACATGAAAGAGTAAAGCAACAGATAAAGTTCAACAATGCCACTATACATACTCCAATCAACAGCACGTTTGTGTCAGGAGGATTGTCACAACATCTGATGGGACATCCTATGCCCAGGGTCTATAACTGGACATGTCATCATTGTGGCAGGAAAGGGCACATTAGGCCTTTTTGCTATAGGCTGCACGGATATCCAAGGAGAGTTCATCAAGAATTCTATACTTCTGTCTTTCCTAATGTTACAACAAGACAGGAATGGAGAGAAAAGAAGAAGACCACAGGTCTAATAGCTCATACATCCTTGAGAGCTTCTTCAAGAGAAACCTGGTACTTTGATAGTGGCTGTTCTAGACATATGACAGGTGTTGAACACTATCTTGAAGACTTGAAGTCATATGCTACCAGTTTTGTAACCTTTGGAGATGGAGCCAAAGGAGAGATCAAGGGAGTTGGTAAACTTGCAAACCATGGCTTACCAAAGCTAGATAATGTGCTGCTTGTAAAAGGGCTTAAAGCAAATCTAATCAGCATAAGCCAACTTTGTGATCAAGGCATGAAAGTTAACTTCACAAAAGCTGAATGCCTAGTTACAAACGAGCAAGGAGAGCTGTTGATGAAAGGAGTAAGGTCAAGAGACAACTGCTATCTCTGGATTCCTAAAGAAGAAGAGGTACCAACATGTCTTATTAGTAAAGAAGATGAGGTAAAGTTGTGGCATCAAAAACTTGGCCACCTGCACCTCAAAGGCATGAAGAAGGCAATAGCTAAAGAGGCAATCAGAGGTCTTCCAAAACTCAAAATTGAGGAAGGAAGTATATGTGGAGAATGTCAAATAGGAAAGCAGACAAAGATGTCGCATCCAAAGTTGCAACATCTTACCACAACAAGGGTTCTAGAATTACTGCACATAGACCTGATGGGGCCAATACAAGTAGAGAGCCTTGGAGGAAAAAGGTACGCGTTTGTTATGGTAGATGATTTTTCAAGGTTCACATGGATTGAATTTCTAAAAGACAAATCTGAAAGTTTTGATGCATTCAAAGAACTTTGTCTTCAACTCCAAAGAGAAAAGAACTCTGCTATTGTTACGATACGAAGTGATCATGGTAAAGAGTTTGAGAATGCAAGCTTTCTTGAATTCTGCATCTCTGAAGGAATCAAGCATGAATTCTCAGCTCCAATCACACCTCAACAAAATGGTGTTGTTGAGAGGAAGAACAGGACAATACAAGAGTCAGCCAGAGTGATGTTGCATGCAAAACATCTTCCATATCAATTCTGGGCTGAGGCTATGCATACTGCTTGTTATATTCACAATCGTGTCACACTCAGAACTGGAACTTCTACTACACTATATGAACTGTGGAAAGGCAGAAAACCAACTGTCAAACACTTTCATGTGTTTGGAAGTAAGTGCTATATCCTATCTGATAGAGAGCACAGAAGAAAAATGGATCCCAAAAGTGAAGAAGGATTGTTTCTTGGATACTCAACAAACAGCAGGGCCTACAGAGTTTACAACCAGAGAACTAAGGTAATAGTAGAATCTATCAATGTTGTGATAGATGATTTGACATCTGCTAAAACATCTGATACTGAAGATGATGTTGCAACAACTTTGCCAACATCTGAAGAAGCTGTAGCAGAAAAGGAATCAGATTCAGATGATGAATCAACCATTCCTACACCTCGCCCTGTGAGCAAAGTTCCTTCAATAAGAATACAGAAGAACCATCCCAAAGATCTCATCATAGGAAATCCTAACCAGGGAATTGCCACAAGAAGGACAAATGAAGTGGTTACTAATTCATGTTTTGTATCAAAGGTTGAGCCTAAAAATGTAAAAGAGGCTCTCACTGATGAGTTCTGGATAGAAGCCATGCAAGATGAATTAACTCAGTTTAGGAGAAGTGATGTGTGGGATCTTGTTCCTAGACCCAATGGTGTTAATGTCATAGGCACAAAATGGGTGTTCAAGAACAAGTCAGATGAAAATGGTGTTGTAACAAGAAACAAGGCAATGTTAGTGGCTCAAGGGTACACTCAGGTTGAAGGACTTGACTTTGATGAAACATTTGCGCCAGTTGCAAGACTGGAATCTATTAGGCTACTTCTTGGTATAGCATGCATCTTCAAATTTAAGCTGTACCAAATGGATGTCAAGAGTGCCTTCCTTAATGGGTACTTACATGAAGAAGTTTATGTGGAGCAGCCAAAAGGTTTTGTAGATCCTGCTAATCCTGATCATGTGTACAAGCTGAAGAAGGCTCTTTATGGACTGAAACAGGCTCCAAGGGCCTGGTATGAAAGGCTGACAAATTTTCTTGTTAGTCAAGGATACAGAAAAGGAGGCCATGACAAAACCTTGTTTGTTAAAGAACAAGAAGAGAAGCTGATGATTGCCCAGATTTATGTTGATGACATAGTATTTGGTGGAATGTCTGAAAAGATGGTGCAACATTTTGTACAACAAATGCAATCAGAGTTTGAAATGAGTTTGGTAGGTGAGCTGACATATTTCCTTGGTCTGCAAGTAAAACAAATGGAAGACACCATATTTGTCTCTCAAAGCAAGTATGCGAAGAACATGATCAAAAAGTTTGGAATGGACACTGCAGCACACAAGAGAACACCAGCTGCTACTCATCTGAAGCTAACTAAAGATGAGAATGGCATTGATGTTGACCAAAGCCTATACAGGAGCATGATTGGCAGTCTCTTGTATCTTACAGCTAGTAGACCAGACATCACCTTTGCTGTTGGTGTTTGTGCAAGATATCAAGCCAAGCCAAAGATGAGCCATCTTGTGCAAGTCAAGAGGATTCTGAAGTATATAAAGGGCACCAGTGATTATGGGATTCTGTATTCCCAGACCAAGAACTCAACTTTGATAGGGTATTGTGATGCAGATTGGGCTGGAAGTGCTGATGATAGAAAGAGCACTTCAGGAGGATGTTTCTTTTTGGGTGATAATTTAATCTCATGGTTCAGCAAGAAGCAGAATTGTGTGTCTCTGTCTACTGCAGAGGCTGAATACATAGCTGCAGGAAGCAGTTGTTCCCAGCTGATGTGGATGAAACAGATGCTGAAAGAATATAATGTCGACCAAGATGTCATGACATTATATTGTGACAACTTGAGTGCAATCAATATATCAAAGAATCCAGTTCAACACTCAAGAACCAAACACATAGACATCAGGCATCATTTGATCAGAGACCTTGTTGAAGAAAATTGTGTAGAACTCAAGCACATTGGTACAAGTGAACAGCTAGCTGACATTTTTACAAAGGCGCTTGATGCTAATCAATTTGAATTTTTAAGGGGCAAATTAGGAATTTGCCTGCATGAAGAAGCATAGCAGTTACTGCAGTTGTGGCGTGCAAAAGGAAACCGTTTTCTCTCCCATCAATCAATGCACGCTAATTTAGGGAAATCATTACAAACTTCCCTTAAATACATCATCACACGCATTCAATTAAATTCTAACCTTTGTCTGCAAACCCTATTCTCTCACTTTGCTCATCAAACTCCATCTATCCATCTTCTCAACCCTCAAAAATCATCATCCAAACATGTCTGAATCTTCCCAAACTACAAAGTCCGGTCGTTCTACTCGATCAAAGGCACTAATCATCAAGGATGCTGTACCTGTTATAACTGTTCGTGCTTCCAAATCCAAAGCTCAAACAAATGTCGCTGAGAGGAAAGGAAAGGGAAAATCTGTTGAAAAGAAGAAAACTTCAAAAGTAAGTGATGCTATCTCTCCATCTGATAATAAATCTGAGAAAGGAACTTCTAAAAGGAATAGAAGGGATTATAAATCTAAGTTTGCTCTGTCTATGTCTGATTTGGTTTTTGAATCGAATGTTAACACATCCGAGAAAACAACTGAAGTAGCGTCTCAGAACCCTAAACCTGTGTCTGAAGTTGTTGAGACACTTATTTCAATTGCTGGTAACCCTAATCAAGATAATTTGGGATCTGATGCTGAGAAGAGAGATCTGAATAATTTGGCTGTTGATACTGAGATGGAAGACACTCCTACAGAGGTTGATCCTAATATTTCTGAAAAATCACCAACAATTGCTGAGATGGTGGCTGAAAAATCAACCCCTGTTGTTACTGAAGAAGTTGTTATGAAGGATGTTGAAACATCCTTGAATGAGAATGAAGAAGTTGAAACTGCAACTGCTGAGGAAGAACCTGTGAAGGAAACTGTTGCTGAAAAGGATGTTGAGACAACTGCCACAACATCTGAGTCCACAGATGAAGAAACTGGAACTGCTGATGAGGGTACTTCTGATAATGAAGGGGACACTCAATCTGAAGAAAGTAACCAGTCCATCCCTACAGATGAGCAAGAGGTTGAAGCTGACAAGCCTGCAGAAGCTGAGAAAGAAAAGGATGTAGTAGATGTTGATGATTATGTCACCACCAAGACTGCTGTAAAACCTACTGGTGGTATAACAAAAAGGTTGAGAAGCTGTACAGGGAAGGCTGTGGCCACTGCAAGCAAGACTCCTGCACCAAGAGTGAAAACAAAAGGTGTTGGACCAGTCAAAGGTTGGAGCAAGGTTCTCTCCCCTCCTGCCAAGAAGAAGGAAACTCTGAAGAGAAAGAAGGAGTCATCTAGTGACTCAGACTATGATGTTGCTGAAGATGTTGTTAACATCTCCTCTGCCAATCCTAAGAAGACTACTGTGAAGAAGGCTCCACAAGGTGTTGAAGAAGCCCCCTGTGATAACATTTCCTTCCATCGTGCTGCCTTTGCACTGAGATGGGACTATATTTACCAAAGGAGATTGGCTGTTGAAAGGGAACTGACCAAAGATGCTCTCAAATGTCAAGACATCTTTGACTACATCAAGGAAGCTGGTCTGATGAAGACAGTCTGTGACTTCAGTCCCTGTTATGAGCTGCTTGTGAAAGAATTTCTGGTGAACATCCCTGAAGAATGTGATAACCCACTGAGCAAGGACTACCACAAAGTTTTTGTCAGAGGTAAATGTATCAATTTTTCTCCTATTGTGATTAATAACTACTTAGGAAGACCTATAGAACCTAAGGCTGAATTAGAGGTTGCTAATGATGTTGTGAGTGCTGAGATAACTGGTGGTAAGGTTAAGGTCTGGCCCACGAAGAAGCTGATACCCACTAGTAAACTGAATGTCAAATATGCCATCCTCAATAGGATAGGGTCAACAAATTGGGTACCAACTAAGCATGCAACCAATGTTGCTACAAACCTGGGTAGATTTATATATGCTGTAGGAACCAAGTTTGACTATGACTATGGAACCTTCATTTTTTATCAAACCATTAAGCATATTAGATCAACAGCTGTGAAAATGCCAATAGCATTTCCCTCGTTGTTATGTGGAATTATCTTGGCCCAGTATCCAGACATTAAGGCTGTGACTGACACTCCCAAGAAAAGGGAATCTGGTTTTACTTTTCATCATAAGCTCTTTGGTAATCACAATGTTACTGATCATGTTGGGACATCTGCTGCTGGAGCTGGTGTTATGACCAAAAGGGAAATTATTGCTAGTTTGAAGGTTCAATGTCAGGACATTGATAAACAGCAGGCTGAGCTTGAGGAAAGGAAGAATGTGTTCTTGAAGATGATTGAAGGATTGGAAGCTGATGAGGTACCTGTGAAAGCTAGTGCAAATGTGGCTGCTACAGGTGATCAAAACAATACAGATGAGGATGAAGGTTATGCTACTGCTACAGATGAGGATGAAGCCTCTGACAGTAGTGATGATGAATGATTTTGTAATCTGTTTAATATTTTACTGTACTTTGTTATTTGGTTTGTGGGTGTTTTGTGCCCTGGATTTTAGCACCTTCTGAGTGCATGGTCTGTATTTTTAATTCTGCACTTTGGATACTTAACTTTCCTGTTTTGGCACATTTTGTGGCTAAAAAGGGGGAGTAGTACTTTGCTTTGTGTGTTTCTGCTACATGTTGTTGTGTCTTTTGTTATGACATGTTTTTAAGTAGCAGTAAGCAAGTATTCAGGGGGAGTAAAAATTTTTACCCTGAGATGATGCACAAGCTGATGAAGTCAGGGGGAGTTTGCTACTGAATGGATGCTGCCCTGATTGGACGAACATGTGCTAGAAGATGTGCTCCCATATGTCACAACACCTTTTGATGACATATGACATATGATATATGTTTTGCTCTGATACCACGTTTTATTTTGCTCGAGGCTAATTGATGATAACTCCGCTGCTGCTGCCTCTGATGCATATATTTTCGCCTATGTGAAATTTTGTTTAAATGATGCTCTAACATTCCTTCTTTTGTGTGACCATGGTGATTTGAAGGATTGCGCTCTTTATATCTCTCAAAGGTAATGGCCTGAAATTGTTTTAGCCAAAAATTGCCAAAGGGGGAGATTGTTGGATATTTGAATTGGCTTAATTTTGCTAAAACAAATATACTAACAAGATGATGGAAAACATGTTACAACATCATATTTATTCAAGGAAATCTCGCGCATTTATGAGAGCATCTGCTATTTATGGAAATCCACTTAAAGAGCACGCTCAATGGAGATTTGATCTGATCAGGAGCTTTAAGGATAAGATAAGACTTAATGGTACAACGGTATGATCACAATTATCCTATAAAGTCCTTAAACACTTTTGGAAAGTTTCTATACACTCTTGATGAAGATCAAAAGAAAATCAGATCACCTTTTATGAGCTACAAGGAGCGTCCTATCAGTAATGAAGAAAGAGGAGCGTGCTAGATCATTATATATACGAAGACCAAGCTCAAGACTAAGCATCTCATTGGAAAAACATTAGTTCACATATTGAGTCTTTGTTGAGTGTTTTATTATTTGATTGTAATTCTTGCTTGTGGATTCTATAACACGAGCTAAGAAGTAAGTTTATTAGTTTAAGGTTACTCCTAAGCTTTGAAGTACGGAGTTTACCGTGTGTGATTCACTTGAAGCTTTTAAGCAAAAGTGAAGTGTTGTCTTGGCAAGTTGTCGCCACATCTTTCCCAACATTGTATAATCAACACAGGTTGTGTTGTGTGAGTGGAAGTGAGATGGGATCTCATGTCTAGGAGTTCCTAGGCAGAAGTTGCATGAGTAGTGTCGAGGTTATAAGGCGTAAACCAAGGGTTTGCTGGAGGTCTTAGTTTAAGGCGTAAATCCTAGGGTTTGCTGGAGGTCTTAGTAACTAGAGCTATTAGTGGATTTCCTTCCTGGATTGGTATCCCCCAGAGTAGGCAGTTGGCTGAACTGGGTTAACAATTACTTGTGTCATTTATTTATTCTCTGTCAGTTTTTATATGTTATATAAGATGTGCCAACAATAGAAAACAACATTATTCACAAAGTAGTTGTTGGGACATCTTAGGCAACATCATTCTAGTGATACCAGAATTTCAATATATAGGGATTTTAATTTAAACTTTTACAAGATAAAAAAATATAGTTGAGTTTTGTATACTAAAATAAAAAAATAATTAGTTGAGTTGTATAATTTTATTTATAATTATAATAATTCAATATCCCAACTTGGTTAAAAGCTTGAGGTAAGGAAAATGCCAAAGTCTTGACACAAAAGCTTGAGGTAAAAGTTGTTTCCTTGAGGACAAGGAAAGATTTAAGTTTGGCGCGCGGCGTGGTTGCGTTTATTATATATAGAAACCTCATTTTCTGATGCAGGGGTTCGAATTTTCTGCTACTGTTCATCTACATTCTGATTTTCGGAGCATTCTCTCCGTTGGATCCTGGATTTCATTGGATAGCTTCGAGCACCTCAGCAGCATGGATTCTCAAGCCATGAAGTTGAAGTTAGGAGGCGAACGAAGCAACATGAGGAGCTAGACTTCTCGTGGAGGTAGGATCTAGGATGTAGAGTAATTAAATGTAATCTGCTATATTGTATGAATTTTCTCTTGTAATAGTGTTCGTTTAATGCAAATCTATACTTAATGCCTTACGATTCTTCATTAGCGTTGTAATGGATCTAGATTTAAGTCACATATGAGAATATTGATTTAATTTCTGAACTGAATTGCATTAAGCACTTGAGTGTTTCCGGTCGAGAGATTGAAACATAGAGTGTAGCGAACGATCAACGCGTTTTCAAATACTTCGTTGTAGGTAGCTTTCATCCGAGAGATCGGATGAGTATCGACAACGAATAGGGTGGATTTTGACAAGAGATTGCGGTTCACCATAATGTTGATCCAGTTGCGAATACTTGAGTGATTTCATATTGTATGGTAGATTGCATGTGATTAAGCTATAGACTAGGTGATTCTGATGATTCTACCTCGCTTTTCCACTTATTGAATTAGCACATTTTTCTTACCGTCGAATTACTCAACCAAACCCCCAATTTATGTTTTCTTATTGCATGATGTTTATAGACACTATTATACTCGTTTAGTCGCACAATCCCTATGGATCGATATTCTTTTATTACTACGTGGCGAATTCGTACACTTGCGAATAGTCCATCAAGTTGTATAATTTTATTTATAATTATAATAATTCAATATCCCAACTTGGTTATTAGACACATATATCTTAGGTTATTTTCAAATTCTATAAGACATGTTTATATGTTATTCTCTGACTTTTATGTTCAAATCTTTTCAATGATAATTTTCATAATTTTATTCTCTGAAATTAATATTTACGACATTAATTGGGCTGTTCTAGTTACATATTATTAACATGAAAACTAACAATTAACACTTTACCAAATAAACATATTTTATAATATCAACAATTTCACATATCGTGGTCATCATGTAGTGAAGATGATCAGTGATCACCATATTAATATTATCAGTCTATCACTAAACAATAAATTAGTAGCTTCTAAACAATGAATTAGTAGCTTCTAGATCTTTGATTTACTATTGCTCCTTTTATTTTTGAATTAATTTAATCATTTATATACAAAAGTTGAAGTTCAATACACTTGGTATATATAGATATATTGGTTGGTTTGGATGGATTATCAACATGCAGGTGCATCCAATAAGGTAAGGACATTTTAATAGTACCAATGAAAATGAACATGTTTGATACTATTTGCATAATTGTACAAATTTGAAGAATGTCCTTTTGTCGTTTTATTCTTTAATTATTGTTTCTACGTTACCTCTAAGTTTAAGTCTCTTTCTCTTTGCTAAAATTTGGAGAAGCTAAGTCATTAGTCAATAAATTTCATGTGCCCATTTTTGTGTGAAATATAAGTTTGGATCTGATTTATCACTACAAGCAACGAAAAATTGCGAATAAGGTACAAAAAGATGATATCATTTTCTCATATTCATATTGAGTCTTGAACTCTTAATTATATATATTTTTTTTTATAAGCAAAAAATGAATTATAAGGAGTACAAGGGTACTCAACCCTTACAATTCAGAATAGATCACTTTAGATACGTTGAAAACAATCTAAAGGATTATTACGCCATTCAGAAAAAATTAAATTAACATTGTTCCCTGTTCGGCCTATAAACCAAAACCAAGAAAAATAAACAATTTGCTCCACTAAAGATGATATGTTGACACAGTCTCCTCTAAAAATAATGTTATTACGCGTACGTCAAATACTCCATGTCGTCGCCAGCCAAATTATATGACGAATTCGCTTGCAATGACTGCCTTTTGCTAATTCACCAAACAAAATGAAATGACTTGTGATGTCCTCCAAATTATATGATTTAAATTGGATCTCACATTTAAAGATCATTATCGTGTAAACATATTTAATGCTATTTTAAAGGGTCATGTTAACTTGTGCCCTAAGGGCACATGTTAAGCTACCTAAAAATAGAAATATATAGCATTTAATGATACAAAGAATTTAATGCTTAGAGAGTTGAATACAACACAAGTTCAATAAATATTTTCCACATTTATCTTCTTAACATGTGCCTTAAGGGCACAAGTTAACATTCTCCATATTAGGTAAATAAGTTGAATAGTAAATACAATGAATAAACAAGTTTTATCCCGATTGGTTGGCAGAATATATTACATTATGTACCCAAAAAAAATAAAAATTACATTATAATATATGGAAGTTTTAGCCACTAAATTACTCTATAAAAAGAAATTTTTTATATTTAGTGTAGATTTAAATTTCAATATTGATGCATTCAAGTTATTAATACAAACACTAGTAGAAAAATGACTTTTGGATAAGGGATTCCACTACTGGTATGTGAATACCAGTAGTTAAAACCATTTGACCAAAGGATTTCACTACTGATATTTGCATACCAGTAGTGAAAAGTTCATAGACAAAGGATTTCACTACTGGTTTTCTTAAAGCAGTAGTGAAACGTAGACACGGTGGCAGTGTTGTAATTACATTGAAATTTGTTTTAATTGGATTTCACTACTGATTTTGTTTCCACAGTAGTTAAATCTGTTTCCACTTCATGAATATTACAAAGAAACACAGAGAAACGCGAATGTTAGAAACACTTCAGAGAAACGAATGTTAGAAACACTTCAGAGAAAACGAACCCTAATTTTCTTCAGAGAAACGAACCCCAAATCACGTTCCTCTTCTTCTTAGATACGTTCTTCTTGAAACCGGCGCGGCCAACCTCAAAACGTTCCTCAAATCGTTCTTCTTGAAACCGGCCAACCTCAAATCACATTCCCCAAATCGTGTTCTCAGGTAATTTCGTTGTTCGTTCTAATTTTGTTCTCTAGTAATTTCATTCTTCGTTCTAATTTCTCTTTTTAGGGTTTATGCAATTTGGGTTTATGTTAAAACATAGGGTTCATGCAATTTCGTTTTTCTTTTCAGTGTTTATGTAATTTCGTTTTCCTTTTTCTTTTTGGGGTTTATGAAAATAAAACCCTCTTTCTCTCATTTTTTTTATTAGTATTTTTAATTTAAGTTTGGTGATTGACAACCGTTTCTGTGGTAGGATTGTGTCAAGGTAATTCTTAACCCTAATTCCCTTTTTCTGGATTTTTGCATTATGTAATTTTTGTTTTCCTTGTTTTCGATTTGCTTGATTTTGATTCTTTTCTTGTTAATGATTTTCTTGTTCATGAAGTAGAAATTTGCTATCTTCTGTTTGAGTCTCAAATAGATCAAGTTTGAGAGTATCATGTGATGGACTAAGCAACATGCGTTGGAGTTGCTCTAATGATGCAGGTTTTTACTTTTTAAAGTTATGGTAGTGTGCTTCTATTTGTAATTTTCTGTACCATGTGAAAACAACGAAGGCATGGACATAACTTTGTTTGGACGCTGTATCATTTATCAATTTGGAGATGACAAATTGGATTCGTGAAGAACCGGACATAAGCCTGCTAAACTTGGCCGGAAAAACGAAGAGATGGATGGCAGTATTATTTCTGGTCTATCTCAGTCAGCTGCTTTTTTTGGGGGTCAGGTCGTATCTTTTTCTTTATCATTGAAAGAATTTACATCTGTACAGTGAAATATGTTGTATACACATTTTGCTTTAATATCATTATATATTTATTCTTTTCTTGTGGACCGTAATCTTCATGTTAATATATATAGTCATAATTGAGAATACCCTCTCCACCATGTTAGTTACAACTTACAATATGATAATCATTACATCGTTTAATTTTATTTCCCCCTTTTTACAAACCTTTCCAAATAAACCTTCCTCATGATATCAATTTTTTCAAACACAAACACACCAAAAATATAGAGACAACAGATGAAGGCACCTCTGCAGCTCCTCTTCATAATCACCTTTCTCGGTTCATTCCTCCGTGCAAGGCCAGAAACCGACTCTTGTACCAGCAATCTGAACCTCAAAGCTCCAACCCCTTTTGATACAACCAACCTCCACTGTCTTTCTGTATGGGATGCTCAAGGTTTCATCCTCAGGGTAGGTACACCATTTTCAAATCTCATCACATATATATCCTTACTCCAATAGTATTACACATACCAATTATTATGTTTACTATTTTGCAGTATGTTCACACTTCTACAAACATTTGGAGCTTCATTCTCTCAACTCCAGACACAAATTCTTACATAGCTATTGGATTTTCGGCCAGCGGCAGCATGGTAGGTTCAAGTGCAATTGTGGGGTGGGTGGCATCCAGAGGAGCTAGTGGAGGGATAAAGCAGTATTATCTCGGTGGGGTTACCGCAAATCAGGTAGTTCCTGATAAAGGAAACTTGCAGGTTATAGGCAATTTATCATTCATCAGTTTGCAATCTTCTCGTTTACATTTGGTTGAACATCAGTTCCATTTGTAACACAATCTATCAGTTCCAGAGACTTCATTTCATATTTAGGTTAAGTGTTTGGTTGAATGTCAGCTTATTCTGCTGCCTGATTGATTTTGCTCTACTAGCAAATGCACTTTCTGAATTGTTCCTCTAGTGACAATATGAAGGAGTTTTGTTTTAGCTGACTTGAATACACGAGTAATGTTTATAAATGAATTGGCACAAATACTTCTTGATGTTATCCTAGCTTGTCATGATATCATGCTTTCACTAGGAGAGAGTGACACATTCATGCTTGTCATGATATCTAGCTTGTTCCTCTCATTTTCACATTCATGTTAGGTGTTAGGAGAGAGTGACACAAAAAATAACTTCATTAACCCTTCATTCAAAATCAAAATTGGGTAAACAATTTCCTCTCATTTGCATTATGTAATTTTTGTTTTCCTTGTTTTCGATTTGCATGATTTTGATTCTTTTCTTGTTAATGATTTTCTTGTTCATGAAGTAGAAATTGTATTATTGCATTGCCTGATTCTAAGGTTTGTACATCTTTCACTTTCCTATGATCTATAGATTATCACTTAATTGTTCAATTTGCTAATAACATGTAAGTGATTATTTGATATTACTGCTTTGTGTAGCTTGATATTCTGATGGGAAAGGCTAGGAGTGCTGACCAGAGTCCTGATGCTTCAACTTCAACAGAGGAGTAGAACACTAAGAGGAGGAGGAGGATGATGAAACTTTGCTGCTTGTAGAGTATGTGTAAAATGTAGATATATGTTGGTGTTCTTTCATATTAGTGTACTGCTTGAATCATATTAGTGTATAATGTTTTTAGTGTTAATAGATCTTCTCAATTTGGTTACTTTGAGTGCCAAAGTCTAGTTATTCGATAGTTAAATTTTAGTTAGTGGATGTACTTAAATTTGGTTACATTTGTCCCTTGTTGATTTTTTGCTAATTCATGCAATTGGTTAGGCACCTTAATATAGTGTTCCTTGTGTTGGACTGGTAGTATAATTATAGGTACCAAATTGGTATGTTATGTGATGCTTGAAAAATATCACAGGAAGCAAAAAAAGATGTACCAAATTGGTATGTTGTGATGCTGGAAAAAATAGTACAGGAAGCATAAAAAGAGGTACAGGAAGCAAAAAACAAAAAAACAAAAAAAAAAAAATTAACATACCACTACTGATATTTATACTCAACAGATGTGAAAACTACACATTTCACTACGGATATGCGTAAATACCCGTAGTGGAATCCCCAATTCTTTAAAAAAAAAACTGGAAAACCATACATACCACTACGGATATGTGTAAATACCCGTAGTGGAATCCCCATGATTTATATTAAAACAATTTGAAACCATACATACCACTACTGGTGTTCATTATACCCGACGTGGAATCCCATACATACCACTACGGGTAATTGGAAAACCCGACGTGGAATCCCTATAATTTTAAATAATAATTACAGAACAAATTAGGATACCACGACGGGTATTAAAAGACCCGACGTGGAAAGTATGGACTTACAACGACACCAGCGTTTACTACTGGCCGTACTGGCCACGGCCAGTAGTGGAAAGTCCGTTTGGCCAGTAGTGGAATCCCCTTTCTGCACTAGTGAAACGACATTTGATGTTCTTAATGGAAAGACTCAATTTATTTATTTTTATTAAATTATAGGAGTACTTTTTAATTTGGTCTCCCTAAATTTAATCTATGACCAACAAATTTAAGAAATCTTTTTTTTTCTTCCTATATTAATTAAAGATTGGAGGGAGTACTTTATTACCTATGCCTCACATGAAAATATTTGATATGATTTTTTGTGTTTTTGATATTGCGGAATTTGGTGGGATATAATTTTAGGGAGAAAACTCTCCTTAAATATAGGGTTATATGAAGAATATACTAAAATTGTTATTTTATTCATCATGCTTATAACTCTATATATAGAGCTGCATAAAAAAAAAACTAATCATATAATAAATTCTAAACAAATCTTAAATATTCTAAACAGAAATATAAATCATAAACCCTAATATTATTTTATTTCAAATATAAATCTAAACTATATTTAAATATAAAATCTTCCAAAAAAGATACCTAGGCATTATTCCCAACACTCCTCATTGACTGAATATCTTTTTTGTTGTATCCAATCCAAGATTTGCGCTGAAATTTTATTTTATTTTATTTTATTTGTTCCTCAAGCCTCCTCTTTGACCGAATATCTTTGTGTTGTATCCGACCTAGGATTTGAGTTGAAAAAAACCTTTTTTAAACACTCCTCCTCGACTGAATATTTTGTGTTGTATCCAGCGTGAGATTCATGTTGATTTTTGTTGTTGTTCATCCACATTCTTTGTTGTTGTTTTTGTTTAACACTCCTCCCTGATTGAATATCTTTTTGTTGTATCCAGCCTGAGATTCATGTTGATTTTTGTTTTTGTTATTGTTGTTGTCTACATCTTCATATGGTACATGAGCATATTTTTCATGTATTGGTTTTGAGTTTTGTAATATATGTGTATGTATCCTACTTTTCATGTGTTAGTTATGGGTTATGAGTTATTAATACATGTGTAGGTATCATACTTTTTATGTATTGGTTTTGATTTTGGTTATGAGTTATTACATGTGCAATTTCATGTAACACATAAATATGTAGTTGTGGCTATGATTTTTGGTTATGGGTTTTTGTTTATTTTTTCGTCGTCTTCTTCATCATCATCTTCATCTTCTCTTTCCATCTTCACAGGTCCTTGTGAACGTTGACTCTGATACCACTGATATGGCTTTTTGTGTTTTTGACATGTATTTAAATATAAAATCTTCCAAAAAAGATATTTAGGCATTATTCCCAACAATATTGTCATTGTCCACAAACTCTTCAAATTGTGAATTAATATAATAAGGGTCATACTAACATGTGCCCTTAAAATACTTTTAAAAAACTAAAAGTGAAACTTTTATATTGAAGAAAATAAATTTTTAATATTTAAAAAATTGAACGCATAATTTTTGTACATTGAACTTCTTAACATGTGCCCATAATACATGTTAATTAACATTTTCTCTATGTAATCTATTGGAGATAGTTAACATGAGTCAGTCACTTGCTTATCAAGTTAACAGGTTTTTGGTGCAAGAAGTTGAGATCGTATACGTGTTGGATTGAAAGCTATACTTTGTCCTACTATTGTTTGAGTAATGAGACCATTATCCTACATAATCTACTAAATTAATTACCATAATCTTAATCATGAACTATGAACTTAATTAGATCATAGTCATAGACCACGAACATTGAGAAGAACTATGAATGTATATAGAGTAAAATAAAATATTGAAGAGTGTGTTAACTAACAATTCTTAAAATTTTATTTTTTAACGATTCAACAAACTCTTTCACTAACTTGTGAGAAAAAATAGAATAAAATTTTAGTCTCAGTTACTAACTAAAGTTGGTGAGATTGCGATAGACAAATAAAAATGAAAATGAAAGACTCTATGATCCTAGGTCTAAAATCCGCTAAAGTCTTCAATAAATGAAAATGAAAAATGAAGAAAGCATATACAGTATATACCAATAGTTATGAGAAAATTTACCCAGAACATTCCAAACAACATTTAACTTTTCATATAGAAATGTTTAGAGGAGTTGTTCTAATGTGTCTGTCATAGTGGATCAGATTATTTTTATTACGTGGTTTTGGTTTATAGGTCGTATAGGGAACAATTCTTGTTATAAGTTCTGTGATTGGTGTATTGATCCATTAGCCTGCCTCCATAGTATATAATGGAGGTTCACCGAATTGTAAGGGTTGAGTACACCTTATACTCCTTATAATTCAATTATTTGCTTATCAAAAAAAAACTTTTCATATAGAAATGAAAGTCTTTCTAATTTTTATAAAATGAATAAATATATGTATAACGTTACATATTAGTAATAGTAGCATTTATATTGTTAATTTGATGCTTAGTTGTTGGGCTTTTAGCCCTTTTGAGTTATTATCCATTAAAGCTATTATAAATAGGAAAATGTTTTTTTGGTACGGAAACTTAACGAACGAAATGATTGAATTGTTGTGGTCTATAGATTTAAATCATCATCACCCCATGATTTCCATTAAAAGGGGGACATAACAATTTTTATTATTATTATTATTATTAAATCATCCCACTGCATATTCTTGCCTTTTTTGTATCAAATCATTCGTACCATCTAACCGTGCTCTTAAAAATATGTAATGTTGGAGACATTGAAGGAAATGAATAACATGAATCAATTTATCTTTTATATTTTCCATTCAATTGAGTGGCAGCCAGTCCGATGTGAAAGGACAGGAGTATATGTCTTATATTTGTGTAGTTATCAATAAGGTTTTTATTCTCCCATAAACTTAGCAGTTACAAATTAATGGAGAATAAATCACAATAAATTAAATAATTAAATAATGTGTCCAATCTCATCAAATAAAGAAGGACTTAATTTATTTATTTTTTCAACTTACATACTGGTATGTTACACACATTAGTATATGCTTTAGTACCCGATGTGAGACTCAATTTTATTTTCAATTCATACACTAACGTGAATTTTGTTTCAACATCTATATCAGCCTTTTGTTATGAATCCATTTAAAATGCTTTGCTTTTTAGATGTTTCCCATAGAAGAGGAGTATTAAAACAATCTCTTATCTTAAATATAAACTTAGCAGTTGACAAATTACTATAGCATATTCTAATTCTCAGTGGCGGCTTGCACACATGTGCAAGGTGTGTGACGGCATCGGACCTTAAAATTTTGAGGGCCTCAGCTCAAAATTTTGAGATCCTATAATATTACTTATATATTATTTATATCTAAAAAATATCAGATGTATATTAATAGATTAATTTTTAGGCTCTAAACTAATAGTTATATATTGTTAATGTTCATATAATATCATATGAGTATCAATAGATTAGTTATCTATACCCGTAAATAGTTTTAGTCCATTTTAATCTTTCCATAAAATTTAAACTTAGATTAGGAGGTTCCTTTTTGACGTTATATACAAAGATAATTATTTTGTATTTTTTATCCCATTTGATTTGATGCAATTGGTTTAATATTGATAATCTATATGCTTACAAGAATAAAAATAATTTTTTTATATTATACGCAATTTAAATTGACAGTTTTTTTTTATAAAAAAAAATATATATTAAGAGACCACTTTTATATTTTGCACAGGGCCTCCTAAAACCCGGAGACGCCCCTGCTAATTCTCAAGGTTCGGTGAAGGGCAAAAGTTATGGTGCCTTATGCATGGTGCATAAGCCAAAAAAAAAAATTAAATCAGACGTGGATCCAGTGCGTGCGCGCATATCGCGGAACTCTTGTTACAGGCCATTGATTTTCAACAGACGGCTAAGATTCTGCAGCATCCTGATCTCATCAAGACTGTCTGATCAATCAGACGGCCCATTTCATCCCCCTGATTTTTGTTTGCTGCTGCGCCCCTCCTGCTAACTGCACCCCGCTTGCTTACTTTCTGCACCACTGCGATGTGGGTCGGCATGTATTCTTTCACTGCTAGCTGCACCCCACCTGATTACTTTCTGCACCCCTACGATGTTATTTTTTTTATTTTTTATTTATTCATATAATTTATTTAATTTTTTTAATTTAAACCAAAAAGTATAAAATAATAAAAACTTAAAAAATAAATTGTAATAAATAAAATGTGGATTAAAAGAGGACCGACGGGTTTACATCCGCTCATCCCTCGAATGACTGAACGCTGGTCATGTGCTTTGTCTACCGGTTGTTTGTCTTCCGCAAAAAAAATTAATAAATAAAATTGGATTAAAAAGGGGACCGACGGGTTTACATCCGCTCATCCCTCGAATAATCGAACGATAAAGCTAGACAAACTAATATTAATCCTAGTTGGTATTTTCGCAATCTCATCCTATTTGGTATGTTAAATGGTTTCAAGATATTATACAATGAAACCATTAGTATTGTTAAATGGTTTTATATAAATACTAAGGTGAGAGAAACACACACACACACGGTTTTATATTAATTAGGATGACTTGAGTAGTTCAACTGATTTGAATTCAAATGGTTAGATCTTTTGTAATAGCATTACAAAATATTTGCTCATTAACCACGGTTAATTAGTCACGGTTTTGGTAATTAGTCACGATCAATATATATATATATATATATATATATATATATATATATATATATATATATACATACTATTTGCAATATTATTCTTGAAACAATTATGCTGGTTAAATGGTTTCAGAGTATTAAACAGTGAAACTATTTGTATTGTAAAATGGTTTTATGTGTTTACTGAAACCAATATTGTGTTTTTATGGTTTTAAAAATCATGTAAACCATTATGTTGGTTAAATGGTTTCAGATAGTTATACACTGACATCATTTGTATTGTAAAATGGTTTTACACTAAATGGTTTAATGATTTTAAATACTGATTATTACTGAAATCATAAGTATGGTTTAATGGTTTTGATAGTTTTATATGTGAAACCAAAATAATTGTCTAATGGTTTTGTAATAAAACAAAAAACCAATGGTTTCGTCTAATGATTTATGTTAATTGTAATAAATTAAACTATAATTACAGTACATGTTTTAGTATGTAATTTTAAATTAAAATATGATTTTATATAATCATCCAACACAATTAATTGGAAATAGATTCTTATAATATGTACTTCAAAGGAACAAAATTATTATTTAATTGGAAATGGGGGGCGCGTTAGAAATTTGGGGGATGCGCTAGAAATTTGGAGGAGGAAAAAAAACTGGGGGGCGCGCTAGAAATCTGGGGGAGGAAAAAAACTGGGGGGCTCGTAAGAAATCTAGGGGAGAAAAAGGAAAAAAATTTGGGGGGTGCGCTAAGCAAATGGGGGGCACGCGAGTAAATGGGGGCGCGCGAGTAATGTGGTAGCATATGGGGGCGCTCAGAGTAAATGGGGGCCCGCGAGTAACGGGGTGGCATATGGGGGTGCGTGGTGTAAATAGGGGTGCGTTGAGTACTTTTTATTATTTATGCATGGTGCATAAGGAAGAAGCTTATGCACCATAACCACACCCTCGGTGAAGAGGTTGTATACACAACCATCTCAAACCTCTTATGACATTTTAATCTCGACTATCTAAATAAATTCGTTCCTCCTCGTCTCACTCCATTTTCGACGTGTTAAAAACAAGAAGACTTAGTGCAAATAAGTCCACTACTCCATTTATATATATCATATCATATTACTTCGGATATTTATGTCCAACTCAAATCCATTTTCTTTGTCTTTCTACTTGTTGGCCATTCATGCTTAATTATCCTTCATTCGATATGAAGATAATCTAAACTACATTTAATTCAAAACACATTTGGATACAAATTCTTGCAATTTTTCATAAAATTGATTGTTGTGTGCGTGTTCAACTTCATAAAAACTTTTCTAAAATGAAGCTCTAATATTGGCTACTTGTAACTTTATGTTGCATTAATACCTTCACAACATCCGCATAAGCCACATTTATTGTGTTCTAATATTGGTTTTTGTTTTCAATGAGCATACTCAACCCTAATATTAAAAAAATCACATTAAAGTAAATTAAAAAAAAGCATCTTTAAAAACTCAAAATCATGTCTATTAGTCATTGTATTCCTCAAATCCATCATTGGATTGCTCCATGCTCCATAAATCATTGCCTGTGAAGAGTCAACTAAGTCTCTTTCACATAGCCAACAAGCATGCTACAAATTAACACATACTTGCTCAAACGTCTCCAATCATTGTTATACTCCACCTCGTCGGTCGACCATACAATATCTACCCATAGTGTCATCATCGACTCTTGCATATCTTCAAGTCACATTGCTTGCATTTTGCACAATCATTTTTTCTATGTAAAACGGACAAAACAATAACAGTCGGTGAAAATACAACTTCAATTGCTTCCATCAAAGCAAGATCTCTATCAGACAAAATCATATGGGAAAATAAGTCTTTCTTAAAACATAATTCTTTCAGTTCTCTAATACCAGAATTTTTTTTCATCCTTTCATATTCCATATAATAAGCAAATCCAACAACAAATATAACCTCAATTGACGTCATACCAACAATTTTGGGTAGTGACATTCTATATTTGTTAGTTTTGTATATGCTATTATGTAATCAAAATATTTAGAAACATGTTCAACAATTTGACTGAATCTGATGTTTTTTTTTCTTTCTTTTTTATTGAATATATTATCTTTTAAATTACTTAGTTTACTCATACATAAAATATTTATTTTGACAGAGACAAATAAAGTATGGTCCGTATTTTATTCTCCAAAATTAAGATATAAAAATGAACCTTGCTATCCGTACCTACCCTATCCAAAAAATCCCTTGCTACCAAACCCTACCCAAAATATTCTTGCTATCCGAACTTCACTTAAATTTGGGTTGATCTGAAACAACAAAAAATTGACTTCATTTTAAATTGGGCTTTTTGGTGATTGGTTTGTCGGAATTTTTTTTTTATACAAACTGGCTTGTCCAACTTACTATGCCTTGTTTATTTATTGAGAGTTACTTTTACCACTCTATCTATTTATTTTGTCGCGTGCCTTATGAATTTATCAAAATACCCTCATCCGCTAGTTAAGTAGTTGACACCCCCAAAAATACCATACCTTTATAACGTCCGTTACTTAAGTAGTGGGCGACATTTTTCAGAAGCTTTCATTTTTATAATGTCCGCTACTTAAGTAACGGAAAGGTAAAAAGAGAAAGACGTAGGTCGTGCGAGTAACCGAAAAGGTGACAAAATGAGATATCCTATTTATTTACTCAAAGTCATATTGATTACTCCAACCATCAACACTAATCTTATTATTTCAAGCAAATTAAGATGAAAATAGATAAAAGAGAATACTATGTACATTAATTTATTTTTTCTATAATTGTACAATATTATGTAACGAGTAGAATTAAGAAAATAATTAATATTTACTGTAAGTGACGGTCTTTTAGGACATTGTTTTTTAATTATAAATATGATAGCTATTATAAAACAAAAGGAGTACGTGGTCGCCATAATGCTCTTCCAATTAAATCTATGTTTTTTCATGGAGGTTTATTTCAGGTAAATTTGTGTCCTAGATACAACATTGAGGAAAAGACAACTTTACACTGTTTAAGAAATTGTGACTTGATTAAGTGTTTTTGGAAAGCTATCGGTTTTGTGGATCAGAACTTCTTTCAAGGTGATAATTTATATGGTTGGTTGCGTAATGGCATTGATGGTCCTTCCAACTTTCTGTTTCTGACTGCAGTGTGGTGGATTTGGCGCGCGAGGAATTATCTGTGTATGAAAAACGAGACAATCTCTTACTTTACTCTCAGGACGAACACCGAGAACCTTGCTCAGCTACTAAGACCAAACACAACATAAGTCCAACCACTACAATGGTTCATTGGAATGCCCATGGTGGTGTCGGTATGATTATGAATGTTGATGGGAGTAGCATTGGTAATCCAGGTGTCTCTGGTTTCAGAGGTTTGATTAGAAACTCTGACGGGGCGTGAGTCCACGATTTTGCTGGAAATATAGGTTTCTCAAATATCCTTCATGCAAAATTATTAGCAGTGTGTACCATGGTTTAGTTTTGCCGTGGGAACTGGACATCAAGGAGCCGTGATGCTATTCTAACTCCAAAACCATGATCAAGCTGCTATCAGATCATGTAAATGAGTAGCACCACTATGCAGCGATTATCTACAACATAAAGGATCTTCTCTCTAGAAACTAGAGGGTTAGACTAGTGCATACTCTTCGGGAGGGGAACACTTGTGCAGACTTCTTAGCCAAGATTTGAGCTTGCAACCCTGAAGCTTACTCTCGTATAGTTGTTCCACCAGATGAAATGAGTCTCCTCCTGCTAGCTGATGCTAGTGAGACTTTTTACTCTAGATAATTTTCCTGTTTTTTCCTTTTTCTTTTCATCTTGTACCAACAAAAAAAAACAAAAGGAGTACAATCATGATTCTTTTTAATTTTTTTTTCCGATAATAAATATAATGATTTTTTCACCAAAAAAAAAAACACATCATTATTGATGTGATGGTTTGAATGGGAAAAAAAAAGTATTTATAAGGTTAAAGTTAACACTAAAATTCGTATTTATAAGCATTATATTGTGCAAAAATAAAAAACATAATAAAAACCTAACCAAAGAGCTACTAATATAAATATAAAACAATATTTTTGTTTGGTAAACTAATGTATTCCCTGCATGTGGGTAAAGGTAATGTAAAGACTAAATGCGGAGGGTAGTTTTCTTAGAAAACTATTTGTGTTTGAGTATTGATGGTGTTGTTCGCAACCACAAAGAAGATTGTATGGGTTGGTTTTTCTCACTATAAAGTTGGATGATGAAGAGCTGGCTGAGCTGCATGCTATCCACTAGATTTGACTTGAATTTGGTTGCAAAAAATGTTTCAATAATATTGTTTGCCAGAGCGATTGACGTTTGAAAGTTATTGAACTGTTCGATGTTGGAGGAGAATTAACACCTTACACGTCTATGCTATGGACATTCTTCACATTATATACGCTTTGCACGACTGCATGAGACTCATAGCATTACACTAATGCATGTTCTTAAAAAACAAAATATATGTGATGATTTTATGATAAAAGAGGGATCATATTCGAAATGCTCTAACTATTAAATTTGCCCCCCACCCCCCACATTCCACATAATCCACTTTTTTCTAGTTCATAATCCACTATAATAGGTAGCTCTTAGTAACCGAATCAACAATCGAAATTTAAGAACTGAATCATAAGCTTCATTACCATTTGCATCAACGAGACACTTCGTCTAATCACCTTGCTAAAAAAAACTTTAACACAAAAAGACATTCCTTTTTTTTTTTTTTGGTACAAAAAAAGACATTCCTTTTAATAACCATCAAATATAATCAAGAAGAATGCCTAGAGTTCTATCATCTACATTAAGATAAAAATAACCACATAAATAAATAAAATTTGTCAATACATCTTTACTCAAAACATTGAATAGTATATCTATACCACCAAAACAAAAAGTTCTCAATAGGACCACGTAAGAAAACTTAGCTTTTAACCTTTTTAACCTTTGTACATTTGTTCTTTTGGCAGACTGTTAGTAGAATTTAGAATAGAGTGACTTTTTTTGGGGTCACATAATAAGAATGTAGAGGCATTGGAATCTCTTTTTCTTTTAATTACTTATTTAACTCTTTTATTTAATTTCTTGGCTCTGGTTTAGTGGTAGAGCGGGGCGCAAAGCAGGATATTCGTATTCCAATTGGTGTATTAATCCACTATGTTGCTTACAAAGCTTTTGAAACTTTTTAGTTTCTTTTATGTATTGTAAGGATTGAGTACTCCTTGTACTTATTATTAATACAATCTTTTGCTTATCAAAAAAAAAAAAAACTCCCCTTTTCATCAATTGTTTGACACTTTTTAATTTTTATAATTTACAATGGTTACTTTTAAAAAATGATATCAATAATTACCAAACAAAAAACACAAACCCTACAAAGCACGTGAACTACAAAACAAAGCATGTGGATGAGAATGAATGGATTCCGAGGTGAATTTTGAAACAAAAAAAAAACAGCCAAATCTAAGGACAATAGAAAACGATACACATTTTAATTGGGAAGGGTGAATACAAATAAAAATACAAATAAGAAATAATTCAAAATGGATTGAACCAACGGGTTTTGAACTTTTTATTTAAATGAGCTAGGTTTTTATAATGTTTTTGTTTTTTTTAATGGCAAATGTATAATAAACACAATACAATTAGAATTAGGTCAGAAAAATAAGAGGTACCGAAAAATACAAATGCACTCTTTTTTTTTTTTAATACAAATACAAATACACTCTACTAGGAATTCAAACGAACTTTAAGATATCTCAAATACTTCTTGTATTTGGTTGGAGAGCTTTTTAATAAAATTAAAGTGTTAAAAAAATGAACTTTAAGATAATAAAACAAGAAGAAATAGACAAAGACCTAAAAAAAAAACAAAAAAGCACACAAACAACCAATTAAAGTGCCTCAAAAAAACCACAAGGTGTAAACCTCTCACAAGAGAGAGATAAGGTAATGATGAACCATAAAGTAGGATAAACCAACCAGAGGACCTCCAATCTACCAGCCCGGTCGAGACCTAAATCTACACCTCAATAAACTCTACTGTGATTCCAACAAAAAATAGGGTAAATATATCTCACTCATAAAAAGAACAAGAGTTGCCAGCAAAAAAAGTAGGGTGATAATCTAATATTTTTATTTCATTTGAAGGAGATATTTATCAAAGTACGCTCTTAACAAGTGCAACGCGGCCCTTTGCACATAGGCTAAAAATTTCGAGCCTCAAATTTTTTTGTATCGTGTAAGTTCTATTAATATTTTTTTCATTTGTTATTTAAAATTTATTATTTTTACACGGTGGACAAATTAGTCTATAATTCATTATAATAAAAAGACTAACTTATTTCTAACAAAAAATTTCAAAAACTAATTTAAGTTTTATTTTTAACAGATTCTAAATTAAATCATAAAAAATTGTAAAAAGACTAAAATCAATTTTCACTGAATAAAAATGGACAGCAATTAATATATAACAGTGACATGGCATATGGCCATATATTAAATGGGGACATGCAAAAGAAAAATAATAAAATTTTAAAAAAAAGTGAACAGGCTGTGTTAAAGATTTGACATTTACAACATAGTAAGCCAATTAATACGATTCCTAAGAACCACCGCCGGCCCTAAAACTCTTTTTGATTTTCTTCTTCTTCTTTCACCCATAGAGGGGTGGTTTTAGGTCAATTTTTGGCCTAAAATCACCCCTTTACATTTTTTTCTTCTTGCTTTTTAATACAAATAAGTGATTTTCACATAGTTTAAGTCTTATAGTTTTGTTTTCATCTTTGGGATTTTATCCTTTGTTTTGATTTTCAGTATTGTTGTCCCGTCTTAGTGCGGAGTATTGTTGTCCCGTCTTAGTGCGGAGTATTGTTGTCCCGTCTTTGTGCGGTGTTCATTTGTTTCAGGTTTGAAGATTAAGGTTGATCCAGTGCAGATCCAATCAATGACTTTTGTACCATCAACGCTACAGATCTGGCGACATGAATGTTCCGGAAACTTCAATATAGTCAAATATGTAGGCTTTTGCAATATGCCGTTTGATGCTATTAACACGGATGATGTGAGTTTGTTCGCAGATTCATCCTTTTTGTTTTTAGCGATTTTGATTTGTATTGCATCGATGTACTCTTATCAATTTGAATGAATGAATATCTTTTATTTAGTCAAAAAAAAAAAAAAAAGATTTGACATTTACGTGTTGTATCTTTCTGATGAGCACTTTCGCTTTCTATCGATGTGTGAATCTGAATCTGATACACAACATAACATAACACAATGTTCAAGGCTGTATAAAGCGTTGAAATCTGTAGCAAGTATCGTCTTCTCTGTTTGTCACACTTTCATTGATGTGTACCATACCATACCATAGAAAGAGGAAAGAAGAAAAAAATGGCATATATGGCAGCATGTATTACGGGCAACATCTCCCGTTATAGAGATATACATAGGACATGTGAATAGGTTAATTTGAATGCAACCAAACAAAGTAATTCCAATTCTACATCTTATTCCTCCACTAGTACAATATTAATGGGCTAAGTTTAACACGAACAAGTGGTTCATTTGGTGCACCATACACAAATTTCGAATAACATTATAACGAATATGAATTTTATAAAATCGACCGTTGGATTGAAAGAATATATGATATAGATCATTCATAGAAATTTTTAGAAAAATTGAAAATTATTTGATATGTTATTGAGACCCTTCAAAATTAACGGTATTTAATAAAACTCATAAACCGTTAATTTTGATGAATCTCAATAACATATCAAATGATTTTTAATTTTTCTAAAAATTTCTATGGATGATCTATATGATATAATCTTTCAATCTAACGGTCGATTTTGAAAAATTCGTATTCGTTATAATGTTATTCGAGACTTGTGCATGGTACACCACATGAACCACTTGTTCATGTTAGAAAAAGCCATATATTAATGTAGTTTTTTTAAAGTTTGCTTGATATTATAAAATGACAATTGTTTCGGATTGGGCCAATGCGTAATACATGCGGCTTAAGTGTTTCAAGGTCTAACCTAGATTCAATCTTTTTTTATCGCTTTGCATACAAGTTAGGGGTAACGGACTATCATAGTTTTGTCCACCTCCTATATCTTGACATGTCTAGAATCGTTAGATCCTTTTTAACGACTCTTATTACTCTATGTTAGTTGTTGACAATTATCATAGACGATTATATATGTTTTTTTCTCCTATATAAAGACAAGTTTTTGTATCAAAATATACAATCATTTACCTTACTTGAAATCTATCACTAATACAACTACCACAATCCTTGCCATCGAAGTTATCTCGTTCTAATACGATCAGAACAATTATTGTTTGCAACTATTTTCTTCATATTAAAATGAATTTAAAATAAACACCGTTAAAGATTTTTATATATAGATTAAAGGGTTAAATATGTTATTGGATTGGTCCCCATAAATATTCAAAATTTTATTTTTAGTCCCTCTAAAAATTTTCTTCTAATAATGGCCCCTCTAAAATTTCTTGTTTACAAAAATCGTCCTTGTTGTTAACTCCTATTAACAGAATCTGACATATGGCAGGTACATGTGGCTAGTTTAGATGATTATTTGGCATGTACACATGGCTATTATTATTATTATTATTATTATTATTATTATTATTATTATTATTATTATTATTATTATTATAAATTAAAAAAATTGAAAACCTTTATGATAGAAAAACAAAACCCTTGCGTAAAAAAATAGAAAGAATGAATACCTTTTATCAAATTATTTTTATTAATTGATAAGAGCTTTTTATTTTGGTAGAAAGCTAAGTTTGAATATATATCATTTCTATCAAAATTAAAAGCTCTCCACGGTTTGGAGATGTGGATGAAGAAGGGACATGAAATGCATCCAATTCTTACTTTGTTTTGTTTAAGTTGTAATGAAATGGGGGGACAAATATTGTTTTAATTAAACTTAGTTGCTTGGATTCTGGGGTGAGGGTTATATTAAGTCCTTCACCGGTGTATCACTTAACTTGACTATTGGATTAAAAAAAACATACATGATCTATATGTTCCTTATCACACTGGATTCATCTTTTTTTTCTCTCTCCCTCAAGGCCTCAACCGATCTCCCTCCCTCAATCGACTGCATTCTCCATGATCTTTTGTCACCATTTGCAAATAATTACCCATCAATTGATATTTTTCTATCATCTAAAGCATAACTGTATTGTTGTAAATTTGTGATTGGGAAGAATGAAATGGGTTTTGAGAGCCAAAACACTCATATTTTAACGCCTTACCTTTTCACCATCTTCATCTCATGGGTAGTACCAAATAGAATATCATTTTATCAATTGTGTTTCAATTCACATGCCATAATCTAAAAGGGTCCCAAAAACATTTCACCATCTAAGCACTTGTTAATAAAATCAAAGTTGAGAATGGAAAAAATACAGTTGCAAAGTTTTATATAATATTCATGTTATTATTAGCGTAAAAAAAAAAAAAAACTATCTATAAGTATAACTTAAGAATTTTCCAAGTATACACTTATCGTCATTTTCTTACACTTTTGAGATGTGGAGTTTCGTGGTTGATGGCTATCAAAATCCATTTTTTTCCTCTGAGAGAAAAACAATTTCTTTCTTCCTACAAAATTATCCACAAAAGAATCAATCGGAAACATCCATTTATTTTAAAGAGTGTTTTTATTGAACCATTTGAAGCATTCATGGATGTTAGACTTGGCAGGCGATGAAAAAGAGAAAGAGAGTGCTACGAAAATAAAAAGAAAAAGGAAGGTGAATCGAATGTGGTAACAATTAATAAAATCTGATGCGATTGTTTAATTTAATGGCCAAGATAAGTGGTACACCAGTGAGAGACTTAATTGAGCCCTCACCTTAGAATCCATCGCACTTAAGTTTATTTTATCTTTATAAGTATTTTAATTAACTAATTAAGTATGGAGCATGCGCTACAAATTATCTGTGTGTTTCTCGTAACCAAGATTTTTCTTTGTTTTGTGCGTTTTTGTTGAATCATGTTTAAGGATGGCACCTAACCCGCATAGGAGTGCAGGGTGAGCAACGGCATCGGGCCTCTAAATTTTGGGGGTTCAGCTCAAAATTTTGAGGTACTATAATAACAGTTATATATTGTCGGTATTTATAAAATATCAGATGTACTTAATAGATTAATTTTGAAGCCATATGATAATAGTTATATATTAACAATGTTCATAAAATATTATATGTTTAGTAAAAAATATCGTAATCAAGTAAAAAAATAAATAATAATTACACGTTTTTTGATTAGGAATTTTCTCCTCTCCTAACCGAATTTTCTTCATACGCATGAACCATGAAATTGAATCCATAAGGGGATCAAAATTTTTACCACTTTGACGAATTCTTTGTTAGTTTTTCTTATGTTCCTTATCATTTAAATAGAGGATGGTTCTTTTAATTGTTTAACATTTTTTTTTATTAAAGTCCATTTTTAATATTCCTACCGGGCCTTCAAATAGTCGGGACGGCCCTACAAAGCTTTATAAGAAAGTAGGACAAATGCTTGAAGATCAAGGAAGACAAAATTAGATGAGCAATGAATAATTCTTATGCATGAAATGAATATTAATTTATTTAATGCAATATATTTTCATTTCTTGGTTGTTTGTTTTTTAGGGGTGCATGGTGGGGGTGGTTAAAGTGTGGGGGTACTAATTAAAAACCATTTTCGTAATTTACTTTGTTTAAAGTAGATAAATGCTTTAGATGATTTCACTAACTAATTTGGATTTAGTGTTAAAGAAAAGTTCTATATAGTAGTCTAAAATAATTTAAATTTCCGGTAGCTAGCCTAGTTCTATAGTCATATAGCTGAATTTCATAAATTTCTAAAAAAAGAGTGACGATTTATTTTATGGCCACTCATGAACAAGTTCATTAAGTGGTGTGTGGTGCACCACTTCTCAATAACTCTACGACGAATATAAATTTTACAAAATTCACTGTTAAATTGAAAGTTTACATTACATAGATCATTCATATAAATTTTTAGAAAAATTGAAAATCATTTGATGTGGTATTGAGACCCATCAAAATTAACGGTTTATGAGTTCTTATTAAATACCGTTAGTTTTGATGGGTCTCAACTCAATAACATATCAAAAGATTTTCAATTTTTCTAAAAATTTGTATGGATGATCTATATAATATAAACTTTCAATCCAATGGTAGATTTTATAAAATTTATATTCGTTTGATCAACTTGTTGATATTAGCCAAAGCTTTATTTTAATCATTCACAAATTTTTAATGGAATAATTCAGTTTATGACATATATAAAACTTCAAATTAATTCTTGAGTATTTTATAATGAGGATAAATTACTCTCTGATTCGTTATAACATAAAGATTAATTTATTTTCAATATAAAAATGTTAGGGAGTAATTTCGGTTTTATTTTTATATATATTAAGGATTGAATTGTCCCATGAAATTTGTGATGTATGGTTTTAGTGTAGTGTCATCTTGCCTAAATAAATATTTTTCATCAGTTGTGTTAACAACTTATTTGAACCAGCCTCCACACAAATATCAAGACTTTCAAAGAAATTATACTATTTCAAATCATCTATGTGTTCCAATCCTTCCATCGGATCCTCTTTGAAAAGAAAGTGGTAGGCTTCTTTAACAGAATAGCCTTCGAAAGGATTTAACTGCCACTTAATGAAATCATTAACATTTTACCTGCAAAACATAATCTTCCAAAACAGCACAACACTTCACAATAAGGTATTTCTCCCATGCAAACAACCAGCTACATCACCCTCACCCCTGCTTAAACATCTCATCTATGAGAACAACTTGAAATTTTTAAAAGATAAGGGACAAACTTAAAATCTAAAATAAAGATAAAGGACCAAAAGTACAATTAAGCCAATTAAAAATAAAAGGTTAAATTCCTGACGCACACTTAAATTCTTTTCATTCTTATATTTGTTGAGGCATTGAGAGGAAGGAAATAAAATAAATCAAAATCGAAGACAGGACAAATTTTATCATCACGAAACGATTGTCCATCGACAAATATCTACTCCTACAACAAGAAAGCTTTTTATGAATTCGATCAATTAGAGGAGATAAAAAATCTAACCAATAGGGATTACCTCAAATTGGGAGAACCAAGTATATAAAGGAGTCCTCTCAATCTTACATTTTAAAGTAAAAGCCGCATGCACCACCTAATTATTCAAAATATTAACCCCGGTCAAAAGACTTTGAATGAAAATTAAACTTAAGCTCGGAGATCAATGCAAACAGAATAAGAATAGCCTTGAACGTACATTATGATATGATGGCTAATGCTACGGTAAGTCGTCCACCGTGGATAAGTGATATACCGAATATGAATTATACAAAATTTAACGTTTGATTAAAAATTTATATCGTATAAATTATCCATAAATTTTATAAACTTTTTTGAAAATCATTTGATATATTATTAAGACCCATCAAGATTTACATTATTTAATAAACCGTTAATCTTGATGTGTCTCAATAACGTATCAAATGATTTTCAATTTTTCTAAATTTTCTATGGATGATCTATATTATCTAAACTTTCAATCCAACTGTGAATTTTATAAAATTCGTATTCGTTATAATGTTATTCATAACTGCTCCACCATAAATCACTTGATGAAGTGATTCATATTAGAATTTACCATGATATTAGCCCAACTCTTCTCACCAACAAACAAACTATCATCAACATGCAAATGAGAAATACCAACCAGTTGATCAACATCATCACCTATTAAATACTCCATCTGTAATACTTTATAAGCAAAATTGCATTTTCTAGGTTCATCGTATATTTTATGTATCTGGTCCATAATATAGACCAGATACATTAAATATACAATGAATTTAAAAAGTACATTTTTGTTTATAAAGTATCACGGAGGGAGTAACATCCTTTATACATTCCACCCTTAACTGTCACCGACAGAATCACGTTCAGGTCCTCTTCCGCTATCAAGAAAAAGTATGGCAACAAGGATCACTCTATCTCAACCCTCTCCCAAAATAAAACTCATTTGTAGAACTATCATCAACCAACAACGACGTTGAAGCAGAACTGATACATTTCATAATCTATTTCCTCCAACTTATTCAGAAACCACATTTTTAACATCAAAGCTTTAAGTAATTTCTATTTAAAATTCACTTTAAACATAAAGGACTAATAGAATAATTTTTTTTTTAGAAAAGATTAAAAACAAAAATATCTAAATTTGAAGAAATAAAAATTATAAAATATGTAAGCTTTGTTACTTTTCTAGATCAAATCAAACTTCATAGAATAATTACCCTCGTTTTTATTTTCCTTGTGACATATTACACCAAATAGGTATTAGAAAAAAAAAATTATTCAACATATATAATTCGACCGATGAAAGTATATTTTAAGGTTTAATTATAATTTTGATCTTCTATTTTTATTTACTTATGAAATTAATTCTTTTATTTTAGAATCACATAATTTTGGTCCTTATTTTTGTACTTAAAACTAAGAGTTTAATATATTTTAAATTATATGATGTTAGTATAAACTTTATGAAAATACTAACATATGTTTTTAGAGTCTCTTATGACACGTGTTAATTAAGGAGATAAATATATAGATACGATGTACCCATGAGCTTAGTTTAGTTGGTAGGTTCATCGCATTTCATGTGCAGAGGGTTCGAATCCCGAAAACTCAACTTATTCACATTTAAGATGAAATTTCTAGGCACTAGACTACTTGACGAAAAAAATATAAAGATATACACAAAAAGTACACGTTTATTACACTACCAACTTTTCTTAATATGCGTGAACAATTTCAATGGAGGTTTATATTAAGGGACAGAGAGTACTTAAATGCAGTTTTACCCGTTGTTTTGAATAAATCGGAATTTTACCCCCCCTATTTTATAATATTTTGGATTTTGCCCGCCACCAAAATTCTGCACACAATCTGCTTCTGAGCCTCAAGTTCAAAGTTTCGCACAGAACTCAATTTGGATCAAATATTCACCAAGATGGTACCTAAATGACCGCAATCGAGTTAGTTTTCCACATAATCAAACTGTACTAAATTTGGAGTTACAGAGAGAGATTAATTACCGTTTTAGTGAAGGTGTGTCCAAATAAATTATCGTATGAAACTACTATTAGTATTTTCGTCATGTCTCTCACCCTGTAGCTCATTTTTGAATAATATTAACTTGTCTGGAAAGCTTACAAAATTACTCTTGTTGGTATTTCAATTTCGTCGAATTTGGAGTTACGATGCGTTCGGTAGACGATGTTGAATTTGAAGGTCAAAAGTAGATTTCTGCAGAATTAGTAATTGGACAGACCTTCACTAAAATGGTAATTAATCTCTCTCTGTAACTCCAAATTTAGTGCGGTTTGATTATGTGGAAAGCTAACTCGATTACGGTCATTTCGATATCAGTTTGATGAATTATTGATCCAAATTGAGTTTTGTATGAAGCTTTGAAGTTAAGACTCGAAAGCAGATTTTGTACAGAAATTTATGGGGCAAAATCCCAAAAAAATTAAAATTGGGGGATAAAATTCCGATTTTTTAAAAACAAAGGGGTAAAACTGCATTTAAGCCAATTTTTTTTATTAAGATGCTTTAAAATGTATATTAAGAACAAAATGTTAGAATGATATTTTTATTATTATTAAAGAGAATACTTGAGATAATCTAATCTTTACAAGAACTGTTTCAAATGTACCGTGTGAAGGTGCAGGTTATGGTGGGAACATCAAGTAATTTTCCAATCATGGGAAAGTTGTTTTTGACCATTTGATCAAATCAAGAACACAATCTTAACATAGTCATTCACCACTAGATTTTTTTCTCTTACACTATCTTCATTGTCATTCTCTGGTTCAATTTAGGGGTGTTCAAAAATTCAGTTAACTGAACGAAATTGTAATTCGAACTGCACTGAACCATATTTTAAACGGAATCATTTAATTCAGTTTTGAATTGAACCACTCTTAAAAAACAGTTACAATTCAATGTATAACTGGTTCAGAACCAGTTTGAATTTCTGAACTGGTTTTTATTTTTTTAAAAAAAAATAATTTTTCTTAGAATACATCAATATTTTTCGGAAAAAAAAAGTTCCTGATTTTTTCTGGAAAAAAGTTTCGATTTCAGATAAAAACAAATCTGAGTTTTTTCTGGAATAAAAGTTTCTGATAGTTCCGATATTTTATTTGGAGAAAAAATTCCCTATATTTTCTGGAAAAAGAATTTATGAACTGGTTTTTATTTCAAAAAAATATTTTTTTTAGAATACATATTTTCCGGGAAATTTTTTTTTGATATTTTTCGAAAAAAAATTTTCGATTTCAGATAAAAATAATTCCGAGTTTTTCCTGAAATATTTTTTTTTAAGGAAAAAACTTCCGATTTTCTTTTTGGAAAAAAACTCTCAATATTTTATTCAAAGAAAAGTTTCAAATATTTGCGGGAAAAAAATTTCCGATATGAAACAAAGACAAGGGAAGCATGGTCCAGAAAAGTTTCAAATATTTGGTGGGAGAGTGGAGTATGCTTGGAGGATTAAGAATGGTCCAGAAAATAGTGTAAAAATTAATAATCTTGTGTTGAGAGACCATGATAAAACCATGTTCTTTATTTGATCTAATAATCTTGTTTTGACATTTTTGAGATTAAGATTATCCTACTGGTTAATCAGGCAAACCTGAGTTTTCTAAATATCAACAATGAAATGGTTTTTTGAGAAACATAAACAATCAAAAAAGGAGACCAAAGACACGTAATTTAGCCGACCAGGCTACAAATCAAATAACAGCAAAATTCTTAAAACTTTTACTGTTTTACAAACAACATATGTTGACTTGGAAAAAGGACATTGCATTGACTATGCATGTGAATCAACAAACAACTTATATCATCACCTAACTCCCATTCATTTATACGGACTACTACACTCATTTATGTAAAAAGTTTAGAATTTTTTTATGAAAAATAACTAATATACCTACTCCTAATGAATATACATAAATGTATTGGTTTTTTTTATTGAATATACCAATACACAACTAATATGAATCACATGTGATATACAACTCCGTCCACTCCAAATTTTAAGGGAAAAAATCTCATTTTTATTGTCTCACACTATAAGAAAAAAATCATTTTCAAGAATATATTTTCCTATCGAATGAAGACCGTTAATCTTGATGAGTCTCAATAATCCTATCAAATGATTTTTAAAAAATTTTAAAAAATTTATGGATGATCTAATCGATATAAACTTTCAATCTAACCTTGAATTCGTTATAAAAATATCGAAGACTTGTGCATCATGCATCACTTAATCAAATGGTGCATGTTAGACAAAGCACTCGATATAATGGTTAAGAAAATAAACATAGAAACAAAAGTAAAAAATGTAAGTATAAAATATACTATCTCTCTCTCGTATGTCACACTCACACGAGAATG
Organism: Trifolium pratense; assembly: GCF_020283565.1. Classification (NCBI taxonomy): domain Eukaryota; kingdom Viridiplantae; phylum Streptophyta; class Magnoliopsida; order Fabales; family Fabaceae; genus Trifolium; species Trifolium pratense. The sequence goes on from NC_060063.1 coordinate 28,515,747, forward strand.
ACAGACTAATTGCTCAAAAGAAACTTCTTTTTGTTCGTTACAATATTGTCATTATGCATATACAGAAATCTCTTACCACTAAACCAAACCTAAAGACAAGATAAAATATGATAAGTTTCATGATTAACTTATCATATCATGTTGCTTCACCAAACATTGGATTGTGATATGATATAATAGAATTATCATATCCATATTCCTAATAAGCAAAGGGTGTGTTTGATCTGCTAAAAAATAAAGGACTGGACATAATGTAACATTCCAGAAGACTTTACGCATTGTTGACTGACCCTACAAACCAACACGAGTCTTTTCAGCGTATCTTGTCCTCACTAGCACGCTTTCCAGGAAACTTCCCGGAAGGTCACCCATCCAAAGACTACTCCAAGTCAAGTACGCTTCACTGTAGAGTTCTTATCAAAAGAGCTACCGAAAAGAAGATTCATCTTGTTGATATAGGTAGTACCAAACAATTCTTATATTCCTTCCTTCAACCATGTCCCATACCTGCACGGCCTCAAGATCTCTCTCATTCCGATGTGATTCGTTTTTGCCTAGAAGCTGCCAGGAGCCGCTAATTGTCATGCCTCATGCATCGACAACCACTCCACGCCCTTGTTTGACCCGGGCGTTACATGCCCACCAGCTTCCGTTTGGTTCGTCCCCGAACCACATCGTATTGGGAGAGGTCTGCTCTGATACCAATTGTAACATCCCGTAAGACTTTAAGCATTGTCGACTGACCCTACAAACCAACACGAGTCTTTTCAGCATACCTTGTCCTCACTCGCACGCTTTCCGGGAAACTTCCCAGAAGGTCACCCATCCAAAGACTACTCCAAGTGAAACACGCTTAACTGTAGAGTTCTTTTCGAATGAGCTACCGAAAAGAAGATGCATCTTGTTGATATAGGTAGTACCAAACAATTCTTATATGCCTTCCTTCAACCATGCAATCCCATACCTGCACGACCTCAGGATCCCTCTCATTTCGATGTGATTCGTTTTTGCCTAAAAGCTGCCAGGAGCCGCTAATTGTCATGTCTCATGCACCGACAACCCTCCCCGCCCTCGTTTGACCTGGGCGTTACACATGACAACTTCTATTGTACTGTGTTTGATTTTAAAACTGTTCATGGTATTGGACAAACTGGAGGTCAAGGGACAAAACAAAAATTGAAATTCTTGTCCCCCACAGAACCACGAGACAACTTTTTGTCCTCTGCAGGAGTTGTCTAAAATTCCAAAATAACCTTTAGTCCAACACCTTAAACTTTTGTCTTGTATTATCATGTACTATTCTGTCAAGTACTTATATTTTGCAAATCAAATGGACCCTTAATATGCTTCAGTTTGCCTTTAGACACAAGTCTAGATATACCTCTACTAAAAACATCCACGACCAGCTTTAGAAGTTAAACAGATAAATCACGAAATTTGTCTACCAAAGATAAAACCTCTTTGCTCTTTAGAGATGACGTTAGCCATAATAGAAGCTAGTCTGTCAACTAAGATTTTGGAAATAATTTTGAATTTAAAATTCGCCATAAAAAATTTAAAAAATAACTTTTACTTATAATTATACGCTCTTCCATTTTCAAATATAAGCGATTAAAAAAAATTATTTTCAAGTATATTGAATGATATGAAATCAAAAAAATTATATATTGAATGATATTATCTAACAAACTTAAAAAATAACTTTTAGAAGATCAGATTATGATGGGTTAGAATCTGAAGTAATGCTTCTGAAGAACTTAGACTCTGAAGGACACGTCAGCATCTGAAGTTTCTGATAGGTTAATGTCAAGCTCAGAGTCAGCTTTGTTTTCTTGTGTTCATGTGTATCTTCAAAGACAATTTAAATGAAACGGCAAATTCCTTTTTGAGCAAAGAATCTTCAAATGTCTTTCAATGACCTTATCTATATCAAGGAAGATATCAACATCTTTGAATCAAGTTTCACAACGATTCTAAATTTGAGCTCAAGTCTCTCTAACGGATCTTTCACTCACACAGATTGTAGATTAGAGTACTAGAATATGCACCAAGTTAAAATCAAAAAGTTAGACTTAGGTTGTGAACTTTAGAATCTGAATAAATGTCATAAGCTAGAAAATCAGATTATGATGGGTCAGAATCTGAAGTACAGCTTCTGAAGAACTTAGACTCTGAAGGACACGTCATCATCTGAAGTCTCTTATAGGTTACTGTCAAGCTCATTGTATTGTATTGACTACAACTCTTATTGTATATCAATTGTAGAACACATCTATCTTTATTTGATTAAGTTAGCTGTGAGAAGTCTCTTGTTTGTGTGCTTGAGCAACTAGAAGTCTCTTGTTAGAGGACTCGAGCAATTAGAAGTCTTTTGTATGTGTGCTTGAACTTTGGAAGTCTCTTGTTAGTGGACTTGAGCATGCTTGAGCATTCCAAGCTACTGTAATCAATTTCCTTTTGTTCACAACTCTGCTACGGACAAAATTGCTAAGATATTTGTCTAATGTTTTAGTCAAGTTAGTAGGTCAGGAGTAAATTGATATAGTGTGCTGAAAAGGTTTTAAATTGCGGACCGCATCACCTGATGCGGCCACAATATTGCGGATGCGGTAGGCACTGCAACCGCATCGGACCGCAATTGCGGTGTGAACTCAAATCACACGTGATGCCGCAACGCAACGACGTTTTTCCGCAACGCAACGGCGTTTTGACCGCATTGACCGCAACAATCATTTATGCCCTAAATCAAGGAGAAAAGGTAAAATAAAAATCAGAGAATCTAAGATTCAATTTCAGAAAACAGAAAAAAACAAACAAAAAGCAAATACTTTTCACAGAGAATCAGAATCTTAGGAAGAGTTGAAAGAAACTTACTTTTTTTTCCTTTACGTCCATTCAATTCATTTTAGAATCTCTTTTTCCTCTAAATCATAGAGTTAGTGCTGTGAAGAGTTGCAGTTGCAGTGAGCGAGTTCAATTTATTGTTTCCTCTGATTCAATGTCTCCTCCCTTCATTTCCTCTTTCCAATCGGTCTGATCTGGTATGTGCTATCTCTCAAGGTATGTTATTTTTATTGTTAACTACTCATTCAAGTTTTGTTCTTTCCTCTTTTCTAGCTTTTTGGGTTTTATTTGGAAGTTTGATTTCTAATTCTAGGTTTGTGTTTCTTTGGGTGTTTGTGTGAGTGGGTGAAAATAAGATGATTCTTTGTAGAGAGAAATAGCATATTTGAGTTGGTTCTGAGAGAGTGAGGAACGAGATAGAGAAGAGAAAATATGAGATTTGGTTATAAGAGAGTGCGGAACGGAGATAGGGAAGAGAAAATCTGAGAATTCAAGAACAGAGAGAGAGTGAGTTTTTATTTTTATAATAAATAGTAGTGTTTAATTATTATAATAATTATAATTATAATTATTTTATTTTAGTGGGGCTGGGGGGAAGAATGGAAGTGAAGAAAAAATTGGGGGGGAAAACGAAAATGTAGTGGGGGGAAGAATGGAAGTGGAGTAAAAATTGGTAGTGGGCTATTTTTTTTAGGCTTAATTGCATATTTAATTTCTTATTTATTTTAGGTTTCAATTTGGTCCTTTATGTTTAAAATGTTTCAATTTGGTCCCTTATGTTATTGATCTCAACATAAGTTGATCCTTTTTGTTAAATTTTGAGTTAAGTTTTTCTAACTTTTTGTTAAATTTTAAGTTAATTTATTGGAAAATGATAAAATGTACGAATTAGTCAAAGCAAGAAACATAAGAAGGCTTATTTTCATGAACACAAAAGCTTCTTCACTAATTAAAAATTGACACGTCATGTTTCTTGCAATTCTTGCCTTTGACTACTCGTACCATTTAGCATTTCTGTAATTTATTCTAAAACTTTCACATATTACTCTCCTATGTGGTCCACGTACGCAAATTCATTAGACAAGTCGACGATTTAAACAAAAATTTGACGAAAAGAACCAAATTGAAACTTTTTAAACATAAGGGACCAAATTGAAACCTAAAATAAACATAAGGGATCAAATATGCAATTAAGCCTTTTTTTTATTTCTTAATAATTTTAAAATAGATTTATTTATTTTGTTTGTCAAAAAAAATTTATTTGTATCTACCATCCTTGTTTTTAGATCGTGGTTAAACAACCTTTTCATTGGATCAATCCTTGTTTATCTGATATGGCTATTTTTTGTATTTCTTTCTAATTTTATAATAGATTTATTTTTTATATTTTTTTTAGGCAATTTATTTTTTATATAGTAATTGATATTTATGTTAACTTGTTTTATTTACTATTTAGATAAATGAAATTAATTTTGATACACCGTTGGTGGAAAAAAAAAACTATTGTGTTAGATGTAAAAAAAAAAATACAAAAAAATTGTGTTAGTTTATATTTTTAATTCGTAGATAATTATTAGTTAGTTTATGTTATTGATTGACATTTATTTATTATTATATTTAATTTAATATAGGTACGATTAAATATACACAATGCCACCAAGAGAAGCATTTCCTACAAAAAATATTAGAGGGTGCTCCAAGTGATGATATTGGATGGCACTTTGGAACACCGGTGCCTGGAAATAGAAACAACGTTCGTTGTGAACTTTGTAGAGAAATAATAAGAGGTGGCATTATGAGATTGATGCAACATATAGCACATATGGCAGGACAGGTCAAACCTTGTCCTAGAGTGAACAAAATAGTTAGGGAAAGTATGATGAAACTTCTAGTTGATGCAAAAGCGAAGAGAAACGATTCTAAAAGAAGGAAAAAAGAATTTGAAGAACATTTAAGGGGAGATGTTGTTGAAGTAGATAATGTGGATCATTCTAGCGATGATCAATTAAGGTTTGCTACACAAGAGAGTCTCAGATCACATCATGAATGGGAAAATAGGCAAAAATTCAGACATGAAACAGGAGGATATAAAAATGTTTATGACCAAGGTGGAAGTTCTCGTGCAAGTGTTAGCGGAGGTGAAAGACCAGAAGATCTAACTTTCTCTTTGAGGTCTACCAACGTTGATCTTGTGAGGACCAAAAGCATGAAGCAACCTAAAGTCATTAAGGGCATGCTAAACACATGGAGGAAGAAGTTTGGAGCGGCCGTAAGCAAATTTATAATTTATGAGCGTTTGCCTATGAATTTATCTAATTCTCCCTGGTTGCATAATTTGATTTATATAGCCTCTGAGGTGGGAAAAGCTAAATTTCCAACTCCTTATGAAATCTCAAATGTGTATTTAGATACTGAATATGAAGAAATGAAGCAATGGATAATTGGTATGAAAAAAATTTGGAAACAAAAAGGGGCAACAATAATGTGTGATGGTTGGACAGATGGTATTAACCATTCTCATATTATGAATTTTTTAGTGTATTGTGAAAAAGGAACAGTGTTTTGGAAAACATTTTATGCTTCCGATGTTGATAGTAGAAACACATAGTACTAATTTTAATTATTGGATAAAGTTGTGGACGAAATTGGCGAAGAATGTGTTGTTCAGGTGGTTACAGACAATGAAGCTGCACTAAAAGCAGCCGGTCACAAACTAATGGAAAAGAGGCCACATTTGTATTGGTCTTCTTGTGCGGCTCATTGTTTAGATCTTTGCTTAGAGGATATAGGGAAAAAAAATATACAAAAGTTATTAAGTGAAGCAAAGTTGGTGACAACATTCATCTACAACCATACGTATATTGTGAGTCTCATGAAAAACAGGCAATTCAACAAAATTCTCATTATCATTCCACCTATAATGATATAATTGACAAGCTTTGGAAATTCTTGCATTATGATCTTCATTCTGCTGGTATTTCACCACCAGTTTAATCTGGTTCGGGGGTCAGTTCTGGCATCAAGTGGTTCACTACAAGAAAACAAGCATTTACTGGCGGCCAAAAGCCCTCAGTAATGCACAAATTTCGTCTAAAATGCATGCATTACTGACGGTTTTGAAGGATCCTTTTTAATCTTTTTCCGCGCTTCAAAAAGTAAGGTCGACAGACGCTTGGTGGCTTTTTTGTTGAATATAGCCTCAATAGCTGCTGTGTGGTGATTTAGCCAAGTTACTTGCGACTACGAAAAATAAAGAAAAATTGTTAATAAATTAGTAAATATATGTTTAGTAACAAAATTGATTGGATAAAAAAGTAATTATAAATAAAAACGTACCCTGAAGCCATTCCAAAATTGTTGATATCCACGCTCATCTGCCCTGACCTCCGTCCAGTTGAGATATGGAGCCTGGAATTTGGATTTCATTTTCCATCTTGATGAGATCAGCCTCTCTTAGCGTTGTCGAACACAAATTCTTGAAAAATTGACTGATTTCAATAAGCGGATTCAATACATGTTGGGGTAAAGAACTAAATGCAATCGGAAGTAAAGTCTGGAAAAAAACATGACAATCATGACTTTTCATCCCACGCATCCTTCCGTGGTCAACATCAGCGCATCTCGCCAAATTCGACGAATAACCGTCTGGCATCTTCACTTCTTTTACCCATCGACAAACAGATTTTGCTTCGTCAGGAGATAAAGTATAGTTTGCACGAGGTTTAAGAAGTTTGCCGTTAGATATCTCCACCAACAACAGTTCGTTACGTTCGCAATACAACCCTATGTCTCTCCTCGCGTTGTCATTATCTTTCGTTTTTCCTTTGACATTCATGACAGTGTTAAATATATTTTCAAACACATTTTTCTCAATATGCATAACATCAAGGTTGTGACGTAAAAGGTTGTCTTTCCAATACGGCAGATCCCAAAAGATACTTCTTTTTGTCCAGTTGTGCGTTTGTCCATAACCACGCGGTTTAGAGGCAACACCACCTACAACCTCAACCTTTGGAATATCTTTCACTTTGTTCCAGACTTGTCGGGATGTCAAATAATCTGGTGGATCACGAGTCTCGGTCTCACCATGAACAAAAGCATTTTTATTTCTTCTAAACGGATGATCAGTAGGCAAGAACCGACGATGTCAGTCAAACCAATTAGCCTTCCCACCGTTGTGTAACCAAAACGCTTTGGTGTCCATCATGCAAATAGGACATCCTAGTTTACCATGTGTCCCCCATCCAGACAACATCCCATATGCAGGAAAATCATTAATGGTCCACATCAAAGCTCCTCTCATATTGAAATTTCGTTTTTGGTTGATATCATACGTCGCAACACCGTTCCACAATCTCTTCAAATCATCAATCAAAGGTTGTAAATAGATATCAATACCAACAGTTGGACTAGATGGCCCTGGTATTACAGCGGCTAAAAACATGTAAGGTTTTGACATGCACATATCAGGAGGAAGATTGTACGGGGTAACCAGAACAGGCCAACATGAATATGGAGTGGCTGATACTTGAGTATATGGTGTAAATCCATCTGAGCATAACCCAAGTCGGACATTCCGTGGCTCCGAAGGAAATTCGGGATAAACTTGATCAAAATGCTTCCAAGCCATTCCATCAGAAGGATGTCGCAACTCACCTGACATTTTTCTCCTTTCATAGTTTTCACGATGCCATGTCATTTTACTGGCAGTTTGCATCGATGCATACAACCTTTGCAACCTTGGTATTATGGGTAAATAGAACATCGCCTTTCTTGGGATTGGCTTCCTTCTGACTGACCGTGAATTTCTTGTTACACGATATCTTGGTTCTTGACAAAATTTACATTCAAGTAATGCACCGTCATCTACACCACATTCGTTGCTATAGTACAACATACACCCGTTAACACAACAGTCAATTCTCTTCGCTCCGAGTCCTAACTTTGCAACCATTTGTCTTGCTTCGTAATAATTTTTTGGCAAATCAAGAGGACGGTCTATTGTTATATCCAACATCAGTTTCGTTATCAAGTCCATGGTGTATTCTGAAACAAGACATTCAGACTTGATACCCAAAAGTCTAATACACACCGTTAACTTTGAGTCTCGAGAGCCTTCACACAACGGTGTATTTGTCTCTTTCAAAAGATCAAAAAATCGCTAGGCTTCCTCATTTGGTCTCTCGACGTTAACATCAGCGTCATATTCATCATCAGCAGGGTCGTCGACATCATTTGGCACATAAATCGGCGTATTAAACCCAAGGGCATTAGTTATCATATTGTCCATCTCATTAAACGGATCATAATGCTGATGATAATATTCGGGAACAACAACGGGCTGAAAAACACTGCTTGAAGCACGATTTTGATTCACGGGAACAGTCGTGGAACATCCCTCGCCATGACTTGACCAAACCCAATAATTAGGTTGGAATCCCTTTTTATATAAATGAGACCTAATTTCATCTTCGCTCCGTATTCTTGTACATCGACAAAGTACACACGGACATCTAATTCCCCCTTCACGTATCACAATGTCATTATATTTTACTGTATTGATAAACATTTCGACCCCTATTTTAAATTCCTCTTTAACCCGGCCCCTCTTTCCAGGATTATGTCTATCGTACATCCAATTACGATTGGTAAAATCCATATCTGCGTAGTTTAATTAATATATAATTATATCAATGTATTAAATTTATTACTTTATTTTTCAAAAGTATTTTGGACATATATATATGTCTACTCAACAATAACATATAAACTTTTAACATTTTATTTTTAAAGTTTATGGTTTATTAAATCTAAAAAATACTAAGTTTTTTAGTTGACAAAACTACCGACTTTTTAACATATATATTATAATTTTTTAAAATATAATTTTTTTCTTTTTTTAAATACATAGTAATAATAAAATGTTAGTAACTATTTCTAAGTGTACCGTAAAAAAAAACTATCACTAAATATTATAAATTAAAATTACATATATTACTTACTTGGGTGCCGGGTAGAGTCTTACTTGGCGCGCTCCTAACCACAAACTCCGCTCCTAACCCACGACCTCCGATGACCACGAGAATTTGCTAATAAAAATGGTAAACAACAAAATATTACAACATATACATTTAAATAACAAAGTAAAAATTTTAACTTTTTCTTTTTAAAAATACACAAACTGTTAAAATTTATCTTTTTAAAAAAGAATTTTTTAAAAATTTCGGTTTTAGAAAAAAGAATATTAATATACTGTTTTTTTAAAAAAAAACTTTTTTTAATTTTATTTTTACTTTTTTCGAAAAAATCAAATTTAAATATATTTGTTTTATTTTTTTTTCAAAAACAATAATTTTTATACATAGTGATAAGAAAATATTAGTAACAAATTACAAAATACTAATTAATAACTATTACTAAGCATACGGTAAAAAAAAATTATCACTAAGTATTATAAATTAAAATTACGTTACTTACTTGGGTGCCGAGTAGATTCTTACTTGGCGCGCTCCTAGCCCACGAACTCCGCTCCTAACCCACAACCTCCGACGACCACGAGAATAAGACTTGCTATTAAAAATGGTAAACAACAAATATTAGAACATATACATTTAAATAACAAAGCAAAAATTTTAAATTCGTAAAAGTAAAACACAAACACTTACCACTTTTTGTATGGAGATTAAGTTGAAAGTATGAAATTTAAGAGAGAAGTTAGAGAAAATTTAGAGAGAGAATGGAAATGTAAAAATGAAGTGAAGGTGTAATAGATTTGTTGAAGAGGAAAATATATAGGAGTAATATACGTACAAGACCGTTGGAATTTGAATTTCAAATTCAAATGTGCATTACTGGCGGCCTTGGACCGTCATAAATGCCTAACGTCTTTGTCATTATTGACGGCCTGGCACCGTCGTAATTGCCCTCTGCATTACTGACGGCCCAGGACCGTCATAATTGCTCAACGGCTTTGTCATTACTGACAGCCTGGAACCGTCTTAATTGAGCATGCATTACTGACGGCCTGACACCGTCACTAATGCTTAATATTACCGTTTTAAATTTTTTCGTTCCTCAAGAAGCATTACTGACGGCTCCCAGCCTTCAATAACCCACAAATGCATTACTGAGGGCTAAAAGCCCTCAATAAGTTTGGTCAGTAATATTATGTTTTCTTGTAGTGGTTCCAGCCCCCTCCCGATCGCAGTTGCGTGGGATCGAACCGCGGTCCTTCATTCTGCTGGTATGTCTATATTTTAATTTTAATTTCTTCATATAATTTTAAAATACGTTTCTTCATGTCATGTAATTTTTTCATGCATTGTGATTATATTTTTTTAATTAGGTTATTTTCTTAATCCATAATTTCAATATGGAGTTGAACATGGAGATGATGTCTATAAGGAAACATTTGAAGGGACGGCTAGAGTGATAACGAAATTAGTAAGAAGTATAGATGATCAAATCAAAGCTCTGAATCAGGTTAGTAATAAATGAAATATTTTAATCTGATAAATTATTTGTTATAAAAAATATGTTTACATATTAATGTATTTTGTTATGTTATTTAGTTGACTGTTTACAGAGAAAAGAGTGATTCATTTGGTACACGTATGGCTCAAGATTCTTGGTCAAAGATGAGGGCAGGTAAAATACTAATCCATTTTTTATAAGTTTCGCAAAATTAACTTTGTTTTTTAATATGTAATTATAACCAATAATTGCTTTTTTTTTATTGTTTATTTACATAGATTCTTGGTGGGGGTATTACGATACATGTGCTCCTGAACTTCAACTTGTAGTTATAAAAGTTGTTAGTCAAACAACTTCTGCTACAAATTGCGAGAGAAATTGGAGTACATTTAGTTATATTCACACAAAGACGAGGAATAGATTGAAGTATAGAAAGTTGCATAAACTTGTCTTCACACATTACAACATGAAGCTGAAAATGAGACAAGAAATGAGGAGAAGTCAAGAAGAAATAGAAACAAGTTTTGATCCTATAAATCTTAACTATATATTTCAAGAAGATCCTTTATCTGAATGGATAGAAGAGAGAGAAAATCCATTATTGGTTGGAGTTAAAATGCAGAATGGTTGCATATAGAAGATACAGATGATGAGATTGTGGAAGTTAATGATGATAACAATGAATCAAATTATGGTGATGGTGGTGGTTTAAGTCCACCAAGCGGTAACAGTGGTAATGGGGGTGGTAATGAAGAAGTTGGCGAAGGTGATGGTAGTGGTGGTGGTGGTGATGATGAAGAAGATGCACAAGTAGACCATGATCCATACGGTGAAACAACACCTATTTATAGGCGTTATAGAAATTTGACTGATATGGATCATTCTGATGGTTCACTACTTAATAGAGGAGGAGATGTGTCACATTCTAGATCAAGAAGAGGTAAAAGGAAACAAAATGTTCCACTTGAAGATTTTTCTTCTTCTAGTATTGCTCAAAGTTTTAGTGACTTTGGGATTGGTGATTCTTCTCAAAATAGTCAACAATCTTATCCGCCTATTTATCAATATCCTTATTTCAACTCATATAACCAATATGCAAGTGATCAAGCTCCTTCCAACTACCAACAAACATTGAATTACCAAGATCCTTATTATGAACAATAAAGTGGTGGATTTTTTGGTTACGTCTTTGGGCAAGGAGCTACACAAGATGATAACCAGAGTGAAAGTACAAGTAACGCTCCTCCACGTCATTCCACCATGTGGTAAAAAGTATCATGTAAGTTATATTTTAAAAAATTTAAATTTGAGGAGTGCTAGCAACACACTCCAATAATAAACACACTCTAACACACTCTCTTCTATTGGTTAAAATTTATATGGGTCCACATTTTTTTATGGGACCCATGTGAATTTCAACCAATAAAAGAGAGTGTGTTGAAGTGTGTTTGTTAAAGAGTGTGTTGCTAGCATTATTCTTTAAATTTATATTCTGTTAATTTTTTTGATGGGAAATCTAAATACTCTTGAGTTATTAAGATATTTGATTATTAATTTTTCTTTCTTTTTTTTTTGAGCGAAGACCATATATTTATATGAGACAAACATGATGTTGCTTTTCAAAGTCAAAATTGCAACTTAGTGCATTTATCTATTTGTGATGTATTGAATGTATTAGTATTTCCATAAACAATTATGAATGTTATTTATGTTAAGAGTCAGGATCCGTTGACACCAAGTGTCAACGAAATTTTCTTCTATTTCAATAATACTTTTTTAAAAAAAAAAATATTTTCCTTATTAGAATAATATATTAGATTAAAATAAATATTATTGAAATATTATGTTTAATAATTATTTTATTTTAAAATAAATATTAGTGAAATTGAAGAAAAGTTTAATGACGTGGATAATATTTTGGCCAAGTGTGTAGTGTCACGTCATTAATAACATTGACACATCGTTAAAATTGACTATAAATTGAGTGGGGGACCAAAACTCAAGAAAAATTGAAATAGAGGGACCAAAATATTAGTTTTTAAAATAGGGGACCAAAACTTCAAAAAATTAAAAATAGGGGGATCAAAATTGCATTTAAGCCTTTAAATTAAATACACTAATTATTTAATAAATTTTATTTTTTATAATTATATTTAGGGCATGCTAAAAAAAGAAATTAAATGATAAAATTAATGCTAGAAACATGAATTTTTTATATTTTTTATGTGTTAAATGTACAAATATGCCCCATAGACAATGTTTAGATTTTTCTTATATTTTAAGGGTGCTGTTAACATGTGCATATAGGACACATGTTAAGGTTTCTATAATTAGAAATTTGCATTTAATATTATAAACGAATTTAATGCTTAAAAGATATAATACACATGTTTCGAGAAAATATTTCTATATTTATATTCTTAACATGTGCCTTAGGTGCACATGTTAACATTTGCCTTAAACAAGAAAGAAGTCATTTCTAAATATTGAGACGAGTGAGTTCCTAGTTTTCATATAATCCTACGGTTGACCATTAATGCCTCTCCTATATCTCTGTCACCCTCTTTTATTTTCAATCTCAAACATTGAATGCTAATCTATGATCTATGTAAGGTGAGTCTGCACATAGATCCCCACTTGAATGACACCATCAGCCTACATCATATTCAATCCAACAATAATCAAATGGTCGGTCTTCGTTTTTTGGAATTTGTGGCTACTACCAACAACAGTCAATTGTTGTACACGAGAACTTAACATCAACCACTTATTCTAAATCTACCTGTGGATATTATAAAATCCACCACAATTCATGTTCTTGCAAAGTCACGAAAAATAAAAATTGTACTAGTGTTATTTGAATATTAAAATATAGAACCGTTGTATCAAGGATCTGACTTTTGTGGAATCAATTTTTTTTGGTATATATCCATTGGAGATATATAAGTGGTAGTTTGATTAAAATCGGATTATTTAAATTTTTAATTATAAAATATTTTCTTTTTAGTGTTACTGATTTTGATTTGATAAGTCATGAGTGAAGGATTCTCAATTCTCATAACTACATGCATTTTATTGCTGTTAAGAATCATGATCCTACATAAATGATCCTTGATTCTCTCTTTGTTTTGTCTGATTTAGTTTACTGTCAATATTTAATTATTGCCTTGTATAGCTACTTCTGATTAGCATAATAGTTAAGTTTCCTTTGTTTTAGGCATAGTTTCATCACTCTCTCGTGTACAAATAGACAGCAACAAGTGTAATTCAAACATATCAATAATACACTAAAGATATTGTGTTCTTTTACATGGTATCAGAGCAACCAAACCTCTATAGCTCAAATACCCTTTTAATCATATTTTCCATGGAAAAACATGATGAAACCTTATCAACGCCCAAAGCATCGAACGACACAAAGAAACCCATTATCAATGTGTACGATGATCCAAGCGATCCGCTATATCTGCATCACTCTGACCAACCAGGTTTGGTTCTTGTGACTCAACAATTGTCACAAAGCAATTATCCTCTTTGGAGTCATGCCATGCTCATGGCTCTCACCACTAAAAACAAGGATGGCTTTGTGGATGGATCCATCAAGAAGCCATCAACAACATCCTCCAAGGAATACAGGCAATGGATCCGCTGCAACCTTCTTGTCAAAGGCTGGATTCTCAACACTATTTCACCCAACATTGCTCAAAGTGTAATGTACACTGATGATGCCTCTAAGATCTGGATGGAATTGAAAGAGCGTTTCTCTCATACAAATAGTGTGCATCTCTTCCACATTGAAAAAGAGATTCATGAGTGCATTCAAGGAGATATGAGCATTGGTGACTACTACACCAAGTTAAAGGGTCTGTGGGATGCACGTGATGCCCTTAGTCCTCTTCCACAAATTAATGGTGACATGGCTAAAAAATTGAAGGAGTATCAACAATCTCAACGCACCATTCAGTTTCTAATGAAACTCAACCCAGTTTATGCTGGAGCTCGAGGACAAATTTTACTCATGGATCCATTACCACCCGTGAATAAAGTATTTTCCCTCATCATCCAAGATGAAAAACAGAGAAACATTTCTCCACAAACAACGGCAGATGCAATGGCATTTGCTGTCAGAAACGAGCCACCAAATTTGAAAGGGAATCATCAACCGAGGAATCCACATCTCAAATGTGACCGCTGCAATCTTGTTGGACACATTGCTGAACATTGTCGTCAACATCTAAAATGTGATCATTGTGGCTACAAGGGTCATACCATCGACATTTGTCGCAAGCTGAAGCGAGTAAATGTTCAAGGGGATAAGAAAGATCCTTCAAACTCACTCTCTAAAGCTCATCATGTGAGTTCCAAACTTGACAAGGTCGAAACAACACCCTCCTACAGCCTGACTGCAGAGCAATATCGTGATTTACTTGAACTTATTGATCGGACAAAATCGGTTAGTGTTGCCAATCAAGTGTCGACAATGAACAACCTTTCAGGTATATCCCCTACATCTCCCACATATGGTAAGAGTGTTAGATGGATATTCGATACAGGAGCCACTGATCACATGGTTTGTTCGTCTCAATTTTTCACTACTGGTAGCCCAGTTACAAATCGTTATGTCCATTTACCTAACCATGCCCTTGCTCAAGTCACACATATAGGGACAATACATTTTTCTAAAAGCCTGATACTTTACGATGTGCTTTGTGTACCTTCCTTTGAATTGAATTTAATATCTGTGGCAAAATTAAATCAAACCTCTTTTTGTTATGCAACTTTTACCAACAACCTTTGTTATGTGCAGGACCAACATTCGGGGAAGACGATTGGGACGGGAATTGAGGAAGCTGGACTTTACTACTTGGATACGTCGAAGTTTTCTGGGTGTAGTATTTTCGCTGCCACGGTCACTTCAAGAAATCCTCTTCTTTGGCACCAACGACTTGGTCACCCCTCAAATAAAAGCCTGCACGCCATCTCTTTATGTTCTGATTTTGTAAAATTTCATTCTGTTAATGATTGTTCCATTTGTCCACTTGCTAAACAAACTAGACAACCATTTTCTGCTAGTTATATTAATACAAAATCTTGTTTTGAATTGATTCATGTTGATATTTGGGGCGGTTATCATGTTCCAACTTTACAAGGGGCAAAATATTTCCTCACTATAGTAGATGATTTTTCTCGATGCACATGGGTTTACCTTTTACATACAAAATCTGAAGCTAGAAATTATCTACTTACGTTTATAAATCTAGTAGAAACCCAATTTGAATCGCGCATTAAAATCATTCGTAGTGACAATGGTCTAGAATTCTCCATTCCAAACACATATCATGACAAGGGAATTATTCACCAAACGAGTTGTGTCTCAACCCCACAACAGAATGGTGTTGTAGAACGAAATCATCGTCACCTTCTCAATGTAGCCCGTGCCTTACTTTTTCAAGCAAACCTTCCCAAAACCTTCTGGGGTGACTCTATCCTTACTGCCGCCTACTTAATCAACCGCACATCAACACCCATTCTACATGGAAAAACACCTTTTGAGATACTATTCCACAAACCACCGACTTACCACCACTTACGAGTTTTTGGTTGTCTATGCTTTGCCTCCAACCACCATCATAAACCAACAAAGTTTGACACTCGTTCAATTCGCTGCATTTTTCTCGGTTACCCTTACGGTACCAAAGGTTATCGAGTATATGATCTAGCCACCGGTAAAACTTTTACTTCTCGAGATGTCATTTTTCATGAGCACATCTTTCCTTATTCTTCCGCTGCCACCATGTCCACTCCTTCAACACACCAAATTCCCCTTCCAAATATTGAGCCTTTTGATTCAAGCTCCCATGAAACTACGCCATCCTTTCCTACACACACACCAACTGCTTTTGATGACCAACAACCAACACCACCTATTGTGACACCAACTATAGAGTCTCAAGATACAATTATTCCTACCATTGTCTCCACTATAGAAGCCTCAACTTCAGATTCTACAACAATAACACCACCAGAAGCACCTCATGACATTCCTCCTCCCGCTCTTATGGCTAAGCGACTCATACGACCACCCAGCTATCTTCGACAGTACCATGTGGAAGTGTCCTTGCCTACTCGTTCTTCACCGTCGTCTCACTCGGTGTTGACTGCTCCTAAAGGTATTCCTCATCCCTTATCTAGTGTTCTTAATTACGATAGACTTTCTCCTGCACATCGTGCTTTTACCACTTCTATTTCAGCTATCAAAGAACCTACCTCCTTTCACCAAGCAGTCAAGGATCCTAAGTGGCGTTTTGCCATGGATGAAGAACTTCGTGCTCTCCATGATAACGGCACTTGGTCTCTCCAACATTTGCCTCCTAACAAGAATCAAGTGGGTTGCAAATGGGTTTATAAAATCAAATTTAACCCGGATGGAACCATTGAGCGCTACAAAGCTCGTTTGGTGCAAAAGGGTACAACCAGATTGAAGGTTTTGATTATCGTGAGACATTTGCACCCGTTGCTAAACTTGTTACTGTTCGGTTATTGCTTGCTGTTGCATCTTCCATGAATTGGCATCTTAGACAACTAGATGTCAACAATGCCTTTCTCCATGGTGATCTTGAGGAAGAGGTATACATGTCCTTACCTCCCGGTTATGGAAGAAAGGGAGAGACACGCGTTTGCAAGCTTCATAAATCTTTGTATGGGCTAAAGCAAGCCTCTCGTCAATGGTTTATCAAATTATCCAAAGTCCTCATCCTTGCTGATTACACTCAATCAAAATCAGATCACTCCTTATTTGTTAGACACCGTGACACTAGTTTTACTGCCCTCCTTATTTACGTCGATGACATCATCTTGGCAGGAAATAATCTCCAAGAAATTGAGAGAATTAAAGCTCATCTCATGGAGCAATTCAAGCTCAAGGATTTGGGTAACTTAAAATATTTTTTGGGCATAGAGGTATCTCGATCCAAACAGGGAATCACTCTTTCGCAAAGAAAATATGCACTTGAAATATTAGAGGACATGGGTTACTTGGCTGTAAAGCCAGCCAATTCTCCAATGGAGCAAAATTTGTCTCTTAACAAAACTGATGGTGATTGCATCGATGAGCCATCTTCTTATCGAAGACTTGTTGGGAGATTGATCTACTTAACCATTACAAGGCCAGATTTGGTGTACGCAGTTCACATCCTCAGTCAATTCATGGACAAGCCTCGCATTCCACACTTGGAAGCTGCACAAAGGGTACTGCGCTACATCAAGAAAACACCTGGACAAGGTATTCTTTTCCCTTCCACAAGTACATTACAGTTGAACGCTTTCTGTGACGCGGATTGGGCTCGATGTCAAGACACACGCAGGTCAACATCAGGTTATTGTGTTTTTATTGGAAATTCCTTGATATCTTGGAAAACCAAGAAGCAAGTCACTGTATCCCGCTCAAGTGCAGAGGCGGAATATCGTTCCATGGCATCTGTTTGCTGTGAGGTCACTTGGTTGCTAAGTGTTCTACATGACCTTGGAATAGAGCATCAACAACCGGTTAAGCTATTTTGTGATAACCAAGCCGCTCTGCACATAGCCTCCAATCCGGTATTTCATGAACGGACAAAACACATAGAGATTGATTGTCACCTTGTTCGGGAAAAGGTTCAAGCTGGGGTTGTCAAAACTTACCACATCTCAACATCAGAACAACCAGCAGATGTATTCACTAAAGCATTGAGCGTTCCACAGTTTTCCAACCTCATCAACAAGTTAGGAATGATCAACATCTATTCCAACTTGAGGGGGAGTGTTAAGAATCATGATCCTACATAAATGATCCTTGATTCTCTCTTTGTTTTGTCTGATTTAGTTTACTGTCAATATTTAATTATTGCCTTGTATAGCTACTTCTGATTAGCATAATAGTTAAGTTTCCTTTGTTTTAGGCATAGTTTCATCACTCTCTCGTGTACAAATAGACAGCAACAAGTGTAATTCAAACATATCAATAATACACTAAAGATATTGTGTTCTTTTACAATTGCACTTACTCCATCCACTCCAAAATGAATCATATTTTTTTAAAGGAGAATGCTAGTTATCACGAAAGAAATTCACCCGAATGCCTCCCGAACTGCATTCTGTCAAGCCACTTTTTTTGACTTTTCCATCTATTTAGTTAATTCCCATGAATTCTGCACTATGCTTATTTTTCATTGGTCAATTTCCATTCGGGATGCTTTCGGGATACATTCCTTCGCTATGTATAGCAATGCTCTTTTTTAAAAAGAATTTTTACAAAAAATAGTCGATTGTTTAAATTTTCTATACATCACTAGTTACTTTATTTATTTTTACTTTTTCGATTCTCTTTTATTTTATTTTTATTTGAATTTCACCACCAGTTTAATCTAGTTCGGAGATTAGCATCAAGTGGTTCCAGCCTGAAATTCTGACAAGCTAGTGAAAAGATGCTGCGAAAGATGCTACAGCATCTCGTACCAGTACATAATACAATAGACAAGTTAAAATTAAATTAAGTGCAGGAAGATAAATAACACATGTTATTTGTTAACCCAGTTCGGTGCAACGTCACCTAATTTGAGGATATCAATCTAGGAAGCAAATCCACTATGGTAATATTAGTTTGAAGCCCTCAGCAAACGCCCCGGTTTACGACTTCGCGCCTAATCACTACTCGTGCTAATTTCTACATATGAACTCCTAGATATGAGAACATCTGCTCACTTCCTCTCAACCTTACAACCAGTAAGGATTTCAATAACAACAGAATGAAGACACTCTCCTAGACAACGATGAAGATACCGTTCAATGACAAATACCTAGCCAACACCCTTGACTAAGTTCACAATTTGGAGTTGCTTACAAGCTTCCTCCAAGTACAATACTCAACTCATTACCTACAGGTTTCTGAGTGAGGACATAGTGACCATCTCACAACCCGAGTGGTTCACTTACACCAACTCACCTAGAGAGTGGCTCAGAGACACGAAACCCTAAAAGACTACATCTTTGATATTCGTTTATGATTCGGTTTCGGTGTACAAATTAAATAGGTCTGATTCTTTATGTATTTATAGCTTGAGATGGCCTTGCTGCGCAAGTTAGGTCTTCAGACACACAGCTAGAAAAGTGCAGCCAGCCCAAAGATTTTCTTCAAATAAATAAAAGATTTGATTCACTTCAAAAATATATTGAGTTATATTTTTGGATTAAATAAAATACACAAACCGCCTTCAGAAACTTAGGGAACAAGGCGAGACTTGGCTTGATGAATAAGCACGAACATATAACTGAAACAAATCTTCAAAGATGTAATATAAAAATTCGGCGCGCTTCAGGTCAACATTAATGCTGTACAAACATGCTACAACATCTGGCTAAAAGATGTTTTTGCAAAATGTAGCCAACATACAAAAACCCAACATAGCCCATTCTAATCGCAGTTGCCAAATATCGAACTATGGTCCTTCCTACCAAGTTCAACGTCAATCACCACTGAACCAACTAATGATTGATTTTCAATTCTCTTTTAGTTTATACTACTATTTGTTCTCGAGTTTAAAGAATACATATTATTTTTTTTGGAATACATATCGTATGTACAACAGTACAAGTAAATTAATTTTTACACTGACATTTAATAAAAATAATTTAATATCAAGACGTGACAAAATACATAGTTGTTAATAATTGACGACAGTGTAAAATTAGATGCATATTCCATTTTTTTCTTTTGTTTATACACATTCATTTATTCTTGAAAGGTTATACTGCATTTTTCTAAATATATATATGAAATGGTCAAACAAATAATTTAGTTTTTTTTTTATATTAATCCTTCGATTTTCAAGGAAACGAAGTCTGATAATTCAAAGTTTAACCATGCGAAAAATAAAGTGTGGGCCAAAAATTATTCTAACCAAGTATAAACTCTAGTTCTCTTAATTCATCCTTAAAAGAACTCATTAACCTTTTATTTTTGTCACGTAATTTAATGATGTATAAGCAGTGACGGAGCCAGAAATTTTCAACTGTGGGGGCACTACATATCACTAGTAGAAAAAAGCTTTTTTACATCTGGCGAAAAACACTTTTTACATCTGAAAAATTTCAGATGTAGGCGCACGAGACTTAGTAAGTATACACGTTTTACATCTGGCGTAGTCAGATGTAAAAAAGCACTTTTTACCTCTGACCAAGGCGAAAATCAAATATTATTTTTTGAAATTTAAATTGGACCTTTTACATCTGACTAAGTCCACCAGATGTGAAATCTTAATTTTATTTTTTTTGAAAAACCTGCGGTTTTTTTATATATTTTAAATCTTTTTTTTTTATTAAAAAAATCTAACCCACAATGCTAACAATATAACATAACTTGCATCAAGAACATAATACTAAAATTCAACATTCAACATCAATAGCCAAATTCAACATTCAAGATATATATAGTAATAATGTCATTAAAGTACAACCACATTGTAATCCAAAATACAAAACATCATAATAATTAATACTAATCCATCCAAAATACAAATTAAAACATATTCTGATATGCATATCAAAACAGCATTACAATATTCTTGGCAAAGAGGAAGATAAATCAAAACAGTATTACAATATGTTTGGAAAAACAATATAAAGTAGCTCTAGACAGCAATAATGATTCAAGCCTAACCTATAGTGTTGCAACCTTGACTGCAGTGGCATGCCCATCTTACCTTTCTAATCGAGGATTCAAATTGAGCTGGCTTATCTCCCTTCAATGAGTCATGTGATACTTGATTGTCTTCTTTCCCCTCGTCAACCTGTGAAGTTTGTGAAAGTTCAGGGCAATATTGCGCAAGTGCAAGCAAACAAGTACATAATTTTCAATCTACATAAGATGTTCATGTTGGCCAGTAACAATAAAAATTCTAAATAAGATGTTCAACTTACATCAAAATAATGTGTGCACACAAGATACTCATGGAGCTTGCCTTTCTCCAACCAAAACTAGACAAATCATGCTTGTCCTTTGCATAAATTTTTTTTTCCACCTATTATAACAAAAAACAAATTCCAACACTTATTACTAGATTGTCAAAAGGCTAGCACCAAAATTTATAATGTCAAAATAACTTTGTAAATTGTGTCAAAACTCATGAGAATATCTCAATATTCAATATCCCAAAGGAACTTTATTCATTGTTGTAACATTGGATAACTCCAAGCCTACTGTAAAACACTATGCAATAACATTCTAACTCAAGAGTTTTAGCTTGGTTACTAAATAAAAAGTTTCTAGTTTCATCTCCAAACAAAGCAAATTTAATTGAGTTACTAAATAATTGTTTTCTTCTAAACCATGATCATTCTCTTTTTAAAATAGCATGAAAATTTTGAAAAGAAGCATAATAGATATACTATACATGCCTCAGCCTCTCAATAAAACATGGCTAGTTCAAACATTTCATTCCCAAAACCAATAATCTACTTGTATAAAACAATCATCAAAAGCTTATCTTAACTTAAAAATTTCTTTTCCAAAGTAACTCAAAATTTTAAGCTAAGTAGATTTAAACCCTCACTGTTTTTATTCTTCAAAATTAGACCACATCAATACATGTTTTCAAAAGCTGCAGAGGGTCTAAACCCTCACTCTTCTAAACCCTCACTGTTTTTATTATATAAGTTACAACTATCAACCCTAATAGGAGTACTAGGTTAGGGATACTTACCGTTTCCTTCTTCCATAACCCTATAATATTTGAAATTAAAGAGTGTGCTATATCTAATCCATATTTTCACTTTGCCAATCCAATGAGTATCTTCCTTCACCACCTCATTTTAGTACCTGAAAAGTGAAAAGTCATGAGAATATCTCAATATTCAATATCCCAAAGGAACATTATTCATTGTTGTAACATTGGATAACTCCAAGCCTACTGTAAAACACTATGCAATAACATTCTAACTCAAGAGTTTTAGCTTGGTTACTAAATAAAAAGTTTCTAGTTTCATCTCCAAACAAAGCAAATTTAATTGAGTTACTAAATAATTGTTTTCAAAAGCTGCAGAGGGTCTAATTTCAAAGCAGCAGAGGGTCTTAATTTCAAAGCAGCAGAGGCAACTCTCATGTTTTTGATAAATTGTAAATTTTCTTTTAAAGAAGACATGACTTACACAAATAAATTAGGGCTTTTCTCTTTAAGTTAAACACAAGAAAAGTGCAAGTACCACAAGTCATAGAATAGTTTTAATTTAAATAAAACCATGACAAACTTCAAGTTCTTGATCAATTGGAATTTTCTCAAATCCCTAGCTACTGACTATTGTGAAAGCCATGGTTTCAACCATGAAAATCCATCTAACTACCCTTAACACACTAGTTTCATAATAGCTACTACAAGACTTCCATTAGGAGTTAACTAAATCATAAATATATGAAAAAGACATAAAACCATTCTTCAAGCTCTAAGAGCTTGACCTGCTATGGAGAAGAAAAGAAATTCTAGTTATCTTAGAAGAGGAAGCTCACAACTCCTAGCTTTCAAACAAGCTTCCAAAGGATGAAAATGGTGGAGTGTGTGGTTCGGCCAAGGAAGAAAGATGAGTGAGTTTCCAATTTATCCTAAACCTTCTACTTAATAGCTAAGCTAAGGATCATGGCCATTGTTCATAATTCAGAACAACAAATTAAATTCTAATAATCATAATAAAGGCATAAAAATCAACCATAAAGAGGACCCTTGTTAAGTGTTAACCATCAAACACAAAGATAAATTATGTTTCAAATACATAAAAATTGAGATGAAATCAAGTCACCCTTTTCAAAGTAGTCTTCTTACTAAGCAGTTCTGGCACAACAGAGGCCTCGGCTGTATGAACCAGCAAATCAGTAGGTTCTTGACCATCCACTGTCTTCTCCCGGAACTTCAATGTATAAAGTCAAGCAAACAAACGCGTTAGCATCAAAATGAACATTATTAAAACTGTAAATCAGTCATACACAGTTTCATAAACCTCAAAATATCTATGTTGTGAAATTAAGTTAAAACATTGTAACACCAATTAAAGTATTGGTTTCGTACCCGATGGGAAACCAATCACTTAAATGAATCACTTAAACTTTACCACTAAACTTTAAATGAAATAAATTACTATATACCAACATTATGAATTCACTGAAACTTTAAATGAATCATATTTCAAATTAATCACTTAAACTTTACCACTATATACCAGACAAAAAACTTCAAATTAAAATCAGATAAATCACTGAAACTTATTTCAAATGAAATCATATTTCAAATGAATCATATTTCAAATTAAAATCACTGAAACTTCAAATGAAATAAACATTATACCAGATAAATTATAAACAACAGATTTCCACCATATATACCAGACAAAAAATCATTGAAACTTTAAATGAAATTTAAAAAATGTGAAAATAACAGTAACAAAAAATAATACAAGCAGAAAAGGAAATCACGAAACACAAAGAGCTAAAACCAAGTAGAACACAAAGAAATCAGGGAAAGGAATCACGAAAAGGAAAAAATTTAAAAACGATTAAAAAAGAAAGAAGAGTACCTGAATCGATGTGAGAGGGAAAGACAAGGTTCCGTTCGTGAGAGTAGAGACCGGAGAAAGCTTCGATTTGGAGTTCGATTTGGGGTTCGATTTGGAGAAAGCTTCGATTTGGAGTTCGATTTGACGAGTGAGAGAGAGGACGACGGCGCTTAGGACGACTGCGAGCGAGTGAGAGAGAGAAGACGAATGAGATAAAGGTCGACGGCGCCGGTAGAGGTAGAGGTCGACGGCGCTAGGGTTGCATCGCGAGAGAGATGGGTCGTTCTTAGCGTTTTGGTTCTTTTGGTAGTCTTAGCGTTTAGGGATATCTGATTGTGTTTTTTTACACTTAGCGTTTTTTTGTTTTTTTTTTTAGTCTTGTGAGAGAGATACTCCATCAGCTGATTGGTTCCAAAAAATATTATTATTTTTTTTTTATTCAACTTGACTTGTTACATCTGAGCCTAAATATGGCCAGATATATATATATTTTAGATAATTGTCGCCATAATTACAAGATTGCCACCGCGTTTAGTTATGCTTCTGGTATATTGATGGCAGATGTAAAAAGTCTTGTCTATATATTTTTTACATCTGTGGATATTGAGACCAGATGAAAAGACTACTCCATATAGCATTTTACATCTGACATATGTTCGTCAGATGTAAAATGCTTAAGTAATATGTCATATTTGTACTAGTGTATATAACTTTGTAGCATTATATATAGGTGAATTATTCGGTACACATATTATGTGGATATGTACCGGTACATTTGTTGAGGTGAATGATTCTTATTGGTTTATAAATAGTGTTTATTGATTTTTCTATATCAAATACTATTTGTAGACCAATCACAATCATCAACTTCAGCCTGTACAGGTACATATCCACATAATATGTGTACCGGAGTGTTCACCATACATCACAAATGTTTCCTACAACTTGATGTATTTTATCGAATGATTTTTTCATAAGTAATTAAATAATTATTTAACCATTGATTTTGCAACTCATTATTGATAATATTTAGTGAGAGTGAGTTTTTTATGTTGCAACTTTACAAATGAGTGAATTTGTTAATTATTGTTTGTTGTAATAACAAATTCTTTTAATTTATTTTAAATGACATGCTAACTGACTGACAATACAAATTATTTTACATATATTTTAAAAATACTGACTATACAAATTTAACATAACTTTTTATTTATTTTTTGTTTAGTAGCTTAATGGCTAAAAATTTTACCTTAAAAATAAATAAGTAGAGCCTCCAAGTTTAAACTTTAGCTTGGCATAATACATGAGAGATCTCTACAACTGAGCTAAGCTCACCATTTTCATTTTTAGTCTCCTTAACAAATCTTGAGCACTAGTTAAAATTTTCATTATTTTAATATACGTGGGATGTGATCACGTTTTGTTGTGTGTGATGGATGTGCCTCTCTACTATCTCAACTATGTGCCTCTCTGATCCTGATTCCTAACAACTTTCTATTATATAACAACATATACTATAGTATAAAAAAATTCCCAAGACATTTGTGTAGGCATGTGCCCCCATAGTCTTATACGTGCCTACGTCCCTGTGTATAAGTGAAGTGTTTGGGATTCGAACGTCAACTCTGTATATAAAATGTTGATGTCCTACCAAGTGAGTTAAGTTGATAGATACAACTCATTAAACATTTTAAATAAGACTAAGAATTATTTTCAATTTGAAAATTTTAATTTGATAAAATAATTTGAGTACAATAAATAGGGAGAGTAAAAAAGGGCATAGATTGGGTTGAAAATGGGTGCATGGGGTCGTGGTCATTTCTGGAAGTGAGTAACCCAGCTGGTAGGGTCTACTCACTCACTCTGCCCCAATCTTTTTGTCTTTTTCTCATTTTTCCTTTTCCCCATTTCTCCTTTATTTTTCACTCTTCTTATAACCCCCTTCTCTCATATCTCATTCTCATTCACCACAACCACTCATCTATCTCTGACTCTCTCTCTCCCCCTTGAAGGTAGCCGAGACTTTTGGGGGTTGAAATCAAGAGTTAAAAGAGAGCACAGAGTGTGTTTGTGTTTGTGTGAGATTAACTTTGTAAAAACATAAACAAAATTGATCAAACAAAGACTATCTGAGAAGCTTTATTTTGCGGGGAATGTTGTCTGGCTCGAGGACTTTTTCTATTTGATCTATAGAAATATCGGTCAAGAAATGTTTAGTGTTCTCGGACCAGGCTTCATTCCCCACAATTATATGCTTCCATTCAAAGACTATACACTTTCACATAGGTTTGGTTTTCATATTCTCTCTCTATAAATATTTTTGTTAATTTTTTTTTTTAATTTATGAAAGTTTTGTTTTTTTCTTATTTATAGGTAGATCTGAAACATGGGTTTTGTTTTTTTGGTTGAATTAAAGATGTTTGTAATTTGCAGATTGGTGTAATGATGAAGCATTTTGACCAATTTTAACTCACAAAAGGTTTTCATCATTACCTCCTTTTTAGTTTTTCATTCTCTCTTTTTTCTCTGATCATGTTATGATGATGTTTTTGTTGTCAGATGTTAACACCTTTTTCTTTGTTGTTCATCATTAGCTAATATAGATCTTTGAACAATTATGTTCTTTTCTTTCGGATCTGTCTGTTTCTGCCATGTTTTATTCAGATCTAGCAACTCTTTGAACTCACTTCAACATTCTCTAATTTTTCAACTCTTTCATCACTAATCCCTTTTCAATTTACATCTCTCTCTCTCTCTCTCTAGGGTTTCATGACATGCATTTTGATTCCAAGCTTCTCTGAGTTCAATGAGTATAATGTTACTTAGATCTATACTTTTCACTGTTTTAGTTGCTCTCAATTATATAAATTTTGTGATTAAAAAGTATTTAGATCTGAGATTGAGATTAAAAAATAAAATAGAATAAAGTTTTACTATTTTTTGTTTCCTTATGTATGTAGTTTTTATTTTTCTAAATGGGCATCTTTATGTATGATTTTCATATCTTATTTTATTTATAGTTTTTTTTTTTACAGTATCTTATTTTATTTATAGTTTAAACCCTAATTTCATACACATTCAAAAAGATGCATAATTTTCTTTTGTGAAATGAACTTTGAATGTTGATTAAGCTTTTAATTAGTGAAGAAGTTTTCTTCAAAGGATAAGGTAATATGTTCATCAAGGATCTTAAATATATTGTCCATGAATTTAGTCAATTACTACAATTGTGGTTTACATCACACACAAATGCGCGCAAGCACACGTGTTTGTCCACGCGCACACACTACCTCTAATCGTGGAAGTAGTACATAAATGTCGATGTTTTGTATTGTAACGTGTTCGAGTACCCTTCCGTATATAAAAAAATGTCAATGCTATGTATGTAACGTGTTGTACTACCGCTTCGTATATAAAAAATGTCAATGCTTAGTTGGAAAACAAAAAAAATCTCTAAATATAAGACCTGTTTATCATGGTGGTATGTTAGAATTACGATGATTCACCGTAATTTTCCAAAAACTACGTACCAAACATAAACTTTGCACTGTTCAAGGCGAAATCACTTCAAAGGTAGGACTAATTACGAATAAATTATTATTATTATTATTATTATTATTATTATTATTATTATTATTATTGTGCATTTATGGGATCAATGATTAAATCAGAAAGGAATTATTCAAGGCTCTTTTATTTGTAATATTTTTAAATTTACCTTGTTTTCTTCATAAGCAGAGAGATTTGGAAGTGACAGCAATGTCAATGAAAAATTAGATTGAGAATGGTAGCAAAAGGGGTCAGCATATAGCATAGCTAGTGACATAGGGGAACAAGAATGACATAAACACAGTCCTCAGTGCTTATCCAACACTGCATTTCTTTATCATCAGTCATCACCATTGTTGATAATTACATAGTCATTTATACTTGCACGCAAATGTATAGTTTTCGAATATCAACGCAGCTCATGTATCAAAATCAAACTATATAAAGGAATAATCATTCTTTAATAATTTGTGTAAAGAAAACTTTAAATGAATTTAGTCAATTACTACAATTGTGGTTTACATCACACACAAATGCGCGCAAGCACACGTGTTTGTCCACGCGCACACACTACCTCTAATCGTGGAAGTAGTACATGAATGTCGATCTTTTGTATTGTAACGTGTTGGAGTACCCTTTCGTAAATTAAAAAATGTCAATGCTATGTATTGTAACGTGTTCTACTACCGCTTCGTATAAAAAATGTCAATGCTTATTTGGAAAACAAAAAAATTTCTAAATGTATGACCTGTGAAAGTTGAGCCATGTATTTGATATATAGAAATGAGAGATCAAATGTTCGATTTATGACTCTTACTATGAAAATTTTGTGTGCCTACAAATTATTTGGTAGAGATTAGTCATCGTTAGTAGTTAAAATATTGTACTTATTATATATCATAGTAGCAAAAAAAAATTCTTATTTATAATTGTATGATTTTTTTTTCTTTGGTTGAATTTTATTACTGGTATAAAACTACGGCCTTATCAATTGTTATGAATAAGTTAAGGTTTAAAATTGAGTTTGATTACAATAATCATAATCACAAGCATGTTCTTAAGATAGTAAAGTATTGCAAACAAACAGAACTACTCATTTTGGCAGATGCTTGCATATTCTTCCACCACAAAAAACAGTAAGATGCTTTGTGTATGCTTGTATCTCTATATATACCATCACTCACTTTCTATACGTTATATAATGCAATTGATTGATATCATGATTTTAAATTGCGGTTCCGGATGCATTTGGTGTGATTGCAGTCATTGTTGTTGTTGCGATGCATATTGAGACAGTTGTGGTGTGAAATAGTTTTAAATTTTTACAAATTATACACCAACGTTTTCACTACATTATTTACTCATCATAGGAGTGTCTTGGGTTACTTAGTAGTATAAATACTGATTGTAATTTTAGATGAGTGTAGATTTAAATGAACATGGTCAAATTCGTCTGATGCAGTTCCTAAAGCGGGGAATATGTTATGAACCTAAAGGTGATTGAAGATCATACTCAATTGTGGTGCGCATATATATATATGGATACCAATTTCTTTTCGATTTAAATACATATTAGCAAAAAGACCTTAATTACATTTCCTTCATAAAATAAAATTAGTTGAGAACAAGGGTACTCAAACTCATAATAGTGCTGATTAAAGCAACCAAAACTGTTTAGAGAATCATTGAAATGACTCAACAAGACCTAAATAATTAGTTTATTGGACTTAATTATAAGAAAGAAAAATCATGTGACGAACAATGACTTGCTTTAAGTGATAAAAGATTTAGGAACTTCAACCAAATGGTTTGGTTGGAGGGAAGAATCCATTCAATCCAACATATGTGCCTAACATAGCATGTTCCTCGACGGAGATAAAAACCCACACGGATCTAGATTCGCAAATGCGAGAATTACTATAAAAAAAACCATTGATTAATCAATTTAGATGTGGCAAATTCTTACAAAGAGTATACTTGGGTAAAACTTAATTTTGAACATAAATTTTGTTCCATGTACTTTGATTTTTCTTGTGTTCAAATTTATTGGGTTTAAAATGTGTATGATCCCGATCAAGATTGGCTGTTGTGCTGTTGAACATTAAGATATTTCAATGCAGTAATGAATCTCACTTGTTAATTTAAGATCGGACAATTTAAATTATAGAGTCAAATTACATAGTAAAATAATCTCAATCGTTAATTTAAATCGGACGGTTGAGAACTGTAACTGCGTGACATAATTATGGCGGAAAATCCAATTCCATATAATGCATATTAAATTTTAATTTCATTTTAGTTTTCACTATTTTCTTTAGTGATGTTATTAAGATCAAAATACGTGAATGCTTGCTTGCTTTTTGAAAATTGCATCTTTTTGACCTTTTGTAAAGCATAAAGTTAGTTGGACCCCTGAAGTTTACTTTGTGTTTTCCCATGCAAGATATGTAAAAATTTAATTGAGATAGAAAAAGAGAAACTGCTGGGTCATGCTAGTTGAATTCCCATACAGCTTTTATGTTCACATCTAACTTTTTCATGAATAATTGGTGACTTAACTCCAAAATCTTTTTCAAGTCTTTGTACTTTGTACTATTTGAATAGAAATTCAGGACCTCAATGTTTTCTTCCATGCATAGATTAATCAGTACTAGTAGAATTAGGTCCCTTTGACATATGGTAGTGGGATACAAGAGGAGACTTTGGAATTGCTACCTTTTTCCATACTTCTTTTGATCAATAATTATAAGACAAGTTAAGAAGTGTTTTAAGAACACTTATTAAGAAATTAAAAAAAAAAAACTTTTATGTTGAAAATATAAGCTTTTGGTGTTGCTACCCCTAATCCGCTACTGCGATTAATTCGATGCTAAAGAGTTGGACGCTAATGAAAATAATGTGATGGGTGATGAAATTTAGCTTTAGTTAGTTTCCTTCTGTTATGTAGTTTTTTCAAAACAATTATATGTATTTTTATGTGTTGGACAACTTTAAATTTGATATTACTATCTAAGTGCTATAGTGTGTTGCAGTTGATACTTTGTAAGAATGAAATAAATTTTTATGTTAATGTTACAAATTTGGTGTCAATTGAAGTTTAATTTCCATACACAATTATATAAATTACATATACTAAATAAAAATTAATATTTGAAAAATTGTATAAGCATTTAATTGCTAAATAGACAAAAATAATAACTTCTTAGAGACGGAAAATGTGTTTTGTCTTTGTGGAGACGGAATTCTATGTTTAGAGACGAAATTTCAGAGACATAATTATTTGAATTTAGAGACGGATAGATCTGTCTCCAACAGAGACGGATTTATTGTTTTATGAATTCAACATATAGAGATGGATTTTTATTTTTTAGTGACGGATAAATTCTGTCTCCAATCAGAGACGGAATATAAAATCTGTCTCCAATAGTTTAGAGACGAGGAAATTAATGACCGAATTAAATCCGTCTCCAATTCTGTCTCTAACATGCTTAATCACGAAATATTTGCATTTTAGAGACAGTTTCGCCGTCGGTATTTAAGATTTTTCTAGTAGTATAGATTTTTAAAGAATTCACTACACACATTTTCATAAATTACTAATGTATTTTCTTATTGAACAAAATTGTCTTAAAAGAACTTTTGTTACCATTTTTTTTTATACACATATAGTAGATATTAAAAAAATAGTTGTATTAAAAAATTTCTTAAACACTTATATTATTCTTTTGTAATTATTCTCACATTTATTGATATTATTAAAGAGAAAAAAATGAATTTTATTATGGGGTATAGGTAGAAGACGGGAAAAAAATTCATGTGAAATTGTTTAATAAAACTTATATTAAAGGACAACAAAGCTAACAAGAAAATATTAAAATAATATGAAGAGAGGGAGTAACTTTAGAGGATTCATTAATATCATTAGATGATGTTCCAATTTAAGATAGAGAAGATCTTAGTGTTTAAAGAGAACTTATAAATATATTTTTATTGGAAAATGCTAAACAGTGCCCCCGGGGCACTAGTTAAGGATACAAATATAGAAGTTTTATCTCGTAAATTGTGCATTCAATGTTTTAATAATGTGAAAAGTTATTCTCTCTCATCATTAACTTTATCATTTGTTTCTTTTTTTAGTATGCTTAACTAGTGCCTCAGGGACACTGTTTAGCATGACCCATTTTTATTTATCTCTCTTTAAGAACATTACGTAGATCGAATTCAAATTTTCTCATATCCAAGATCCATCTTTTTATCATAGACCAAACCCTTGAAATTTTTATTCATAAAACCTCTAACTATAAATATAAAACCCCAGTTAATGAAAAATTAAAAGGAAAACACTAACAAATGTTGGACGTACACTTGTTTAGGAACTCTAGAGTAAATTCGTGGTTGTTATTTCATCACGTCCAAGTTTTTGCCTATTCTTTGGTTGTAGTCCGTGAGAATGGTGATGTCGTAACGTTACTTTGTGGGATAAAATGGGAATAAAGTAACTTGCTTGAGTTGAAATAAATGTAAATAAAATTAAGAAGTGCACTATTGAAGTAAAAAATAAATGAGTTGTTTTAAGATGACATGATATTATATAGGCTCCACTTGCGATGTCAATGTTGGGTTAAATTTATATAATCAACTTTTAAAAAGTCTAAAATATTCTCTTTTAAATCTAAAACTTTCTTGTTAAAATCATTTAACAAATTAGCATGATAAAAATAAGCAATTTTTACGAAGAAAAAAAAGGCTTAAATATTAACAATGTTTTTTTGGTATAAAAGCAAACAAAGGCCCAACTAACAATAATTTTTGAACTCCATAATCAATCAATTTATTCAAAACAAAATTCAATGAAATGAAAAATTGAGGTTCAATTTCATTATGCCATTACTTATAGAAATATGTCCAATTTCTATTTAGCTAAGTTATTAGGCCCATAAAGTTTTTTTTTTTTTTTTTATTGTTGTGAATAAAGTTATGCTAAATACCAAAAAGGTTCTGTCTTTTCTACTACTGCTAACATGGTGGCCTGCCCTGAACTGAACTTGCTAAGACTGGGCCTAATTACCTGTGCACATACATATACATAATAAAAGATCCGGGTCAGCTATTTTTGCTGACATATATATGACATTGATGTTTACAGTTCAATGTTGGAATAAATTGTAAGAGGTGGAGAGGATTTTTTTAAATGTAAACCAAGAAATAAAATTATATTTAGAGGAGAGGTTATTTCTACATTGTGTATCAAATAAAATTCATTTCCTGGTTTTGGTTTATCGGTTATACTATGAAATCAACATCTTTAGCTTTTTCTAATTGGTGTAATGATCTTATAACTTGTATACATAACACATCTTAATGTTCCTTTGAATTGTAAGGGTTGAGTAATTTAATTTCATTTATTAAATTTTTTTGGCTATTTAAGCACATAAGAACTGTAAAAATAGAAAACATATATGAGAAAAACTACATTGGCACAGCTGCCTATTTGCATTTCATTAAAGTTTAATTATTTTATATTATTAATGATAGTAGACTCTCATGTGAAAATTCATGTGAGGAGCTCCCCCAACTTTTTAATTATATTAAATTTATGAAATAATAAAGCTAAAACAACATGACAGTTTTTTAAATTGAAAAATAAAATAAAGCATGTTTTTGATTCGATTGACTTATTTTTGTGCTTGTGTAAAACAATTTCCATAAATAAATCGACTTTTATATTAATTCATAAGTTCTCACTAGCGAATATTGTATCATCATAAATTGTTTTTTCTTAAACTACCGTTGGTAGAGAGGGGGGAGACTCATTGGGTTGAATCAACATATTAAGCATCGAGTAACCATACAAGTGGCTGACACCACACTTTCACTCTAAACCTTAAGATATTGGGTTTATGAATCTCTCACTTCTATGTTGTTTAATCTCAACTCTTTCAACCAGAATATGACATTTTATTCACACTTGATAAATATCAACATTGCTCATGTGTTGATCCAACCTAGGATACTGGGGGCATCATATATATAAATTTCTACCATTTTACATAGAATATATATAGAAATTTGCTGACATACAAGAATACACCCACTTATTTTTTAGTATAAATATATCACAATTGTTCTCTGTGACTTGTCTTATTCTTTGCCTTAACCCAGGATCATTGGGAAGCTTTTCCCAGGATCATTAGGAAGCTTTTCTAAATCGAATTTCAAAAATGTTTTTTTTAGATGAACCCAATTTTATATTTTTATATATTCATCAAATGTATAATGATTATGGGTTGATGACTACTATGAATTTGACTTTAATTTGAATATAATCTCTATTGCTTTTTGGTATAAATAAAAAAAACCACAATAAAATATTCAATAATATCAAAGAAATTGAGGGAAAATAAAATTGTGGAAATGCTAATACAGTACACAAAACTAAAAGCCCATCGAAACTAAAAAACAAAAATAAAAACCAATTAACAACAAATTTTATTATTTTTGCTTCTTAAAAAAAAACCAACAACAACAACGTACTATAAAACCATGTTGAAAAAACTACAGCAGCAACAACAGTACCACACCAACACCAACAGTACCACAACCCAACAACTAACCAACACCAACAACCAGAGTGAAAAATAAAGGTAGAAGATTAGAAAATAATGAAAACTAGGTTGGTGTGTTTGTTTCTTTTAGTGAGAAAGAAAGAGTGAGTGTAGTCAAAGTAACTGAAACTTTTGAACTAATACCAAGATTCTATTGGATGAGAGAGATGTGGGCCTAATCAAATGTCAACATATGCTATATAGAAAAAAATAAAATTGGAAGTTCTAGGGTGAAGTCACAAAAGTGACTTCTTAGAAGAATCTGGTCAACTATCCAATAGAATGTTAGCCGATTCTACATCAACTTTAGTGTGTAATGAAAGTTTATGGCGAGTCTTTTAATGAAAGTTTTACTTATTGCACATCAGTCCCTCATAAAGTTAATAATAATTTTTTGGTTTACAAATAAAAACAAGTTTTATTTATTAAATTCTAGCACACTAGTATTTCGATGTTGAACCTAATGCTTCAACACTGTAATACAATTTCAATGCTTGATCCGGTGATCCAACATCAAAAGACACAATACTAGATGAACAATAAGAAAACGTAACAGACAGGAAACTAAATAACACAGTTATTTGTTAACCCAGTTCAGCATAAGCCTGCTCTGTGGGATACCAATCCAGGAGTGAATCCACTAAGATAGTATTAGTTCAAAGCCCTCAATAAATGACCCGTTTATGACTTCTCACCTAATCACCACCCGTGATATATTCTACCTAAGACACACCTAAGTATGAGAACCTCCGCTCACCTCCTATTGACCACAGCCACTATGATCGTACACTTTTACTGTTTACAGATGAAGACACACTTCACAAAACACTCACCAATTTCGTACTTCAAAGCTTAGGAATGGTTCACACACACACACTATCTCCTTGCTTACAAGCTCCAGAGATATTACAACACAATAACACACAATTCTTAATCTTGCATCAAGATAACACAAGAATAGGAACACAAAGATACAACACAAAAACCCTAAACACACGCTATGTGAAACTCAATTACGGCTTCAGTGATTTGCACAAGGGTGTCAGCTTCCTTTAAGTAACCTGAGCTTGCATGGGCTAGGTCTTGAATTGGGCTTCGAAAACTCAGTTGGACCAAAAGTTCCTTCAAGGAATATTGTTCGAATAAATGTTTTGTTTCCTTAAATAGATGATTTGATAAGAAACAAAACTAGGTCATGGCCGCCTTCTGAAACACAAGGAACGACGCTACTTGGCGCACAAGTAAAAATCACGTGGATTCCATAAATATAAAAGACATGAGATAACAACGCAACAGGCCTGGCCCACTGGATGTGGTATCCAATGTTGAAGTATTATATGCAACATCTTGCTTGTACTGGACATTTGTTTTAGCAAAATGAAGTCAACATAAAACTCCAATAATTTATCAATTAAATTGGATAATAATTTACAAAAATAACAAAGTTTTAGCATTTGACAAAAACATCATATGACAAATTGGCTGCCACATGTGACAAAATTGACGGAATTTGGCCCCTTGTGTTTATTTTAGGTTTCAATTTGGTCTCTTACGTTTAAAAAGTATCAATTTGGTCCCTTACGTTTACTTTAGGTTTCAATTTAGTCATTTCCGTTAGTTTTGTCACTAACACCGTTTGAACAGTACACGTGTCAGCGTGTCCAAGTGTCACGTGTCAGTCCACATATGCAAATTGGCTGCCACATGTGACAAAATTGACGGAAAGGACTATAACTTGAAACCTAAAATAAACGTAAGGGACCAAATTGATACTTTTTAAACGTAAGAGACCAAATTGAAACCTAAAATAAACATAAGGGACCAAATGTATAGTTAAGCCTAAAAAGATCATCAGATGATAGATAGCTAGCAAGTAAACATCAGAGACATGCAACAGCGGAACATAACACATCTAGCCTCATAGAGTACAGATCATCAGATGAGTTTTTTTTTCTTTGACGAAGAGAGAGATTTGAGTTAAAATTCAAATTAAAGTGCTTTGAACAGTGTGTAGATATCATGTGAAATTCCAAGATTGCTCAAAGTCTTGCCCTTGAACCAAAAAAATGTTAGTGTAATTAGTGAAGGGAAAATAAGTCAAGACTCAAAAAAGTGGTGTTAGAATGAATTAGAGAACTTTAGACCAAATATTCCAAATATGCCCTTAAATAAAGAGAAAAAAAAAACGAAAAAAAAACCTAAAAGGCAAAATCGATTTTTTTGTATCATCTTCCTTTCTTATATTTATAGTAGATATCGTTTCACTTTCTCTATCCTCCAAACACACTCTATACTACTCTTTCTCTCCGGTTCTCTCTAGCAATAATGACAATAATATAATTAGAAAAATAAAATAAAATGAGCAATGATTAGGGTTGACTTTCTTTTACTAAAGCAATGATTAGAATGATGACAAATTGCGTCAAAATAAAATAAAGGAATGATGACAACAAATACTATTTTCTTGCAAACAATAATGTACAGTATAGTTTTATTTTTGTCAAAAAAAATATAATGTATAGTTTTATTTTATTTTTTAATACTGAATTTGTAAATGCAAATTCTTGAGAGTGCTTCGTCATTTATTTTGGTTAGATACTTGATTTGAGGTATTAATTTTTACAATTTTGCGGAAACAACAATTATATTGTTGGTCGTTCAAAAAAAACAATTATATTAATAATAATAATAATAATAATAATAATAATAATTATTATTATTATTATTATTATTATTATTATTATTATATTGTTGAACACATTTTCTTGAAGAAAAAAAATCATCTCTTGTTCCTATCTTTCTTCGTTTTTTTAACGGCAAATATATTAATAATCCGATCCATGCACAAAATGAACAAAAACTGATAAATAAGGAAGTACATAATAGCGGCACCATATATATGCGGACACCGAAAATAAACACCAAAAAACAAAACCCCGTCTAAACGAAGTCTTACTCCTGTTATCTCGAATTTTTGACACCTCCTAATCCCATAATCAAGAACAAAACCCCGCCTAATCAAGGTCTTCCTCCTAATCCCATAATCAGGAAGACACCCTCAGGTTCCAAACCACGAGAGAAGACAACCAACTCAGACCAAAGGTTGTCACTAAACACGAATTCCCGATCTTGAAGCAAAAGTGATCGGCCCATTAGAATCCAAATAGCTGCCTGTGAGGCAATATGCCAGTGGACAATGGTAGAAACAGAACCTAGACAGACAAGTCCTAGCTCGAAGCTAGCGTACACTCCAAAACCCTCCAAAACCAAGCAAACAGATTAGGCACCACCACATGGGCGTAGTGTCGTCATAGAGGTGGGAATAAGCTAGGCCGAGCTAGGCTTTGCCAAGCCTGAGCCTGGCATGTCAAAAAATTGAATGTCCGAATCTGGCCTGCTTCCTACCATAGGCTTAATTTTTAGGCCTGAGTCTGGCCTTTTGAAAGCCTGATGTGGTCATGTTAGCCGGTTTAAAAGTCTATTTCATATGAACTTATTTAAATAAATAATTATATTTATTTTTAAATATACTTATGAACTAATAAACCAATATTCCTTTTGATATTTAACATGATATTTTAGAGAATTCAACTATATACGTTGATGACAGTCAATTATATGATGATTTTAGTAGTAATTTAGGTAGTTTTAATAGCAGTTGAAGCCCAAAAGCAAGCAAATACCTGAAAAAGTGAAGTTACTTGGCTCAGAAGCAAGAAAAGTTGAAAAAGCAGCAAAAAAGGGCAAAAACATAATAAACAGCGCAGCCATCGTACCTACGATGAGATCCCAGCGTGGCACGATGAGAAGACGGTTTAAATTGAAGAAAATCTGCATCAAATCTTTCCCATCGTACCACGATGACTTGTCATCGTGGCACGATGACGGTTGAAGAAAGCAGAAAATCTGGAGAAAATCTTTCATCGTACCACAATATGATCCATCGTGACCACGATGAGGCAAAATTACACACCATCGTGGCCACGATGGGTGCGATGAACGCGCAGAAAAGCCCAAAATCCAGCTGAAAAACTATAAATAGAGTCTTCCTCCTCCACTATTATTCATTCGGAAATATTCAGAGACATTGAATATTCACTCTAGAGTTAGGAGAACTCTAAGGAGTAGGCAAGTAGGCCAAGGAACTCCAAGGCCAATAAGGTTCTTTTCTTTCTGTCTTTGTAATTTATTTTTCCTAGGTTAGGTGGAGTCGAGGAACTCCCTTACGAATGCTTGGTTTTGTATAATTTGGGTATAAATTCAATTGTTTCTACTTTCAAATTCTTTTATCGTCTGGTTTTATATTTATTTTAATAGTGATAACATTAGAATAAAATCTAAGGAGCTAGTGGATATCGCATAGGAAACGAAGCTAGTAAACCCGAACGAAGAACAGTGTGCTATGGCCAAGACAAGACCATTAAATTCAGTATATGAGGTCTTAGTATAGGATTAGAATGAATGATAATTTCTACCTGAGGTAGAGTTAGGACTAGTTAGAGGCACACGTGACAACTTGTGACACATGGAGCCTTAAAGGTAATGATACCAACGTTTGTAACAAAAAAGTGGAACCGGCGGCAAGGATATTTAAGCAGAGTAAAGGTAACCCTAACTAGGCTCTGAACAGTTTGTAATACAAGTAGGGAACGAGTGCTTCTGAACCTATTTTTAATAATCTAATTCTGATAGAAGGAAACAAGGGAATAACCACCAAGCAGGAGTAAGAGAGGGATTCGACCACACTTAACCACCCCGCGTGGACACACACACACTTTTATTTTCCTGTTATTTATTTATTCAGTCATTTAATTATTACAATTTATTTTATCAGCACAACTATCTCCAAACACCAAAGTGAATGCAAAATCATTCCTAAGCGAAACTAATAATTTTGGCACAATCCATGTGGAGAACGATAAACTTATCACTTTATTACTTGGTTGCGATTCTGTGCACTTGTAGAGCCACCATCATACGTCATCATATTTCAATTCTAGTTTATAATAATACATTTATATATGTTAAAAACGAATGCAGATTAATTAATAAACTTAAACTACTTAAAAAGTTATTTCGGCTGAAGTAACTTCTATTACTGTTCACAATGGCCAAGACCTGCAAAACAATAACATTGTTGATGGCGCGACTGAGAATGTTGTTAAGCCAATTGTTACACAGCCTCACACTAAAACTGCACCACAAGAAATCCCGGCTGAAGCAACAATTCATGCTACTATTCAGGACCGGCATAATAATAACAACAAATCCATTGCAGCACAACAGGAAATCTCGGCTGAAGCAATTTCTGCTTCTGTTCATAATGGCCAAGACCTACAAAACAATAACACTGTTGATGGCACGACTGAGAATGTGGTTAAGCCAATTATTACACAGTCGCACACTAAAACTGCACACCAAGAAATACCGGCTGAATCAACAATTCATTATACTGTTCAAGACCTGCAGAATAATAACAAAAAATTCATTGTTACTGTACCTGCACAACAAGAAATAACGGCGGCTGAAGTAATTTCTGATACTGTTCACGATGGCCAGGACCTACAAAACAATAACAATGTTGACGTACGGCGCGACTGAGAATGTTGTTAAGCCAATTGACGAAGTTGTGGATGGAAATGTTGATGATGCAGAATTTATTGCGCCGGAAACTCAACTTACAAGGGTTGTCGATGATCATGAGTTTGATGAAGTGGTGCAAAATGATTTGCAAGTGGTAAAGCAACTTTGGGCAGATAATGCAGCAGAGAATGGTTTTACACCGGTTGTCTCTCGACGTCAGAAAAAAAAGGAACAAAGCGAGAAGCGCAGGACAACCTTATAACACCCGTTCTAAGGGTGCTCCTTCTCACAAGTCCTTATGAAGATTTTTTTTGGAATCTTCGCGGGATTGGAAACCCGGATACTAGAATAGCTTTGAAAAATTACTATTTTTCTCATAAGCCGGATATTGTTTTTTTTAGCAGAGCCTATGATTTCTTTTGCACAAGTTCCTTATCGTGAGGGTAATTCGCGCGCCGATAAAATTGCCAACTTGGGGCATGCTTATAACAACTTGGAATGGTGGGAGTCATTACCATCTTTGCTACGTGATGACTTCTTGCGGGATATGCTTGGAATCCCTCAGTATCGTACTATTTAATTTCATTTTCTTTTTTCTCTGGGATAAGGCCTAGTCCTCCCATGTATATATCTTTTTTTTTTTCTATTTCTATTAATACATATGAGCTAATAGATAAAGGAAGGGGATGGGTGGGGGTGCCAACATAGTTGGGATGTCCACTTATAACTTGATATCTAGACGCTCTTAATTTATCTAAAAAAAAAAGTTATTAGATTTATAATTTTATCAAAATACAAATTTTAATATATAAATAATAATCGTAGTAAAAATATTATTCATATTAACTTAAATAGGCTTATAAAAAATTCTTGGTCTACTCTATTTAAGAAATAGGCTGACTGGCGTGACCTATGTAGGCTAGGCCATAGACCCCCGTTGGCCGGTCTGACCTATTCCAACCTCTAAGTGCCGAAACAACAACAACCGAACACATAAGAAACAGACACGAACCAAGGAAGATCAGTCGCCACCGAGGCGGTAGGTCAACTAGAGACAAAAAAGAATCCTGCAAATCTCAACAGATTTGAAAACAATCAAAGAATCAGATACCAAGAGAACCAACCACACGCGGTAGCAACCGAAACCCACCACAACCAAGCACCCAGAAACAAAACAATGCCTCGAGGATTACAAATCAGTCGACACAGGCATGGTAGAAGTTCAACCATAGATCATAAATCCTGCAAATCTCAACAGATTTGAAAAACAGTCAACAATTCATGTATTCGGCAAACCAACACAAATGCGACAGCAACCGAAACACAACTTCCTAGAGGCACCACCACGAAGAAAAACAACAAAGAGGCCAAGAACTAAAACCCGCTCATCCTCAGATCCAAAACAAACATAGGAACAAAAACAATGGATAAAATCCTTCGGAGACTGTTAGAAATAATATAAAAACCATTGATATGGATCTATCCTAACAACTTAAGCTTTTGGGATAATCGGTTATTTGGCATGGTATCAGAGCCTCTATGACTAAGTGGTCTAGAGTTCGATCCCCGCTCCTCTCACTTTGTAATTAAAAAGTGGAATTTAAGCATATGGTAGATGGGATTTAAGAAAGGGTCATGCTAAACAATGCCCCTGGGATACTAGTTAAGTATACTAAAAAAGGAAACAAATGATAAAGTTAATGATGAGAGAGAATAACTTTTAACATCATTAAAACATTGAATGCACAATTTACGAGATAAAACTTCTATATTTGTATCCTTAACTAGTGCTCGGGGGCACTGTTTAACATTTTCCTTTAAGAAATAATATAAAAACCATTGAGATGACTCTATCCTAACAGCTTAAACTTTTTAGATAATCAGTTATTTGATAGAGACACACAAGACCCAAAACACAAAAACACGGTAACAAGAACACAAAACGAATAAACCGCCGGCGATGAGGCGGAGACTAACGAAACTGAGGGAACAGAAACAACAATGGATAATTATTTTTTGATTTTCTTTCTTCGTTATTTAACTATTTTTCATATTTTTTTTTCTTTCCATGGTAAGGAAGAATTTTATGAAATTATTTTTTCATTTTTGTGTGAGAGGGAAACGAATCATTATGGATAAGTGAATATACAATACCAACTTGGTTCCAAAAACAAAATGGCAATTTTTAGGTTGACTGTGCTTTTCGTAAAATAGTTTATTCACGATATATACCATTATGGGCCTCACAATACAAAACATATCCTGCGTTCAGCATGACGAACTTTGGAACAAGAAAAATAAAATAATGGGTTATTAGAGAAGTTGTAAATAGATTTTGCTTCATAAGACTTTGTTTAAATATAAGTCGGATTTCATGCCCGGATTTCATTAGTAAAATTAGTCAATAAAATATAAAAATATATTGTTCTTTTATAATTTGTTTACTAGTTTTATTATGTTTTTCAAAGAAATAAATACTTTAAATTGTTTCATAATGTCATTGGTTAACTATTATTCTTTAACAATAAGAATTTTGTTATTTTATGTGAGATCCGTTCTGGACAGAGCTTACAAGCCCGGACATCCAAACACCATGAGTAAATGGAACCGAGCAGGCCTTAATGTGAGGACATATGATAGTTGCTCGACATTTCAACGGTCATATTCCTAGGCTTCTTGTAACGCCAAAATTCATCAGAATGATGAGTATTAACTGCTCATCAAGGCTTTTTAGCCGTTTTTTCGGCAGCCACTTGATGACCATTAATGCCATCAAGGCCTTGGCCCAGCGCTGGGGGCTATATATACGTGATTCATACCATTCACAAGGTACGTACTATCTAGCACAGAAAACCTTTGCTTCACTCTCACTGACTTGAGCGTCGGAGCACCTGCAGATACACAACCCCCCTTCGCTTCAACAGGGGCTTTCAAGAGCTAAACGCCGGTGCGATCGCACATTCTGATCAGGTATGATCAAGATCCATTTTCAAAACATACTCAGTCTAAGTGTCAAATTGAAAACTAATGTATAACCATGAGCATAAAAAAAATATTACTAGTATATGTAGTACTCCCTCCGTTCCTTTTTATAAGAGCTACTTTGACTAAAATGTACTATCAATTTATCGTGTTTTGATCGTATATTTTTAATAATATATAAATGTAAATATTAGAATATAAGATCTTGTTTAATTTGTTTTGATGAGTATTTTCAAAATATTAAGTTTTTATAATTTTAACTAATAGACAATTAAAGTTATTGGTGATCAAAATTATACATTGGCGTACGTGCAGTGGTCAAACTATGTCTTATATTTAGGGACGAATGGAGTAGAAAAAAAGTCTCCAACAAAAATATTATAAAGCTATCTATTAGTTTAGTTGGCAGAATGCAAGACCTATAAGCAACATTTGTGGAATTCACTAAGTGTCCTTATTTTTCTATTTTAGTTTTTTTTTTAGAAATTATATATATATATATATATATATATATATATATATATATATATATATATATATATATATATATATATATATATATATATATATATATATATATATATATATATATATATAAATTTAAATCAAACAAACTTAATGCATTTCATTAACTGGTATGTGTTTAATACATAAGGGAAATAATCTCAAATCTAGGGAAACTTAGCTAATAATGAATTGACCGCCTGAGCAAGACTATGAGCAATCATACTCACTTGTCTCATAACAAACTTATTACTTCAACGTTTACACAAGATAACATAATTTAGATAATGTTAGCAACAATTAAACAAATTTCCGATCGAGTTACCACTACGCCTAATTCAAATAGCTTTAGTCAACACATGCGAGTCACTTTCAAATGGACCCCATCCAAACCTCTATGGTTGGCTTACTTCATGGCATGCAAGAAAGCCCATGCTTCACCTTCCACCATTGACGGGGTGGCCTGCTCTCTACGTGAAATCAGCCACAAAATTATTAACATGATTCCAAAAGCATACTTCCATTGTTGTTACCCTGATTTCAACAAAAAATGTAGCATCAACATTACATTTTATCCAACCAATGCGAGGTTTTTCCAATTTACAAGAAATAGGAGGCACAAAATTATAGTTTTCATCATGCTTCTGATGATAAACAACAAACCAATCATTCTATGCGTCATATGCAATTCGCCCGATTTTATTCAGTAAACTAGCTGTGACATGTCATTCCAAGAATTGGAGTTGCCATGATTTTGAAAAAAGAATTAGAGTTGCCATGATACAACTATCTAAGTATATATATAACATGATTAGTGACGAATAGTTATTCATGTAAAGAGAACCAAATGCAGTGAACTGTGTTTCATGCAAAAAGAAGCAAATGTAATAATGTAATAACAGTTTAGGAACCTAGTAGAAAGAGGCCTTTGGCCTTCTGTGATGGTAGAGGGCATGTGAGAAAAATTCAACATATGTATAAGTTTCTTTAAAATTTAACTAAAATCACTCTTAATGGTGCTTTGTTCTTGTATCTTTGTATCCACTTATTTCAATCAATAAAAACTCAGCATTTCACTTACAAAATTATTCATTCCACTTATCACTAATATAAACTCCATATCAATAAATAGCATAATTGGTCTCTACAAAAGTTTTTTTTTTTTTTTGAAAACTGGTCTCTACAAAAGTTTGATTTAGAGAGACTCTTTTTTTTTAGGTCAAGAGCTTTAGAGAGATTCTATCATTTATTTACTATTTTTTTGTTTTGAGATAATTGTTATATTTTCGTTTTAGCTAATATATATTCATTTTATAATTAAATTAGGATTAGTTTGTTTTGTTTTTTTCGAAGGGATTAGTTTGTATTTGTTATGTAGATCGATATAAAAATTACATGAAAAAAATGCGTGCCTACAAATTATGATAGATATTAGAATCGTTAACGGCGGAGAAAACTTCGGATAATCAAAAAAATATGTAAGTTATTTTCTTTTTTAAAAAAATAAGTATAAAATATTGGTTAGACACTTATCTACTAAACGGGATCCTTTTTATTTTTTGAATATCATGGGTTTTTTTTGTTGTTATAAAAAAAAATAATAAATGGCATTCCAACTAACTTTTCCTATTACTTCTCTAAATTTGTTTTTTTTTATTAAAATAAAATTTGTTGGAGTTATCTTATTGATGCACAAAATATGGTGATTATTATCATCACCAACCAAGATCAAACGGTGTAAAATCCTACTAAAGTCTACAACCTAGTGGGCTTATTCTTTGAAAAATTGCCCCTACTCCCATCCTTATATATATTCTCTATCTCTTCATGTTATTTATGCGTTTATAAT
The DNA here is from genome assembly GCF_020283565.1 of Trifolium pratense. Classification (NCBI taxonomy): domain Eukaryota; kingdom Viridiplantae; phylum Streptophyta; class Magnoliopsida; order Fabales; family Fabaceae; genus Trifolium; species Trifolium pratense. The sequence goes on from NC_060063.1 coordinate 28,560,708, forward strand.
TATAAAAAAAAAAAACCATGACTAACTTTTCAAACTCTATGGGAAAACCTTTCCTTATCTTCATCAACAAAGCAATAAAATTCTCAAAACCTTGTTTATTTTCTTCCTACTCTTTTCTATAACTTCACTCTTCACTTCAAAGTTTGTATCTTTTTGTTCTCTTTATGTTCTTTTTTGGTTTAGCAATAATGGGTTTGGTTGAAAAGAGTCCAAAGATTAATCTTCATTTGCATAGACATCATCTTCAACATAAGCATGAGTTCAAAGGTGTTCCAAAAGGTTTTATGGCAATAAAAGTTGGTTTAGGAGAAGAACAACAAAGGTTTGTTGTTCCTGTTTTGTACTTCAATCACCCTCTTTTCATTCAACTATTGAAAGAGGCTGAAGAAGAATATGGATTTGATCAAAAAGGAACAATTACTATTCCTTGTCATGTTGAAGAATTCACAAAAGTTCGTGGTTTGATTGATAGAGACAAGAATCTTCATCAACATGTTGGATGTTTTGGTTTATGATTTTTTATGTTATCAAAAACCACAAAAAAAATTATCTTTATGTTGAGTCTTGACCCTAAAATCATGGGTTCATGTTTCTAATGATTTGGTCATGTAAATTTCTAGTTTTTAGATTTCTTTTTTGTTTTGATTTTAAAAAGTATAAACTTTTAGTTAGTTTTTTCTATTTTAGGGTGAAGACCACAGAATGTTGGTTTTATGATTGTAGTTACTTTTCCTTTTAATTTGATAGGAAATTTAATGAAAAGTAACCAGGATTTTCTATATTTTGTTTTTCTTGAAGATTCTTTTCTCAGTTTCACAATTAGAATAATTTATTTATTTTAAATATTCATGTTTTTTTTCGATAATCAAAATTTTATTAACGGGAATATAATGTGTACTCGAACCAACCAGAGAGATCCATACTAACATCATAGTGGAAACACCTACCCACCTTTTATGAAGGGTTGCAAAAGACCCACCAAATCATGCGCTAGAAAGTTTGGACAAAACATAAAACACAACATACTCCTACAAATACGATGAATGTAAATACAACTAGCTAACACCAACACTAAGTTTATATTTCTGTCGAAGAAAGCGTTATGCCTAAGCACCCCACTGTTTTAAACAGTCAATATTAATAATCAGTTGATTTTTTATTATTATACAAAGTTTCGTCGGATAATTTATGGGGTATATAAAATGTGTTGTCTCATTCCAACAAAACAAAATCTATATGCAAGAGTCGGATATTAAACCGCTAATTACTTGGTGTAAGAGAAACTCAACATCCTTTCCGGTTAAACCAATTAATCTGTTGTTACCATTAATATTTTATACTTTATCAAATATGAATCCATATACTTTTACTTCTTTTATGATTAGTTCAAATAACTTGAATTATCATTCCCTACATTAGAATAATTGGTACTCCACTTTTCTCTTTGATATATTACCACCACTCTTTTGGAAAAGATAAGATAATTGGAAAGAATGAATTGACCGTAAGTAGGGCTAAAATTTTGTATCTTTTCCTTTATGGTGAGTTATTGGAATTTGTCATTATCAATTAAATTGAAGTATCACAAAGCAGAGTGAGCCAGTAACCGATGGATTAGAATTGTGGTTACATTGTAGAAAATAAAAATAAAAATGTGGTTACATTCTTAAATATTCTGGATACTCAAAATTCAACCAAATATTGCCTCTTGAATTCAAGTAATTAAAGAAAAAAAATTCTTCTAAAATCCTTCTATTTAAAAATATTATCTATAAATATCTATATTTATTTAGCAGATACTCGCAAGAATATAAAACGAACACAAATAACATACTATCTAATCTTACTTACATACTCCCTCCGGACACAAATTTAAGCAAAAAAAAAAAAAAACTGTTTACGCAGTGTTTAAGAAATTTAGTTAAGCGTAGTTAATTTTCTTGATTTAATGCAAAACATGAGTTAAGTTTACTATATTACCAATTTTGAAAAGTGTAAAAGTGAAATAAATGTCTAAAATAAAATAGAATTAAATAAGGATATATTAGAAATAGTAGTATTAATTAGTTTAAAAGTAGTTAACTTTTACTTATAATAGTGACCAAAATTTAAAGTGTTTATTTACTTATATTTGTATCCGGATGGAGTAAAACTTAAAGTAGAAAATACCTAAAAAAAAGTGGTGCAATAAACTTGTTGTCGGTACACTATTGCAAATGATTTTGATCCCATGTAATTAAGGTCAAATATGATCCAAATTGTGATAAACAGCGATTTCCATTTGCAAATTAAAGTCAAGCACCAACTTAAATCAAACCACATCAAAGGCACGCCTATGCTTTCTTACCTCTTAATGATGTTTAAAATCAAATTTTACACTTTTTTGCACTTTTCTAGATTTGTTTTGCTTTTTCAAAAAAATAAAATAAATTGTTTTCCTAGCACCAGAGGTCATTAGTCTTTTGCAAAAAGTTCAAAAAAGTCATGCATAACAATGTTATATCTTCTAGAGCTATGAATGTAATTTTTAAGAGCATTGATTTTGTCATTCAAAAAAGATTAGCAGCGCAGCTTATTAGTGGTTTTGGCTTTCGTGCATGTGTAATTATCCTATATTTATTAATCAAAAACAATATGTAAAACATACTATTTTAGGGAAAATGCTAGTGCTCCTAGGGCACTAGCTAAGAAATTAAATATGGTAAATATGTCTTGAAATAAGTTATATATAGGAAGATGTAAAAACAATTTTTTTTATTACCGACTATGGAAAAAAATAAGAGAGGGAGAGAGAGAGAATTAAATACAATTTGCATTTATTTCATTAGAATAAACAAAAACCTTTCTATTGAAAAAGATAAATGTTTGTTTCTTTCTTTTATAATTTGTGACAAAAAAATGAGTTTTTTTTCTCACTTATATTTTGGGATGAAAGAGTAATTAAGTTCTAGTGATTAATGAACTCTCCCGAGGATGAGTCATTTAGGAAAACCTGAATTTGATTTCTAAAAAAATAATTCTAAGTCAGAGTTTACTTATCACGCAGTCGAACTCTGAATTATTGGGCTCTCCTCACTACAAAAAAATTTGTCTCTTGCGACTGATATATAGCGGCTGTTCTTTGGAACCGTCGCCGCTATCATATTTTCAAGATACTTTGTGGCCGTTCAATCAACCGTCGTGACGTTTTCTACTTTCCGCGCGGCTTCACACACTCACGTTCACGTTCGCTCTATTTTTCTCTTCAGAATTTGAATTTTTTCTCAAACCCTTCCTTCTTCACATATTCGTTCAAAGTTGATTCCTTCAATCCCTTCGTTCTTCACATATTTTTTCTCAAACCTTCGTTCTTCACAGATTTGTTCAATCCATCACAGATTTCACCGATTCCTTCAACTAACCCACAAAATCCGTATCAAGCTCACTGATTCCTTCTTGTTCGATCAAACTCAAGCTCAAAATCAAACTCTAACTCCATCAATTGTTCAACTTTAGCTTCAATCTTCATAATCCGGGTTCATCGGTTAAATTTGGTAATTAGGTTCACTTAATTTAGTATGATTTTGAAATTTGGTAATTAGGTTTTTGACATTTCAGTGTTCGTTCAAATATTCAGCTTCTGCTTCAGATTCGTCCTACAGCTTTGTTCATTCATTCAAACTTCAAAATCCAGGTTCATTTGGTTAATTTTATTTTCAATTTTACTTTGAAATTTTATGCAAATCGAACCTTGTTATTTAGTTCATATTCAATTATTGATCTTAGTTAAAAGGTATATATACAAATGGATATATAATAGATGCAAAATGGATAGAAATTTAACCTAAGTACTTTAGTGATTGTCAATAAATGCACTATTTAGAGTCTGTATTTTGGTTCACATAGTGAGCATATATGTGAGTTATTGTTAAAAATTTCAATCTAGTATATATTCATATGGTGTGAACTTAAGAAATTTGTTGTTTTTTAACTTTGTAGATTGTTTCTAATCTTGTGGATTGGTTTTGGTTCTGTTAAATTATGCAGAACTAGTATGTACTGCTAAAATTTTATTTAGTTATACTCTTGACAATATCATAATGAATTTGTAGGACTCTTTTATGTTAATGATTTTTTTTTTTTACTAAAAATGTTAATGAATTGTTTAGATGATAACACATATACCCTTTGGCAAGAGTTGATGATGATAATGATGATATGCTTTTATGAATAATGTTTAGATTAAAAAATTGACGTGGATGAAGTTTCAATTTTGTGACTGTTCTCTTAATGTGATTGAATCTCTGCCTAGTCACTGCAATCATTTAATTGACTGATAAGTACTGATTAAAGGTTTTGTTAATCATTCCCTGGAACTTGCCATGACTTTACACCACTAAATGGTTCCTTAGAAGAGAATTTAATGGGAACTTTACTACAATACATTTAGGAGTCACAATGTAATGGTTAGAAGACAGGACTATCATATACTGATTTTCAATAGTGTGGCCAGAATTATGTATATGTTTTGATTAATCCAATTAGGTATTCCTTGATATTTATATCCTTAATCTAGTACTTACTGCTCTAGTGTAACAGGATCTAATCTTGGGCCTGCGGTTTTACACGAACTGGAAAAATTCCTGTACATTCATTAGGACTTCCATCTCTTCCATCTCTTATTTCTTTTTAATATCATTGAAGATTTTGTGGTTGCATTCTCAGTTCTATTTATTTTACCGTGTTTTTGCAGGCTCGATGGGAACTTAGAGAGATTTCTCTTAGTCATAACCAATTTAGTGGCCACATTCCTCAAAGTATTGGTAACCAATTGCACTACCACGATATGTAAGAGATAAGGTAAGATTCCCCTGACATACTTTATGTGTTAGATTTGAGTTTGTTCAATTTCTATGTCAGCTTGTTATTCCTGATTCTGGTGTAAATAATTTATGCTTTGAAATATAGTAAGATCTTTTTTAGAATTATGTTTAATTAGAAGTCAAATTTATGAGCTCTACTTCTAACTCATAATCTGTAACTGATGACATGACTGAAGTCTAGGCCATTGGCTGTTAAATTCTGAAGGATATCTGCAACTGCAAACATATAGATAAAGAATCAACATAATCTGTATTTCTATGCTTATTAATTGGCTTGTGTTTTAAAAAAGTATGTTATGAATATGGAGTATGTCACATTTTTAATGTTGGATTAAGATACCATTTTGCAAATATTGTCAGTTTCCCACCTTTTGATAGATATAGGGAAATGCTTTCTTAGTATCTAGAGTTGCAGATGCATCTTGCTCTATGTGGAGTTTGGACATAATTGTTTCATAAGAATAATAGATCTCACTCGCCAGAGACAGTTGTTGACAGTGAAGACTCCCCTTAACCTTTGGATAACGGATCATCAAGTGACAATGAGGTATTACTTCTCTATGGTTGCTCATATACTTATTAGTTTATTGTCATATCTTGCTTCAAATCTGTCTACTTGTACAGGAAAGCTATCAACACATGAAAATCACTTTTCCAGGAAAGAAAATGCAGACCATGGCAGATCGATTTCATGATGCTTTAGGGTCTTCCTCTGTTATCGCTGAAAATGTTGGAGCACTTAATTCATTGAGGTATAAAATTGTAGTTTCCTGGTATTTTTAGTCAGTTGAAAACTTGCATACAAATTAATTCTGAATTTAGTGTGTGATTGTCTTATGAAATTGTGCAGAACTGGAATAAAAACTCAAACAGTCCATTAAGCTGGAATTCTGAAGCAGGTTTTTGAAAGGGGCAACGTCGGAGAAGAAGGATGTTATTCGCCGGTGATTGAAGCTCAATCGATATTCTGAGTTGCAGCTACCTATAAAAAATGTTCCTCCATGTAAATCTACTATAGTAGAAATTTAGAAGTATTTTAATCACTTTGCTGTCATTTGAAGTGTTCTACTTTCCATAAAATATTATGTTTTCTTTGTTGATTATAGTTTTGGATTTGTTTTAAATTAATTTTGTAGTTTTGAGTATGAAAAAAGAAGAATTAAAAATTCAGGAAAAGCTATAAACCAACCAAAAAAAAAAGGAACGCTATAAGCTAAAAAAAAGACCATAAATTTTTTTTTCTATAAAAAAGGGAGTTGCGACGGTTTAAAACCGTCGGTAACTCAATATTAAACACACTGGCGACGGTTCTAAACTGCCGCAAAATGGTGAAATAAGTTCGCAAAAGCCTTCGATTTCGCGACGGTTTAAATTGATATTGCGACGATTTATAACGGACGCTAACATCATGCGACGGGTTGTACGGCAGTTCATATAACCGTCGTAATATAGTACTTACGACGCCTGGATTCGCGACTTTTCACTAACCGTCGTCATATACGTTTGCGACGGTTCAGAACCGCCGCAAAATCGCCGCAAAAACCGTCGCTAAATAGCAAATTTCTTGTAGTGCCTCTCAAGAGAGTTAATAAAATAAAAATGATTTTGTTTCTTTTGCATAGTACTAAGTAAGCACTCAATTTTCATTCTCAATCTCAATTATGTGCCTTTCAATTTATTTAGAAGAACCTTATCTTGTGAAGCTTGTTTGTACATGTATGAAGAAGCATATGGACCATAAAAGGGTTTGCATGTTAGAATAATCGTGAGACAAAGACAAGAAATAGTGTATGTGGACCATTAATCTGCTTCAAAAATCAAGACTTAACCGTTGCAATGGGGTCTCTTAGGAATGAGTAATTAAGAGGCAGAATCTTAGAGTGTTTTAATTTCCATTTTCACAGAAAATAAGGGTTGTTGGTATTTGGAATGCATTTATTTGGTTAGGTGATGGAAAAAGACAAACAACCATACAGATTATAAGGTGTCGATGGTCATGTTGCATGACATCCACGTTTGGTGAGGGTCATGGTGTTATGCATCCAAGGGCACAAATTTAATTAAATTGATCAAATAATACTCCCTCCGGTCCTTATTATAAGAAACAATTTGGAAAAAACACACATACCAAGAAACCTTATCTTTCTTAATAAAAATTCTAAAATTTTACAATCTATTCCAAAACTAACCTTGGTGTATTAATTTATCCTTAGGGAATATATCACTCTAATTAATGCATAACTTTGGAATGGATACAATTTAATAAGGGTAAAAATGAAATTGTAAGAATAAATTTAATGATTGTTTCTTATAAAAAGGACCAATTTTTTTTCTTCAAATTGTTCCTTATAAAAAGGACCGGAGGGAGTATAACCTCAAGTCAAGGCTATATCAATCCCTTGTTTTTTTTGTACTCTTGATGGTTGAAAATTGAACCAAAAGATCTAATTAGGGAACAATATTTGGATTTTGGACCCCTTTGGATTTGATCTTAATTCACTTGAGGTTATTGTTGAGGAATATCAACATTTTTTCCAATACAATAATTTTTTTTTTTTTTTTGCGAAATCCAATACAATAATGTTAATAGAGGCAAAATTAAAATTGATAAAAAAAAAAAGCGATACTAACTCTCTTTTTTTCTCTAGCAATATATATATATATATATATATATATATATATATATATATATATATATATATAGGGGGCTGCTAATTTAGACCCAGTTGGGTCTAAATTAGCAAGGTGCACCTTTTGAGTTGGACAAAAATACCCTTTCTTTTTAAAAAAAAAAAAAAAAAAACATATTGGCGCTGATCCAGTGTCGCGCGCCTACCGCAGGACCACCGTTACAGACCGTTGATTTCCATCAGACGGCCAAGAGATGATCTCATCATGGCTGTCGGATCAATCAGACAGTCCAGATCATCCATCTCCATGATAATCCAGCGCGTGCACCACACTAGATCTGCGCCTGGAGAGAGAAAATTTCATTTTAAAAAAGCAGGACACGTGTCAACTGCTGGGTGGTTGGCGTGTTTTTTTTTTCATTTAATACTTTAAACTCAATTATTTCGTTGTAAATTAATTTTTTATTTTTTTATTTTTATACCAAAATTCATAATTTTTTTTTGTCTACAAATAGAGACTTGGTTCGTTTGATTTGGACACAAAAAAAAAAACTCAATTTTTCACTACCTTTAATTATCTTTATATAATACTGTGAAACCATTTAGCTGGTAGAATGGTTTCACAGTATAACTCTCTGAAACCATTTTACTGGTAGAATGGTTTCAGTGAGTAATTTCTTAATTGTTTGCTTCTGAAACCATTCTGAAACCATTTAGCTGGTACAATGGTTTCAGAGCGTTGTACTTTGAAACCATTTCACTGATAGAATGGTTTCAGGGGAGTTGATTTTTAATTGTTTGCTTCTGAAACCATTTTACTGCTAGAATGGTTTCACAGTATAACTCTCTGAAACCATTCTTCCAGCTAAATGGTTTCAGAAGCAAACAATAGTTTTTAATTACCGTTTTATCTCATTTAATTAACGAAAAATAGTTTCAGGTCTCAAAAAATTTCATAAAATATACCAAAAGTTCCAGAATATTATCTAATATTTTATTAGAAACAAATAAAAAAACAATTGGTTTCAGAGTACAAATCTATGAAATTATTATTATTATTTGTTAAATGGTTTTAAATAATCAGCGGAATTTGTGAAAATAATTTCATGACTTGAACTAGGGAGAGTGAGGTACACAAGAGGGTTCTAAATAATTCATAGTACTTTACATAAAATTTTGGAAATTTTTTATGGAATTATAATATTTTTAATTACCTTTTTACTCATTTAATTAACTAAAAATAGTTTCAAGTCTCCAAAAATTTCATACAATATACCAAAATTTCCAGAATATTATCTACTATTTTATTATGAAAAAATAAAAAAAACATAGAGCCTCCCTGAGGCCGCACGCGCCCCCACGCGCCGCCGGTGAGAGTGGGCGTGGGCGACGCGCACTGTTCATCGTCCCTCCCACCCGTTTTATGCAGAAACGGGTCGTGCGACCCGGTTTTTGACCCGGTTCGATCTCCCTCAATACTCAACGAAACTCGACGTTCCTTATATGGATTTTGATCGTTTTTCAATTTTACAAAGGTTTCCGGTATTAGTTTTTGAAATCGGCGTTCGATTCGCACGTAAAATGAGGTCGAAATTTGGAAGAAATTTAAAAAATGTAACAGTTGTTCTATTGTTTCAAAAAAAAAAAAAAGGGTATTTTTATGATGCAAATTACATACATGCCCAGTTGCTCTATTGTTTCAAAAAAAAAAAAATGGGTATTTTTGTCCAACTCAAAAGGTGCACCTTGCTAACTTAGACCTAACTAGGGTCTAAGTTAGAAAACCCCATATATATATATATATATATATATATATATATATATATATATATATATATATATATTATAATTATAATACTCCCTCCGGTCTTTTTTATAAGGAATAATTTGAAAAAATCACACAGACCAAGGAATCACATTTAACATAATTATTTTCATTTAATACTCTTATAAATTTAAATTTATTCCATATATACCCTTATTTAATTACTCTTTATTCAACTAATTTACTCATTTTTAAATTCTCTCTCATAATAAATAAGGGCATAAGTGAAATTGAACATTTAAAACATTTGAAAATTGGTCAAAGTTTCTTATAAAAAGGACCAAATTTTTTGCCCTAAGTGTTCCTTATAAAAAGGATCGGAGGGAGTAATTACATATGAACAAAAGGTAGACGAGTAACAAACTGCGCCACTGGCAAAATCTAATCTTTGAAAAACTACATTCATCGACCTAGGCGACACAACATTACTATGCATGACCTTTTGAATTCTATTTAAAAGGTTAGTCTCCGGTGCTAGAAATCCAAAAGTGTCAAATGCAAACGGTATAAAAACGTGTTGATTGTAAGAACAAACTTTCTCATGTTTGGTCATTTTGCTTGAAGCAGCTTTGAAGGTTGTCTGTCCTACAGTAAAATCTTCAACCCATAGTCCTACAAGCGGGGAAACTCCAATCAACCCCAGTCAAAAATTAACGTCTTGACGGTTAATTTTTGTTGTTATAAACTGGAAATGATAGCATGCAATTTAAAGACCAATTTTTAATTGGATATCATTTCAGTCGTGTTAAATATCAAATTTCTCCTTCTTTCTCTCTCTATTTTTATATCTCTCCTAAAAGATAATTTTCATTTTTATAATAATACTTATTTTCTTATGTTCTTTTTTTATTTTGAAGGTTGTCTATGTCATTTTTCATTTTATATTATTTCGAATGATGTATATATATTTTTCTTTCAATTGTTTATGAACTTGATTTTATTTAATTTACACGAGTATGAAAATACGATATATGTTTAAGGATGTTACAGGGGCATAGTGGGATGGAAAGTACTCCCCCATTCCTTGTTCCCCGTTCAACAAAACTAACAGATTTCTCTCCGTCCCTTTCTCTTTCACATCTCTATCTCTCATGACTCTCTAGGGACTCCATCAATAAAAAAAAAATTGTAAGTTTTATACTATTTTTCAAATGAATATTAACATACTTTGACCATTGTAACACAAAGAAGCAATCTTCACGCGTGAACGTCAAATGAAAAAATCAATCTGGACTGATCCCTGGGTGGATGGGAGACCGTTGTGTGAGTGGTTTGAGCGGCTGTTTGACCTGGCAGAAAACATATCGGCTTTCGTGGCTGAGATGTTTATGCAGGGGTGGGGGTTTGGAGGGGAGGCGTGGGAGGAGGAGATGTTGGGGGATTGTCAGTCTTTACTTCTTACCATCTCCTTGCATGATCATGTTTCAGACAGGTGACATTGGCAGCCTGACCAGGACGGAGGTTATACTATTCGTGGTGCATATCAGCTGTTGACGACACAGGATACGATTACTTTGGATGTTGCGGCGTGTCTTATTTGGCATCCTCAGGTTCCTTTGAAGGTGTCTATTTTCGCTTGGCGACTCCTGCAGGATAGGTTACCTACCAAAGGAAATCTGGTTTCTTGAGGGATTTTATCTCCGACGGCCCATCATTGTGTTTCTGGCTGTGGAGAGGTTGAGTCGGCTCAGAACTTGTTCTTCTCTTGCAGCATTTTTGGTGCCCTTTGATCTCTTGTCGGCTCTTGGATTGGCTCTTCATTGGTGACTGCTCAGGCTCCTTCAGAGCATTTTGTTCAGTTTACTATTTCAGTAGGTGGTCTTCGAGCTCGACGTTCCTTCATGCAACTCATATGGCTTGCTTGTGTGTGGGTTGTGTGGACCGAAAGAAACTACAGGTTGTTCAAAGGCTCGGCAAACTCATTACAGTCTATGTTGGACAAGATCAAGACTTTTTCTTACAGGTGATTGAAAGCGATGAGTAGTACTTTAACTTTGAACTGTCATAGTTGGCGGTCTAGTCCTATGCTTTGTTTGGGTCTTGTATAGTTTCTTTTGGTTATTGTAGTTTAACTCTATTGTAAGCTTACTCAGTCTCTCTTGGCACGTCTTGTGTTGGGAAGATTTTTGATATATATATATATATATATATATATATATATATATATATATATATATATATCATTTTGGCTTGTTAAAAAAAAACGTCAAATGAAAAAATCTATGTATAGATGTCCACTTACATTAATAAATTAACATTCCTAAAAAGGTTTGAACGAAGGTTTATGGAAAGCTTTAAATTGGATTATAAAAAAAATTCCATAAATTATAAAAAATTAAAATTATATTAATTTATTTTAAGTTTCCCGTAGATTTCATTAGCTGGATGTAATCTAGTGAATGTGCGATGGACACAAAATATGAAAAAATTTCAGTAGTCGCAATTAAAATTTTAATTAGTCAATGTGTATTTATAATAGAGGAGTGAGAAGTGTTTCTCGTTTCTCATTATATATTATTTTTTAATGAATATTAATAAAATTCTCGTGTTCAGTTCTCACTATCAAATACAAACACTTTTCATCATGGGTGAAATTCCTGGCACACAGTGGACAGGTGTTGATCAAGGTGTATCAACACTTGTCTGTTGTAGACAGATGTTATTACCGGTGCGCCAACACTTGTCTATAAACAGAGCAAATAACATAAAACAATACAAACAGTAAAGTAAATAACACACAAGAGTTGTTAACCCAGTTCAGCCTAAAGCCTACTCTGGGGGATACCAATCCAGGAATGAAGTCCACTATCAGCAGTATTACTTCGAAGCTAAACTCACCCGTTTACAACTTCTCACTTAATCACTACCCAATGACACTTCTACCTAGGAACTCCTAGATATGAGACCCCGTCCCAATTCCCACCTTAACAACACAGACAGCGTTGTTATAAACTTCAACGATTACAAACGGTGGAGACACACTCCTAAGAAACTAGGATTCACTCTTGCTTAAAAGCTTGCGAGCAAACCACACAACACAATAGAACAATCTCCGTACTTCAAAGCTTAGGAGAAGTTCACACTTACAACTCAATAAACTCAGGTCCTAAGCTTGCATCAATGAGACACAAGAAAGGCTCACAATTAACACTCTAAAATCCCTAAAAACACACGCTTTGTAAGACACGATTTTAGATGCTTGAAACCATATGCTTGCCTTCGTATTTATAGTAGTAGAACGACTTGGGCTTCAAGACAAAATTAGGGCTTCTAGAATTGCGGCAGCAGTGATATATTTCTGAACATAATAGTTATATTTTTGAAACGCAAAAATATATTTTCCAAAAATATAATTCCTTTGGAAAATAATACTAGGGTTTGGCCGCCTCCTGAAACACATTAAACACGTGCGCCTTCCTCTGTAAGAAACCTTGAAACAATTCTTCAAACAAATCTTCAAAAGATTGAGTAGAAATTAAAACCCGCTAGCTGGCACACACAGATACAGAGACAGGTGTTGTTCCAAAGTGTACCAACATTTGTCACAACACTTGGGGTCAGCACATATGTCTCAACACTTGGCTAAAATATGTTTTTGCAAAATGTAGCCAACATACAAAAACCCAACAATGGGGATCACTTTTCATCGTGTTAGATAAAATTTTGAATAAGTGAATCCACGTGATAAAATATTAAATTAATATGATTTTAATATGATTTGAATTTATTTTACAATAAATCAGCACATGTAATTGAATTATTGGATAATGGATACATGTCCAAACAAATTTTAGTGGAAGTGTTCACCTAGTTTTTGTATAGAAAAATAATAATATTTAATTACGGGTTAAATAAGTTTGTGCCCTTAAAAATATTGCAAATTTTGAATATATTCCCTCATAATAAAAATGAGATGTTTTCGTCCTCTCAAAATCTTCTATTTTTAGTCTCTAATAAACATAATTTTTCTTCAAAATAAAATAAATATTTTTACGTAGAACATATAACTTTGTATAAGTTTATGTATAATAAAACTATAGGACATACCTTATATATAATAGAATTCTCTATATAATAGAACATAAAACATATATCCGTTGTATAAGCATTATATGTATATCCGGTTAATTTTGTTGTTAATAGAACATAAAACATATATATCCGTTGTATAAATTTTTATATATATATATATATATATATATATATATATATATATATATATATATATATATATACGCTTAATTTAGTTGTATATATATCCAACCATTCAACAAATAAGTGGGAAACAAACTGGGTTAGATAAGTTATTTTTTAATAATGGGTTAGTGAAAATTAATTTGAATGTCACGTAAGCAAGTGATGACAGTCAATTATATGATATTTTTAGTAGTAATTTTTGGTAGTTTTAATAGCAGTTGAAGACCAAAAGCAAGCAAATACCTGAAAAAGTGAAGTTACTTGGCCCAGAAGCAAGAAAAGTGGAAAAAGCAGCAAAAAAGGGCAAAAATATAATAAACAGCGTGCACCATCGTACCTATGATGAGATCCAGCGTGGCGCGATGATAAGGCGGTTTAAATTGAAGAAAATATGCAACAAATCATTCCCATCGTACCACGATGACTTGTCATCGTGGCACGATGAAAGGCGGTTGAAGAAAACAGAAAATCTGGAGAAGATCTTCCAACGTACCACGATATGATCCATCGTGGCCACGATTAGGCAAAATTACACTCCATCGTGACCACGATGGGTGCGATAGACGCGCAGAAAAGCCCAAAACCCAGCTGAAAAACTATAAATAGAGCATTCATCCTCCACTATTATTCATTCAAAAATTAATAGAGCTATTCAATATTCACTCTAGAGTCAGGAGAACTCTAAGGAGGAGGCAAGGAGGCCAAGGAACTCCAAGGTCAATAAGGTTCTTTTCTTTCTGTCTTTGTAATTTATTTTTCCTAGGTTAGGTGGAGTTGAGGAACTCCCTTACGAATGTTTGGTTTTGTATAATTTGGGTATAAATTCAATTGTTTCTACTTTCAAACGCTTTTATTGTCTGGTTTTATATTTATTTTAATACTGATCACATTAGAATAAAATCTAAGGAGCTAGTGGATATCAGATAGGAAACAAAACTAGTAATCCCGAACGAAGGACGGTGTGTTATGGTCATGGTGAGACCATTAAATTCAGTATCTGTGGTCTTAGTATAGGATTAGAATGAACGATAATTTCTACCTGAGGCAGAGTTAGGACTAGTTAGAGGCACACGTGACAACTTGTGACACATTGAGCCTTAAAGGTAATGATACCAAAGTTTGTAACGAAAAAGTGGAACCGGCTGGGGCAAAGATATTTAAGCAGAGTAAAGTCAACCCTAACTAGGCTCTGAATAGTTTGTAATAGAAATAGGGAATGTGTGCTCTGAACCTATTTTTAATAGTCTAATTCTGATAGAGGGAAACAAGGGAATAACCACCAAACATGAGTGAGGGAGGAATTCGACCACAATTAACCACCCCGCGTGGACACACATGCACTTTTATTTTCCTGTTATTTATTTATTCAGTCATTTATTTTCCTGCACTTTATCTAATCAGCACAACTATCTCCAAACACCAAAGAGAATGCAAACTATCTAAATTCCTAAGCGAAACTAGTAATTTTGGCACAATCCTTGTGGAGATCGATAACTTATCACTTTATTACTTGGTTGCGATTCTGTGCACTTGCAGAGCCACCATCAGCAAGCTCTCTAATTGAATGTCATCGAAGTGTGTTAGAGAAGATCTCTTTTGTTTTTTTAATAGTGGGTTAGAGAAGATTCAATTGAATGTCACGTAAACAAACTCTTAATTGAATACTATCACCTAAACAATTTCTATTGAGAATGCACGAGTGAGCTCCGTGGGAATCTCGTAATTTATATAATAGGAATAGAAATTATACCTTTTTCCCTTGATAATCTACTCTTAAAAATCGCAAAGAGATTATGAGCATACTTTTAAGAGTGTATTTGTACAAATTTAAATATATAGAGACAAATTGAAAAATTGTCTAAAATTACTCAATTTACTTTTTAAAGAGATTTGTTTATTTTAATAAGCCGAATCTTAAAGTATAAAAAATGAATAACATCAACCGTTATTGTTATTTCTTTTCTAATAATTCAAATCCAATTTTATAGTTCTTCCTCCGGCCTTATATATAAGTGAAATTTTACTTTTTAGGTTCATTGTAAAATGAGTGTATCTAGATTACAGTCTTGATATATTTATTTTACAATAAACCTAAAAAACAAAACCTTTCTTATATATAAGATCGAAGAGAGTATTAGGTTGAAGTTAAAATTTAAATTATCATCTATAAAGTTGAGCTAAAGCACGAGTCTAAAAGTATGTTTAAGTCGAATGGTATCATAATAAAGAAAAAAATACCACAACCCCATATAGAGCTAAATTACATACTCAATATTATTGAGACTAAAAAATCTCACATTGGGACAAAATATCACAGCTTAATATATTTATTGAACTACGTAAGTTAAAGATGAAGGATGAGATCAAACTCTCTAGAAGAAATTGTATGATGTTGTATAAATAAATTTATTAAAATTCGTGTTTTTCTTTCTTTTTATTTTTTTTCTTTCAAATCAAACACACTTGATGGATTCGAATTCCATACATTTAAAAATTATGAATTTATGGAAATCATGATTACGTAAGAACCATATATGAAAAAGAACTAAAATAATGCCCCTAACTTTTGTCCTATTATCAAATATATAGATTTTTGTTTTAAAAATTAATTTGCAAAATATTTTTTAAAATAATGCACCTACCATTTCCATTATTTCTATTTATTTTTAATAAGTCAACTAGTTGACTTTTATTTAGATTACTTTTTTATTATATATCTACCAACCCACTACTTCGGATATGTATACTTGTTTCTATTATTGCTCTATGACACATGTTTTTCTAAATTAAATTTGGGATTTCTGATTCTTCAAGACCTTTGTTTTAGGAATGGTCAATATTCTTAAACACTGCTGCACTTTAGAAAAGAAAAAATATTAAAGTCAAAGTTATGGCCAACCCATATTTAAAAATTGGTTTAATTACACTTTTAGTCTCTTATCTATATTTTAGGTTTTAAGTTGGTCTCTTATCTTTTAAAAGTGTCAAGTTGGTCCCTTATCTTTTTTGCAGATTTCAAGTTGGTCTCTCCCGCCAAATTTTTCACTATTACCGTTAAGTGAAAGTCAACTGATCAATTATTCCTAAATCGATGATTCATTCCTATTTTCATAGTAAAACAAATAATTGAAATCATCATACAATTGGCCAAATCATATAAAACATTAAGCATGAGGAATAATCAATAGAAACTAACTTCGTAATTCATTCATCATATCAAATGACAATCACATTGTTCAAGATTAAAAGTAATTAGAATCCCCTACGGATCAATCATAAAGATTTAGCCAAATATGTTCAAACAAAAAATTACATTAACATGATTGAAAGAAATCATCATTACAAGAAGGGATTAGATGTGTTTCCACCCTTGAATCATTGCTTGAATACCTCTTTGATCCTCTGAAATCGCCGTTAAAAAGCAGTTCTTGATCCAGAATTTCGTGACCTAAATATTAGAAATTGTTTTGAATATATAGTGCAGGAATTTCGTGCTTGAGCTGGGCGCGGGAGCTGGGCTCGTATGGCAGAAACTTCACTCTTTTCATTCAATTTCCTGCGCCAAACTCAACACTTTCTGAGCTGGGCGCAAATGACAAAAATCAGGCTCTTTTTTCATCTTTTCTTGTGATCCATGTTATCTCATATTTCATGAAATTTCTTCTTATTTAAGTGCTAAAAACATGATAAAAACCAACTTGTTTGCTTGCATTTGCTCAAAAGAACTAGTAGTGACGTAAAGTCATCGGCGTGTAATTTTGTCATATCGTGGCCACGATAGATCATATCGTGGTACGATGGAAGATTTCCTCAAGATTTTCTGCGTGCTTTTGCCTTCATCATCGTGCCACGATGATAAGTCATCGTGGTACGATGGGAAAGATTTGTTGCAGATTTTCTTCAATTTAAATCGCCTTTTAATCGCGCCACGCCGGATCTCATCGTGGGTTCGATGGTGCACGCTGTTTATTACATTTCTACCCTTTTTTGCTGCTTTTTCCACTTTTCTTGCTTCTGGGCCAAGTAACTTCACTTTTCCAGGTATTTGCTTGCTTTTGGGCTTCAACGGCTATTAAAACTACCCTAAATTACTACTAAAAATATCATATAATTGACTGTCATCAAGCATAATCTATAAGTATACCAATTATCAATCTCTTATCAAAATAAACACATCATTCAAGTTATGTGCGTTGGGGATGGTGTATGCGAAATGCCGATGGTTTTTTTGAAGGCTATTCGGGAAGCCATATCTAGAGGGTTGTCCAATATTATTTTTGAAAGTGATTCCAAAATTGTAATAGAAGCCATACAAGCTAATCCTCAAGGAATATCAGAATTGATGTAAGAGTCTAGACCCCCTTCTCTTAATTAACGTACCTTGGGGTTCAATACATGTTTAATTCATTCCCACTATCACTATGGATTGAACATGTATTGAACCCTATGGTACGTGGTTCGATTGTCACGGAAGGCAAAAACTCTACAAAGAGGGAAGTAGTGAAGATCACGGGGTACAGTGTCAAGCGCCTACTATATAAGAGAAGGGGACTGAGCTCACTACAACAAATATGGTCTCTGGCAACATCTGGAAATTGTTGCCAGAACCATGAAAATCGTTGCCTAAAAGAATAGGGGACGTTTTTCAAGTGTCTTGTATTCGAGCGTTGCCTTTTGTCTATGGGGACGTTTTGTCTTGCTCTTTGGGCACACTATTCATAAGCGTTGCCTAAACTATAGGAATAGGGGACGTTTTGCCCAGCACACCTGAGGGGACGCTTTTTAACTGTTGCAGTATTTGGCAACAAGTTGTGATCGTTACCTATAACTAATACACTGAATACATTTATAAAGCGTCCCCTGAGCTTATAGGCAACATTTTAAAATATTTAGCAACACGTTTTAATCGTTGCCTAACACATTTTTTATTTTTATTTATTTTAAAAAATGTCAGTTGTGGCCTCCCCATGGAGTCGGATACAATTTTTCAGACCTATCATCCAAAGTAAAATTTCAGACCTTGATATGAAGAATCATAGTAAAATTTAGTATAACCTTACACACTTTCTTTATCTTAGAAATGGTTCCCAATCCACCAAATGAGATGGTGATGCAAACAAGTAAATATATTTTCAAAACATATAGGGTCCACTTCATAATATATATTCAAGTAATAGTATATATCAGTACACCACCAAGTATTAGTTACAAAATAACTCTTAACAACAAAATACATATATAATGGCAATCTTAAATTGATCATACTTTCTTTATCAACATTAGTACAATAGCTAAATTGTAACCTCACAAGCCCATGCTCTTCCACAATAAAAAAGCATCCCAAGTGCCCAACCAAAACAATCAAACATTCCTGGCATGTGCACCTCCAAAAAGAAAACTGAAATTGTGAATAAAGAAGTAAAGAACCCATTAATTTAGTATACTATCTTTACTCCATAAAAAACATAAAAAATGTTGCCTGATATAAAATCCATGTTTCCTGGCTGACCCAATTTGGATATTTACTCATGAAAGCATTAAATCATGACAAAAAAGTCCTGATTGAAATACCTGTATTTTTTGATAATTTTCCACTCTAGCTTGAGTAACATGCACAAGGATATATGCCTCTGATGAAACATGAAGCATATGGTAATGAATCCACTTTCATGATTTTGTTTACATAATAAGAAAAGCAAACTTGAAGAAAAAACTTACAATTAGCATTGACATCATAGAACCAATTAGTGCCATCAAAGAACCTGAAGTAAATTTAAAAGAATAGAGCATCAATTAAATTTAAGCATCATAAATTCATTCTCTTTGTCATTACTTTGTTCTTGTTTCCTATAATCAGCATTCTTTACATGTAGAAGGAACTTTTTTAGCTTTCAAATCCTAGCCTAAGGGTGTCTGAGTTGTTTCAACAACATGAGTAACATCAACTCTCATTCAATATAAAGCTCATCATTTGGACAAATCATAATACCCATTTTTTTACCTACAAACAAATCATAATAGCTTGTTCTTACTAACATAATGATAAACCTTCAACTACAATATACATCATACATAATCTTTTATATGACAATTATTTCTATCACCAGAAGCAAAACCTCAAAATAAACAGAAGCAAAACATCAATATTAAAAGAAGCAAAATAGAGTGGGTAGAGGGAAACTCAACTGACCTTTGAATATAGAAGAGTCACATGCGAAACTGAGTTGTTGCAAGCGTGGTCGTCTCAAATCATCTAAGGCAATCAGAGCAGAACGATTAGTGACGTTGTTGCAAGGCTGTTGCAAATTCGAATCCGCAGTGGAGAGTCCTTGACGATGCTCACAATCTCGACGGAGCTGAGAAGTGTTCACAATGGTAGGGGAATCAGAAGCGTTTGTGAAATCACAACTTGATATCATTCTCAGTCTCAATGACGATCTCAGTCTCGACGAAGGGTTCTCACCACACCGCCTCTCGTGGTCTCATCTCTAAGCTTCTCTCAATGTTAATGCGAATTTAAATTAAAATGAAAAAATTTAAATTCTAATTAAAAAATTTATAACTCTTCAAATGTTATAAACCACTCAAATTAAAATGAAAACTAATTCTATTGCAATTAGAATATAATATCTACTCACAATTTTATAAGGATTCCATTCAATGTTCCCAAAATACTTTAGTTCACCCTTAGACAAGGTTCCACCTTGATCACATTTCATGAAATAAATATAATCAGTAGGTTGAAAATCAAACTTGAGGTTGTCCCAATCTATGTGTGCCAACTCAATCGCCTCAACTAACCATTCAATGTCATTATAAAAAAACATGGCAAAGAACAAAATCATAAATTAAAACTAAAACAAACAATCTTAAAAAAAAATGAAAAAGAAGGAAGAACCTGTAGCCTAATGGTAGTAGAAACAGTGAAAGCAACAGTGTTGGTGAATTAGCCTTATCCAACTTCGATGATAATAATCATGACAAATATTCATAATCCTAAAAAAATAGCAAAACATGAAGTTCAACCCATAAAACAACAATAACAAGAAAACACAAAAAACTATGATGAACAATTTAGATTTGAGTTTTAGTAACTTCACTCACAGAAGAAAGCTGAGAGAGCCGGAATTGAGAGAATAACATGAGTCTGCGATATGAAGGTTTTTTTTTTTTAATGCATCTGCGAAATATGAAGCTGAAACACTATATTAGGGTTCGTCATAGTCACGTTTTTCTACGATTGGAAGCTGAATCGTGAGAATAGTGTCCGTCGTGGTCTCGATCTACTGTTATTTTGGAAGTTGAATCATGAAATTAGGGTTCGTCATGGGTTGGTTCTACTGCTATTTGGAAGTTGAATCGTGAGATTAGGGTTCGTCATGGTCTGGTTCTATTGCAATTGGAAGCCGAATGTCAGATTAGATATTTGGGAGTAGGGTTTGACTGTTCAAAGACTAAACTCATAAAAAGAAAGTAGTGACTCACCCGATGAAGATGAAGCTGAATCGTGATTCACATGTTGAAGCAGAGAAACCTATAGAATAGAATTGGTGATTTGCGATTGAAAGAGGTGGTGAATGGGTGAGAAGATGTAAGGAGGAAAAGGGAAATTTCGTGTTTTCACGATAGTATGTAAGATTCCGTTTTTTGTCCTTTTTCTGGTTTATTTAAAAATATAATATTTCGCTAGAAATATAGCAACACTTCAAAAGTGTACCCAGGAGTGTTTAAAGGGACGCTTATCGCATATTGCCAAAACCATAAGACGTGACGCTATAAAATCGTCCCTAGAGATATTTTAGGGGACACTTATCAGGTGTTGCGAAAACATCGTTGGCAACTTGCGGAAATTGTTGCCTAAATGTTTTTTAGGCAACAATTCTTACGTGTTGCATAAAAAAGTGTTGCCAGAGACCATATTTGTTGTAGTGGCTGTTACAATTGAGTTATATTATTTCTTCGATTAAATTACTGTTACAATGTAATATGAACTGTGAGATAATATTCACTAAACGACAAGCGAATATGACGGCTCACACTTTAGCTATAGGGTGGTCATTTCATGGTATAGTCACACTTACTTTAACAATATCCCTCGTTGTATTGAACATTTTATTATTAATGAAATGAATTGATTATGTTTGCTGCTAAAAAAATTAATAGGACTCAATTCTTCGTTCTAAAAGTGACATTGATATTCATTTTACAATAATAGAATAAGGAGATGTCTCTCATAAATTCAAGCTTGAATCGACACATCATAGACAAACACTAGAGTTTTAAAAAAGAAAAAGTCTATTAGGTTGACTAGATAAAGAATCCAAAAAAATCATACTCTATAAAATATTAATGAGCATAAGGATACAAGTGGGAAAAAAATGCCGCAGAAACATCACAGTCCAGTAATGATTTTTTATCTAAAACTTTATCGGTCCAACTTATCATACTATACTAGGGAAGCTTGCCTTGTCTACACTCTTGAATTGATTCTTTCTTGTTTTCACTATAATTCTCAATCTCTAATTTTTTTTTTGTTATTATCTATAGACAGATTCAAACACAAATGAAATAATATTTTAGATTTGAATTTGAGTAACCACAATATAGCTTAAGAATTTCAATATTGACAATTGAGCTGATGTTTATGGACACTCTCTCTTTTGTTTTAGGTTATAATGTAGACTTATTGCAAGTTTTGAACCGCAAATATTCTTCTCGTTGATTTAGATACATAGAGGGATCGATAAACTCAATTACAAAAACAAAGTATACTTTTTGTCCTTTTGAAAGCAATAACGATCAAATAATTTGGTCTAATTTTATTTTTACAATATTATAGATACAAAATTTTTACCACGGTTTAATGAAGATGAATGTTCGTTGAAAATCTAGGAACCACATAAAATTAATTTTCCTTTTTCAACCAAGTTCATTTCATATATGAAAGAAATAGAGATCGAATATATATTTGTGTCTACTTGCTTAAGAGGTTAAAATATTTTACCACTTAAACTAATTCATTGTTGATAATTTGATTTTATTTCAACCAAATAAAATTTAAAAACTAGGTTTAATAAATTAATTTACAAATAAAATTTAATGATAAGAATAACTTAAAAATAGATTCATTTCAGGATTGAGGGTGAATTTTCATAAAAGTATGTTGGTTGGGATTAATGTGGCAGAGTCTTGGTCGAGAGATATTGTTTTTACTCTGAATTGTAAAATAGGGAAAGATCCTTTCTTATATCTGGGGTTGCTCATTGGGGGTAATCCACCGTCGCCTTTCTTTTTGGAACCCTCTAATTGAATTTTTTTGGAGGAAACTTTCATGTTGGAAGAGTAGAAAGATTTATTGGGTTCATTGGGATAAAGTGTGTTTAGATCGTGATAAATGTGCTTTGGAAATCCGGAGAGTGAAGGAATTTAATATATCTTTATTGAAAAATGGTGTTGGAGGATGTTTATACTTAGGATGAGATTTTGGTATAAGGTGCTGGTATAGACTAAAGGGTTCGTAACAGCTACACTTCCCTTGCCTCAATCCCTATTAGTTAGTCGGGGACTGGTCCAAGGACGGATTTAGTGTGGGGGTAGTGGGGTTAGCCGACCCCACTTGCCTATTATATTTTTAGTTAATACTAGTATTATTTATGCAATGCGACTCCATATATCTGGTATTATCGTTTTTATATAGTCAATTTATTACATTATAACAAATATAAAATTAATAAGACTAATTTATAATACTAATGAGTATCTTAAGAGTATTGACTAATAAACCAAAATAAGTAATTTTGTATAAGAAAATGTTAAAATTATATAAATAACAATTTATATTTTTTAAGTAATAATTTTGACCCCACTTACTAAAATTTCTGGATCCGTCCCTGGACTGGTCATTCCCTCGATATTACGCTCTCTCTTTTTTTTCACGAGTAAATTTTTCTGCCTACTAGCTGTACAGTAAGTGTGGGGTAGAGGAGGGTGTACCGGTGTAGTTAAGGGGGTTGTGGCCATGCTTCGACGTGGTGGAAGGATTTATGGAATATATTAGAGACAGGGATGGAGGAGCTGGGAGGATTTGTGGAGTATATTAGAGACAGGGATGGAGGAGCTACTGGTGGTTGGTTTGATAATAACTAGTGAAGAGGTGGGGAATGGGCAAAATTCTTTGTTTTGGAAAGATAATTGGTTGGAGGGAGGGAGGGGCATTGAAGGATAGATTTAGAAAGTTATATGATCTCTCTTTAGTTAAAGATATTTATACGATGGCAGAGATGTGATCTCTCTTTGTTTTCTACCTTTGATGGTTTCAGTATTTATTTGGCATCTCCTCAACAACAGGTTGCCAACAAAGGAGAACTTACTCAGGCTTGGGGTTATTACTATTGATCTTTCATCATGTCCAGGAGGATGTGGCTCATTTGATTTTACATTGTAACATAATATTTGGGGCTATTTGGTATAGGGTGACGACGAACTGGTTGGGAGTTTATATGGTGTTCTTCCTAATGTTATAAACTCTCATGCTGATCTTTTTTTTATTTCGCAATTAGAATACTTGACATAGCTTTCAGCTTATTTGGAAGGAAAGAAATGATCATTTGTACAATAATGTGGAGCGGTATATAGTGTAACATTTTGATATAGTCAAAGTAACATCTTAATGGTATTTATAAAAAAAACAAAGTAACATCTTAATTCATTCAATAAAAAAAAAAAGTAACATCTTAATGGTGGCTAAAGGCTAAGTAAAAGAATTTTTGTTATTCTATTTATTATTTTGTGGTTTTCGCCTTTGATATGTTTATGCGCTGGTTTTGGTTTAGGATTTTTTATTTTTTTTACTTTTGTATGATACGTTTGCTTTGAAGGCACTCCTTGTGCTTTCTTTATTTTGATATAATTAGGCTTTAAAAAAAAACTAGATAGTTTATAGTTAACATATATTACCTCCGTCCCTAATTATAAGACATTGTTTAACCACTGCACGTGTAACGACCCAAATTTATTATTCACTATTTAAGTGTTTAATTATTTGGTGACGTGGTTTTTAAGTAAGATAGTAACTTTAAGTTATTTATCGAGAGCTTTAGTTAACGCGCGAGTTAGTGAGAGTTAACGCGAGTTGGGCCAAGCAATTGGGCTTGAGGCCCAATGGGCCTTGTCTCATGTGTGGGGGGCGCTACTTATGGCCTTGAGAGAGAGAGAAACTCATTTTCTCAACATTTGTGAAGGAGGAAGAGAGAAGGGAGAGCAAGAGGAGAGCTAGGGCAAAAGCTTGGAAGAGGGATTCGAGGAGCAATCGTTGAGCTTTCGTCGATCCAAGGTAAGAGAGTAGATTTCATATTCGTGGGTGACTCGAGGAAGGGGAGAATGTCGATTTCTCCTCACCCGAACTTCCTCCACCCCATTTTCGTTTTAGCTTGGAATGGATTTTCTTGATGGAAATCGTTCCTAAGGTTCTTAATATGT
The DNA here is from genome assembly GCF_020283565.1 of Trifolium pratense. NCBI lineage: Eukaryota > Viridiplantae > Streptophyta > Magnoliopsida > Fabales > Fabaceae > Trifolium > Trifolium pratense. The sequence goes on from NC_060063.1 coordinate 28,585,700, forward strand.
TTAACATGCTTTTAACATGATTAATGAACGAAAATAATGGTTAAAAATGAGTTTTATAACAGATTAAACTCAAGAACTTTGTGTTCTTGAGAGTTTTGATGAAAAAGTGTCAATCTTTACTTTTTCGATGTTTATGGTGTAGATCTGAGAAATGGACTGTCCTTTTGTGTTTATCTATGTTTGTTATGTGGGAATACAAACTCTTTTGGGATTTATAACATGAAAAATAGGATTTTTGGGTGATTTGGTGTAGAAAACGCAAGTTTTGAACTGTCTTGACAGGAGACACTCGCTAGGCCTTCGCTCAGCGAACGTGTGGCGAACAGCTCGCCACAGCTCGCTGCAGCTCGCCATGAGCAGGTGATCCCCTGGTGAGGTTCGCTTAGGCTCGCTAAGCCTTCGCTCAGCGAATAGTTCGCTGAAGCTCGCCAATGCTCGCCATGAGCAGGTGACTTCCTGGTGAGGTTCGCCATGTCTCGCTGAGCCTTCGCTCAGCGAAGGCCTCTGTGACAGCAACTTTTTGATAATTGTCTTAAGTGCAATTAGGCACTTGTAACATGGATTTAAGGTATCCTAACATGCAATTAGGTGTTTATAACCATGATTAATTGTATTGTGATGATAGTTGTTGATTATATTTGTGGAATATGATTGTGTTGATGATGTTTATTTAAATGTCAAAGAAGTATATTAAGGTGTTAATCAACTTAATAAAGATGGATATTAGGATTATGTTATTCTAATAAAGAAGTATATCGAATTATGTTATTCGATAAAGACGAATATTAAGGTATTGATTATCTTAATAAAGACGGACGTTGGATAGTGTTCCACGTTATTGTTGATGGACTATATGCCAAAATTGTTGATGGATATATTCATGAGTTTTGAGTGCATGCATCATGAATATTTAGGGATATTGGCTTGTCCAATAAAGACGGATATCGAACTATATTTGTTTGATAAAGACGGATATCGGAGGTGAGATACTCTGATAAAGACGATGGTACCACATGCATTAGAGGTGTCTAGAGGACATAACATGAATGTGAAGCATTAGATTGCATTAGGGATTATGTGTGCATTTTATGATAAATGATGTGTGACACATACTTGGTAAATGTTGATTGTTAATCCGTATGTGAGGAGCAGAGTCCGTCATGACTATAAAATGAACAACGCAGGGTCCGTCATGACCATAATCTGAACAATGTATTTGTGGTGTTAGATTACATTAGGAACTTTATGTATATCCCTATTTGTAATTGAGTTATGTGATATTTGTTGATGTTTTGGTATTGTCCGAGACGACGTGAAACTATATGTTTGGTGTATTTTGTGGATGATTGATTATGTGATAATTGTTGACGTATAAGTGATGTTTGAATTATAATTTGTCTGGTAGATTATAATGGAATGATAGATGTTGGTGAATATGTATAGATGTATGATATATGCATGAATATTGAGAAGTGTTTAAGTACCATTTACTTACACTTATATTTTGAGTATGTTGTCTAACTCTCTTTTATGTGTTATGTGCTGGACCGTTGGGGGTCCAGATTCACAGGTTTTGTGGTTATCGATGTCGAGTCGTCGGTGAAGCTCTGCTCTCGGGAAAAAGGGTTTTATATTGTATATAGAGTCTCCTTATCTAGGTTGTTTTGTATAATCAATAAATATATTATTTGATTCAAAGATTTGTATAAACAAGCATTTTACTAATTAACTACATTAGTGTTATTTTGATTGAAGAGTGTAATGCTCGAACCATGACTTTTATAATAATAAACTTTGATTTTCCGCCGCGTATTTTGAAAAAGATTTATCATGGTAGAATTTTATTAAATAATGGGTTTGGGTGTTACAGCACGTACGGTAATGCACAATTTTGATCACTAATATCTTTAATTGTCTATTAGTAAAACTTATAAAAACTTAATATTTTGAAAATACTCATATCAAAACAAATGAAACAAAATCTTATATGCTAATATTTACAATTATATATTATTAAAAAAATACGGTCAAAACAAGTTAAATAAATAGTACATTTTTATCAAACAGGGTCTTATAATTAGGGACGGAGGTAGTATAAGTTTGTGACTAAAGTATAGTTGTCTTTATATTGATTGTTTGGATTATCTATGCACACAGAATTTAGATTTTTTTTTTTTTTGTAAAGTAAAATTATCCTTCACACACAACTGCAGAGACTAATTTTCTCGAAATAACTGAAATTCATTTAAGAGGTTGACATTTGGCATTTCCCATCAAATGTTGTTCCATACCCATCGGCCGGATTTAGATTTATATAGATTGAATCTTTCTTGAACCGTTTAGGTTTAATTATCATCTCTATTATATACATAGTGAGATTCTCACCGAGCTCACTCGTGCATTCTCAAGAAAAAAATTGAAAAAATCCTACGTGTCATTTATAGAGCTTCTAATTATGCGGAGCTTTTAGTGCGAGGTCTGTTGTTCGAATCCCATTGATAACAATAATTCAATTTTTATAATATTATATAGAATTGTACCTTATTTTATTTATTTTTTTGATAATAATTCTAACTTATTTTTTTTGTTTGCAGAGAAAACTACCTTATTATTAGCATAAGGTTTGTTGTTCGAATCTCATTGACAACAATAATCTAATTTTTAGGGATATCGAAAACATGATGGATGGAGATGTTAGGGATGTAGAGTTAACAAGAAGAGAAGGGTTAAATAAAGATTTTTGGAAACAACTTCATCTAAAAGAGAGTCTTTTAAAACAAAAATCTAGATTACGGTGGGTAAGAGAGGGTGACTCAAATTCTAGATTTTTTCATGAATCTATCAAAAGTAGACGAAGGAAGAACCAATTGGTGGCCTTAAAAGATGGTGATCAATGGGTTGAGGGAGTGGATGAGGTGAAGGGTTGTGTAAAGAATTTTTATGCGGATTATTTTCAAGAGAAATGGCTAAACCGACCGAATCTTAATGGTTTACAGTTTCAAACTCTTTCCGATGAAGACAATCTTCTTCTAATGCCACTTTTTTCAAGCGAAGAAGTTAAAGAGGCGATTTGGAGTAGTGACGGTAACAAATGTCCAGGACCAGACGGTTTCAATTTCACTTTCTTGAAGGCTTGTTGGGATATTATTAAAGGTGATATTATAGACTTTCTTCATGAATTTTATAATAGTGCAATACTTCCTAAAGCCATTACTGCATCTTTTCTGTCTCTCATTCCCAAGAAGGATCATCCGCAAACTTTATCGGATTATCGACCTATTTGTTTGGTTTCTAGTTTGTACAAGATTTTGTCAAAGGTCTTAGCAGCCAGATTGAAGAAAGTTTTGGGAAAGGTAATCTCGACCGTCCAATCGGCTTTTCTGCCCAATAGGCAGATATTAGATGGTGTGTTGGTTGTGAATGAATTGATAGATTTGGCAAAAAGAAAGAAAGATAAATGCTTGATGTTTAAAGTAGACTTTGAAAGAGCCTATGATACGGTGAACTGACATTTTTTGGATTATATGATGGTTAGAATGGGTTTTGCAGAAGGTTGGAGGCGATGGATACGTGCTTGTGTTTGTCAGAATTCTATGTCCGTACTGGTCAATGGCAGTCCTACGGAGGAGTTCAGTGTTGGTAAAGGATTGAGGCAGGGTGACCCAATGTCACCGTTCCTCTTCTTGATTGTTGCTGAAGGTCTTTCGGGACTTATGAATAAAGCGGTTGGAAGCGGCTCTTTTCATGGTTACAAGGTAAACAATAATTTAATGTTTCATAGTCTGCAATTCGCGGATGATACCATTATAGTAGGCGAAGGCAATTGGGACAACCTTTGGACTATTAAAACGGTGTTGAGAAGCTTCGAATTAGTATCTGGATTAAAGGTAAATTTTTTCAAAAATAAGCTTTATGGTATTAATTTGGATGATAGTTTTTTGCGCGCATCTTCGTCTTTTTTGCATTGTGGTATGGATTCTATCCCTTTTCGCTTTCTTGGCATACCGGTAGGTGCTAATCCGAGAAGAAAGGCTACTTGGCTACCTATTATTGATTCCATGAAAAAGAGACTTGGTGTTTGGAATAGTCGTCTTTTATCTATTGGAGGGAGAGTCACTCTCATAAATTCAGTTCTTTCTAGTTTACCTCTCTATTTCTTCTCTTTTTTTAAAGCACCGGTTTGTGTGTTGAAGGAAATGGTGAGCATTCAAAGGAATTTTTTATGGGGTGGAGGAATGGATAGATCAAAAATATGTTGGGTTAGTTGGGATAATATTTGCCAACCAAAGGATAAAGGAGGGTTAGGCATAAAAAATTTGGAGTCATTTAATGATTCACTCTTATGTAAATGGAAGTGGCGGTGTCTGATTGATTTGTCTGCTTCTTGGTTCAATCTTTTGCATTTTCGTTATGGTTCTTTTGCCGCTAATTTCTTATATGGGGAAGGGAGGGAGAGTCTCAAACATGCTTCAATTTGGTGGCGGGATATGTGGAAAACAGGAGGAGCGGAGGAAGGGGGTTGGTTTGTTAATAATATTAGTAGCATTCTCGGCGACGGTAACAATATAGCTTTTTGGAAGGAAAAATGGTTAGGAATGGAACCGTTATGTGAACTGTATCCATCTTTGTTCCAAAAATCAACTCATAAAGATGCTTGCATTTCAAATATGGGGATATGGAATAACAACATGTGGTCTTGGAAACTTAATTGGATGGAAGCACTTGATGATGCAGATATTGAATCCCTCAATGAATTGCATCAATTGCTTGAACAAGTTCGGCCTAACAGAGCTTCTAGCGACAGGCGAAGATGGTCATCAAATTCTGATGGTTCTTTTTCGGTTCGATCAACATACATGGTTTTGCAGGACAAACGTGTAGGTACTACACTTGATACAAATACAGTGGCAGCATTGAAAAGATTATGGAAGAACAATGTTCCATCAAAAGTTAGCGTTTTCGGTTGGCGGTTGTTACTTGAAAAATTACCAACCCGGGAGGCTTTATTTTGCAAAGGTATTATCACGAATAATCATGAGAGAAGTTGCGTATTTTGCTTCAAAGAGGTAGAGGACATACAACACATCTTTTTCACTTGCTGCATTACTTCACAAATTTGACAGAAAATATTTGTTTGGTTGGGCACTAATGTGATCCCTTTTGAGGACGTCACAAGCCATTTCACTTTGTTTGGTGAATTAGCAAAAGGCAATCATAGCAAGCGAATTCGTCATGTAATTTGGCTGGCGACGACATGGAGTATTTGGCGTACGCGTAATAACATTATTTTTAGAGGAGATTGTGTCAACATATCATCTTTAGTGGAGCAAATTGTTTATTTTTCTTGGTTTTGGTTTATAGGCCGAACAGGGAACAATGTTATTTAGTTTTTTCTGAATGGCGTAATAATCCTTTAGATTGTTTTCAACGCATCTAAAGTGATCTATTCTGAATTGTAAGGGTTGAGTACCCCTTGTACTCCTTATAATTCATTTTTTGCTTATCAAAAAAAAAAAAATCTAATTTTTATAATATTTTAATTTATGGAAAGCTACTCTATTTTATCTATATCTATACATCTATATCTATACATAATATAAAGAGGATACCTCATTTTGGTATGGACTTTTTTTTATTACCATTTTACCCCTAATTTCATTTCTATTGGTTTAAATTCATAATATAACGAGGATATCTATACTAATATATAAAAATGATATATGAGTTTGGGATGGACTTTTTTTTTTGCCAATTTTACGCTTCAAAAACTTTCATTGATCAATAGTCCAAAAAAAACCTGCTCTCTTCTATATCTATACATAATATAAAGAGGATACCTAATTTTGGTATGGACTTTTTTTTTATTACCATTTTACCCCTAGCAATTTCATTTCTATTGGTTTAAATTCATAATATAACGAGGATATCTATACTAATATATAAAAATGATATATGAGTTTGGGCAGGACTTTTTTTTTTGCCAATTTTACGCTTCAAAAACTTTCATTGATCAATAGTCCAAAAAAAACCTGCTCTCTATACATAATATGAAGAGGATACCTCATTTTGGTATGAACTTTTTTTATTACCATTTTACCCCTAGCAATTTCATTTCTATTGGTTTAAATTCATAATATAAAGAGGATATCTATACTTCTATACATAATATAAAGAGGATACCTCATTTTGGTATGGACTTTTTTTTATTACCATTTTACCCCTAATTTCATTTCTATTGGTTTAAATTCATAATATAAAGAGGATATCTATACTAATATATAAAAATGATATATGAGTTTGGACTGGACTTTTTTTATTGCCAATTTTACGCTTCAAAAACTTTCATTGATCAATAGTCCAAAAAAAACCTGCTCTCTATACATAATATAAAGAGGATACCTCATTTTGGTATGGACTTTTTTATTACCATTTTACCCCTAGCAATTTCATTTCTATTGGTTTAAATTCATAATATAAAGAGGATATCTATACTAATATATAAAAATGATATATGAGTTTGGGCTGGACTTTTTTTTTATTGCCAATTTTACGCTTCAAAAACTTTCATTGATCAATAGTCCAAAAAAAAAACTGCTCTCAAATATCATAATTAAAACTAATTTCGGTGCACAAAGTATTTAGTGGTTTTATTTCCTTTCTTCTATACTATAAATAAAGATAATACATGAGTTTTGCAGCATAAATATTTTATTATCAAACCCACCATAACATTTTTTTTTTTGAAGAAAACTCACCGTAACATAAGACATATATATATATATATATATATATATATATATATATATATATATATATATATTTCTTTTGGACATAAGTTAGACACAGGCAGGCGCGTTGGCCCGCTAGTTTAGAATAAACAACCTTATTTTTTCTTATAATAAAAAACTACTTTATTATTAATATATCTCTACCTTACAAAAACTACCTTATTATCAGTGACAAAAATCTCTATATATCTTTTTTATTTCTATAAAATACACGAGAAAAGGACAAACATCTCTATCTATATCTCTTCTTTATCTCTATATCTATACATAATATAAAGAGGATACCTCATTTTGGTATGGACTTTTTTTTATTACCATTTTACCCCTAATTTCATTTCTATTGGTTTAAATTCATAATATAAAGAGGATATCTATATATAAAAATGATATATGAGTTTGGGCTGGACTTTTTTTATTGCCAATTTTACGCTTCAAAAACTTTCATTGATCAATAGTCCAAAAAAAACTGCTCTCTATACACATAATATAAAGAGGATACCTCATTTTGGTATGGACTTTTTTTATTACCATTTTACCCCAAGCAATTTTATTTCTATTGGTTTAAATTCATAATATAAAGAGGATATCTATACTAATATATAAAAATGATATATGAGTTTGGGCTGGACTTTTTTTTATTGCCAATTTTACGCTTCAAAAACTTTCATTGATCAATAGTAAAAAAAAAACTGCTCTCAAATATCATAATTAAAACTAATTTTGGTGCACAAAGTATTTAGTGGTTTTATTTCCTTCCTTCTATACTATAAATAAAGATAATACATGAGTTTTGCAGCAAAAATATTTTATTATCAAACCCACCGTAACATAAGACACACATATATATATATATATATATATATATATATATATATATATATATATATATATATATATATATATATATATATATATATATATATATATATATATATATATTTCTTTTGGACATAAGTTAGACACAGGCAGGCGCGTTGGCCCGCTAGTTTAGAATAAACAACCTTTTTTTTTTATAATAAAAAACTACTTTATTATTAATATATCTCTACCTAAAAAAAACTACCTTATTATCAGTGACAAAAATCTCTATCTATATATCTTTTTTATTTCTATAAAATAAACGACAAAAGGACAAACATCTCTATCTATATCTCTTCTTTATCTCTATATCTATATCTATACATAATATAAAGAGGATACCTCATTTTGGTATGGACTTTTTTTTATTACCATTTTACCCTTAATTTCATTTCTATTGGTTTAAATTCATAATATAAAGAGGATATCTATACTAATATATAAAAATGATATATGAGTTTGGGCTGGACTTTTTTTATTGCCAATTTTACGCTTCAAAAACATTCATTGATCAATAGTCCAAAAAAAAACTGCTCTCAAATATCATAATTAAAACTAATTTCGGTGCACAAAATATTTAGTGGTTTTATTTCCTTTCTTCTATACTATAAATAAAGATAATACTTGAGTTTTGCAGCAAAAATATTTTATTATCAAACTCACTGTAACATAAGACATATATATATATATATCTTTTGGACATAAGTTAGACACTGCCTGACACGCTAGTCTATATAATATAAATTGCAAAATCCCCAAATTTTCTCATTTGACGCTCACGCGTGGAGATTGTTTCTTTGTGGAACGAGAAGAAAAAAAAAGGCTTAAATATGTCATTAGTCCCTGCACTTGTATCATATTTTGATATTGGTCCCTGCACTTTTTTTTGTTTGGTTTTGGTCCTTACACTTTATAAAAGATTTGCTTTAGGTCTCTGTCGTTAGTCAACTGTTAAAAAAATATGAACAGTAACGGAGTGTCATGTGGCCAAATCATTTCATGCCACGTGGCATGGTAAAAGGGTTATTTTTTAAATGCAAATAATTAAAATAATGAAACCCTATCAACACCGTCTTCGATGCTAAGAGGTTGATTGGACCTAGATTCAGTGATGCCTCTGTTCAGCATAGAAGATTTATGACGTGCAGCGGATTTGAAGGATTTTTGAGTGAGAAAGAGGAAGGGAAATCGTTTTAGGGTTTTGAGTGAGAAAGATTTCGCGTACGAGAGAATGAGAAGGAAAGGGTACGCGTTTCAGCAATATTGAATTAAAGAAAACCTTTCTAAATTTTCAAGGTAAGGGATTTAACTACCGTGTAAACAAAAACAGTAGTGAAATCCAATTAAAACAAATTTCAATGTAATTACAACATTGCCACCGTGTCAACTTTTCACTACTGATTTAAGAAAACCAGTAGTGAAATCTCTTGTCTATGAACTTTTCACTACTGGTATTTAAATATCCGTAGTGGAATCCTTTGGTCAAATGTGTTTCACTGCTGGTATTCACATATCAGTAGTGGAATCTCTTATCCAAAAGTCTTTTTTCTAGTGCTCCACGGGGATTGTGCCAAAATTACTAGTCTCGCTTAAGAATATAGATAGTTGCCTTTGCTTTGTTTGTTTGAAATGTATCTTTGCGGGTAATAGTAAATGACGGGAAATTAAAGAACAGAAAGTAAATGAAAGAAAAATAAATGTTGTGTGTGTGACCACACGAGGTGGTTAAGTGTGGTCGAATCCCTCTCTTACTCCTGCTTGGTGGTTAATTCCCTTGTTTCCCTCTATTAGGATTAGTTTTCTAAAATAGGTTCGGAAGCACTCGTTCCCTATTTCTATTACAAATTGTTCAGACCCTAGTTTAGGTTACCCTTACTTTGTTTAAGTATCCTTGCCCAAGGTTCCACTTTTTTTGTTACAAATGTTGGTATCAAAGACAGAAAGAAAAGAACCTTGTTGGCCTTGGAGTTCCTTGACCCTCCTTGCCTCCTCCTTAGAGTTCTCCTAACTCTAGAGTGAATATCACTATTGTTGAGTGATTTCTGAATGAATAATAGTGGAGAAGGAAGGCTCTATTTATAGTTTTTCAGCTGGGTTTTGGGCTTTTCTACGCGTCCATCGCACCCATCGTGGCCACGATGACAAGTCATCGTGGTACGATAAGAAAGATTTGTTGCAGATTTTCTTCAATTTAAACCGCCTTCTCATCGCTCCACGCCGGATCTCATCGTGGGTATGGTGCGTGCGGTTTATTACGTTTTTGTCCTTTTTTGCTGCTTTTCCCACTTTTCTTGCTTCTGGGCAAGTAATTTCACTTTTCCAGGTATTTACTTGCTTTTGGGCTTCAATTGCTATTAAAACTACCCTAAATTACTACTAAAAACATCATATAATTGACTGTCATCAACAACCTTCAAAAGAAAAAGAAACACAAGCAAATAAATATTATTATAAAAATGAAAATTATCATATAGGAGAGATATATAAATAGAGAGAGGGGGCGTCTATCACTGGTGTAGAATGAAAAATGGAAAATATTTTCCACCACCCACTATTAAAAATACACCTCGATTAATTAAAATTTGAATTCCGACTGCAAGAGTTATCGTAATTTTTTTGTTCATCATGCTTTCATTATTATAATTACCTCTAATTGATGAAAACTGTAGAAACCCTAAAATAAATAAATTAATATAATTTTTGTTATTTTATATAATCTATGGAATATTTTTATAATTTCAACTTTAAACATTCTATAAACCTTCATTCAAACCGTTTTAGGGAAGTTAATTTATTAATGTGAGTAGAAATTCACGCATAGATTTTCTCATTTGACGCTCACGCGTGAAAATTGCTTCTTTGTGGCATAATGACAAAAAAGAGTTTGAGAAGAGGAACATGATCAAAGTATATTAATATTCATTTGAAAAATAAAAAAGAATTTACAATTAGTATTTGTTGATGAAGTCGCTACAGAGTCTTGGGAGACGGGGAGAGAGAGAGAGAGAGAGATTTCTTAATGTTGTTAAATGAGGAATGAGGAATAGAGGAATATTTCCCACCCCGCTATGTCCCTGTAACATCCTTTTTTTTATTACAAGAGAGAAAACTAGGGGTGTTTGCAGTGCAGTTTGGTTCGGTGTTTTGAGCATAAAAGTCATCCTAATCACGAGATAAAATTGCGTGCGGTTCAGTTTGGTTCGGTTGGTTTTTAAAAAGTAATCCAAACCAAACCAATGCGGTTAGGTTTGGTTCGGTTTGTGCGGTTTATCGCAATATAAAAAATATGACGATATTATCAACTTGTCACAAAATAATCTTAGAAAATTTTAATTTATTTTATTGTTTACATGATATTATATGCATATACAGAAATTGCATATACATAAGAACTTATTTTTAATACTAACAGTATAGTTCTGGATCGCGTTAAATGATATGTTTTGACAGCCTATTGTTTTATGGACTTAATTTGGGTTTAGCTTGCTAAGTTGGACTATGTAATAAGTTGATTGATACTAGTTGATAGAGTTAAGTTAAGTATTGCGGTTTGGTTCGGTTTTCTTAAATGAAAACCGCAAACCAAACCAAACCGTGCAGTTTAGAAGAAAAATCATCCGTGCGGTTTAAACTAAATGCGGTTTTTTGCGGTTTCGGTTTGAATTGGTTCGGTTTGCGATTTTACTTTTGTATTGGTTCGGATACGATCACCCCTAGAGAAAACCCCTATAACATCTTTAAACATATATCGTATTTTAATACTCAAGTAATAAATTAAATAAAATCAATTTCATGAACAATTGAAAGAAAAACATTCAAAATAGTATAAAATGAAATATACAACCTTCAAAAGAAAAAGAAACATAAGTAAATAAATATTATTAAAAAAATAAAAAGTATCATGTGGGATCCATATAGAAATAGAGGAGAGATAGAGTCTATCACCGGTATAGAATGAAAAATGCATAGCACTTTTCATCCCACTATTAAAAATGCATCTTGAATAATTAAATTTGAATCCCGACTACGGGAATTATCCATATTGTCACACTTTCATTAGAATGACCTTTGGCTGATGAATCTATGGAAAACCTAAAATAATTTATAATTCTAATTTTTATTTTTTTTGACAAATATAATTCTAATGTTAAACTTTCCATAAACATACGTTTAAGCCTTTTCAGTGATGTTTATTTATCAGGGTGAGTGGAGAATTATACATAGATTTTTTCCAATTTTACGCTCACGTGTGAAGATTACTTCTTTGTGTTACGGTGACAAGAAAAGTCTAAGAATAAGATCAGGGTCAAAGTATCTTAATATTCATCTAAAAATTAATATAGAATTTACAATTATTTTTTGTTTATGGAGTCCCTACGGAGTCTTGGAAGATGGAGAGAGAGAGAGAGAGAGAGAGAATTATGCTCATCTAACATCTTAAACATGTATTGGATTTTTATACTCAAATAAACTAAATAAAATTAATCTCATAGACAATTGCAAAAAAATATAGACAACATTCTAAATAATATAAAATGTAAAAGGAAATAGACAACCTTCAAAAAAAAAAAGAGTCGGTTGAAGATGAGTTAGTAGATAATCATCCTTGGGGAATTTATCGCAACCATAGAATCTTCGTATATTTTAATTTTATAGAAAACTATGCTCCTAAAAAATCTTAAGGCCATGAAGTTTATAAATATTTTATATTTATAGAGCCCCTATATAGTCCCCGAGATGAAGATGGGAGAAAAAATCTCCTAATAGTGTAAAACGCGAAGCGAATAAATATTTTTCATCTCGCTCTATCTTATAACATCCTTAAACCTATATAATGCAGAAACTATGTCAATTTTATCATAAAATATTAAATCAAGTTACTCAAATAATATTTCAAAACAAACAATAAACTAGTCCCACACCCGTGCGATGCACGGGTGTTATGCGGTATTTTATATTATAATGTTAAAAAATCATTCGTATAAATTGAAACAATAAGTATTATGAAAATTATAATGATAACATCAACAAAAACAAAATAATAATAATAATAATAATAATAATAATAATAATAATAATAATAATAATAATAATAATAATAATAAAGTGATGTTCCTTTAAAAAAAAAAAAATAAAGTGATGTAAATATAAGATAGATATTAAAGATGTGTTTATACATTTCGAAAAGATTACGATGGATCCTATTGCATCTACCAAAATAAGTTGGTAATCCATAAATTGTCATGTCACTATGAAAACGGTTGGTCATACTCATACACTGTGGTTAGATTAGTGGTTGCACAACTATCTAAGAATTATATATATAGATGCTTATACATTTAAAAAACTTATTTATACATCAGATTTGAAGTTACTTTGGTATCTTCTTCATTAACATTGATTAGCAATATCTTTAACTCATTCTTCAAAATAACTATGGAAATGACAACATATAATTGACCATGGAAAACAATCGATGTTGAAACATAAGTTTTTATTTATATTATAAATCTCATTGGAGGATTCTGAGTTGGATAAACTACTTCATTATCTCTTACCAAAAAATTACTGTATTATCGAATTTGACATTTATATTAATTTGAAACTTATTGGAGCAAAAATAAATCAACTTAACTCATACTCAAATATCGAATATGATAAAAATCATACAGGGCATAACAACCATTAGTAAATTTTATTTTATATATTTTTTTTACTAACATTAGAAAGTAGTCATGATAATCGACCAACTCCTTATATTTACAAAGATTGGACAAAAGATTATTAGCAAAAACATTAACTTTTTTGAAAAAAAAAACAATAAAATACACAAAATAATAAAATGAACAAAAAAATTTAAAATGAATAATAACCCAAAATAATAATAATAATAATAATTACAATTAGTACCCCACATTAAATGAATGTAAGTGGATGATGTGGCTAAATGAAAGATTTTCATTGGTTTGTGGATTAGGGTTTAGATAGACAATTCCACAACTATCTAGGATTTATATATATAGATAAGTAATATTAAAAAACAAAATTATCCCCTGCATAGCACTGGTTAACATACTAGTTATTATTTATTCTACTTTGTCCTGTTCAGTTCTTTGAATTCACAATAACTTGCAACATATTATTTATTTTGTCTTCATTTTACTTTCAATATTTTGTTTTTACTACATTTATTTACTCTCTATATTTTAATTGCATAACTTTAAATCTTAATTAAATTTACTTTAAGTTATTTGTTATTTGTTATTTGTTAGTAGTTAATTCGATAACTAATTTTACTAAATAATTTCTTCCTGTTATTTTAAGTTACTGGCCTATCTTGCATGATAATTTCTTTTATTAATTCTCTAGTTCTTGAAGAAAGGGACGGAATAATTCAAATTCAGCCACAAAATATGTAAAATTTTATAAAAAAAATTATTTTTACTAAAAATCGAACTTAGATTCTTCTAAATAACTCATCCTAAAAGAAGTTTGCTCATGAATTATTTGAGTCTATAATGTCTTGATTATATGACATGTAAATTTAGATGAAATTGAACCCATATTTCAACTTAATTGCTAAATTAAGAAATTTGGACGTTCTTATAATACATGTCTCTTCATTGAATTAATATGAGATCACATTTCTTTCTAGAATTCAAGGAATATGGATAACTATATGATGAAATCAAATGGATAACTATGATGCATATGATGCAATCACATGATATCATAAACCAGAAAGTACCTTGTATTTAAGTTTGAAATGAAATATAGAGTCAATCACTTTGGATGCAATTATCATTAGTGCGGTGTTGAAATTTTAAGTGCTGCACTGGTACGTCTATTGTCACAAAGAAACTAACATTATCCGGAAAAATGATTCTCAGATTGACTGAAAATTATTTTATATTCTTTGTGATATATATAGTTATGTAATTAAGTCAAATTAGATAATATTCAGAACAAGACAAATTATAAATCTTAATGTAGGTTTGATAGAATTGATAGCTAGGTTTAACTCAACTTTATAAAACTGACTTGTAAAGTGATGATTGTATTTACTTCTTAACAAGGCCAAATTCTCATCTCATATCATATATAAGTAAAAGTATTTCTCATTTTACAAATTGGTTTTGTAGAGTTGAGTTACATCAAATTTCTCAATTTTAAAATGATATCAAAGCCTTCTTCAAGATCCGTAGGATCACCTGCTATCAGGTTTCCACTATCAGCTCATTTACCATTTATATACACGCACCAAGTCCAATATTATTAGGTTTTACAATTCTGAGACTTCACTTCTAAATTAAAAAAAAAAAGAAAGATATTATCCTGCGCGTAGATAATTATGAGTCTCACACTAAAGATCTTTGAATAAACAACTTATTTGCAGCTTATAGCACAAGTGTTGATCATAATGGACACTTATGTATAAGCTTGTATAAGCTATTTTTATGAGAAAAAATAAAAACAAAATAATCTTCTTTTTTTTAAAATTTTATATATGCTACCATTTTTTATTTATTTTATAAATGCTATCGGTTGTTTTCATAAGTTATATCGGAGAACTTATACAAATTAGCTTAAAACATATTATAAAAATTGTCTTAAGAAAATTGCTTTCATATGTTTGGCCCTACTTATTTTCTATTTTTCTACTTCTCTTTAAAAGAAATAGAGAAGTAGAAAATTGTATTTGATCTTATTTCTCCTTAAAAGAATTAGTAAAATAAAGTAAAGAAATAGAAAATAAGGAGAAGTTGTGTCAAACACGATTTTTTACTTGTTTACTACATTTAAGAGAAGAAAAAAAAGTAGAAAATAAGTAGGGCCAACAGAACAGCCTCTCAAAACTTATGTCAATAGATAAATTCAAATAAATTAATCTAAACAATCCTAAGTAGAAAGGAAAGTTTACTGTTGTAATTAAGCCATGCGACTCTTCTCATACACTTAACTCATAGTCATAACAGACACCAACAATATATTAACTTATTTTAGCACGAAATATTTATACATGCCATAATGCCACCAAGTTTTTAAATTGTGATCGGTTGGTTATGTTGGAACTCTGATATATTGTTGTAAAATGTAGCTCAAACAACTGCAATTTGATCATTGCAATCATAGTTGTGAACCATAATTGTTGTGCTGTGGGGGGAGTATCATTGGATTAGGTCGACACATTCGACTAAGAGTAACCACACAAATGACTTTGACATCAAATTTTAACTTCAAATCTTTAACATTAGGTTTATGAATTCGTTCACTTATATGTTGTTCAACATTAACATTTTTAACTAGTGAGAGACTTAACTCATACTTGATATATCTCAACGATAATTGCATTTACCGATCACAATTTCAAACTAAGCATACCACTTGCAGTAATCTCGAATCGCTTAGGAGATTTAGAGTCAAATGTGGGGCTATTCACCAACGGGACCAGCATAAAAATTGCGTCTGGTTCAATGGTGGAGCCTGGAGGAATGCATGAATTTCTTGAGCAGCTGTAATTTTCACTTATTTTCATTTTCAACTTTGGTTCATCAATATTCCTAATGTTTTTTGGTGATATTGATTGTAAGACAGTAGCAATGGAAAAATTGTGTGTATTAGGGGTATGAAGAGTTAAGAGAATTTGTCTCCATATCCATTGATTTGTTTTCAAAAACTAAAATTGTTGAGTGTTGTTAAGAAAAGAAGAATTGAAACAATAGAACTCCTACTCTTAGGCCTCACTTGTACTTTACTTTTGTACTTCCTAACTGAATGTGTACTACACATTGTACTACACAGTGTATATATAGTGACATAAAGCACTATATTCACGATTCATTCATTCAATAATATTTTTTCCCTTTCTTTTACTCCTTTTCTCTCTAGAATTCAGTTATGAATTCAGTTACATTCATCTTTCTCAACATGGTATCATTCGCTTCTCGATCCATTTCCGCTGCACTCTAATCTTTCTTCTCCGGTTGCTCCGTCATGCCTCCCCGCGTTGCTCCGGCTGCTCCGGTTGATCCTGTTTTGGATCAGACGAGCCCTTTCTATGTTCATCCTAGTGACGGTCCCTCCTCCGTCACCGTCACGCCAGTTCTGAACGGTTCCAACTATCACTCTTGGGCGCGTGCTATGCGTCGAGCTCTCGGCGGTAAGATGAAATTTGATTTTGTCGACGGTTCCATTCCGGTTCCGATTGATCCGTTTGATCCGTCTCTGCGTGCTTGGAATCGATGCAATATGCTCGTTCATTCTTGGATCCTCAACTCTGTATCCGAATCGATCGCTCAATCAATTGTGTTCATGGAAAACGCGATCGATGTGTGGAACGACTTGAAGGAACGTTTTTCGCAAGGTGATCTTGTTCGAATTGCTGAATTGCAGCAAGAAATCTATTCCCTCCGTCAAGATTCGCGTTCTGTTACCGAATTCTTTTCTGCTTTGAAGATCCTCTGGGAAGAGCTTGAGCTTTATCTTCCAATTCCGACGTGCACATGCCGCGTGAAATGCAATTGCGATGCGATGCGCAGTGCTCGTACTAACCATCAATTGATGTATGTGATTCGCTTCCATACTGGTCTCAATGATCACTTCGATATATATGGTTAAGTCTCAGATCCTTCTCATGGATCCTCTTCCTCCCTTGAATAAGATCTTCTCTATGGTGATTCAGCATGAACGCCAAGGTAATTTCACTCCTTCTGAACATTCTAAGGCTTTGATTAATGCTGCGAATTTTAGGCCTCCTGGTTCTACTTCAAGTTCTAAGAATTCTAGGTCAAATTCTTCTACTGGTAAGCGTGTTTGTACCTTCTGTGGTAAGGACAACCACATCATTGACAACTGCTATAAGAAGCACGGCTTACCGCCACATCTTCAGAAGAAATATCAGGCTCATAATGCTGCAGCTGAGGGAAACGATTGTGATAGTGATTCTATTGCTGCATCTGAGCCCCAAGCTGCTAGTTCTAGTTCTGCTCCTATGACACAGGATCAATGGGAGAGGTTAATTGCTCTAATTCAAAACTCTTCACTGAGTCAAGGTTCCATTCCTGCTTCCTCAAATCAGGTTGGTTCATCCAATGTCACTGGTCATACATCAGTGAATCATGGTATAATCTCAACTTCTTTCGTTAACCATACTACTCCAAGTACGTGGATCATTGATTCAGGTGCTAGTCACCATATTTGCACATCACTCACTTGGTTTCATTCATATAATGAAATCAATCCTATTAGTGTTAGGTTACCTAATGGTACTTCTGTTTATGCTAAACATAGTGGTCTAGTGAAATTCACTAATAATTTTGTGTTACACAATGTGTTATGCATACCAGAATTTTCAGTCAATTTGCTGTCTGTTTCTAGTTTGAGTCAATTTTCAAATTACTCAGTTATTTTCAATGGTATGCAATGTGTAATTCAGGAGCAGGGAACTTGGAAGACGATTGGTTCTGCTAAAGTTGTAGATGGATTGTATTACCTCAATCACAAGTTCAAGCCAGTTTATGTTTCTGCTATATCCAACAATGAACCTGCTATTTTCCACATTCCTAATAAAGCCCTATGGCATTTTAGATTAGGCCACTTGTCCCAATCTAGGATGAATCTGTTAGTTTCCCAATTCCCCTTTATTGTTGTTGATCATGGAGCTATATGTGATGTGTGTCACTTTGCTAGACACAAGAAACTACCTTTTAGTTCAAGTATTAATAAAGCTTCCAAACCTTATGAATTGATTCATTTTGACATTTGGGGTCCTCTCTCTATTAAATCTGTTCATGGTTATGCTTATTTCTTAACTGCAGTAGATGATTTTAGTAGATTTACATGGGTTACTTTAATGAAAACTAAAGCTGAAGCAAGACAAAGTGTTATAAATTTCATAAACTTGATTGAAACTCAAAATGAATGCAAAGTTAAGATTGTTCGAACTGATAATGGTCCTGAATTTTTAATACCAAATTTTTATCAATCAAAAGGTATAATGCATCAAACTAGTTGTGTAGAGACACCTCAGCAAAATGGAAGGGTAGAAAGGAAACACCAGCATATCCTCAATGTTGGTAGAGCCTTACTCTACCATTCCAATTTGCCTAAAATTTTTTGGTCCTATGCTGTCATTCATGCCACTTACATCATAAATAGAATACCTTCTCCTCTTTTACAAAACAAATCACCTTATGAACTTTTGCATAATCATTCACCTGATATGAACACTTTAAAAGTCTTTGGTTCTCTTGCTTATGCTTCTACTTTACAAGCAAACAGAACAAAACTTGAACATAGGGGTAGAAAATGTATTTTCTTGGGGTACAAGCAAGGTGTGAAAGGCACTATACTCTATGATCTACATTCCAAAGAAATTTTTTTGTCTAGACATGTTACATATCATGACCACATACTGCCTTATCACACATCTACCAATCCACAAAATTGGCATTACCACACAAATATCTCCCATAATGATGCCCCAATTGTTCCTAATGTTCTTCATGATGTACTACCATATAATAATCCTTACACTGACAATGTCGTTGACCCCCCATCACCTGTTGATCATGCTAACCCTACTGATTCAGACACAACTTCTTCAACTGTTAATCCTGACAACACAGTTTCCACCCAAATCAGACCTTCCAGGCAGAAACAAAAACCTGCTTACTTATCTGATTATGTATGCAATACATCTACAAGTTCATCAGCTCCTCTCTCTTCTGGTAATCTCTATCCTATCTCAGCTTTTCATTCTTATACACATTTGTCATCTTTACATGCTTCTTACACAAATTCCATCACACACTGCACTGAACCAAATACTTATGCTGAGGCTTGCATGTCTGAACATTGGCAAAGTGCTATGAGGGCTGAACTAGAAGCATTAGCTAAGAATGGAACTTGGAAATTTGTGGATTTACCCTCTCATGTGAAGCCAATAGGCAGTAAATGGATTTACAAAGTAAAGCATAAATCTGATGGATCCATTGAGAGATATAAGGCAAGATTAGTAGCAAAAGGGTACAATCAAATAGAAGGTTTGGATTTTTTTGATACTTTTTCACCGGTGGCCAAGATGTCTACTGTCAGAATCCTACTTGCTTTAGCATCCATCAAGCATTGGCATTTACATCAATTAGATGTAAATAATGCTTTTCTACATGGAGAATTAAAGGAGGATGTTTACATGACTGTTCCAGAAGGTGTTAATTCTCCAAAACCCAACCAAGTATGCAAGTTGCTCAAGAGTCTCTATGGGCTTAAGCAGGCAAGCAGAAAGTGGTATGAAATATTAACATCTTTATTGCTTCAACAAGGGTACACACAATCTACTGCAGACTATTCTCTCTTTACTTATCATAAGGATAATGATTTTATTGCTTTACTTATCTATGTTGATGACATTATCCTAGCTGGTACTTCACTTACAGAGTTTCAGAGAATTAAAACCATTTTAGATGACAATTTTAAAATCAAAGATCTTGGTGTGCTTAAATATTTTCTTGGTTTAGAAGTTGCCCATTCCAAGCAAGGAATCAGTGTATCACAGAGAAAATACTGTTTGGATTTACTAAAGGATTCTGGTTTATTAGGTTCTAAACCTGCAGCTACACCTCTTGATCCTTCTATTAAGCTACATCAAGATGCTGGGAAGCTGTATGAAGATGTATCTTCTTACAGAAGGCTTGTTGGAAGACTTCTATACCTTACACATACGAGACCTGACATTAGTTTTGCAGTTCAACAACTCAGCCAGTTTCTGCAAAAACCTACAGTTACTCATTATCATGCAGCTTGTAGGATTGTGAGGTATCTTAAGCATAGTCCTGGAAGAGGTTTGATGTTCCCTAGAACTTCAGAAATTCAAATTTTGGGCTATTCAGATGCTGACTGAGCTGGGTGTATTGATAGCAGAAGATCCATTTCAGGTTATTGTTTTTTTCTCGGCAATTCTCTTATCTCTTGGAAAGCTAAGAAACAAATCACTGTGTCTAGGTCATCCTCTGAAGCTGAATACAGAGCACTCTCTACTGCCACTTGTGAACTCATTTGGATTCTATTTTTACTCAAAGATCTCAATATTTCCTGCACCAGACCACCTGTCCTGTACTGTGATAATCAAAGTGCACTGCATATAGCCTCCAATCATGTCTTCCATGAACGAACTAAACATCTAGAAATAGATTGTCATTTGGTGCGTGAAAAAGTTCAACAAGGCCTACTTAGACTCTTGCCCATTTCAACACAAGAACAACTAGCTGATTGTTTGACAAAAGCACTGCCAGTTGCTAAGTTCAATGCCTTCATATCCAAGCTTGGCTTGTTGGATATATACCAAGCTCAAGCTTGTGGGAAGCTGTTAAGAAAAGAAGAATTAAAACAATAGAACTCCTACTCTTAGGCCTCACTTGTACTTTACTTTTGTACTTCCTAACTGAATGTGTACTACACATTGTACTACACAGTGTATATATAGTGACATAAAGCACTATATTCACGATTCATTCATTCAATAATATTTTTTCCCTTTCTTTTACTCCTTTTCTCTCTAGAATTCAGTTATGAATTCAGTTACATTCATCTTTCTCAACAAGTGTGGCTGATATGTATACAGGAAGAGGCAAGGTGGCCGAGGAGCTGAGAGCTAGCAGAGCGAATTTGTTGGTGTTATCTGAACCAAATTATTTGTCCTGAGGGTATTTGTTGTTATCTGAACCAAATTATTATTATTACTACTAGCGGGCCAGGCAGGCGCGTTCCCGCGCCAGCCTAAGTCTAACTTATGTAAAAAAAAAAAAAGTGTTTTATGCTATGCTCAATTTCTTAATAAAATATTTTTGCCGCTAAAAAAAAGGTGTATCTTATATTATGGTGAGTTAATTTGTTAATAAAAGTTTTTTGTTTCTACTAAAAAAATCAAGGGTATTGTTGGTATTATGAAAAGTTCACACCAAAACTTATGTATTCTTTTTATATATAGTATAAATTATTATTATTAAAAATATGTTTGTAACACTGAAATCCTCATTCATTTATTCATCTCAAAGTATCCTCCAACCTATGTTGCATGGTTACTCCATTTTGGACAGAGTACCGGTACCGGGTACCGGTACGCGTATGGTACTCCCCTGGTACGCACCGACGCTGTACCTAGTTTTTTTTTTCTCCAATGGGTACACGTGTGGTACGCGTGTGGTACACCAATCCAAAAAAAACACAATTTTTTTTTCTTCTCCTTTTTTTCTTTTATTAGTATTTTTTATAGGAAGATTTAAGTTTTTTATTTGTTTATAATATAAAAGTAGTAACTACTACTAAAAAACAATAACAAAGTATCAACTATCTAGTTTTTATTCATAGCAATCTTCGTCTTCTCTCGAGAAATAGAAATAGTAATACTATAATGAAAGTGCAACAAAAATGTGGGATATTCGTAGAGATGAATGAAATTTATTTAATATATAGTTCATATTCTTGAAATTGCTAGTCTTTCTCGCGGTGAACCTAACTTGAGGTCGCTCTTTTTAGTGATGATGAAGAGGGAAATCATTAACTTTTTTTGAGCTAATTGCTTTTTAATTTCATATTTTGATGTTTCGAACAATTTAAATTACTTTTAAAGTGTGATGTGATATTTTTATGTTTAATTATTTGTTTTAACGATATAATTCTATTATTTAATATATATAATTATATTTTAAAAAAATTATAAGGACATACCCGTACCTTAGTTTTTCAAAAAATGACGTACCTCGTACCGGATACCGGTACCATACCCGCACCCGGGCAACATAGGCTCCAACCAATACTCTCAAACCATAAGATTTTATACGGTTACTGTATCCTGCTGTAACTGATATGAGCCCTCTGATCTAAAAATGGTGGATTTTATATATATTGTAAAAAGAAGTTACTATGATCATTGATCTAGCCTGCCTCCTGAATATTACTACTAATATCCATCACATTCACAGACTTCAAACATTTTCAAAACCTTTGTTAACAGTAAATATCATATGGATCTCATCTAATGATACATTTGGCATGAATCTATTGATATACATTAATTATTTGTAACCGTCAATGCTTGGAAAGGAACCATATTCAACTTCATGGTTGCTGACAAAGACAGGGAAGTTCAATTGATTTGATCTGAAACTACATGTGAGCTTCAAAAAAAAAATTTAACAAGTCATAAATAGTGCTATCAGATGGCAGCAACAATTAAGGATATAAACAAAATTTTATGCCATGCAAGATACCTGCACATAAATTAAATATAATGCAGTGAAATTGAAAAATAGATTCCATATAGAATACTTATGTGCATTGTGTGTGATAAAAAGAACAGAACATGCTATATATTTTAATGAAGTACAATGTTCAGTCCATGCAATCGGAAAATGCATGCAGTAAACACAATTTTTACAATTGTTCTATGGAGTAATTGAGAATCATTTTTCAAAAAAAAAAAAAAAAAAACAGAACAGGCTATATATATATTTTTTGGTTACATCAGGCTATATATTTTAATGAAGTTAGAACAGAACAAACTTTAATGAACGAAAAATTATTGCATTTTCTCAAAAATAGTAAAAGAATCACTTTCAAGGCTGTTGAAGTGTATTTTTCAGAAAATTTCTCATCCCACCTACTCACTTTCTCACCTACCCCCTGTTTTATCATATTTGCCCTTGGTCGAAAAATTCGGAACGCGTTTTCTGAATTTTTTTAGTTCAAATTTGGAAAAAAATCGGAAAACACATTCCGAAGTTGTTTTTAAAGGCAAAAAAAATTCGGAAAACGCGTTACAAATTTTATGACCAAGGGCAAAAATGGAAAAACAGGGGGTAGGTTAGAAAGTGAGTGGGTGGGATGAGAAATTTTCTATTTTTCATTATATTTTATTGGTGGACGAACCTCTTGAATCCATTTTTAGGGATGACAATGGGTAGGGTATGGGTAGGGTACTATAGTACCCATCCCCATACCCGCAGTTTGAAAAAATACTCGTACCCATCCCCATACCCGCGTGGGTAACAACCTTTGTACCCGTCCCCATACCCTATGGGTACCTAGGTACCCATACCCGTACCCGTTACCCGCAATTTTACTAAAAATAAATTGATCAATTATAAAATATCATATCGTTTTAATATAATTAATTTTTTTTAAAAGATTTTAATGTTGACTCATCAAAATTATAAAAAAAAAATTACTAACCTCATGTTAAAGTTAATTTCTTTGTTGACATATTCACATGATGTTTGTATTATGTTATAAATAAACTTTTTTATTAAAAATGTGTAATAGTTTAATAGTATTGTATTTTTTAAAATTGATATACATATGTAATTTATACAATAATATATATAAAATAAATAAATATATATTATGCGGGTATGGGGCGGGGTGGGAACTAAGGTACCCATACCCGCACCCATACCCGTTCATTTTTGCGGGTAATTACCCATACCCGTGCCCGTACCCAAAATGCGGGTTTTTACCCTACCCATTATGAGTATTTTTTGCGGGTGCCCGCTGGGTATGGGTCAAATTGTCATCCCTATCCATTTTGAGCCAACACACGAAAGTATGGACCGAACCTTTGTACACATGACAAAAATCCAATGGGCTGCGCTGAGATTAGCTCTTTTCCTTGACTATTTATTTTCTTGTCCGCTAAGTTTTTTCGTCCGCCCCTAAAATTACTAAAGTATCTCTCCACTACGTTACTTGTGAATGGTGTTCTCTACCTAACATACGAATACTCTGTCCGTATAAATGAAAATTCAGGATTTTACAATATTCTCTACTTAACATGTGAACTGTATTCTCTATTTATACATAAAATTTCAATTGAAAGAGGGTGTTCGCATGTTAGGTAAAGAATATATAATTCACATGATAAATAGAAAACAATGTTTGTTTCTTCTACGTCAAAAAAATGTTTATTTCTTCTAAATTTTGCATTTTTATAATGTCCGCTCATTAAATAGCATAAGGGGTAAATATGAAAATGCAGGAGTGCGTGACAAAGACCGGATCACGAAAAGAAATTCACATTTTCCTTGCCAAACTAGCAATGGCAAAGCCCAATTATGTGTGGCTTAATACACCCCCGAGATAGTATCTTTGCTATCCCAAGATTTGAATCAGTTTCAATTTTAATCATGTGTGTTTTTATTCCAAATAAAAATAACTTATATAAAGAAGCTAAAAATGATTTTTTTTTTTTTTATGATGCTAAAAAATTGAATTAAAACATTCAATCGTGTGCCTAGAATGACAAGGATACAAGATTTCAAATAAAACAGGCAACTAAAGCTTCAAGGTCCAAAACCAAATACAAAATATCATATGAGATCACCACATATTACCATCATAATTAAAACACGGCTTCTTAGTCTTGAGCTACGACCAAACCGTAAAAGTTTAACTTTATCAAGCAATTGGGCTAGAGATAGCATATATATGATTATGGAAAATAAGAGAATTTTTTTCTTCCAAATAATACAATAGCAAGCCAGCCAAATCAATTGAATGCACTGTTTAACATCCTTTCGGAACATATGAACACCCAAAACTAAACAACATGTTCTTTAGAATTAATAGGTAAAGCAGAACAAATACCTAACACTTCAATGCAAAGCTTACCAAAAAAATTACATTCAAAAATCAAATGAGTAGCATTCTCGTCTTTCCCACAAGCACCAAAGACATCAAAGAACCAGGATCTATAACTTCATGTTTAACCAGATTATTTTTTGTAGGAATTCTATTGGATAATAATCTCCAAACAAATAAAAGACACTTTCAATGGAGCAAATTTGTTCCAAATAATTTTCTTAATCTCTACTGAAACCACCTATTCATTCTGAACCAAAATATTGTAGCCTTGTAGGCTCCTTTGACAGTGAAGCCTTCTTCAACATTTGGTCAGAAGCATTAATCTGCAAAAGAAAGTTAGGACATAATAACACTACACACCCCCACTTGATCTTCCTTCCAAGCAAATAATCTCCGCCCACCTCCACCTCTCCCCCTCAATCCCCCACCCTAACCTACAAATCTCAGCCACCACTACATTTTTTGTTAACAAAATGGTTAAGAAGTCCTCTGAACCTATGACACTGAGGACCACCATCAAACAAAAAAAAAAGTACTTTCACCATTACCAACCGCCTTCACCACTCTCTCATTAATCAATTTTAATCCAATTTTCCACTCCTAAACCGCAATATTTCTAATTACGTCTTAAATTAAATATGGAGAACACTCTAGTACTTAGAGTTTAGTTGCATACATATATTTGTTGGCAAAATTTAATGTCATATCATATTTTTATATTAATTTATTTTAAAATTTAAAATAAACTTTTATATCAAATAAATTTTATCTAGGGTCTGTTTTCAGTTGAGGCTCATGGTATTTCTATAACTTAGATCCTTTAAATTTGCTGTGAGACTATTCCTCAAATCAATGCAAAGTTACATACTCTTTAATGAGAGTCATGTTACATACTCTTTCAAAACTGTATTGATACCTTTAGAACCTAAATATATAACATCAAATATATAATTTATGACCCTTGTAAAAGTTAGATATATCTTCATTTAAAGAAATTCCCAATATTACACGCTTGATTCTGGTTACAATGAATGCCTTACAGCTCATATCTTTGTTAGTAGCAAGTTTTATTCTAGGCAGTTAGAATTGATTTATTATTGTACATATGCACTTGCACACGAAGGTCATCACTTTCACCTTACAATTTAATTCATTTCCACACCCTCCAAGGTAAACGGCCCCCCATATTTTTGAAGGGTACTTTGTAGACTTAATAAGTATCTTGAAAGTAACTCATTCATATCCATCAAAGACAATATAGTTTTATTTGTTAAAATTGGTAATGTATACACTTCAATGCTTCAAAGGCAAACCATATGATAATGTGTAGAATAAATGATGGTGGGTGTAGTTAGGCTAGGATGATCATTTGTTTTAAACTAGTTATCCGACTTTAGTTATGACCGATTAATTCAAGTGGATCAATTCTACCGTTCACTTGCAGAGGTCACATTTAAAGTCAGATTATTTTTTTACTCTGTATAGACTAATCCACTAAAATTTGCATCAAAAGAAATCGAACCTAAGACATTGAGATAATCATACTCTAAGAACCCAAGCCAACATGACAAGACCAATCCAAGCGACTTCATGATCATAATTTATTAATAGCACTTATGATGGAATGTCTCCAAAACTAACTTCATAGTTCATAGCAATAACTAATTATAGCTTATATTGAAATCACATTATCAAACCAAATTATATAAGGAAAATTGATGGTGGCTCTCAGCAAACCTTTATAGGGAAAATTGATGTAGACCCGTTTTGTAGCCCCAAACTAACAAACATAACATAATTGTCCCACAATTTTTCTTTGACAGCAAATTGCCCCCACAAAAATTAAAGATTGGCACGTAAAGTATATTAATTATGTTCTTTGTATTATTAAACAATTTATAGACTAATAATTCAATTAACTACAGGAAAAGTAATCATTTGTGAAAGCATATTTACTAATCAAGTTGTGCAAGTAATTTCTATGACCGCGATTATCTGTTATACTGCTTTCACTCAAAAAATGCAATAGACAAATCAAACAACAGTTTTGATTAATTCAATTTTATTTAACTTTTTTTTTTCTCATGTTCCATCTTCTTATTTCTAGTCGGATAGTGGATATAGATCGATAACTTGGTTATCCGGTTTTTCTTAGCATCCTTAATTTTCGGGCGAAATTGCATCCAATCAAAATTGCATGCAATCATGCAGTTAAGGAAGATTTCTCTGTCCGATTAAAATCAGATGATTCCAAATATAAAAAAAAAATTTAATCAAACTGCACAACTGCTTCATATATGTGTTGTTTGATTAAGATCAAACAACCAAATGTTTTCTAACTGCCTGCGATCCAAATCCCTGATTACATCCATCAATTTCTATATAAAAAAGAAAAAACAAATTGTATCAATCATATAAGTATATTGAAAAATATTAGAAAATGAAATCTGGTTAATGAATTGGAATTATTAACTCCACTATAATCCCGATAAAGATATATGTAACATTTAAATAATCATTTTCATAATATTTATTCTGCACAATGTATTAATTCAAGTGATAAAGGACTTTTTCGATTTATAATGTATGGGGATCGAACCCAGGACCTATAGCGTACTACTCAAACCCCTCACTACTAGACCAAACTTAGTGGCTTAAGTGATAAAAGACTTAAATTTTATCTCCGTAAACTTAACTCAATTGGTAGGAATATCATATTACATATAAAAGAGTCGAAATTCGAACCATGTACACTTTAGGAAAGACTTGAACTTCATAAATAAGTGACCACAAAATTTGATTAGTGATTCTTTTATATGCATATAAAAAATTATGCTAAAGGAAATAATGCACAATATCACGGTAAAAGAAAACTCTACACCAAATATTTAAATTGGGTGGACAAATGTTTCTTGACGTGCAATTGCAGAGATTGATTTTCTCAAAATAACTGTGATCCATTTAAAAAATTGATCTCTCCCAATAAATATTTTTCCATATATGTACAGCTGATATTCGAACCTATAACCAAATAATTTAGAAGTTAAAGTGTTTATTACTTGCGTTACATTATATTGGTAAGTGTACTTTTATTTTAAGTAATTAACTTTTAAAATGCTAATTATTTGTTCTGCATCTTGTGAACCTTAATTTGTTTTCTTGTTTTGATTTTGATGTGGACCATAATTAACAAAACCAAGCTATAAAAAGTAGATGCAATAAAACTGACAAAATGCTTTCTCTAGATCCTCCATCTAAGATGGAATGGTGCATATAAATGTAAGTTCAATGCAGGCCCTGTGTACACAAGTATAGTTATTTCGTATATCTTGTATTTTGTCATTTCTATTGATACATGTAAAAAAAATCATAATGTCATTTTGGAGTTATTCAATGTTAGGCTATTCCCTAAACTCCTTTACCAAAAATAGATTTGGGTCAAAGGGAAAGGACAAAGAAAGGAATTACTACTTTGTCATCATAATGACATTGTTGCAAGATTCTAAAATTTAATTATGAAAGAATGGAACTAGTTTACTCTTATTAAGCACGAGAGGAATATGACATCTTTATCTATTTATTAGTATTATTCAATAAGTATTATTCAATAAGTTATCAATGTTTTTTCCAAATTTTTATCTACCAAAGAAAAAAGTATTATTCAATAAGTTATCAATGAAGTTAGATCCTGTGATTGGATGCACAATTATAGGAATTTTGGAGCTAGAATTGTGGACCTATTTAATAAAAAATAAAAATCAAGATTATTAGAATTCAAATCTTAATCCAATTTTTGCATACAAAAGTCTTGTGGATTTTAAAAGATTGTGCATGATTTTAATGACTTTTAGGATTTTAAAAGACTATTAAGATTTTTCAATGGATTTATATGGTAAGATTTTATAGGATTTGGAAGACTTTATGGATTTATTGGATTTTAAAACACATTGAATTTTAAATTAAATGTAGCAATTTTGTTTAAAAAAATCCCAAATTTTTCTCTTTTTTGTTATCAGTAATGATTTTTTTTTTATCAAAGATGAAGTCATGGAGGTTCACTATCGGTACTCCCTGTTTTGACGGTGGAAGAAGGCATAAACATGATTCACAATGGGTATTTAATAGATTTTTTTATCGATGATGGGAATACTAATATAAATGTGACACTATCTATGGTAGCGGGCCAACCATGAGGAGGAAACATGATAGAGAGGTAGGGAGAAAATAAGCGATTATAAAAAACATGAGATAATCAGAAAACATGAAATAGAAACACGAGGGAAGGTGAAAGAAATAAAAAAAAAATGAGAATCCATCGAAATCTCATGATATGAGGAAAAACTTTTTGCAGCTCAAAATTCACTAAAAAGTCCATCAAAATCCATTAAAATCCTATTTTTTAAACAATTCATTGAAATTAGAAAACTTTTGAATACCACAAGACTTTTTGTAAGTCGTAAAGAGTCTTGATTGAATACCACTAGACTTTTTTAAAGTCTTTTAAAATTCTAATTGAATACCACATGATTTTGTCATCATAAAAAAGTCTTTTAAAATCCATTGAAATCCTAATTGAATACACCCCTAAGTCTATGTAAATGATGCTACAATTTTGCGGTCACAATCAGGGGGTTCGAAACAATTTGAAGGCCCTGCACTAATTTTAAAATTGAAGTCCTAATAAAAAAAACTTAAGTTATTCATGTACACTTTAGTTAGTGTGTATTTTTAATAGGTGGGTGGGAGGAAGTGCTCCCCGTTTTTCATTTTACACCTCTGAGACTCTCTCTCTATTTCCTTCCCTTTTCGTCTTCGTTATAGGACTCTATAGCTGCTCCGACCCATGAACAAAAAATAGTTGTTAGTTCTTTATTTTATTTTTTTAATGAATATCAATAAAATTCTCATGCTTAGTTCTCATTATCATCTACAGACACTTTTCATCATGGAGATCAATTTTCTTCGTGTTAGATAAAATTTTGAATAATTGAATTCCCGTGATGAAATATTAAATATAATTTTAATTTTATTTGAATTTATTTTACAATAAATCAGCAATGAAAATATGTCATGTAATTGAATTATTGGATAATGGATACATGTCTAAATAAATTTTAGCCGAAGTGTTCACCTAATTTTTATATAGAAAATATATGTATTTAATTACGGATTAAATAAGTTTGTTGTCCTTAAAAATATTGCGAATTTTGAATTTATTTTCGCATAATAAAAATGAGAAGTTTTCATCCTCTCAAAATCTTCAATTTTTTGTTCCTAATGAACATAATTTTTTCTTTAAAATAAAATGTATTTACGTAGAACTTATAACTTTGTATAAGCTTAGTTGTTAATAAAACATAGAACATAACTTATATATCCAATTAATTTAGTTGTATATATCCAACCATCCAACAAATAAGTAAGTGGGAAACCAAGTGGGTTAGAGAATATTTTTTTTTTTAATAATGGGTTTGATAAGATTAAATTGAATGCAACGTAAGTAAGCCCTCTAATTGAATGCCAACGAAGTGGGTTGGAGAAGATTTTTTTTAATTTTTTTTTTTAATAATGTGTTAAAGAAGATTCAATTGAATGCCTATGTAAGCAAGCTCTCCAATTGAATGCCAACAAAGTGGGCCAGAGAAGTTTTTTTTTTAATAATGCGTTAGAGAAGATTCAATTGTTTTAAAAAAAAACCTTTAAATTTTTTTGTAATTGTTTTTTTAAAATCTTTTTTTGAGAAGATTTTTTTTTTTTTATGTTTTACATCCTTTTTTGAGATTTTTTTTTTTTATAAAATAATGAGTTACAGAATTTTCAATTGAATGTCACCAAAGCGGGTGTGGTTATGGTGCATAAGCCTAAACTTATGCACCATGCATAAACTTGCTTCCTACGCCCACCATATTTGCTTCCTATACCAAAAGTCAACCAAAGTTCAGCCCAAGCCCAAAATTAGGCAATCCATTACTCGCGCGCCCCCCATATACTACCCCATTACTTGCGCACCCCCCTTTTGCTTAGCGCACCCCCCAGTTTTTTTTCTTTTTGCGCGCCCCCCCCTTTTGCTTAGCGCACCCCCCAGTTTTTTTTTCCTTTTTCTCCTAGATTTCTTGTGAGCCCCCAATTTTTTTTTCCTCCCCTAGATTTCTAGCGCGCCCCCAATTTTTTTCTCTCCTCCAAACTTCTAGCGCACCCCTCCCCCAAATTTCTAGCGCGCCCCCCGTTTCCAATTAAATAATAATTTTTGTTCTTTTGAAGTATATATTATAAAAATCCATTTTTAATTAATTTTCGTCATACACTCCCTCGAAGCCCAACATAATAACGAATGGTTCATGTATATATAAAGCATATTTGTCAAACATACAATTTAATTTTAAGTTTTATCAATCATAATCACAATATAAATAAAATTTCATACATTAATTACATATATATATATATATATATATCGATTTTTCTTTACAATAAAAAAATGATCGAATCCAATATCTCATGCATACTATCCAAATTTTTTTCAACTAAACTAACCCTAATTGCTTTATATGATTTTTTGCTTTATGTAGCATGGTTTTGTAAAATGGTTATGTGATGTTTTACTTAATAACAATGGTTTCAATATATAACATCTTGGCACTAATGCCCATATGAAACCATTTAACTAAAATAATGGTTTCAGAGTATAACGCTATGAAACCATTTAACTAGACTAATGGTTTCAGTGTATAACATCTTGAAACCAAATAACAAGACTAATGGTTTCAGTGTATAACGCTATGAAACCATTTAACTAGAATAATGGTTTCAGTGTATAATAGTATGAAACCATTTAACTAGACAAATGGTTTTAGTGTATAACATCTTGAAACCAATTAAAATGACTAATGGTTTCAAAGTATAACATCTTGACACTAATGCTCATATAAAACCATTTAACTATAATAATGGTTTCGGTGTATAACAATATCAAACCATTTAACTAGACAAATGGTTTCAGTGTATAACATCTTGAAACCAATTAACAAGACTAATTGTTTCAGTGTATAACATCTTGACACTAATGCTAATATAAAACCATTTAACTATAATAATGGTTTCGGTGTATAACGCCATGAAACCATTTAACTAAACTAATGGTTTCAGTGTATAACTGTATGAAACCATTTTTGCTGTGGAATGGTTTCAAAGAGTTGTTCTCCAAAAACATATTTAACCCTTAATAAAATTTGTGAAATAAATTTAAATTTTTAAGACGATATAAAACCGAAGAGAGTGAGGTATCCCCAACCGTTCCAAATAATTCAAAATACCCTAAATAAAATTTTGGGAAAATTTTATTAATATCTTATATTTATAAAAGCATATTTACCTCATTTAATTAACTAAAAATAGTTCCAGGTCTCAGAAAAATACCAAACTGGTCCCAAAATTCTCAGAAAATTATTTACTATTTTTATGTAAAAATAATAAAAACATTTGGAGTCTCCTTGGCACCGCACGCGCCCCCACGCGCCGCCAGTGAGAGTGGGTGTGGACGTGCGTCACTGTTCATCATCTTCCTTACCCATTTTCTGCAGAAACGGGTCACGACGACCCGGTTCGTCGACCCGGTTTGTTCTCCCTTAATAATCAACGAAACTCGACGTTCTTTATACCGTTTTGATCGTCGTTCGATTTTATGAATGTTTCCGGTATTAGTTTTCGAAATCGGTGATCGAATCGCATGTAAAATGTGGCCGAAATTGAGCAAGCAAAAATAGAAAGTTCTTCGATTATGATTATTACATGTGTAAAATCATCTGATGGCTGTGAATGACTTATGCACCATACATAAGAAAAGGCTTATGCATATTAACTTTTGCCCACCTAAGCAAGTTCTCTAATTAAATGACAACCAAGCATTTCTATGAGAATGCACAAGAGAGCTCCGTGGAAATCTCGCTATGTATATAATAGAGATATATTTATTTTATTATTTATTAGTAATTATGGTGGTAGTGAAAAATGATCGATTGTTGGAGTTCAATATCAACCGTCATGGATCCACCAGAGCTCTACCCCAACCACCATGGTCCGGCAGAGATCTACCTCCATCTCCATCTGACCACCATCAACCACTACCAATAGTAGGTGTCAAATGGTGTCCCATATACATAAAAAATATGTGGGGTGTCTATGCATAAATATTGAAATTGCAATACATGGTGTTATTATAAGCTATAAAAGTAGATGAATTCTTTTTTCGTTTTTTTTTTAATGGCTATAAAAGTAGATGAATAATACATCCAAATGAAGCAAGGGACCATATAGAAGTAGAAACACACAACTAAGATCAATATCACGCGGTGATGGCATGGCAATGACAATACATTAGGTAGTTGTATTTGCATATGATGTCCAAGGACATGTTCATGTGCCCTCACTATATCATTGAATCATTCAAACATTTTATTTTTAATTAATGTAAAACATATTTATATGGTCCATTCCCATGCCCTACTGTTAGGAAAACGACATTATGTAATTCATCTGACTTAGGTAAACTTTGTTGAATTTTTTAATCACCATGACATAAAGTTTTTCTGTCAAAAATTATATAAAGTTTCTCAATCACCGCAGACCAAGGAAGGTACAAAATAACATGTATTCATGTGACTCTTGCAAGCAAAGCAAAATCCCCAAAACAAAGGTTTTATTTTTGTGTGTAAATATAAATGTAAAGCTCCACTTTCATTCCATTACGAGCTATACATGTGCCCTCTAAACATTAAATTATTTGTATCATTAAATGCTATATTTCTATTTTTAGGTAGCTTAACATGTGTCCTTAGGCACAAGTTAACATGACCCTAATCATAATTGCTGCTTATAGAAAGAAAAAAATCTTGTACCAAAAAAAAAATTAAAAAAATCAAGTACATGTAATCGCAACTCAATTGGTAGGGACATTATGACACTGTGTTTTGGACTGGACTAAAGTTCGCAGTGCTAAACAAGCCCAATACATCCAATGCTCCACGATGGCTACCGTATTCATATTAAGGCACATCGTACCTTTGTTTTTGATATTTAAAAACAATTTTCGAAAATTATGCCACTGAAGAAATTATTAGGTTGAGTCGCGGGTCGGTACATTTTATTTAAGAAGTTTGGTGGGCCTACCCAAAATTGTGCAAGACAGACGATCAACCACGAAGTCTCAGGATAAAATAGTTCAGTTCAACTGTATATCAATTGATTACTGGACTCTATAAATTAATCAGACAAGGAATATACTTTTGATAGTAGTATAAATACCACTCATATTGATACTGCGATCAATCAATAATGGCACTGAGACCACCTGAATTTCTGAAACAAAGAAAAGAAATCTTTGAAATGAAGAGACTAGAGAGAGAACAAAAATAATTCAAATGGCGGAATTCTAGAATAAAAATTCTGAGAAGAGAACTTCTTTTTTTATAGAGGGTCACGAGAACAACAGAGTGAAATAAGAGAGTCACGAGAACTTCTTTGTAAGATAATTTCAAATAAGTCTCTAATTTTGTAAATATCTCAAAATAATATCTCTGATTTTATTAATATATCAAGTTAGTCCTTATTTTTTAATTATTGTTATTAATTTAGTCTCTATATATTTGTAAAATGACTAATATACATAAAATTTAGTAAAGTGAGAGACGTTTTTAAAATATTTACAAAATCAAGAACCTATTTGAAAAAGCTCCCTATAAATAAGGATCAATATATTTATAGTTTAAATACTATGATGAATGCATCATACTACAACATTAGAAATGTTGTCACTTATTAGAAATGTGTCCACTTATTAGCTAATATCATGAGTCATAATCAATAATAATGTTGAAAAGCTATCCTTTTCTCCGATGTTCAATAATTGAAAATTGAAATCTAAATTGATATAAAGCATAACAAAATTGACATGAATTGATCATACTACTTTTGAAATTTGTTCTCTTCAACTTTTGTTCTTTGACAA
This sequence comes from Trifolium pratense, assembly GCF_020283565.1. Lineage (NCBI taxonomy): Eukaryota > Viridiplantae > Streptophyta > Magnoliopsida > Fabales > Fabaceae > Trifolium > Trifolium pratense. The sequence goes on from NC_060063.1 coordinate 28,620,986, forward strand.
CCTGTTCTTCCTTTGTTTGAAGGTTGGGTATCTTTCATTCTTTGGCATGTGAAGTGCTACGAAAGGTACAATTGGTTCCTTTAATAAATCCAAAACCAATAATAATAGTATCAATTGAAAGACAAACAGGTCATGTGTTTGATTAATCATGTCAAAACTATATTTGTGTGTATTACTGTTCATCATTTCGTGGCATTATAAGATGACACGATTTTCTTATCATTAATTTATGAAAACGTTACGAAACAGGATAAATGAGGTGCCTTCAACTCCAACACTTCCATTATTTACAAGACAAAAAAGGTCCATGATTCCATATAGGGTTATATACTGTCCTTAGTATACATTACATTTTTATATCTCGATATAAATACGAAGTTTTCATCTCTGTTAGCGATTACTAATCTCTGTCGAAAAATTTGTAAGATACATAAGATAAATTCTTTCTTTCAAATCGAATTCATTTCAAATTTAAGAGCCGAAAATTGAACCCATTACCACTTTTTTTTTTTTAACCAAGTTATCGTTGGTTATTCATCATTTCTTTAATAACACTTCCAATGGATAGTAAAAATTTCAATGTATAGTAAAAATTGTGATAAAAGAAATTTGATCGGCTTAGTAAAGATTTTTAAGTGAGGCCAACCTTTATTCCTTTGCTTAGCATTTAATATAGTTCCTCTTTTATGAGTGATAAGTGATACCAAACCGCGGCGCCTCACAATTTTTATACTTTCACTCCTACGAATAAAAATAATTTTTTTGAAACACCTGATAAAATATTTTTGAAACACTTAATTTATCTTTTTCGGTATACAAAAGTTTCCAATCTTTCACCGGAACACTCATAAAAGAGGTTCCGGTTTGTTATCACTCATAATCACACCAAGCATAAAAAATCTAAGTGATACACCGCGGCGCCTCACACTTTTGGCAAAATGCTGAGTAAATCCTAGGACCCATTAGTTGCCTTGCGTGGCGCCTAGCTCGCATTTTTAACATAATCACACCAAATATAATAAAAAAATAAAAAAATGAGAGATTTTAAGGCATATACAACAACACGATAATTACATTGTAAAGGGTGAAATGAATATACTAGCATTTGGTAGTTTTAGAAAATAAGAACTTATAGTACTCAAGATTCCAATTTCCAAACATTTCACTTTGGAAAGTAAAGTATCATACTTTTAGGCCTTTGTTTTTTCACTGCATGATCAACAAAAATAGGAATAGAAGATACAATCAAACAAGAGAGTCCCAATAATACTGCACACACAGAAATCTGACTCTAAGTCCTAAATATGTAAGTATGTGTCATGTGTGATGGGTACACGTATCTAAATAGCCTTAAAAAACATGTCACTATAAATAAATAAACCTCACAAAAATACACGCACTCTCACGTCTTCTTCATTGTTTCTTTTGTCCATTTCTCTATTTCTCTCGTCACGAGCCAGCAAACTCTATCACTTACCTGCCAATGTTTTTTATATGAAAAAAATATGTTTATGAAAGTTGGATCTAGTATATAGACCTTACACATGTGTACAGTGCACTTGGCCTGTTATTTTAATTGGCTAATTAGTTAATTACTAACAAAATCATCACATTGAAAATGAGATTTATTAAAGCTCAAGTTTTTACAAATTATATAAACAAATAGATCAACATATAGTTTCTTCAACTACAATTTTAATATTTTTTTTCTCGTATTAAATTGCAAAATAAAACTTTCCGCATAATTTTACTTCAAAAATTTTCCTTGTATTAAAATTTTAGTCAAATGGATCTCGAAACTTACTAGAATTAGATCAAATGAACTTCATATCTAATTAGAGCAAATGAAACTTACTAAAAAGAGTATAAATTCTTATTAATTAGATCAATATATATATCCTTGACAAAAAAAAAAATCAATATTGTCCGTAAAATACCTCACTTGGGGTTGGTCGAGTGGTGTTGGTTTGGGCCCTTGGAGTATGCTCCTCTCAAGGTCTCAGGTTCGATTCCCACTGGTGCCAATTTCGGTAGGCTAAGTCCATACAGAGCAAAAAAAACTCTGGCTTTAAATGGGGCCCCCGCAAGTGGGCGGTGGGATTGGTCCCCTTGGATTAGTCGGTCCTAAGGCCGGATACCAAGTTTTAAAAAAAAAAAAAATTGTCTGTAAAATCCTAGCTCAATTGGCAGAAATGTCAAAATTGCTAGTGTCGAATGTCAGGACCGGAGTCCGAATCCTGATCACTCCACTTTGTGTATGTGAGTTTTCAAAGGCTTTATCATTCGTCTATCAACCAAAAAAAAATCAATATTTCTTTTTTTTCTTTCTTCACTTTAATTTAGAATTATACACACATTTTTATGAAATATTTACGAGTCTTAAATTAAGACTATTAAATTATAATTCTTTAGGACTACTAGAATTATACACACATATTTATAAAATATTTATGAGTCTTAATTGTAATTCTTTAGGACTACTTAGATTTTGTTTTTCTTAGTCATTTATTTAATTACTCCCTCCGTCCCAAAAAGAATGACTCAGTTGACCGAAACACGCATGCCAATGCATAATTTTGGCGACTAATATCTTTAATTGTATAATAGTAAAAATTATAAAAAATTGATATTTTGAAAATACTCATCGAGACGAATCTAACAACATCTTATATGTTAATATTTATTTTTATTTATTAGTAGAAAAATATGGTCAAAACAATATATATGAATAGTGCATATATTCAAAATGGGTCATTCTTTTTGGGACGGAGGGAGTACCTTTTACTTTACTTTACTTTTCTTATTCATTCCCACCAACAATGATCCTAACACAAACAAAAAGAAAACCAACATCATGTCTTATGTCTCAATCAATCTTACCATCCCAATCCAATTGTTGTTCATAATAATTTCCCTCTCAACCAAACTCATCTTTTTCTCTCCAATTCCTCTTCTCATCTCTCCTTCCATTTCTCACCACAATCTTTACTTAACCATAAACCACACATCACATTCAAGTAACAAACCAAACCAAACCAAACCATAAAAAAACAACCTCTTTTTGTGTTATACTTCACCTTAAAATATTATTCAGAACCTTTCATCTTTATTTAGCACCAACCCATCATTGATTTTTAGTTACTTAACTCAAATGACTCGCCTTTTTCGATCAAAATCATGTGGTGTAACAGGTTTCAATGTCTCTGAATTCAACACTGTTACACAAGAAACCAACAACAAAGACAAAGAAGAAGAATTTCAAAGTGTTAGTGATGACAATGACAATGATGATGAAGATTATGATGATGATGACAAATATTCCAGGGAATTCACAAAAGGGTCTAACAATAATAATCAAAAGATTCAAAACCAGTTTGCAATATTGGATATTGTTGTTGCTGCTCTTAAGAAATCAATTGTAACTTGCAGTGTTGAAAGGGAAGATGTTTCTTCTTTGGATATTAGCTGGCCAACAGAAGTGAGACACGTGTCACATGTTACTTTTGATAGATTCAATGGTTTTCTTGGTTTGCCTTCTGAGTTTCAGCCAGAAGTTCCTACAAGGGTACCTAGTGCCAGGTATGTAATTTGGTTCAATTTTGTTTAGATTTTTGGATTTATGTTTTGTTTCAATTTTGTGTTGATTTTTTAATTTATGTTTTGTGTCAATTTTTTTAGTATAATTAGATGCAATGCAGATCTCTCTACCTGTCAAGAGAAATTTTTCTGTAATTTTTTTTTTTAATTTAAAAGATTTTAAAATAGAGAAAAAAAAGTAATCATATATGTTTAGTGTTTGTTTGTGTCTATGCTTTATAGAGAAATTTTGGATGATTTATCTTTTCTGAGTGTTGTAGTTGTTAAAGCAAAAAAATTTATGAGGATGTGATTGAAACTTGAAAGATTCTCTTGAAATTATGTAAACTTTCCCCTTAAGAAAATTTTGGCTTTTTATGAATTAGGTTGATTTGAGTTAAAAGTTAACTCAATTTGTAGTTGATTGATACTATCAAAATGCTGATTTGTTCTAGTAGGTTACTTTAATTAACTTGTGAATCTACCACACTTTATTGTACTTGAAATGCTAGAGTGGTTAAACTGATGTGGAGAGTAACAGGGTTATATTTGTGCAATTAATAGTCGTAAGAAACTCGGACATCTTAAGTAAGTGGTCAGTGGTTTGAATTCTGACTCTTGTGTATGAAAAACACGATTAAATGGGAATCAGATACTATTAAACAGTGGTAGATACTTCGTACCTGTAACCTGGTTACCAAAAGACATTGTAAAGTTGTGTTACTTTCAAGTTTGCAATTAAAGAAGAAAAAAAAAAAACTCATGTGTCCGAATTGTGGCTGCAATAACAGATAGTCTTTGATTGATCATGTTGTTTTGGTTGTGAATCTCTTCACTAATTTATACTCTTCTATGTTCCGGTATTTCTTTGATTTTGTTCTAATGTCGTCTTTAAATCGTGCAGTGTGAAGGTATTTGGCGTTTCTGCAAAATCTATGCAGTGTTCTTATGATGATAGAGGGAACAGTGTTCCGACAATTCTGCTGAGGATGCAAAAGCAATTGTATTCTGAGGGAGGCCTTAAAGTATGTTTAGTTTATGTTGAATTATTTGTCAAATTTCATGTTAATTACTTGTGAATTTTAAGGTCTAATTTCATGTATTCCATCGATGAAGGCAGAAGGAATATTCCGTATTACCGGTGAGAATAGCCAAGAAACGTTTGTTAGAGATCAGTTAAACAAAGGTGTTGTGCCAAATGGAATCGATGTTCATTGTTTATCCGGCTTGATGAAGGTATTTGAAACTGTTTAGATAAATAGCTTAATGAAGCACTTATAGCAAAAGTGTTTATCGTATAAGTGCTTTTCTTGCAGGCTTGGTTTAGAGAGCTTCCGACTGGAGTACTTGATTCGCTCACACCAGACCAAGTGATGAAATGCAACACAGAAGAAGATTGCACTAACCTTGTGAAATTACTTCCTGCAACAGAAGCTGCGCTTCTTGATTGGGCAATCAATTTGATGGCTGATGTTGTTGAAAATGAACAATTTAACAAAATGAACGCGCGCAATGTAGCTATGGTTTTCGCGCCCAACATGACACAGGTTTGTTGACAATATCATAAGAAAATTCAAGTTGTTTTTTGACATCTGATTTTTTTGTACAATTAGCATGGCATAACAGTGAACAATAATAAGCGGTTTCTAAATCTCGGATGTGTAATATGTTTGGTTTTGCGGTGACTAAAATTGATTTTGAACGAACGAAATACTTCGTACAAAAGTGTGTTTTAATTTTGAGGCTAAAAATCAATTTTAGAGGTAAAAGTTTCAAATTCTAGCTTTAAGATAGAATCAATTCTGGAGACGGAATCAATTCTACTTCAAAATATGTAAACGTGTCAAAATCAGTTCTACACCTTTTGGAATCAATTTTTCGTACTCGGAAAGTGGAACCGAACATACATAGACTAAGAAACAAACTTTCTTGTGTAATGCAGATGGCAGACCCTTTAACTGCATTGATTCATGCCGTACAAGTTATGAACTTCTTAAAGACATTGATTTTGAAGATGCTTCGAGAAAGAGAAGAATCAATTGATAATGCGAGATCGCTCTCACATAGCATGGATTTTACCTCCTGCAAAGATGAATTTCCTCCTTTCAACTTCAACAGAGAGGAGTCATCATGTGAACAAACTGAGGATGATTGTGACATAAAGTCATCAACTAGCAAAAGAAAATTCTCAAGAACTTCTACCTTAGGAAGAATAGAATGGAACGTGGAGAAACTTCGGAGCTCCGAGGAAAACAGAAATCAAGACGAGGTATTCAAATCTTTTTCAGCTGATAGTGCAACTCCAAGATATGAGAGTGGTCCATTAGAACATAGTTATAGTTATAAACGTAGATATGACAGCGAACATTGGTTACGATTGAGGAATGGCGTGCGCAAGTTATGCAGGCATCCGGTTTTTCAATTAAGTAAACCATCTAAGAAGTCTACAAGTCTCGGTATTGTAAATACTAGCGATGGAGGAGGAGAAACTTGGGCTTGAAAATGCATGTCTACAAGGTTTTTAAAAAAACAGTCCGTAATGTTTTGTGATCGCAACGTAATGATATTTTTAATGTCTGCCTAACAGGACCTTGACTACAATTGCAGCCGCATCAGCTGTATTTGGTCGTAGTTTTGCGCGATTTTAAGAATTTTTAGCTTGACCGCAATTAGAACCTTGTTTAAGCATGCCTTGTAGGTTATGTGTGTGGAATTGTATTTAGCATAAGAATAGTTTAAGTTGTAACATGCTGCTTGGTTTTTTAGAATGTAAGTTCATGAGATGTTTGAAAATGTTAACAAAGGTTCTCTTGCAAATGATTATTCAATAGAAATCTTAGTTTCTGCCTTCAAAGATTTAGCTTCAATTATGTTTAGTATTGTGTGGATATAAATAGCAGAACACCGTCCTTAATCCTTAACAATATTTTTATGATTGAAGCCCTACATTATCTAAGGTTATGTTCCCCTTTTTTTCAATCTTCTGTATTTATTTACTAAATATAGAAAATCAGTTCTACAAACACCTCACGAATAGCAAATATCTCATGACAGGAATCATTGATCCGCTTGGAAGAGGGTGAGTTGTCTTGGGCCCAGGATGTAAATGGGCGACCAGTGTTGTGGATCTCTTGGTCCAGTTCAGAACACTAGTTTTTTTCTTTATGATTTTCTAAATATTTTCTTTGCAAATATTATAAGGGTAACTAACTGTTTAGCATTTTCCATATTATAATCCTAACCTTTGTTTTTTTTGACAATATAATCATAAGTTCATAACCTTTTATTATTGAAACTCTAGCCATTTTCTCATTCCCATCTTGTTCTCATCTCAATATATTTCAATTGTTAACATATAGAATAACATGGTTTATTCGGTTAGAACCTAGAAAAAGATACAACCACTACACTATAAGAAAAAGCATATTTGCTTATACTGGTTATTTTGTTCCAGCAGCAGCATATCTTATATCCTTTTCTCTGCATTCATAATTTCAATCTAATGAAGTTCCATCTTGTAATTGAAAAAAAGTTGTGGAACACATGTCGATAATAAGACATACAGAATAAATACGAAGTTTTCATCGCCATTAGGCATGACTAATTCTCGTCGGAAAATCTGTAAAACATATAAGATGAATTCTTCACTTTCAACTGAATTCATTTCATACTAGCTAAATATTAAACCCATAACCACTTGTTTAAGGAATTTAAAATTCTTACTAGTTCGACCAAATTATTGTTAGTTATTCTTCGTTTCCAATGGATAGTAAAAATTGTGATAAGAAGAAATTTGATTGGCTTAGTAAAGATTTTTAAGTGAGGCCAACCTTTTTCATTTGCATAGCATTGATAGTTCCCTTGATGAGTGATAACAAATCGGAACATTTTTTATGAGTGTTCTGGTGAAAGATTGAAAACTTTTATATACCGGATCAGAATTCAGAAATATTTTATCACATATTTCGGTTTGCAATTTTGGTTACCGGAAATTTTTTACATACTGAAATGTTTTTAGGGTTAAAGTCAAATAATAAAAAAGATAAAATTAGTAATTATTTTTATTTATAGGGGCAAATGTATAAATATGGGAGTGAGAGATAAAATTTTCCACTATAAAAATTGTTTTAGACATTTAACCATGTTGGGCTGACCCTGTAGTGGGATGAGTGATTATGTGATGTCTGAGACATATGTGTTATCATTCTTTGTAATTCTTGAGTAGATTATTGTATGGTGATACATGTAGGGGTTGATGGCAATGTAAGTCTCACATTGCTAATGAAAGAAAAAAAGGTCAAGAAAATTATATTTGAGAAGTCCCACAACGGTCGTGCTTTTTTATCCGGTTTTGGAGTTTCCACGTTATATTCCGAAATTACCAAATGCTACTTAGAAAGCGAGTGTGTAAATAGCAAAAATTTGAGAAAAAATCACATTATATTCCGAAATTACCCCTCTCGCTACCTAGAAAGCGAACTTTTTCCCCCAAATTTATGTTATTTACACACTCGTTTTCTAAGTAGCGAGAGGAGTAATTTCTGAATATCAGGAGGTTCGCAAGTATGCCGGAGGGTGCGAAAAGTTAAACTAAAAAATTAAAATTCTTAGTGTATAGACCTTACACATGTGTACAGTGTACAATTGGCTAATTATTTACTAACAACATACTCACATTGAAAATGAGGTTCAGGTTTTTACAAATTATAAAAACAAATTAAATAATTTTTTAATACATTTTTAATAAAAGGCTCAAGTTGTTGATTTATCATAATAAAATAATTTTTCTAAATAGTTTATGACTAAAATTTTACAATTAAAGATGAATAAAAGAAGTGTTCGCGATTCGAATATTAATTCTTACATATAAAATGTGATGTTTCTTTTTTGACTTAAAAATATGATGTTTCTATATAAAGTTCACATAGAGCAAAATAAATTATTTATGTGAGCTAAGAGAAACTGTCTATAAATAAAGATTTTCATAAGAGGAGCTAGTATAAATACTTTATCATGTGCCGCAGTTTTTAAATTCTCAAAAAAAAAATAAAAATTAAAACTATAATAAATAGATGAAAACTTTTGAAATAAATAATTTTTCAAAAAATATAACAAATAGATCAAAATTTAGTTTCTATCATTTTTTTCTTTTTGTTTTTTCGTGTTGTCGTCGTCTAAGTGCGGCGTTGTGGTGGTCGTCGTCATGTGCGACATTATTTGATTTCTCGTATTGTTGTGGTGTTCAGCTATTCCTATTGAAAGATCAATTTCAGTCAATTGCAAATTCAATCAATGATTTGGGCATCAACGTTGCAGATCCGGAAGCATGGATATTTCGATCACTTTAATTTTACCATATTATGTAGTAGACAATTTGTCGTTGTATGCTATTAACTTGGATGCTGTCAGTTTGTTCGCAGATTCATTACGTTTTTAGCAAAGTTGAATATGTGATTGTATTTCATGTATTCTATCAATTTGAATGAATGAATATCATTTTATTTTTGTCAAAAAAAAATTAGTTTCTACAACTACAATTTTAATATTTTTTCCTCGTATTAAATTGCAATATAAAACTTACCGCATAATTTTACTTCAAGAGTTTTCCTTATAAGAATAGTTTAGTCAAAAAGATCTCGAAACTCAATAGAATTAGTATAAGAGATTCATTTGTCAAAAAAAAATTAGTTTCTACAACTACAATTTTAATATTTTTTCCTCGTATTAAATTGCAATATAAAACTTACCGCATAATTTTACTTCAAGAGTTTTCCTTATAAGAATAGTTTAGTCAAAAAGATCTCGAAACTCAATAGAATTTCTATAAGAGATTCATTTATCAATGGGAATCCATCTTATTCTTTTTATATAAGAGATTCATTTAATAATTAATATATTTAATTTATATTATATTAGAACTTCGACTCGTGCGGTGCACGGGTCTAATTAGATTAATATGTAATAAAAAGATTGTAATATTAATAGGTATTTTAAAAAAAAACTTTATTGTAAACAAAGAATGCGAGTTTGATTCCCACGGTAGACAAATTTATTTATTTTTTAAAATTTAAAACTGCAATAAAAAGATAGGGAAAATGAGCGAAAAATATATTAGGTTTATGATTAATGTATCAGAATAAGCTTAGAATATATAAGAAAAGATTATAAATGCATTTAATATTAGGTTAACAAAATTACACTGCGGGTCATTTATCTTATTTTTTTGTAACACTTTGATCCTTTATCTTTTTTTTTTTAACATTTTGGTCCTTTATCTTTTATTTGTAACACTTTGGTCCTTTATCTTTTTTATTTGTAACACTTTAGTCCTTTTTTTTTGTAACACTTTGGTTTTTATCTTATTTATTTATAAAACCGATTTGACAAATTAATTTTTTTATATAAAACTGCAATAAAAAAAGAGGGAAAATGATTAGGTTTAGGTTAGCTTATCAGAATAAGCTTAGAATATAAGAGATAAGAGAAGATTATAAATGCATTTAATATTAGGTTAACATATTAGGATTTTTAACTTTAATCACAATTGAAGCACATGCTCTAGTGGTTGAAAAACTTTATTGTAAGCAAAGGATGCGGGTTTGATTCCCACTGTATACAAATTAATTTTTTTTAATATAAAACCGCAATAAAAAAGAGGGAAAATTATTAGGTTTAGAGTTAGCTTATCAAAATAAGCTTAGAATCTATAATATGTAATAAGCCAGACTTATTTGTCTTTCTCTCTCCTCTCCTCATTCAACCTCATTCCTCACATTTAATGTTGATATACATTCAATAGTTGTCCAATTACTTTGAAAAATGACCATAATTACTTTGAAAAATAATAGCTGTCCAATTTTTTCCATAAACATTCAATATAGCTGTCCAATTTTTTCCATAAACATTCAATTTTTTTATAATAAAATGGAATATGCCTTATATTCTTTTTTTTAAAACGGTAATATTCTAATATGTCTTATTTCAAAAAGGAATGAAATATGCCTTATATTAAATTGCCTACTTAAAAAGGAAATAATTCATAATGAAATAATTCTAATTAATTAAAATATTCGATTTAAAAATAATAATAAAAATATTTCATTTATTATTATTTCAACTTCAAATATTTTGTTTTTTGACTAACTTCAAATAATTTTAAAAACCAATTTTTATTTATTTATTTATTTTTGTGGATGAAATGATTTAAACAAAATGAAAAAACGTGAAAATAATATTTTATATTTTTTTAAATGAATCATGGCTTGACCAAAAAAAAAAAAGAATCATGGAATTTTCTTTTTTGAAAAAGATGTGATAATATATGAATGTTTTTTATTGTTGATGAATCATGTAATTTATTATTTTGACTAATTGGTCATATTTGTTATTAATGATTTTAATTTCATATTAAAGACAAAATTATTCATATCTCCATTTTTTTCTCTATATATATATGATCTTTGTGTGAATACTACAACTCACAATTTTTCAAATCTTTTCTTTTGGTTATTTCTCTTAGTTATTTTCATTGTTATTTATTTACTTGAATTACTTGAATTTTTAAATTATTCTCTTTTTTATCAATCATATTTGTTGTCTTTATAATTTTCTTCAACTTTTTCTTCTTTATTCTATTATTTTGTTGATCATTCTCTCTTCTTCTATTTTTCAGGAATGTGATCATAAAGAAAGACATGAAACACAAGAAACAAAGTTGTTTTCATGGGAGAATGCAAGAATATTGAGAACATTTTGTGGGGCCTCAAATTAACTTCTTAATTTGGATGCTAATAGTGTTTATTCTTTTGCTTGATAGTGTAATAATCATATTAGCTGTCTTCATTGTTAATCATTTGTTGTAATGGGTTGAAGTACATCTTCCTGCATCTTATTTTGATTTTGCCTATCAAAAAAAAACTAAACGACATTTGTTGTCAAATATTAATTAATAAAATTATTTTTGTGTACATCGGTCAATTTCTGGCGTTTTTTTTTCTTTGGTGCCTTAAAAAAAGGTTTCCTCTTTAATATTTGATTGAAAGTTTTCTCTTTACATTCAACTACTCACTCCGTCCCATATTATAAGAGAAAAAAAATCGTTTTTTTATGTCCAAAATTATAAGCAAAAAACTTTTATCATTTTCAAGATTTACTTTTATTTATTCTCATCAAATTAAATACAAATTGCATTTAATTTACTCTCTCTTCTTTCCTCAATAATAAATAACCAATAAAAATTCTTTTTACATCTTCCCATGAAACTTATTTCAAGAAAAACACAAAAAATCATACTTCAAATCATCATATTCCACTTTTCTTAATAAGTGTGAATTTTTTTTTTTGCTTATATTATGGGATGGAGGGAGTATGATAGAAATTTGCATTTATTTTTTTTACAAAAATTTGCATATATAACAAGTTTTTTTTTTTCTAAAAAAACAAGTTTATTTTTCGGTACCAAAATATTATCACATATAACAAGCTAATTATTACTGACCACCATCATCTACGCGACATTTAATAGACCGAAACATGTGATTTACAATCAATTAATTCAATTGTATTAATCAATTTAGTCCATAAAACTACTAACAAAACACAATTTTAGTGTTGTTTTATAATTTCGAGATCCGAGTCATTTAAACATCTCCACTTCCACTTCAAATCATAAGGAACTTTTTTTAAAAAAAATAAAAAATAAAGAACCTTATTTTATTATTTTAAAACATGCTGTATTTTTTAATTTTATAAATAGACCAAATAACAAGTCATGAAAATTGACATGCAAAAAAAAAAAAAACTATACTTATTTATAATGCAACAAAAAAAAAATTGTACTACAGGCTATTTTGGCACTACCATATATATCATTATGTTGCACTAGCTTATTTGTACTACAAATATATTTTTAGCATATTTTCTATTAATTTCCATTAATAAGATTATTAAACCAATTAAAGCAAATACGTTTTTAGCACATTTTTAATGCAAATACATTTTTCATTTCTATATTCATAATATCAATTAATTGATTGATATTAATTAATTGATTCACTCATCAATAAAATAGAATGAATTAAAATCATATAAGGCAACAATTCAAAGAATTCTAATTCTAATAAATGTTTACTAGCTCATTTTCTTCAGCAAATAAAAAAAATGAATTTGAAATTGAAATATATTTATTTGGGCGTGAATTAGCCACACGTTTTGTTTAATAAAAATGGAAATATCAATCTCTATAATTATAGTAAATTCGAATTCAAAGAATAAAATAAAATCCTCTAAATAATTTTGTATTAATCTTTGACATAAAATAAAAAAAACTAATTAAAAGAAGTATTTATCTAAATGATTTTTTATATTGTAAGGAAAAGGTTTTTAATTTTTATATTGTAAATAAAAGCTTTTTAATAATTTTATTTTTTAAAAAACTATAGGTACATTAAATCGAAATATATTTTTTTAAAATGAAATATTTTTTATAAATAATTATAGCAACACTAATTTCTTTTTCTGAATACATTAAAAAAAATTGACCGTAGTAGTATATAATTATTGACCGTAGTATATTTAAAATAGTTGGAAAATATGGTAATGCAATATATTTTTGGAAATGTTAAATATAGAATGAACCTCATAAATTAAGGCAATTTCAAAAATTAAGGGATTAGTAAAAGTTTGGGGTGGTAAACGATTTCTCTGTCGTAAATTCATATTACTCATTTTAATTTTTAAATCTATTTTATATGTAGATCTATTTGGTAGAATGATGACGGACTCATCTAAGGCATGGGTTTAAGACATCGAAGAATAATTCTTTACATTTTTTAGTTTTGTTTGTCTTTTCAATTTGTTACTTTTACGTTTTGGAGATTTATGTTCAGTTGTTGCAATGTAATGTAATTTGATTTATGATGTAGACATATATAACTTTTTTTTAATTTCAATGTTTGTGTCGAATGCATTATTTATGATAATTTTTTATTACATAAGGTGGTTTTATTAATCAAGGCATAAGATATGCTAAAATCGGAACACTCGCACTGTCCAATAAAGTCATATAATAGAAAAGTAGAAAGAAGAAGAGGATCTCATCACAGTACATCGTGTTCCTGGAGTTAAACAACAACAACCCCAAGTCTCTTAAAAACTCAAAATTAGAAAAATTATGTCGCGCAATTAAATTAGTGTAGACTATTAATGTGTACGATTAAATAATAAAAAATTATGTCCGCAATTTGTGACTAATTTTTTGGGTCATGTTAATTCTTAGAGTACATGTTAAAGAATCCAAATATCAAAATATTCTCTTCAATTTTGTGCATTTTTTTATATAATAAATTTTTCTGCATTTTATTTATGAAAATTTAAACTTGAATTAACCGCATGAATTTTAATAAAATATTTTTTTATTTAAATCATTATATGTGTTACATTAATTTTAAGGGAACAAGTTAGCATTTTCCTATTTTTTCATAGTTATTTACTTTAGATATTATGAAATTACTTTAACTTTTTCTGTTTGCTTGAGGGCTTTATTTTAAGATATTTATACGAGATTTTATATTTTTACTCATATATTCATACATTGATCTATTTTTTGTATTTTTTATCGGGTCTGTGTTCATTTTTTTTGTTATTTATATATAACTTTTTTTTTTGTTAATTTATATGAAGATTATATATTTATATTTTTTTTTTGAAGAAAGATTATATATTTATATTCATATATTAAGACGGAAATCTATTTTTATTTTATAATTTACGTGAGACTTTTGTATTTATAATTTACATGCGCATATATTTTTGCACATGTATTACTTTGGGGCTATACTTACCTGATAGTCGAACTGTGAATTATCAGCGAATTCTTCCATGAGAACAAGAGTGTTAATACTACTTAATACCAAAAAAAAAATTAAAATAAATACGTTATTTTTATTCATGTATTAACACAAAGACATATTTTTTTCCAATAATTTATACGATGTTCTATATTTATTTTATTTGGAGGATATTGATGTGGAAATTAAATTAACTAATATAAGATATATTCAAATAATTTTTTTAGGGTATTTTTGTTTCATATTTATTTTACTATGGGTATTATGAGATTATTTTAACTTTGTTTTGTTTGTTTGGGGGGTTTTTTTTAAAAAAGTTTACACACGAGTCTATATTTTTACGTATATATTAAGAGACATGATTTATTTTTTTGTAATTTATACGGGGCCTACTTTTTTTTTTTTTTGTGATTCACGCGGGAAATATATTAAAATTGTACGTTTAATTTTCGGTAAAATAAAAAATCAGAGGTACAATTTTAATTGAATTGTAAATGATTTTAAAACTATTTTAATTGACTATATTTATATATTAATACGGGATCTTAATTTATTTTATTTTTGACAAATACGGGATCCTACTTTTTTTATGTTATAGTTTTTCATTTTTCATCCTTTTTATTTCAGAATGATGAAAATTTTAATATTAAAATGTTAATTTTTTAGTCTCATTTTACCCGTGCTTGGCACGGGTCCGGATACTAGTATAAGAAATATGGGATATAGTAGATACATTAATAAAAATAATAAAAATTAAGTTCTTACTAATTAGATCAATATTTCTCATTGACCAAAAAAATCCAATATTTCTTTACCATGATTCATCAAACTTTAATTAGATCAACAAACTTCGTTGGAATGTACTCAATCCTTTATGCATTGATGCTCTTAATTTATAAAAAAAAATAGTGTTAATTATAATTCTTTAGGACTATTAGACATTTTTTCTTAGTAATTTATTTACCTTTTACTTTACTTTTCTTATTCTTCCCACCAACATGATCCTAACAAAAACAAAAATAAAACCAACATCATGTCTTATGTCTCAATCAATCTTACCATCCCAATCCAATTGTATGTGTGCCTAAATTTGTGTCTAAATCTCTTGTGCTTAGGCAAGAATACCTCCTCAACCAAACTCATCTTTTTCTCTCCGATTCTTCTTCTCTTCTTGATAAAATAGAATATTCTCCCATTTAAGTACAATTATGTTTGTAATAATTTCCCATTATGTATAATTATTTCCTTTAGTTGACTATTATGTGTAATTATTTTCCATTATGTACAATTATTTTTTATAGTTGACTTAGTATATTACTTTCAATATTCTTTCCCTCCCTTTACTTCTCTCCTTCCATTTTTCACCACGATCTTTACTTAACCTTGAACCACATCACATTCAAGTAACAAACCAAACCAAAAAAAAAACTCTTTTTGTGTTTTACTTCACGTTAAGTTATTATTCAGATCCTTTCATCTTTTTCTTTTTTTGGTAGAGATCCTTTCATCTTTATTTAGCATAAATGTTGGAATAAAATTCACATTGGTATGTATGTGAAATTGAAAATAAAATTTGAGTCACTCATCGAATACTAGAGCATACTAGTGTCTTGTAGCATAGTAGTGTGATTTATTTATTTATTTGATTAATTGTGATTTATTTTCCATCACTATAATTGTTAAGTTACTATGTAACGGTTATGGGACAATAAACTCTAGTTAATTAACAAAAGAGGTATTGCAAGAAAGCTCGTTAATGGAAATTGCTTTTGTTTTGGCTTGAAACTCTTCCAAGGAAGCTCTCATCTTTAATCAAGGTATTGCAAGCCTTATGACATTCACAATGTCAGGAAAGAGGTAATATATCTAGTTTCCATGTAAAATTTCCAGCCTTATTAATCATGAACTATATCTTTCTTTTGTTGTCGATGAAATTGCCATGTTTTTAGAATTTAATAACAAATGTGTTAGAACTTTTTCATTGAAAAAGGCTACTCAAAGTGATTAGGCTACTGCTTTCCATGTATGAAAGTAATTTGATTCTAAATTATGTATTGATTATAAATATGGATTTTCTTTCGAGATTTTAAGTTTGATATGTATGTATTGAACTTGTTCTATTGTGTTGTTAGACTTTTAATTCTAATAAAAAAATTACTTGCTGCATATTAAAATATTTCATTAAAATATTTCATAAATCGAAGCTTTGAATAAAAAGAAATCTTATTACTATTAATTTGGTTTATATTATGAGTGATAAAAGTACCACTAATTCCATCAAATTAAGAATGGTCATAGTACCATAATCCTGAATCATATTAGAATGACCTCAGTGCCATTATTGATTGATATTGTAGTATCAATACGGGTGATATTGTAGTACCACTGATTCATAGATTGATATCGTAGTATCAATACGGGTGGTATGGTAGTATTGTACCACTGATTCATAGATTGATATTATAGTATCAATTCGAGTGGTATTACCATTCAAGAAGTGTACAGTTGAACTGGACTGTTTTATCCTGGGAATGGCGTGGCTGATAGTCTGCCACGAAACGTCTTAAAAAGAGCGACCTAGTCCGCCGACTTAACCAAGTAATTTTTTCGGTGGCCGAAAAATTATTTTTAACTGTTTTTTTTTTAACTCCGGTAACAACAACCAACCCATCATTAATTTTTAGTTACTTAATTTAAATGACTCGCCTTTTTCGATCAAAATCATGTGGTGTAACAGGTTTCAATGTCTCTTAATTCAACATTGTTACACAAGAAACCAACAACAAAGAGAAAGAAGAAAAATTTGAAAGTGTTAGCGATAACAATGACAATGTTGATGAAGAGAAATATTCAAGGGAATTCACAAAAGGGTCTAACAATAATAATCAAAAGATTCAAAACCAGTTTACAATATTGGATATTGTTGTTGCTGCTCTTAAGAAATCTATTGTAACTTGCAGTGTTGAAAGGGAAGATGTTTCTTCTTCGGATATTAGCTGGCCAACAGAAGTGAGACACGTGTCACATGTTACTTTTGATAGATTCAATGGTTTTCTTGGTTTGCCTTCTGAGTTTCAGCCAGAAGTACCTACAAGGGTACCTAGTGCCAGGTATGTAATTTGGTTCCATTTTGTTTAGATTTTTGGATTTATGTTTTGTTCAATTTTGTGTATAGATTTTTTAGTTTATGTTTTGTACAATTGTTTTTAGTATAATTAGATGCAATGCAGATCTCTCTCTCAAGAGAAATTTTTCTGTAATTTTTTTTGTTTTTTTTTAATTTAAAATAGAAAAAAAAAATTAATCATATATGTTTATTGTTTGTTTGTGGCTATGCTTTAGAGGAATTTTGAATGATTTATCTTTTGAGTGTTGTTGTCATAGCAGAATTTTATGAGGTAGTGATTGAAACTTGATAGATTCCCTGGAAATTATGTAAACTTTCCCCTTAAGAAAATTTTGGCTTTTTAGAATTTGGTTGATGTAAGTTAAAAGGAGTAAATTGTCAAATACTCCCCTGAAATTTTAAAAATCGTCAAATACTCCCAGAAATTTGAAAATAGGTAGATAAATTCCTGAAATTATAAAAAGTCAATCAAATTGCCCCCTGGCACTACCAGTCAGAGTCCACGTTAGGGGGTAATTTGATTGACGTTTTATAATTTCAGGGGGTATTTGCCTATTTCCAAATTTCGGGGGTATTTGACGAATTTTGAAATTTCATGGGGGTATTTGGCAGTTTACTCAAGTTAAAAGTTATATCAATTTGTAGTTGATTGATATCATCAAAATGCTGATTTCTTGGTCCCAATGAGCTTAGCTCAGTTGGTAGGGACATCGGGTTATATACACATGAGTCGGGGTTTGAACCCTGGACACTCCACTTATCCACCTTTAAGGTGGAATTTATAACACTAGACTACCAAATAAAAAAAAATGTTGATTTCTTGTAGTAGGTTACTTTAATTAACTTGTGAATCTTACCACACTTTATTGTACTTGAAATGGTAGTGTGTTAAGCTGATGTGTTATACTTTAGGAGAGGTTATATTTGTACATTTAATAGTAGTAAGTAACTAAGACACCTTAAGTAAGTGGTTTGAATCCTGACTTTTATGTAAGGAAAACACGGTTAAACGGGGATTAGATAATATTAAACGGTGGTAGATACTTCGTACCTGTAACCTAGTTACCAAATAAAACATGTTTACATTTCCAACTCAAAAGATGAAAAACTCGTGTGTCGCATTTGTGACTGCAATAACAGATAGTCCTTGATTGATCATGTAGTTTTGGTTGTGAATCTCTTGTTCAATTTATACTCACCTCAGTTCTCGTATTTCAATGATTTTGTTCTAATGTCGTCTTTAAATCGTGCAGTGTGAAGGTATTTGGAGTTTCTGCAAAGTCTATGCAGTGTTCTTATGATGATAGAGGGAACAGTGTTCCGACAATTCTGCTAAGGATGCAAAAGCAAATGTATTCTGAGGGAGGCCTTAAAGTATGTTTAGTTTATGTTGAATTATTTGTCAAATTTCATGTTAATTACATGTGAATTTTAAGGTCTAATTTCATGTTTTTCCATTGATGAAGGCAAAAGGAATATTCCATATTACCGGTGAGAATAGCCAAGAAGCGTTTGTTAGAGATCAGTTAAACAAAGGTGTAGTGCCAAATGGAATCGATGTTCATTGTTTATCCGGCTTGATGAAGGTATTTGAAACTGTTTGGAATAATAGCTTAATTAATCACTTATAGCAAAAGTGTTTATCATATAAGTGTTTCGCTTGCAGGCTTGGTTTAGAGAACTTCCGACTGGAGTACTTGATTCTCTCACACCCGAGCAAGTGATGCAATGCAACACAGAAGAAGATTGTACTAACCTTGTCAAGTTACTTCCTCCAACAGAAGCTGCGCTTCTTGATTGGGCAATCAATTTGATGGCTGATGTTGCTGAAAATGAACAATTCAACAAAATGAATGCGCACAACGTAGCTGTGGTTTTCACGCCCAACATGACACAGGTTTGTCGACAATATCATATCAAGAAAATTCAAGTTGTTTTTAGACATCTGATTTTTTGTACAATTAGCATGGCATAAGAGGTTTCTAAATCTCGGATGTGTGTGTGTTATGGTTTTGCGGTGATTAAATTTGATTTTGCGGCTAAAAAGTAAAAAGTGTGTTTTAAATTTGAGGCTAAAAATCAATCGTAGAGGCTAAATGTTTTAGCTTTAAGATAAAATCAATTCTAGAGTCGAAATCAATTCTACGCCAAAATATCTAAACAGGTCGAAAAGTGGAACCTAACATACATGTACTAAGAAACAAACTTTCTTGTGTAATGCAGATGGCAGACCCTTTAACTGCATTGATCCATGCCATAAAAGTTACGAACTTCTTAAAGACATTGATTTTGAAGAATCTTCGAGAAAGAGAAGAATCAATTGATAATGCAAGATCGCTCTCACATAGCATGGATTTTACCTCATGCAAAGATGAATTTCCTCCTTTCAACTTCAATATAGAGGAGTCATCATGTGAACTAACCGACGATGATTGTGACATAAAGTCGTCAACTAGCAAAAGAAAATTCTCAAGAACTTCTACCTTAGGAAGAATAGAATGGAACGTGGAGAAACTACGGAGCCCCGAGAAAAATTGAAATCAAGATGAGGTATTCAAATCATTTTCAGCTGATAGTGCAACTCCAAGATATGACAGCGAACATTGGTTACGATTGAGAAATGGCGTGCGCAAGTTATGCAGGAGGAGAAGTCTACAAGTCTCGGTACTAGCAATGGAGGAGGAGAAGCTTGGGCTTGAAAATGCATGTCTACAAGGTTTTTAAAAACAGTCCGCAATGTTTTTGTGATTGCAATGTCTAAAATTGCAGCCGCATCAGCTGTATTTGGTCGTAGTTTTGCGCGATTTTAAGAATTTGTAGCTTGACCGCAATTAGAACCTTGTTTTAAGCATGCCTTATAGGTATGTGTGTGGAGTTGTATTTAGCATAGACTGGCCTACTCAAATTGGATTAAATTCCCAATCCCAACTCATTATATGCCACCATATATAGTTCGTTTTTCTCTCCATTCATTGGTTTTAGTGGGCATTATTAGTGGAACTATTTTCTCTGTTATTAGGTTTCCTCATGTGCAGCAAGTGACATATCTCAAGTGTGCATATTTTCATTTTCACCTGCAGTAGGTTGATTAATTTGGATTCTTGTTTGGTTGTTTCCAGCATGACTTGGTTGTTTTTTCGTCTTTTCACGCCTTTGGGTGTTCTCCGACGCATTTGTATTATTTTTGGCGTGGTTTGGTTGTTTTCCTACACGGTTATGTTATTCTGTACCGGATAACCAAATTTCTTGTGTTCTTGCAATTCATTTTTAGCATTTCTTACATTTCATGCACTCGTTTTGTTTTCGATCAATTGGCTTGCATAATCATTGTTCTTTATCAAGATTCAACTGTGGCGTCTAAAGATAAAATAAAATTCCTTGTTCACCAAGGTACTACAAAGTCTCTGAAAGAAGAAAAAAACATGACATGAATACTTGCTATAAAAGAAAAAATAGAACTTAAATTCTTTTTTCGATTTCTATTTTTTCAAAGATAAAATATTTCATAAAAAATGGCCCATGCAAAATGTTTAAATCTTAACCAAGTAATTTGCACTAAAGTGGTTAATAAGCTTCTTCAGAACAAATTATTCGGGAGAATTTGAATTTAATTTCTGCTGAAAACTATTATTTATCACTCTATTTATCTTGCCGTCAAAATCTAAATTATCAAGGACGCTTCTCCCGGTAATCATAAAAAAAATATTAAAAAAAAAATATTGTTTATAGTACCTTTATTTTATTTGTTCGTTTTTTTAAGCCGGTCTAAATGGCCCATTAAAAGAATAAGGCTTCTAAAATTGCAAGCCCTTCAATTTTGTTACGAAAACACTAGATTTTTTTTTTTTTTTTTTTTTTACAGAAAACACTTATTTTTTTGAAAGAAAAATAATTTGCACGAAAATATTTAATTATGTGCTTCAATTCTATGATTATACTCCACCCTAACAATTTGGACTCTGCGCACGTTTGGAATGTTTCAATTTAATTGAATAATTTATAAAATGTTATTTCTATTTTTCACAGTATATAAAATGTTAGATATTTTGTACCACAAAAAAATGTTAGTTTTTTTTTCCACAATGAGTTGGGGATCGAACTCAGAACCTATAACATACTACCCAAACCCCTCACCACTAGACCAAACCTAGAGGCTAAAACAAGAAATGCCGTGAAAGGAACTACCATGGAAGGAAGTAGCACTTGCTGCCTTGCATAGCATGTCGAGAAGACTTTTCCTTTCAAATATTAATTGTATGCCCCCTATGCTATGAAAGGGTTAGAGAACATAGACTCTAATCCATTAAAGAGAGAAGTTACAAGACTTTGGAAAGAGCTATAAGGGAATTACATTTCAAGATGATCAGAAATGGCTTGTTCCTTACTAGCCTATTAAGTTAAGGGTTTTCGCTCCGCTCACACATTTCAACCAAGCATAGCAGACGATCCCGGAACACTCACTAGAAAGCCTAGTTTTGTAACTATACAAATTGCGTCTCCAATAAATAATTAGCTAATGTTATCCACTAAAACAAGAAATTAGCCAAAACTTTCTTATAAAAATAGATTATCCTTTTTTTATTGAAAAAAAATATTATAGATTTCCCATTACTGATAGCTTCTAGCTGATAAGCTGATTGATGTGTTTGGTAAAATTAGCGGTTCAACTGACTGATAAATGTAAAATGACATAAAAACATCTTTAATTTAATAATTTTTTTTATCAAATTAATACTATTTAAGATACTTAGAATTTAATATTTTAAGTTTATTTAATTTATTTTTTTACAATATTTTAAGTTTATTAATTCAATAAATATATCTTTCAAATATTATTATTAAAATAATTTTTATATGCTGAATTTTTTTTTAAAAAAAAATATTTTCCTTTCGGTTGATATACTTTATGAAAAAATAACAACAAAAAAATATATTCACAATATAGTATAATGGTTAATTATAGTAAAGTACGTTGTTTCAAAAAAAATTATAATAAGGTACGTACCTATGAATTGATAAAAAAAAATGTTTTAACCTTCATATTTGAAAATAGATAATAAGACAACGTTAAAACATACTATATACATGTGATTTTAAAAGAATCAACGTTAAAACATGCATTTACTTATTTTATTTTAAATTCTAATGCTAATAAATTATAAAGGGTAAATATGGATTTTAGTTAAAATAATAAGGGTAAAAGAGAAAGAAAAAAATGAAAAGCTAGAAGATATAAGCTCAGAAGCTACTTGAAATAGCTTATGAAAAAGAATCTATAAATCAGTGAAATAAGTTAAAAGCTCTTTCTAAAAAGACTGTTACCAAACAAATCTTTTAGTTTATAAGCCATAAGATAAAAAATTAGTTTTTTTGTCTTGCCAAATATACCCTTATTATATAATATTGGCCGTAGCTCTCCTGTAAATTAAACTATTATTTAATGTTGCTTTCTTAATTATCGCTACGAAGAAAAATGTTAGTTTAATTCAAGTCGCCGTCCACACGTGTTAGAAAAATGTTAGTTTTTTTGTACAACAAAAATTTTATATTTTTCTATAACTATAATTCGAACTTAAAAGTTGTACAATTTGATCTTTATCCAACATCTAAATATTGATGGAAGGTTCACAAAAAATTGTTGGTTTTGGAGGACTCATACACAATAGTTCCGGGGCATTTTTGAAAGGCTTTTATGGTCTTATACTTGCGGTTATCGTATCCGAATCAATCCAAAAGTAAAATTATAAATCGGATCAAACCAAATCGAAAATCGCAAAAATCGCATTTTGTTTGGATGTATTTGGATCACTTTCTTACCGAACCGCAAACCATAAAAATCACAAAAACCGCGGATACTGCAAAAACCGCATGAAGTTACTATTATATATTTATATTCCAATATACATAGCTCAATTACCAAGTCAGTCGACCAAATTAATGGAACTTCAAGTTGTTTTTATTTTGTGTACTGTAATGTTATATATTTTGGGGTTGTAATGTTATTTTGGATAAACAACTTTTATCGGTACTGTGGTGTTATTTTGAAAATTTAAGTTCTTTCTTTTGGATATTTAAAATTGTAAGATAGTATAATATTATTTTGGATAAATAATTTTTATTGGTACTATAATGTTATTTTGGAACTTCAAGTTTTTTTTTTGGAATTTTAAATTGTTCGGTATTGAAACGTTATGCTGTAAACCGCACCAACCGAACCAATCTAAACTGTAATGGTTTGATTTGGATGACTTTTTAAAAATCAACCGAACCAAACCGAACCGCATGCATTTTTATCTGGCGGTTAGGATGACTTTTATGCTCAAAATCGAACCAAACCGCACCGCGAGCACCCCTGGTTGCAGTCATGTGTTTTATATGTCGAGATCATGGTTGTGCTTCACGGACTTGAGTTATGTTGTGTTAATGGTTACAGTAATATAATTTGCTACTCTGTCTCTTGGCAAGTGGTTTCGTTGATTAGAGATAGAGTTACGCATTATTATAATTTTGTAAACGAGATTCATAACAATCGACAATTGTTAATCAAAGACTAAAATATTGTTATTGATCACACTTTTCGAGAATAAAATGCATGTGTTGATGTTTTGGCCAAGTTAAGAGCCTTCTCAAACTCGCCTATGATTGTATTAGAAATACCTCCTCCTAAACTATTTAGTTTTCTTGGTGCTTATGCTAGGGTGTAGTTTTTATTAGGCTTAACTACACATTTGGTCCCTTACGTTTATTTTAGGTTTCAATTTGGTCCCTTATGTTTAAAAAGTATCAATTTGGTCTCTTACGTTTATTTTAGGTTTCAAGTTAGTCCTTTCCGTTAGTTTTGTCACTAACACCGTTTGAACAGTACACGCGTCAGCGTGTCCAAGTGCCACGTGTCAGTCCACATATGCAAATTGACTGCCACGTGTGACAAAATTGACGGAAAGGACTAACTTGAAACCTAAAATAAACGTAAGGGACCAAATTGATACTTTTTAAATGTAAGGGACCAAATTGAAACCTAAAATAAACGTAAGGGACCAAATGTATAGTTAAGCCTTTTTATTATGAAGTAATTCTTTTGTTTTTGTTTTTTGTTTTTCATTCCTTTTTCTCTACTATAAAAATAAAATCTAAATTTGTTGACCTTATACACTTGAACAACACTAAGGCCCATTTGGATTAATTTATTTTTGAGCTTATGCAAATAGTTTATTTAATATTAATTAGGTTTTATGTTATTTTATAAGTTCACACTAGTGAAAATTGTATTTTTATAAGTTATTTTATCATAAACTACCTTGACAAACTTATAATAATACATAAAAATTGCATAAGCTGTTTGCATAAACTAAAAAATAAGCTAATTCAAACATGGCCTAAATCTAAATATATCAAATTTGCAATTACACAGAGTAATAAACTACTAAAGCATTATGTTCTGCACGCCGCTTTACAGAAGAAAAAAAAAACTAATTTTCTTATTTCTTCTTGTTCATCCATTTGATGATTTAGGATTAATTTTGATCTAAAATCACCGCTCTTGATCCTTTTTTAATTATGTTTTTACTTAAATAAGTGATTTTCACATATTCTTGAGTTCGTTTGAGTTTTCATCTTTGTAATTTATTTGTCCAGTGTTGTTTGACGCCCCGTCTTGGTACGGTGTTTGTTTTGAGTCCCGTCTTTGACGGTGTTTGTTTTGTTCAGATTTGCAGATTTGCTTCGATCCAGATCCAATACAGATTCAATGACTCTAGCGTCTTCAATGTTGCAGATCCGGAGACATGACTATTCCGGACACTTGTATTTCGTCATATCAATTGTAAGCTTAAAAATAAAACCGTTTTATGCTATTAACTCAGATGCTGTGAGCTTTTGTTCGCAGATTCATCCTTTTTAGTTTTTACCGATTTTGAATATGTAATAATTTTGATTGATGTAATATCTACTAATTTGAATAAATGAATATAATTATTTTTGTCCGTAAAAAAAAAATACTAAAGCATAACCTTTTACACTTATAAAAAAAAAAGAGTTCTGTACTATGATTAGCTTAACTAGAAGAATTAATGATCAAACATAAAATATAAACTAGTGGGTATATCAATTTTCTCGTAATGCATCAGTAATTTCATTCACCCGCATGATTCACGTTTACGAATATTATGCAATTAAATTAATCACACAAATTTTCCTATGTGGGCCTTCGACTAAATGGTAAAAAATATAACTAAATTAATGTATATGAGTTTTTCTCTTCCCATGTCCCTTGTTTCTTTTCTACACCATTTTTCATTTTTGTATTTCAGAAAAAAAATAAAGGTTAAAATTTTT
Source organism: Trifolium pratense (assembly GCF_020283565.1). Lineage (NCBI taxonomy): Eukaryota > Viridiplantae > Streptophyta > Magnoliopsida > Fabales > Fabaceae > Trifolium > Trifolium pratense. The sequence continues at coordinate 28,646,870 of NC_060063.1, forward strand.
TGTCCAAATAAAAATGATACTATGCACTAACTTTTTTTTTTTTTTTTGACTAAAAAGATAACGATATTCATTCATTCCAATAATTGATATAGTACATCAGATGCAAATACAAATTCAACATCGCTAAAAACAAAAAGGATGAATCTGCGAACAAACTCACAGCATCCGTGTTAATAGCATACAACGGCAAAATGCCTACAAATAATAATATGATAAAACTAAAGTCACCGAAATATCCATACTTCCGGATCTGCAACGTTGATGCCCAAATCATTGATTGAATCTGCAATTGATTGAAGATGATCTTTCAAATATGAACTAAACGAACACCGTAACAAGACGGAGAATTCAACAACGTCGTACCAAGACGACGATCAACACAAACGCCGCACTCAGACGACGATATCACACAAATAAAAAAGAAAAACAACTAAAAAACTTAATCTATGTGAAAAATCACTTATTTAGATTGAAAACAACAAGAAAAAAGGTGAAGAGGGGTGATTTTAGGCCAAATATGACCTAAAATCACCCCTAACTAGTAGAGGAAGAAGAAACTCAGAGAAAAAGAAAATAGGGCCGGCTCGTGGGAACGGTCTAGGTTTGCACTAACTTATATTTCATATTTTTAGGTGGGTGTAAATTTATCGTCTATATATATATATATATATATATATATATTTATATTTAGAAATTAATCTAAGCATTAATGAAGTTGCAGTAAGATTTGTACACGTGCAAAAAAAATTACATATACAAAAGAAATACTATGCAACAACACAAAAAAAACATTATATTTACATCAAAATTGCGATGACAAATATTATCAATAATCTATTATATATTGTACATTACTTATCTGTTTTATAAATATTTTACATTGTTTCTATAAATTATTTAATATTAACAATAATCTAATCTAAGTGATAAAAAGATTTAGGGCCTGTTTGTTTTGAATTTTTTTCAAAATAAATTTTATAGTGTAAGATAATTTTGCGTAAAACAAATTTACAAAGAAATTTTTTATAAAAGATTCAAATATAAATTTGGTTTGAATAGTTATTCTTAAAATATTTTTTTTACGTATTTCATGATTTTATTAAAACTTTTTTCGGATATCAAAATTAAAAAAAATTATTTATTTTGAAGCTATTTCAAATAGATTTTCACAAAAATCATTTTTGAAATACAACCCTTTGAAAAAATTGCAATTTTGACTATGTTTTGTTCTTCAATAATGTATGTTTATGTTGTATGACATCAAAATTGATTTTTCAATTTAGAAAACACGAATATAAAAAAACTTGTGATATTTTGAAAAACTGTTTTACAAAATCCATTTTAAAAAATACAAAGAAAAAATTTATTTTTTTTAAAATCTGAAACAAACAGGCGTTTAGTCTCTTAAACAGACAGTAATAGTTTTATTCCTAATTCTTACATGCGTATTTTGACAGAAAATAGTCGTCGTTAAACAGAGTCACCGTTAAACAGTAATAGAAACTAATTTTTTTTAAAATGAAAAATATAATATAGGAGTATAGTGGATTGTCCGTACATTCATTAGTTAAATATTTTTTGTCTTCTAGCTATAAATCATATTTTTACTCAACTAGCTATATAAAAATTAAATAAACATTATTTTGTCAAATTGCTCAATATGATTTAGTTGAGTATTGTTCGACCACTCTAATTAAAGATCTTGGTTATATGATTCTTCTACGATACGTGTTTATTTAGTACCGGCTACGTAGGGATGACAACGGGCGTCCATGGGTGCGGGTTTGACACTTACCAAACCCACACCCGAAATCATCACCCAAATCCAAACCCACATCACATTTGAAAATAATTTGCAAATTTAAGAAATTAAATTCCAACATAGACTTTGAATTAAATTACAACTAAAATTAAGGTCTTCCAAGAAAATTCAAACATAGACTTTCAATAAATTACAACATAGACTTTCAAGAAATTAAATTACAACTAAAATTAAGGTCTTCCAAGGAAATTGAGGGAGACTATGGAGGTAATTAGATAATTATAAAATATTTCGGGTGGGTGTATGGGTTTCGGGTGTGGGTTTGACTGATACCAAACCCACACCCATATTATCTGGTGTCAGCCAAACCCAAACCCAGTCAAATCGGATTTCGCCCGTTGACTTGGGTTTGAGTTCGGGTGGGTCTCTCAGGTTTGAGTTTTTTTGTCAACCCTACGGCTATGATAAAAGATATAAAATAAATTATATCATTACCTAAGAAAAATTATTATATTATATTATATTTTTTATAAATATTTAATGAACCAACAAAAGTTAATATAGGACGGAACCAAATTTTATCCTACTCCCTAGTATAGAACAGAGCCAAATTTTATCCTAGTATATAGAGGTTATGACAAAAATTAGTTAAAATAAAATTGATGTCATACTTTGGTTGAGATGAACACATTATTGCAAAATGAAAAATAATAACACAATTACTATTTTTATACTAATATAACTCTTTTATTCTAAATTAATATAAGGACAAAACTGTCTTGAAAATTTGTAATATTTGTGTTCATGGCAAAAAAAATTATAATGGGTTTGATGTAGAAAGGCTAGCTGCACGTATCGAAGAAGAAGTTGCACGTCAAAAGAGGAAGAGCTCCTACGTTGTAGAGGTGAGGATACAGTATCGGCGGTATCCGGTACCGGTGCCGATACGTGATACAGTATTTTTAAAAAAACTAAGGTATGGGTACGTCCGTATAATTTTTTTTAATATAGTTTTATAATTAAAATAATAGAATTATATTATTAAAAAAAATAATTAAACATAAAAAATAGCAAATTTTTATTGGTTTACACGTTTTGGAAATTAGGAGTAGTAGTACTATGCGACTCTGTTTTAAAAAATAAATAAAAAGAGAAGGGAACTATGCGGCTCTGCTTTTAAAAAAAAATGAAACAATTTTTGATGAAAATCGTATCACACGCATACCCTGAGAGTACCACGCGTGTACCTTGAGAATACCACGCGTGTACCCGCATGAAAAAATAGGTACTCTGAGGGTGTGTACCGGGGGAGTATGGTACACATACCGGTACCCGATACCGGTACTCTGTCTAAAATGGAGTATCCGTTCATCTACTCTAATCCCACTTATTAAGATTAATTGTTAAGAATTATTATCTTTTTAAAGTTTTTTTTTTTGATAAGCAAAGATTTGAATTATAAGAAGTACAATGAGTACTCAACTCTTACAATTGAAAGAAAATCCCCTCAGATACATTGGAATCAAAATAAAGGATTGTTACATTAGTCAGAAAATGCTAAATTAGCATTGCTCCTAATTGGCCTATAAACCATAGCCATCAAATGTAAATGAATTGGTTCACTAAAGAAGCTACATTAACGCGATCTGCTTTAAATACAATATTATTTCGAGCACGTCAAATTCACCACGTAGTTGCCAACCAAATTATATGACCGGTAAAACTTGCTGATTTTCCCTTTAGCTATATCTCCAAACATAGTGTGTTGGTTCTCACGTTAGTTTAGTAATAATCTTCGTTAACTTTATTATTGTCTCAACTTTGTTGTTAGTGCATCTCCAATAGTCATTTTTTATGGAATTTATTTTAGATTTCCATACAATTATTAGTTGATTCTCACAACATCAAGTCATACTTATACAACTCATGTATATTTTTGATGTTTTATAGTAAAAATTTATGCAACTCTTAAAAAACCTGCTCTGTTATGATATAAAATATTGATGTTCCTCTATTTTATGTATTGAGTGAGGTGATTGATAAAAAAATAAATATTTAACTACACGTTTGATCTCTTACGTTTATTTTAGGTTTTAATTTGGTTTCTTACATTTAAAATATATCAATTTAGTCCCTTACGTTTTAACTGTTTGCATTAGTTAGTCATTTCCGTTAATTTTATCACTAGCACAAAAAAAAAAAAAAATTATAATACTCTTATTAAATATGCGCTAAGTTTATATCTTTATACTTGATGTCAATCTTAACATGTTACACATTAACAATAAAAACTTAAAAAGAAAACAATAATGGACATATATTTATATGTACCAACACATTCTTATTATTCCATCCTTACTAAAAGGTCTTAAACAAACTTCACAAGACACTTAATAATTTATAGACTTTGTTTTCTTATTTTCACTCATTCACCGAATCGGTCCCCTATTTTAGAACCACTTTACTTTGGTTTATTTCTCATTTTTTCGGACTAAAAAATGATGATATATCATATCTAAATCATATCTAAATTGAGAAGTTTTAAAGGAATTTTAATAGTGTAGTTGATTGTTTTACATTATTAAGTTGTATGAAACATCATTTAAAACAAGATACATCATTATTTCTTATTCTAAAAATTAATATGAAAATAGACCAAAACTATGTGATTTTAAAATGGAAAACCAATTATATTATATGGCCAATATATGAATGAATGAAGAGACTAAAACTATAGTTAACTACCTTTAAAAAAAAAATGTAATTATCCCATGATAGGACTAAAATTCATCCATTGAATTTCATTTGATTTCTAGTTCTCCAGACACAAGACCCTACCAAATACAACACAAGACCCTACAACAAACACCACTTAGTATATACTTTCCCATATATGATTATGATTTATGGCGAGTTCTAACCTGCACAAGTGCACTATATAGTGCACGGTGCATAAGTTAGCATTTTTATTATATCGAATACAAATTTTATAAAATTCATTGTTGAATTGAAAGTTTATATTATATAGATCATCCATAAAAAAATTTAAAAATCATTTGATATGTTATTGAGACCCGTAAAGATTAACGGTATTTAATAAAAATTTATAAATCGTTAATTTTAACGGGTCTCAATAACATATCAAATTATTTTTAATTTTTTTCAAAAAAAATTATGAATGATCTATATGATATAAACTTTTAATCAACAGTGAATTTTATAAAATTCGTATTCATTATAACAAAATCGCTAACTTATACACCGTAGATCATATGATGCATTTGTGCACGTTAGCCAAAGCCATAATTTATGGCAAGTTCTAATGCGCATCATTGCACCTCTCGCTTTCATTCACGTGCTTCTGATGTCTAATAGTCCCACTACACTATTTCATTTCAACATTATTTGCACATATTTTTCACAATCAATTCCCACCACATTTAACACTCTTACTTCACCATATAATGCACAAGTAAACCCTTCCACTTACACTCATAAATCTTCCTATATCTTCTCTCTCTCTCTAAATCCCACCTCAAACTATTATTCCCTTAACCTAGAGACCAGTGTTTTAAAAACCGGACCGGATATCGAACCGGCGAGGGTACTGGTTCACTGGTTCACTGGTCGAACCACTGGGTCACTGGTCGAATCGTATGACAAACCGGATTAAAACGGATTAAACCGGTAGATTAAACCGGTCTCTATAATAAAATTATATAGTTATTATTAAACCGAATAATTTGGTATTTAAAAAATATCATATTTCAAAACAAAAAAAATACATATTTCAAGACCAAATCACATTTCAATAAAATAAAAAATAAAAAAATTACAAATTACACTAACCCGCATTTCAAAAAATATGGCCCAAGCCCATTATATAACCCTAACTATAAAATAGAACTAATTGATATGCTAAAACCAAAGAATAAAAGCTACAAACAGTGTTTTAAAAATCGAACCGGACATTAAATCGGTGAAGGTACTGGGTCATTGGTTCATTGGTCTCCGTTGGGTCACTGATCACATGACTAAATTGGATAATATCATTATTACTTATTTAAAGGATTTAATATTAATTTTTATATTATTTGGTGGATATTCCCTTGAACTTCCGTAAATAATAAAATACTGTGTACATTTATTCTTACAATGTTTTTTTACTACATTTAAATATTATTATTATGGGCCAAGCCCATTTAAAAGGTAAAAAAACCCTAATTGTATAATGTTTCTCTCGGTGCTTACAAATTTACAGCCGCACTCCTTCTTTATCCCTTCTCAAATTCTTTTATCTCCTTCTTCTCTTTTTTTTTTCTCTCTCTCTCTTTGTCTTGTTAATAGAGGAAATAAGTCAAACGAATCACACTGATATGCTGTTTTCTTCGTGCTGCACTTTTGCAATTGGACTGTGTAGGATGAGTAAGATCTAAAATCACAGGATCTTACAATCTAAATTAGATTTTGAAAACTTGTTTTACTCGGTTCTATTCTTCCTCACCGTTCTTCTGATTTCTATATTCAGCTATGGAAAACAAAACAAAAAACAAAACTTACAGAACGTTTAAGATGAGAAAAAAAAAAAAGGAACGGCTGATTTGCAGAATTTGTTAGAAAAAATTGAAAAAATAGGCTTGCAAATAAACCGGCCGGTTTGAAAAACCGCCGGTTCGCCGGTTTTCTCCGGTTTTCTCCGGTTCATGCGATTTTCACCGGTTCGATAGCATGTCCGATCCAACATCCAGACCAGACCGGTTGACCCTCCGGTTCCCGGTCCAACCGGTTCGACCGGCCGGTCCGGTCCGGTTTTTAAAACACTGACCTAGACTACTATTCATCCGTACAACATAAAAATTTCCACTTTTACACTATTAATCAATCTCAACCTCTTGTTCCCTTTTCTCCATCTTTTCCAATCTTATCAAAACATCTATTAGCTTTTACTTTAGCCATATGGAAGATTTCATCATTTCACCTTCTTCATCTTCCTCTATGATTTCATTCCTCAATGAAAACCCTTCACCACAAACACAAACACAAACACAAACCCTTCAACAAAAGCTTCAATTGTTACTCCAATCTCAATCAGAAAATTGGGTCTATGCCATTTTTTGGCAAACAACAAAAGATGAAAAAGGTAACACTTTCTTATCTTGGGGTGAAGGCCATTTCCAAGGAACCAAAGAAACAACATCTTCAAAAAAAGAAAACGACACGAACACTGACACGTCTACAAACGGCGATGCGGATTGGTTCTATGTTATGTCTTTGACTCGAAATTTTTGTGTTGGTAATTCTTCTTCAATTTCTTTACCTGGTAAAGCTTTTGCTTTAGATTCTGTTCTTTGGTTAAATAGTAAACATGAACTTCAATTTTATAATTGTGAGAGATCCAATGAAGCACACGTGCACGGAATTGAAACGTTAATATGTATTCCGACAACTAACGGTGTAATCGAAATGGGTTCTTATGAAAATATCCAACAAAATTGGAACCTCGTACACCAAACAAAATCTATGTTCCAATTCCAATCAACATCGTCAGAATCAAACTCAAAATTAGATCTTATCTCCACCACCCCACTTGACAAAATCCAAACTTTCGACCAAAACATCTCATTTTCCGACATGGGTTTCATCTCCGGCACCAACAAAGAAACAGATGAGAAGCAAAAAATGATGAACGAAAAATCACAACAAAAACATAACATTGTTGTTTCACCAAAAAAATCTCATTATGTTGATTCTGAACATTCTGATTCAGATTATTGTCCTCAACTAGAAACACCAAAAAGTGATTCTGTTGATGAGAAAAGAGAACTGAAGAAGAGAGGAAGAAAACCATTAACAGGAACAACTCAAACACCAATGAACCATGTAGAAGCAGAGAGACAAAGGAGAGAGAAACTGAATCATAGATTCTATGCTTTAAGAGCTGTGGTTCCAAATGTTTCAAGAATGGATAAAGCTTCTTTGTTATCAGATGCAGTGGATTACATCAATGAGTTAAAATCAAAGATTAAAGATTTAGAATCTGAGAAAAAAAGTGAATCTAAAAAAGTGAAGATGGAAACTATGGATAATCAAAGTACAGTGACAACTTCAACTGTTGTGGATCAAAAAAGACCTTGTTGTAAAAATAATAATGTTATTGCTTTGGAGATTGATGTGAAGATTATTGGAAATGATGCTATGATTAGAGTTCAATCAGAGAATATTAATCATCCTGGTGCTAGATTAATGAGTGTATTCAAGGATTTGGAATTTCAGGTACATCATGCTAGTATATCTTGTGTTAATGAAGTTATGGTTCAAGATGTTGTTGTTGTTCAAGTTCCTAAAGAGATAAGAAATGAAGAGAGTCTTAAATCTGCAATTCTCATGAGATTAGATGATCAAGAATGAAAAAAATGTACTCAATTCTTAAGTTTTACTAGTTTTATTACCGGAAAAAAAAAAAAAAAAAAAAACTCGTGTCATTTCATCTGAATACGATTTTTATGATGTGTGTATGATCATAATTTTTAGTTATTTTTAACTCTTTCTCATTACATAAATAAGCAAATTAGTGTGCTTCTTGATAGAGGGAGGGTTAGTTAACCCATCTCATTGAATTTGGATCCTTTCCTTCACTCATCTCCCCATCTCTCTCAATCCTCTCTATCTCTCTTAATGTCACTCTCTCAATCCTTTCATGTAATAATTGTACTATATTATTAATTATTGGATTAATTATGTTATGCCTCTTATTGGATTATAGTATCAGTTTTCATACCGCTGAAAAAGAGTGATATCTTGTTCAATTATATTTTTTAAGTTTTGTGTCCATGTCTACCCTATCTAGATTTTCTTCTTATATTATTTTACACTATATCAAAGTTTTTTCTCTGTTTTGTGCGCATATGTTTAGATTTTCTTCATTTAATATATTACAGTACTATATAAAAGATTAATCTTTTTAGGGTCCGTTTGGTGCACAGGCAGGGGCGGACCTAGCCATAACATTCTAGTGTGGCTAAAAAAAACTAGGCACTACCGAATTTTTTTTATTCTGATAATTCAATTAAACAACAAACAATATATGAAATTACCACTAATACAACATGTATATATAAAAAAAAAAAAACAAACCAGAAAATATTTATTCAAAAAAAGAAACCAACAAACTATATCTAAAACACCACCAAATTTCTATTCGGAAAAAAAGAAAGGACTATAATTTATTGAATATATATGTTAAATCATGCATATCATTTGTTTAATTCAATTAGTTTATAACTTATTAATTTTTATTCCAATTTTACCCGTATTATCTTACTTGAAAAAATTAAATATTAATTAAACATTTTTTCTATGTCATATCATATTTATATGCTAGTTCAATTGCTAATTTTATCCAATACTATGAATTCAATTAGTTGTCCACTGTTTTTTGACAAATAAAGTCAAGTTGATTATTATAAAATTAAATTATATAACTTAAAATAATACTCCATGTATAACGAAAGAGTTGAAATATAATCATCAATAATAGACTATGAACTAATATTTGCACAAATACTTAAACTAATATGTATACGAAAAATTTACAGTTATCAATAATAAACTCTAAACTAATATTTACATTAATATTTGTACGAATATATATACAAAATGACTTAAAATTATTTATAAAATTTTTATTTTTTATTTTTAGAGAAATTTGGACCGGGCTGGTGTGGCTATAGCTACACCATGCCTTGAACAGGTCCGCCCATGTGCACAGGATAGGATAACTAGATCATATCCTGTCTCAATCAAGTGTTTGGTGACACAGCGGGATATGATAAGTTAATCCTGAAGCTTATCCTATCCTGTCTCTCTAGTTAAAATTCTTATCCTGAATTTGAGCTGGGTTACCAACAGGATAGGATAAGAAAAAAAATTATTGATTTATTCTATAAAATATATTTTAAAATAAAAAATGAAAATTAATAAAATATAAATAATAAAATAATTTGATAGTAAATTAATAATAAAATAATTAATTTTTAAATATAAAAAAATGTGATTTTCTCACAAGGGCAATTATGTAATTTAAATAATCTAAAAAATCGAAATTCTACTAAAATTACAATATTTTAAAGTAAAATAATTATTAAAAAATTCTACTTAATTTAAATTTTATAACAAATTAAATATAATTATTTTGCGATGGTAATTTTATTATTTACGTATGAGATATATATTTATTTAGCTTATCTAACATGTATATATCATTGAGTTTTTTTTATTTTAAATGTAATATATCATTGAGTTATTTATTTGATCACGATTCATATAAAAAATTAAGCTTGATTATTTTCTCATGATTTTGATTTAAAATTATATAAAGGTATTTGATTACTTAATTATATTTTTTATTTATAAAATTCAAAGTATTACAAAATAATTTTTAAAAAATAACAATTCTTTTACAAGGGTAATTTTGTCATTTAAATATGTTATACATGTTATCATATTATTATGAGTTAGTATGTATTAAAAACATTATATAATAATTATCATATTTGTTATCCTGTGTGCACCAAACACAGTTATCCTGTGTGCACCAAACACAGGATAGGATAACTAAGGATAACTGTTATCCTGCTGATATCATATCCTATCCTTATCCTGTTGTATATCCTATCCTATCACTATCCTATCCTGCGCACCAAACGGGCCCTTAGTGTGCTTGATAAGGGAAAGTTTTATTTTTTAATGCATTAGGGGGAGGTTGCTCAATATCCAAACATGTAATTATATTATATTATGGATTATTGATATGAAAAAGGAAGCTTCTAGAACAGGCGGATTTTAGGGTGGGAAACCATGATAGGTCTCTCACCGATGAGTTATGTGTTCTGTGGACTGGATTGAATGTGTAAATGATATTATGATGTACTGTCAGTATTAAAATTTATTTTTTTTTGAAAAAAAAGTTTTTGATATTTTTTCGGAAAAAAATTATCGATTATTTTCCAGAAAAAAGTTCCCGATTTTTTAGGGAAAAAGTTTCGATTTCAGATAAAAACAATTTCAGAGTTTTTCTGGAAAAAAAGTTTCCGTTCTTTTTTCGGGAAAAAAGTTTCGGATTTTTTCCGAAAAAAAAGATTTCGATTTTTTCTGAAAAAAGTTCCGATGTTTTCCGGAAAAAAGTTCCCGATTTTTTGGGGGGAATAGTTTCGAAATGTTCATATGAAAAAGTATTGCTGATACAAAAAAGAGTGAAAAAACAGAAAATATTAAAAACTTTTTTTTTGAATAAAATATTAGAATTTTTTCAGAAAAATATCAGAAACTTTTTTCCCGGAAAATATCCGAAACTTTTTTTCGAATAAAATATCGGAATTTTTTTCCCGAAAAAAGAACGGAAACTTTTTTTTTCAGACAAAACCTCCGGAATTTTTTTTATCTAAAATCAAAAATTTCCCCAGAAAATTGGGAACTTTTTTCCGAAAAAAATCGAAATTTTTTTCCCTAAAAAAGATCGAAAATTTTTTCCGAAAAAATTGGAAACTTTTTTGCAAAAATAAAAATAATATAATACTGACAATACATCATAATATCACGTACAAATTCAATCCGATCCACAAAACACATGGCTTGGTGAGAGACCTATCATAGTCTCTCAACCTATAGAATCCGCCGAAAAGAGAACAACTCACAAACAAATATATCAACAATATATTAGTTTGCACTTTGCACATGTGGGGTATAGAATTTGAGCTCCGAACTAGGTGTGTCTGAGCATCTCTATGGTTAATTAATTTGTTCGCTCAAATATCCATTAGTTTCTGTATGTTCGGTTTTTTTATTTTAATTCCTGTATTTATTTTTTTTTAATCGGTTTCTACATGTTCAATTCTTTTTGGTTTTATTTCCTTCCGTCATTTGTCGTATAAAAAATAATGATGTGGCTAACGGTGTGACATGTGGCAACTATGACGTGGCAAATGAAGGACAAAACCAAAAAAATATTATTAATAGAAGGACCAAAACCAAAAAAAAATAATTAAAATCTCTAAAATAAATATTAAAAAAAAAACAATTTTTTTAGCATTTTTTACTTTAAAAAAACCAATTTTTTTCCAAACAAAAACACAATATATATATATATATATATATATATATATATATATATATATATAAGAGTGTGCTAAAATTTAAAATCCATATGCCTATAATGTAAAAAAAACTTGTTCACAGTGTGCTAAAATTATTTTAGGACATGCTAAAAAATCTGGCTATATTGATAGTGTGCTTAAAATTGCAAATGTACTTGATATTACACAAACTAATAACAAGTGACCATTAAGGCACTAAAAAATTGTTAATAATATAACTTGTCTTACATAAACAAAATACATATGACTTAATAAGTCATATGACTTGTTAGAAATACATACTGATAGGTCTCAAAATACACAGATCTCAAAATACATAATTTAACCAAAACTAGTCCCACACCCGTGCGATGCACGGGTGTTATGCGGTATTTTATATTATAATGTTGAAAAATCATTCGTCTAAATTGAAACAATAAGTATTATGAAAATTATAATAATAACATCAACAACAACAAAATAATAATAATAATTAAAAAAATTATGTAAATATAAGATAGATATTAAAGATGTGTTTATACATTTCGAAAAGATTACAATGGATCCTATTGCATCTATCAAAATAAGTTGGTAATTCATAAATTGTCATGTCACTATGAAAACGGTTTGTGGTCATACTCATACACTGTGCATTTGATTCTTAATTGGACACTATAATTCAATATATAGTATAAAAGATTAATTAGTGCGTATAATTTAGTAAAAACTATTATTATTAGTTGAGTGGGTGTATAATGAAAAGTCATAGGTATATAAATGTAGGCATATGAAAAAGTGTATAGAGATGACAATGATATAAGTAGAAGTGATGTGACATTATTGAGTGGTTTAATTGGATATAAGTGGCTGACGTGGATTAGGGAGATTAGTGGTTGCACAACTATCTAAGAATTATATATATATATATAGACGTTTATACATTTAAAAAACTTATTTATACATCACATTTGAAGTTACTTTGGTATCTTCTTCATTAACATTGATTAGCAATATCTTTAACTCATTCTTCAAAATAACTATGGAAATGACAACATATAATTGACAATGGAAAACAATCGATGTTAAAACATAAATTTTTTATATATATTATAAATCTCATTGGAGGATTCTGAGTTGGATAAACTACTTCATTATCTCTTACAAAAAAACTACTGTATTATCGAATTTGACATTTATATTAATTTGAAATTTATTGGAGCAAAGATAAGCCAACCTAACTCATACTCAAATATCGAATATGATAAAAATCATACAGGGCATAACAATCATTAGTAAATTTTATTTTATCTTTTTTTTTACTAACATTAGAAAGTGGTCCTGATCACAATCGGTCAACTCCTTATATTTACAAAGATTGGACAAAAGATTATTAGCAAAAACATTAACTTTTTTGAAAAAAAAAACAATAAAATACACAAAATAATAAAATGAACAAAATTTTTTTAAAATGAATAATAACCCAAAACAATAATAATAATAATTATAATAATTATAATTAGTACCCCACATTAAATAGATGTAAGTGGATGATGTGGCTAAATGAAAGATTTTCATTGGTTTTTAGATTAGGGTTTAGATAAGCAATTCCACAACTATCTAAGATTTATATATATAGATAGCAGTAGATAAGTCTCAAAATGCATAATCTAACTAAGATGTATAACCAATAGGCATAGGTCTTAAAATACATGACAAACTACTCAATAAGTCTCCTACAAATTTTATCCCAACCCCTTGGTTGTGATGACGACGGACCTCCAACATATTGATTAACTAAAAAAGAGTAATCAGTCAATTTAGTCCCTAAACTATCACTCTCTCACCAACTTAGTCCCTAAACTATTAAAAACAACTAAAAGGTCCCTAATCTATTTTTCATCCGTCAATTTAGTCCCTAAACTATCACTCTCTCACCAACTTAGTCCCTAAACTATTAAAAACAACTAAAAGGTCCCTAATCTATTTTTCATCCGTCAATTTAGTCCCTAAACTATCACTCTCTCACCAACTTAGTCTCCAAACTATTAAAAACAACTAAAAGGTCCCTAAACTATATTCACATCCTTAAATTTAGTCCCTCACAAACATTATTTTATGATTCCTAACAAACCTGTTATAATATCTCAAGGCACTTTTTAACACACTAGCATGGATGAAAAAAGCTAGCTCCAACTAGTATTACCAATAACACAATCAGCCTGCAAAGATAATTCACCATACAAATGCTTGGAATTTAATAAGACTTTGTTAGCATACTAAAACAGAAGAAAAGGAATAGAAGGATAAAAAAACTCCCAGACCCGCAAGAAACAAGAGATCACAGTATAAACTTCAAAGGGATAAAACAAAATCACAAACCCTTACAAATTTACAAAAGTGAGAACAAAAAACAGACCTGATTTTAGCGTAGTCACTAACAAGAAAAGTAAATGCTTGAGCTTGAGAAGCTTCCGGTCCAGTGGGACTATAAAACTCACTAGGATAAACAGTATTATTAAACCAGACAAAACAACAAGCTATAAAACTAAAAACGGTTGAATCATATCATTTTTTTTAATCTTTCTGTCAAAAAGTTGAATAAAAAAAATATTCTGTGTTAAAAAAAAAAGAAACCGACAATTGCCACTTTTTTCATACTAAAGATCTCTTTCGTTCTAAATGATTATTCTGAAAGAATGAATTGAGTTCGACGACTAGATGTTATATTTGCGTTGCGAGCAAAACGGTTGTTGCCGGAGAGTGGAGTGGTTGGCGGCGAGCAGGGTGGTTGTTTTCGTCGAAGCACGTGGAAAAAGAAAGGGTGATAATATTTTAGGGTTTTATAGACAAGTTAACCGAGGACTAAATTGACGGATGAAAAATAGATTAGGGACCTTTTAGTTGTTTTTAATAGTTTAGGGACTAAGTTGGTGAGAGAGTGATAATTTAAGGACTAAATTGACGGATGGAAAATAGATTAGGGACCTTTTAGTTGTTTTTAATAGTTTAGGGACTAAGTTGGTGAGAGATTGATAGTTTAGGGACTAAATTGACGGATGGAAAATAGATTAGGGACCTTTTAGTTATTTTTAATAGTTTAGGGACCAAGTTGGTGAGAGAGTGATAGTTTAGGGACTAAATTGACTGATTACTCAACTAAAAAACGTGAACGGGGATTTTAAATTTCATTTTTTTTAAAAAACGAAAATGGTTTTCTTATATTTTGAAAAATTAAAAATCGTTAAAGTAAAAAAAAAAATTGTTTTGTTTTTATTCTAGGGATTTTAAATCTTTTTTTGGTTTTGGTCCTTCATTAATATTTTTTTCTTTTTGGTCATTCATTTGTCACGTTATAGTTGTCACGTGTCACGCCGTTAGCCACGTCAGTATTTTTTAGACGCTAGGGACTAAAAGCAAAAGGAATTGAACATGCATGGACTGTTTTAAAAAAAAAAAATACAGGGATTAAAACCAAAAAAACGCGAATATATAAGAACTAATGTGATATTTAAGGCTAATTTGTTTTAAGAAATCTCTATTTGTCGTGAAAGATAATCTCACAACAATTTCACAAATTAAGTTACTGAATATTACCTCTCATAAACTATATTTTCTAGAATTCATCTTCGATCAATTAATATTTTCAAATTTCTAAAGCATCGCATGCTTATTTTTATATTTTTCCCTTTCATTTTTACTACATGTCCATTTCCGCTTGTTCATTTAAAAACTTGATTAGCTGGCAAGAACGGATCGCTTATTAATGAACCTGGAGAAATTCTAAAGAGTGGATCACAAATTGCCCTATTTGTGGGACAGATAGGGAAGACATTTTTGTTGGATTTATCTCCTTTTATTTATTAATTTAAATAAGGGATAATTACTATTAAGTGCACATTGTGGTAATTATCCATTAAGTCTAAATTGTGGTTTTTATTCTTTCCCTCAAATATAGTAACTGCCCATAAAGATAGTGTGGTAGTTATGATTGCATGTAAAATATTTTTGTGATGGACAAAAGTTATAAATAGAGTGCAATCCCTTGGTTTTGGTTCCCTGAGCCTCATATCTCTATTTAGTAACTTACACCATCTAAGGAAGATTGTAGAAGGTTTAGAAGAGCTTGAACATCCTCAAACAATCAAGAACAATCCTCAGGCAAGGTTTAAGCAAGAGCAATGACTGGAGGTATTTCGGCTATTTAATTCCAATTTAGTTTCCGCTGTTTAAGGTTGAATTTCGTTTATGAAATTGTATAAATTCTAACATTTGGTATCAGAGCCCTGTTTGCCTCTGCCTTGCAATTACGTGTTCTAATTATTGGGGATTTAATCGAGACTAAAATTTTTGATTTCATATATTTGTAACAGTTTATACACTGAAATTCCTTTTAAACCATGAAGAACAAAGTTTCGAAAATTTCGGTTGATGTTTCTGTGTTTGAATTCTGGTTTACAGATTAAAATAAGTATGAAATCAAAAACTTTAAAAGTCTGGGTTTTTACTTGAAGTTTTTAGAAATTTCGATTTCAGATTAAGACTGTTTTAGATGCAGAAAAATATTGAATCATATGGAAAGGTTTTAGATTCATGATTATGTGTTTAAAACGTGAATTTTCGGTGTTATTTTTACCTGAAATCGTGTTTTGCTGTTACGGGTCGCATGGGTTTTCAACCGGGTCAATCTAACCCGTCTGGAGGTTGAAGATGAGTCATTAATTTTAGTCAATACTGTTACTCTAAATATTTTGTAACGCATATTTATTCAAAACTGAAGTATGTGTCGTAGCGGCCGAATTGTTCTCCTTTTATGACGAGATCGTGGGTTTGATACCGCTATGATTCATATTTGAGAAATTTATTTTTTTGAACAGTTTTGATTAAAATAAAAAGGCTTAAATGCAGTTTTGCCCCCCCTGTTTTGATTAAATCGGAATTTTACCCCCCCTGTTTTAAAACACGGACTTTTACCCCCCCTGTTGGTTTTTGCCCCCCCTAAAATTCTGCTTTCGAGTCACAACTTTAAAGCTTCGCACACAACTCAATTTTGATCAATAATTTACCAAAAGGATACCGAAATGACCGTAATCGAGTTATCTTTCCACATAATAAAACCCCACTGAATTTGGAGTTACAAAGAGAGATTAATTACCGTTTTAGTGAAGGTATATCCCCAAAATTCTGCAAAAAATCTGCTTTCGAGTCACAACTTCAAAGCTTCGCATACAACTCAATTTGGATCCATAATTCACCAAATGGCTACCGAAATGACCGTAATCGAGTTAGCTTTCCACAGACTCAAACCCCACTAAATTTAGTGTTACAGAGAGAGATTAATTACCGTTTTAGTGAAGGTCTGTCCAATTACTAATTCTGCAGAAATCTACTTGTGATCTTCAAATTCAACATTGTCTACCGAACACATCGTAACTCCAAATTCGACGAAATTGAAATGCCAACAAGGGTAATTTCGTTAGATTTCCATACATGTAAATAGTATTAAAAAACGAGCTACAGGGTGAGAGGAATGACGAGAATACCAGTAGTAGTTTCATACGATAATTAATTTGAACAGACCTTCACTAAAACAGTAATTAATCTCTCTCTGTAACTCCAAATTTAGTGGAGTTTGATTCTGTGGAAAACTAACTCGATTGCGGTCGTTTCGGTACCAGTTTGGTGAATTATTGATCCAAATTGAGTTCTGTGAGTAGCTTTGAACTTGAGGCTCAGAAGCAGATTTTGTGCAAAATTTTGGTGGGGGGCAAAATCCAACAAATTATAAAATAGGGGGGGGGTAAAATTCCGCATTTTAAAATAGGGGGGATAAAATTCCGCATTTTTCAAAATAGGGGGGGTAAAACTGCATTTAAGCCAAATAAAAATAATGAAAAATATTCCTACCAGTTACTTTCGAACCTGGGACCTGGGCCTGTATATTACGTCTAATGCTCAACCGCTGGACTGCCTGTATCGTTTCGAAATTTAATTGCATTGAGATTATATTTATTCGGTTATAACACACATAAGGATAAATGGTCAGTCAATGAACTCTTAACCATGTGTGTTCAACAAGAAAAAAGATTGGTGATGAAAATCAATAAAGATGTTATAATGCAAATATGGGAAAGATCATGATCTTGAAAGGTAAACCAATCTCATTTGTCTGTTATGAGTCTAATATGGTTGATGTTATTTATAACACATGTGGGTTGGTTTTTGTTCTACAATCCATGTTATTGAATACCTTACAGTGTATAACCAACTTAAGGAAATCATTTCCAAGTTAACAATGCATCTATTCAGGAAGTAAGAAACGTTCACATATAGAGATTGTTGGAACATGCAATTTAATTTTTAAGTGGTGGCTTTGTTTTTTAAATTTGGAAAAGACTTTTTATGTTCCAAATTTTTTCTAGAAAATTAATTTCTATATAACACTTGAACCATTGAGATAATCCTTTATTTTTATGAAACATCTTTCAGTTTGTTTTATAAATTTAAATTTGTTGGAAATGACGAATTATCCAATGGTCTCTTTTTTCAATTAATTTTTCAAATTCATGCCACTAATAATGTTATGCATGTTCAAGCTGAAACTAAATGATGTGTTATAAATAATGAATCTTCTATTCTATGGCACCGGAGATTAAGACATTTCTCCATTCAGAAAATTAAAAGACTATTGAATGATGAAGTGATTGATACTTTGGATTTCACTAATTTTGAGACTTGTGTAAATTGCATTTAGGAAAGGCAAACTAACGCACATAAGAAATGTGCCAAGAGGAGAATTTAAATATTAGAAATCATACATCCAGATATATGTTGTCCGTACATGGATATACAAAGTCCGAAATACTTCATCTCTTTCATTGATGATTAATTATTCGCGATATATGTATATCTACTTGCTTCATAATAATTACGAAGCATTGGAAGCGTCTAAAGTTTTAAGGCTGAAGTGGAGAATAATGCGAAATGCAAATTAAGATCGTGACAAATGATAGAGGTGAAAAATATTATTATAGATATACTGAGAATGGACATAGTTAGGTGTATGCGTAGTTACTCCGGATTTTCAAAGTCATTGTGGCGTGAAACTCTTAAAACGGTAGTGTATATATTGAACCGTGTTCCAACTAAGGTTGTCCCAAACACACCTTTTGAGTTATTTAAAGGTTGGAAACTGAGTTTGTGTCATATACGCATTTGAGGATGCCCGTCTAAAGTAAGAGTTTACAATCCACAAGAAATTAGACCCTATGATTATAAATAGGTATCTCATTGGATATGCCGAAAAATCTTAAAGGGTATAAGTTATAGTGTCTGAAATTCTGGCACACTAGTGTTAAGATGTTGTACTCAACGCTTCGCCACTATAATACACTTTTAATGCGTGAACCAATGATCCAACATCCAACCGCGCATACAAAAAGAATAATAAACTAAACAAACTGAAAATAAATTAACACAGTAATTTGTTAACCCAGTTCAGCATAAGCCTACTCTAGGGGATACCAATCCAGGAGTGAATCCACTATGATAGTATTAGTTTGAAGCCCTTAATAAACTTCCCGTTTATGACTTCTCACCTAATCACCACCCGTGCTATATTCTACCTAAGACACACCTAGGTATGAGAACCTCCGCTCACCTCCTCTTGACCACAGCCACTGTGATCGTACACTTCTAGATTTAATAGGTGAAGACACACTTCATAAACCACACACACACCACTTCCGTGCTTAAAAGCTTTGGAATGGTATACACACACTATCTCCTTGCTTAGAAGCTCCAGAGATATTACAATGAAACAGTCACACAGTTCCTAGTCTAGTGGTAAATCAACACAAGATTCAGAACACAATAGACACAAAACTAAAACCTAAACTCACGCTTTGTAAGACTCAAATCTGGTTTCAGTGATCTGAACAATGGTGTCAACATACTTTAAATAACCTACACTAGCACGGGCTAGGTCTTCAATTAGACTTCAATAGCTCACCATGATCAAAGGTTCCTTCAAGGAATAATCTTCAATTAAATGTTTTGTTTCCTTAACTTGAAGATCTGATTAGCAAACAAAACTGGGTCACGAGGTCCATTATTAATTATACGTGACAGCGCTCCTTATCACATACGAACATTTATTATGGATTCGATATTTAGAATTTTGGCGCGAGATCTCAACATACACAGGCCCGGCCTTCTGGATGTGGTATCCAATGTTGAAGCATTGTACCCGACATCTTGCTTATACTGGATGGTGGAAGCATGTAGTTTCACATCAAGAAGGATCACATGTTTTAGCAAAATGAGGCCAACCATACAACGCCAATAATCTCCCCCTTTGGCAATTTTTGGCTAAAACATCCTAAGATTATTTCAACCGTTCTAGAGAGATACACAAGCTACCTTTCTTCAACTCAACATAGGCACACAGTCATGAAGTAAAGTAGAACAGTTTAACATGCTTGTTTTAATAACCCTTCATATAACAATAGCATATTTATTATGTATCAAATTAGAACTTCAGAAGCATGCAACAGCGGAAGGACAAGCACAAGTAGCCTCACAGGAATTTGCCAATAGAGAGTATAAGATTCTCATAAAAGAAACACTGGGGAAAAATAAATTCCCTAAAGAATAAATTCTCAGGAACAGATGATGCTTCAACATGCAGTAGCACATTGTGTGCTTAGCAGAGAAATATTGCTCCCCCTCATTAGTAGACGCGAGTACCAAGTTCATCTTACTCCCCCTTAATTCATGCACCGTATTATCCAGCATCTATTATGGCATACGATAACTATACAATAACTACTCCCCCTTTTTAGCCACAAAATAGACAAAATGGGAACTGCATAAAAAATATCCAAAAGCAGTGCAGATAGTAGCAGGACATAAAGTGCAGACAAAATTATTACACACCATGCACACTAGGTGCTAAATTCAGGGCTCAGCCCACAGACTTGCAAAACAAAAATCCAGAAAAAAAAATAAAAACACATCAGAATTACACAGAAGCACTTGGGGAGGAATCACTTTCTTCTCCTTCAGCATCTGAGTCAGCTTCTTCTCACCACTAGTACCATCATCCTCTGCATCAGCTGCTTGAGCTGCAGCCTCTTCAACCCTGAGAGCATGTATCATCCTTTCAAACTGCAACTTCTTTTCATCTAGCTCCTTACAGTTTGCTTCCAGCATAGCAATCATCTCCTTCCTTGTCATAGGAGTATCAGCAGCAGCATTTGATGGTCCAACAATATCTGGAGCATGCTGTTTACTGTACAGCTTCTGATGAATGGCAAGAGGAGTTGCCCTTTTCTTAGCAGACTCACCCTCATGCCTTATATGAGGATGTTGGGACAGGATGATGTCACAGATCAATGTTGGAAAAGCAATAGGTTGCTTGGAGACAGAGGTCTTAGCATGCTGCACAACTTGATTAAAGATATATTGACCAGCATTAAATTTTGTACCAGTACCAATCATATAAATGAGCTTACCCAGACTTGTTGCAATATCAGATGCATGTGTAGTAGGGACCCAGTTGACAGATGCAATACGATTCAGGATAGTATACTTTTGGGTCAGCTTCACTGCAGGTACCTTCTCCTTCTTTGGCCAGGTTTTCACTTTATTAGCTGTGATGGTTTTACAGACCACGTTGTCAGATACCTCTATGTCAGGATGAGGATCATCAGAGTTGCCCAGTACTTTGTTGATCACACTTGGAGAGAATGTCACACATTTTCCTCGAACAAATACCTTCTAAAATTCTTTGTCCAAGGGATTGCCACAACCTATAGGAATGTTGACAACAAACTCCCTAAACAGCTTCTCATAGCAAGAGCCTAAGCCCCACACAGTTTTGATTAATCCAACATCATTGATCAAGCTCACAATCTCTTCACACTCTAGAATATCCTTGCCTAGTTCCCTCTCCAAAGCCAATCTTCTTCTGCATATTATTCCCCATCGTTGAGCATAGGATGGAAGATGAAATGAAACATTGTCACAAGGGAAGTCTTCAGTGTCAGGGGCAGCAGCTTGAGGCATGGCCTTCTTAGCAGACATAGCCTTCTTAGCAGGAGGCTTGATGCTTGAGTCATCCTTTTCAGCTTCAAAATCAGAGTCACCTGATGGTGCATTCTTCCTTTTCAGCACACCCTTTTTCTTCTCAAGAGGAGGTATAGACTTGCTCCATCCTTTCTTAGGACCATACTTGACAGGCTTCAGAGTAGTGTCCTTTGTTTTCTTGGTGACAACAGGGGTAGTGGTAACAGCAGGTGCAGGTGTAGTAGTCCTGCTTCTCAGTCTTCTCCCAATTCCTTTCTGAGTAGGTGGAGATTCCAGATCTTCTTCAGAGGGGACTTCATCAACATCCACTATGTTCTGTTCTTCATTGGTGGTTTTCTTAGAATCCTCACCAGCTTCATTCTCTGGCTCAGAGTCAGCCACTTGTTCAGGAGTACTTTCTTTGTTTACTTCCTCTTCAGTGGAAGCTTCAGTATTAGATCCACTGCCAAACGACCCAGTGGCAGTGTTAGCATGTGGGCTAGAATCTCCTTTTGATGGTTCAACATCCTTCTCAGCATCAGTTGGTATAGAGGGTGACTCAACACCAGTTGGCGCATCGGTTACAACAGCCTTTTCTTGGGGTTTTTCAGCAACATCAGTTATGACATTCGTAGGAACTGCCATATTCTCAGGACCACTAGAATTATTGGTCACAGTAACATTCTCAGCAATATTTTGGGTTTTTCCTAGGGTTTCAACAGAACTAGGGTTTTCCTGTGCAGAGGGGGTTTCTTGATTGACCTTTTCAGAAACAGACTTAGCACTTTCTTCATTAGCTTTACTAGACGATTCAACATTCGCATTTTTGCCGGAGGCAGCACCATGCGATTCCACATTCGCAGTTTCAGAAGGGTTCTTACTCAAGTACAGTTCAGACATGCTCAAACCCCTTTTTACGGGAGATTGGGGTTTCTTCTTCTTAGATTTAACAGTATCAGACTTAATTAAAATTGAAGGAGACGATTCACTTACTTTCTTAGTGGATTTTGCAGATTTCTTCTTCTTAGAACTAGTTGCAGGGATACTAGATATGGGCGTCGCGTCGACCACAATAGTTGTTCCTTCCTTCTTCGATTTAGATCTTGTTTTCACAGTATCAGCGATTTTGTTTTTGATCTAAGCAGAACCGGAAGATTGAGACATTTTCACAGAGAAATTGTTGAAGTTTTTGAAGTTTTTGATGATTTGAGATGATGATTTGAGGTTGCAGATCGCAGCAAGAAGTTTAGAGGAAGTTGAAGGTTTTGAGAAGGAATAATGATGACATGAGAGTTGATAGCGTGTAATTGAGAAGTTATGGAAATTATTTTTTGTCTTTCCTTGATTTACGTGCGCCAATAGTTGAAATTTGGAGAACAAAACGGTTGCGCGCACATAATGCCTTAACTGCTATAATTCCTCATGTAGGCAAATTCCTAATTTGCCCCTAAGCCTTTCAAACTGATTAGCATCTAATGCTTTAGTAAAGATATCAGCTACCTGTTCTTCAGTTGCAACATGCTCCAACTTCACAATATTTTCTTCTACTAAATCCCTGATGAAGTGATGACGAATGTCAATATGCTTGGTTCTACTGTGCTGTATTGGATTTTTTGAAATATTTATGGCGCTTAAATTGTCACAGTACAATGTTAGAGCATCCTGTTCAACATTGTATTCCTTAAGCATCTGCTTCATCCACAAAAGTTGGGAGCAACTACTTCCAGCTGCAATGTACTCAGCCTCTGCAGTGGATAGAGAAACACAGTTTTGTTTCTTGCTAAACCATGAGATAAGATTCTCTCTTAGGTAAAAACATCCACCAGAGGTGCTTTTTCTGTCATCAGCACACCCAGCCCAGTCTGCATCACAATATCCCATTAACCTAGCATTGTTGGTGTGAGAATACATTATCCCATAATCAGAAGTTCCATTGACATACTTCAAAATTCTTTTTACTTGTATAAGATGGCTCATTTTTGGCTCAGCTTGGTACCTTGCACATACACCAACAGCAAAGGTGATGTCAGGTCTGCTTGCTGTGAGGTATAGTAGGCTTCCTATCATGCTTCTGTACAGGCTTTGGTCTACATCTACACCTTTCTCATCCTTGGTTAATTTTAGATGTGTGGCAGCAGGTGTTCTTTTGTGAGCAGCATTTTCCATGCCAAATTTCTTTATGATATTTTTGGCATACTTGCTTTGAGACACAAATATTGTGTCTTCCATCTGTTTTACCTGTAATCCAAGAAAATAGGTTAGTTCACCTACCAAGCTCATCTCAAATTCAGACTGCATCTGTCTCACAAAGTGTTGGACCATCGGTTCCGCCATCCCTCCAAAGACTATGTCATCAACATATATCTGTGCTATCAACAAGTTTCCATTCATTTCTTTGACAAATAAAGTCTTGTCATTTTCACCTTTCTTGTATCCTTGGTTGATCAGGAATTCAGTTAGCCTCTCATACCAAGCCCTTGGTGCTTGTTTCAAGCCATACAAAGCCTTTTTCAGTTTGTAGACATGATCCGGATGATTTGGATCTGTGAAACCTTTGGGCTGTTCAACAAACACTTCTTCATGAAGATACCCATTTAGAAAGACACTCTTGACATCCATTTGGTAGAGTTTGAGTTTGAGGATGCAAGCTACACCAAGAAGCAGCCTTATGGATTCTAGTCTTGCTACGGGGGCAAAGGTCTCATCAAAGTCGATTCCCTCCACCTGAGTGTAGCCTTGAGCTACCAGTCTTGCCTTATTCCTTGTTATTGTGCCCTTCTCATCAGACTTGTTCTTGTATATCCATTTAGTACCTATGACATTTACTCCATGTGGTCTTGGAACAAGATCCCAGACTTCATTTCTCTTGAATTGATTCAATTATTCCTGCATTGCTTCAATCCAGAACTCATCAGTAAGAGCCTCTTTTATGTTCTTAGGCTCAAATTTTGATACAAAGCAAGTGTTTGAGATAGCATCAAAATTCCTTCTGGTAGCAATGCCCTGGTCTGGATCACCTATGATTAGATCTTTAGGATGATTCTTCTGTGTCCTAATAGATGGTGCTTTTACTGGGACAGGTACAGAGTCTTGATCAGATTCCTCACCTTTTAATTTAGACTTTTCACTTTGTGTCATCTCATTAGAATTGTCAAGGGATGGTTCAACATCTGTTTCTACATCCTGTGTTTGAGTGGATGGTGCATCATCAATTACAACATTGATCGTTTCCATAATGACTTTGGTTTTTGAGTTATACACCCTATAGGCTCTGCTATTTAAAGAGTATCCTAGAAATATACCTTCTGATGCACAGAAATCATAGAATTTGTTGTTCTCAAATTCCTTCCCATGATCGCTTCTGACCCTTATGATGACAGACTCCTTTTCTCTTTGAAGTTGTACACATAAGTTTCTAAATGTTTCAAAACTATCTGATTTTTCTTTAAGGAAGTCTATCCATGTAAATCTAGAGAAATCATCCACCATAACAAAAGCATACCTTTTTGCTCCAAGACTTTCAGTCTGCATAGGTCCCATCAAATCCATATGTAACAATTCAAGTGTTCTGGTAGTAGTTTGATGTTCAAGCCTCGGGTGCGCCACCTTGGTTTGTTTGCCTATCTGACATTCTCCACATATTATTCCCTCGTCTATCTTTAGCTTGGGTAATCCTCTGATTGCTTCTTCAGCTATGGCCTTTTTCATTCCTCTTAGATGTAGATGACCTAACTTTTGATGCCAGAGTTTGACTTCATCATTTTTGCTTATGAGGCAAGTAGACATATAATTTCCTTCTTCAGATACCCACAAGTAACAATTGTCTTTGGACCTTACTCCCTTCATTATCAGTCTTCCTTCTCTATCTGTAACAAGACATTCTGATTGTGTAAAGTTCACCTTCATGCCTTGGTCACACAATTGACTGATGCTAATCAAATTGGTTGTAAGTCCTTTTACTAACAGAACATTGTCTAAGTTTGGTAGCCCATTGTCAATTAGGTTCCCAATTCCTTTTATTTCTCCCTTAGCTCCATCTCCAAATGTTACAAAACTTGTGGCATAGGATCTTAGATTGGCTAGATATCCTTCCACTCCAGTCATGTGTCTAGAGCATCCACTGTCAAAATACCAATCTTGTCTAGATGATGCTCGTAGTGATGTATGGGCTATCAGGCTTACACCATCTTCCTTCTTCTTCCACTCTTTCTTGACATTCACATTCTCAGATTTGGGTTCAAGTGACCGTGAATTCTGTGGATAGCCATACAGCTTGTAGCAGTAAGGTCTGATGTGCCCTTTCCTACCACAGTAATGACACCTCCAATTCCTTCTTTTAGTCCTAGATTTTGACCTGTTGTATCGATGGTGATGCGGATGTTGAGGCACCAAGTTAGTCTGGACATGCTGCTTGGGTTTCAACCATGTGTCAGTTCCCTGATGTGTGGGAGGATGAGGAGGTAGTAACCCACCACTAACAGGAAAAGTTTTATCAATGGGGGTAGTGATTGTAGCTTTGTTGTAACCCATTTCTTGATCCACTATCTCATAGTCAAAGTCAATGGGTTTCTTACCTGCACTTTGTTTTAACAGCATGGCTTGAAACTTTTCTTCTCCTGATGCAAAGACTCTAACTTGTTTTCTAGAATGCTCCAAGTCTTTATTCAGCTTTTCAATCTCTTTGTTGAGAGTCTTAATTATATCCAGACATTCATTCTTCTCAGCCTGTAGTTGGCAATTCGCCTTCTTTTGTTTTTCCAAGGCTTTGCAGAATTCATTGCTCCTGATGAATAGGTCCTTGTAGGTAGCTAGTAGTTCTTCATAGGATGTTTCATCACATGATTCAGCATCAGATTCACAGACACCTGTCAATGCATTGACAAGTTTAGCAGATTCACCTTCATCTTCTTCTTCTGAATCATCCTCATCTGACCAAGTAACAGCAAGACTCTTCTTCTTCTTCAGGAAAGTAGGGCATTCAGATTTGATATGACCAAATCCTTCGCACTCATGACACTGAACTCCTCTAGATGAAGTACTTTTGTCATCACTTCTGGTCCTCCTTTGACTAGATACAGGTTTGTTGAAGTCAGATTTGGTGCTTGGACCATTGAACTTATTGTTGAAGTCAGATTTGGTGCTTGGACCATTGAATTTATTTCTTTTGTCCATCCTCTTCATGATACGGTTGAACTGTCTCCCAAGTAACACCATGGCTTCAGATAAGCTTTCATCACTTTCCATATCTATCTCTTCATCTTCTGCAGTATTAGAAGTAAAAGCCAAACTTTTGTTTTTCTTCTCTTTTCTTTGGTTTATGCTCATCTCATATGTTTGAACTGAGCCTATTAGTTCATCCACTTGAATGTTGGCCAGATCCTGAGATTCTTCTATTGCTGTTACTTTCATGTCAAACCTCTTAGGTAGAGATCTGAGGATTTTGCTCACCAGCTTTTCATCTGATATGGGTTCTCCCAAAGCATCAAATGAATTTGCAAATTCTAAAATATTCATGTGAAAGTCATGAATAATCTCTTCTTCCTTCATACTCAGATTTTCAAAGTTTGTGCGAAGCATCTGAAGTTTGGACAGCTTTACCTTGGTGGTTCCTTCATGTGCTTTCCTGAGTATTTCCCACGCCTGTTTGGCCACAGTGCATCGTTTAACAAGCCTGAACATGTTGATGTCCACCCCATTGAATATGGCATTTAAGGCTTTTGAGTTTCCTAGAGCTAAGTCATCCTCGTCTTTAGAATAGTCTTTTGTAGGCTTGATTTCACTGGTTACCTTTCCATCCTTATCAATGACCACTAGGGGTTCCCATCCATT
Organism: Trifolium pratense; assembly: GCF_020283565.1. Classification (NCBI taxonomy): domain Eukaryota; kingdom Viridiplantae; phylum Streptophyta; class Magnoliopsida; order Fabales; family Fabaceae; genus Trifolium; species Trifolium pratense. Next base: position 28,674,656 of record NC_060063.1, read on the forward strand.
TTCTACAGCTTTCCATGTTCTGCTATCAATGGATTTAAGAAAAACCATCATCTTAGCTTTCCAGTAGTCATAGTTCTCAGGCCCAGTTAGCAGTGGTGGTTTAGAAACCGTTCCTCCTTCCTTGTCCATCTCACCAGAAATTTCCGTCCCTGAAGCTCACCCTGAGTTTCGAGCAGGGTGCCTGCTCTGATACCAATTGAAATTCTGGCACACTAGTGTTAAGATGTTGTACTCAACGCTTCGCCACTATAATACACTTTTAATGCGTGAACCAATGATCCAACATCCAACCGCGCATACAAAAAGAATAATAAACTAAACAAACTGAAAATAAATTAACACAGTAATTTGTTAACCCAGTTCAGCATAAGCCTACTCTAGGGGATACCAATCCAGGAGTGAATCCACTATGATAGTATTAGTTTGAAGCCCTTAATAAACTTCCCGTTTATGACTTCTCACCTAATCACCACCCGTGCTATATTCTACCTAAGACACACCTAGGTATGAGAACCTCCGCTCACCTCCTCTTGACCACAGCCACTGTGATCATACACTTCTAGATTTAATAGGTGAAGACACACTTCATAAACCACACACACACCACTTCCGTGCTTAAAAGCTTTGGAATGGTATACACACACTATCTCCTTGCTTAGAAGCTCCAGAGATATTACAATGAAACAGTCACACAGTTCCTAGTCTAGTGGTAAATCAACACAAGACTCAGAACACAATAGACACAAAACTAAAACCTAAACTCACGCTTTGTAAGACTCAAATCTGGTTTCAGTGATCTGAACAATGGTGTCAACATACTTTAAATAACCTACACTAGCACGGGCTAGGTCTTCAATTAGACTTCAATAGCTCACCATGATCAAAGGTTCCTTCAAGGAATAATCTTCAATTAAATGTTTTGTTTCCTTAACTTGAAGATCTGATTAGCAAACAAAACTGGGTCACGAGGTCCATTATTAATTATACGTGACAGCGCTCCTTATCACATACGAACATTTATTATGGATTCGATATTTAGAATTTTGGCGCGAGAATTTTGGCCCGGCCTTCTGGATGTGGTATCCAATGTTGAAGCATTGTACCCGACATCTTGCTTATACTGGATGGTGGAAGCATGTAGTTTCACATCAAGAAGGATCACATGTTTTAGCAAAATGAGGCCAACCATACAACGCCAACAGTGTCCATCTCACAGCACTAGAATTGTGGAATCAATAAATGCAAAGTTTCTTGAAAATGACTTGATTAGTGGAATCAATTCCAGGACATTGGTTATGATAAAAGAAATATTGATGTTGAGTGATGACGAATCGTCACACTCTCTAATCCATGCCTATTTTAGCAACATTAGATGCATTTTAGTAGGTTTTTAGCAATAAATATAAGAGAAATCTAACCATAAGCTTGATTACTTGTTTTGCAAGAAAACAGGAAAAATTGCAGGAAATGGAGGATTTTCACTACGCTGGGGGCGTAGCCCATCACGCGCCGCGTGATGGAGCTCACAGGGAGCCAAGATTTTCACTCTGATCACGCGCGGCGTGATGCCTTACCACGCGCGGCGTGAAGCCTTGTTGAAGAAGAAGATTGCTCTCTGACTTGATCACGCGCCGCGTGATTCTGTTACCACGCGCGGCGTAGTTGATGGATTTGCAACCACGCGCGGCGTGATAGATCTGGCGCGCGGCGTGGTTGCCTTCTGTATATATAGTTTCTGCATAATTCTGTTTTCGGGTTGGAAAATTCTGCAAATTTGATCTACATTCTGGGTTTGGAACTTCAAGATTGGGATTCAAGACTCCGAAGGATAGCTCCAAGCACATCGATAGCATGGATTCACAAGCCATGACATTGAAGCTCGGACGGGAACAAAGGGAGATGAGGAGCTAAGTTCTTCGGAGGTAGGATCTAGGATAGCCTAGGATGTAGATAGACCTCATGTAATCTGCTATATGTGTAAGAAACTACTCTGTTCATAGTGTTGATTTAATGCAATTCGATGTTTAATGCTTTATAATCCTTCATTAGTGTTGTAATGATTTCGAGTTAAGTCACGTGCGAGAGTATTGATTTAATTTCTGAACTGAATTGCATTAAGCGCTCGAGTGTCTCCGGTCGAGAGATTGAGGCATAGAGTGTAGCGAACGATTGACGCGCGTTAATATCATTCGTTGTAGGTAGCTTCCGCCCGAGAGATCGGGGGAGTATCGACAACGAATAGAGTGGATTTTGACAAGAGATTGCGATTCACTAATTTGTCGATCTAGTTGTTAACACTTGAGTAGATTCCTATGATATAGTAGATTGTATGTGGTTTAGCTATAGACTAGGCGATTCCGATGATTCTACCTCGCTTTTCCATTATATCAAAGCACGTTTTCTAACAAATCATCACTCAACATACCCCCAATTTATGTGTATTTCTTGCATAATGTCTATGAGCACTATTCGACTAGTTTAATCACACAATCCCTGTGGATCGATATTTTTATTACTACGTGGTAATTCGTTCACTTGCGAAAATTATCCATCAAGTTTTTGGCGCCGTTGCCGGGGATTGTGATTGATTCGACAAGGCGATAGTGTTCATATTTTCTGTGTTTTCTTTATTTTTCTATTTGATATTTTTCTACCGGAGCGTTCTACTTGTGTGTTTCCTTGTGCATGCGGAGAACAGGTCCAGTTGAGCTACAATTCGATCCCGAAATTGAAAAGACAGCTCGCGCAATTCGGAAGGCAACAAGGGAAGCCCAAGCTTCAAGGGGAACAGCTTTGCTAAGGGATACACCGGACTGTCAAGGACAGACTTCAGCAACGATGGAAGAAGAGCAGGTTCCACCGGTTCCTCAACCGCCAAGGCGTACCCTTGGTGATTATGGGAGGAGAGACAATGACGCGTTGGCAAATCAAGGCTTTCAGCCGGCGAATCCTGTCTGATTCGACATCAAGAACACGGTCCTCTCCGCCCTAAAAGAGAACCCTTATTCAGGATCGGAAGCTCAATGCCCGAACTTACACTTGTCTCACTTCTATGAAGCCTGCGACTATACCGATCCACCGGGGGTGAGCGAATCGGACAAAAGACTGAGGTTATTCAAGCATTCTCTCACCGGCCGTGCTAAAGATTGGTTGGACACGATACCCGCCGGAACTATTGAGACTTGGAGACAGCTGGAGCGGAAGTTCTTAGATCGTTACTTTCCCATTCACAAGTTTCTAGAAAGAAGGGCTGAAATTAGCAACTTCGAACAAGCGGATGGGGAGACGTTGTATGATGCTTGGGAGAGGTTCAAGGTTTGTCTTAAAAGGTGTCCGAATCACGGTTTCGATGGCCACAATCAGATGCAAATGTTTACCCAAGGTTTGAGGGCTCAAACGCGAATGATACTTGACGCATCAGCCGGTGGTTCGTTGAAGAACCGTGACGAAACTGAAGCAAGAGAATTGGTGGAAAGCATGGCTCAAAACGAGTATAGAGCTACTAATGATAGAGGAGCCAAGAAGAAAGGCGGAGTGTTGGAATTGGATACTCAAACAGCGCTATTGGCACAGCAAAAGCTCATGACTAGCCAAATGGAAGCAATGATGAAGCTGCTGTCCAATCCACAAGTTCAATCTTCTCCAATAGGTAAAATTGACAATGTGCGCTGTGATTTTTGTTTGCAGGACCACCCAAATGGCGGATGCTTCCCGGAGGGTTCAGAGGAGGCTCGCTACTTAGCCAATTTCCGGAAGCCGTACAACAACAATAACAACGGTTCCGGGTGGGGGAACGGTATGCAAGGTCAAGGTGCACCGCAACAGCAGCAAAGGCCTCCATCAAGGATGGAAGAGACTCTAAATCAGTTCATGCTCATGACCCAAAGCAACTTTGAAGCGATGAAATCGAGTCAAGCAACCTCTAACAAGAATCATGAAGCTTCTATAAAGAATCTGGAGGTGCAAATGGGTCAGCTGTCAAGACAGTTTTCTATGTTGCAAAATCAAGGAGGTTTCGGTGGAAACACTCATGATAATCCTAAAAATGAAACTTGCAATGGAATCACTTTGAGGAGTAGAGAGATACCGGAACGGCCAGCTGTGGAGAAGCCCTTGAAAAAGAAGGTCAATGAGGGAGAAGTTGAAAATAAGCAAGAGGTTGTAGTTGAAAATGAGAGACATGAGGGAGAAGTAGAAAATGAAAATATGTCTAAGGAAGTGGAGATTAGTGAGGATGAAGTAGAAGAAGTTGAAAAACAGAGGGAGATAAAAGAAAAAGAGAGTAAGAAGGTTGAGAAAGGTAAAGGAGTTGATGAATCGCCATATGCTAGGATGCCTTTTCCTAGGAGAAAGAAAGTTAAGAATCTTGAGCGAGAGAAGGAGTTCAAGAAGTTCATGAAGGTGTTGAACAAGCTTGAGATGGCTATACCATTGGTTGAGGCATTGGAGCAAATGCCGAGTTATGCAAAGTTTTTGAAGGAGCTGCTCACAAAGAAAAGAAAACCATTAGATGATGAAATGGTAAGTATGACGGAAGAGTGCAGCGCCCTCATTCAACGGAAGCTACCTCAGAAAAAGAAAGATCCGGGGAGCTTTACAATTCCTTGTTCCATTGGGGATCTTACTATTGGAAAGGCTTTGTGTGACTTAGGTGCAAGTGTAAATTTGATGCCTTTATCTATAATGAAGAAGATACCGGGAGCCGTAGCAAAGCCGACAAAGATGAGTCTCTCTTTGGCGGATAGATCCATCGTGTATCCGGAAGGCATCTTACATGATGTGCTAGTCCGAGTCGGCGGATTTGTGTTCCCAGCTGACTTCGTTGTCTTAGACATGGAAGAAGATAAGAATTGGGAACCCCTGCTGCTAGGAAGACCATTCTTAGCTACCGGACGCGCCCTTATCGATGTGGAGTTGGGAGAACTAATGCTCCGAACTGATGGCGAACAAATCCTCTTTAATGTGTTTGAAGCTATGAAACAACATGACGATGACACTCAATGTTTCATAATTGAATTGGTTGACGAGGTCATTGAAGATATTTTTAAGGTTCAACATTCCTCTTCCACTCTTGAAAAAGTGTTAGTTAACTCCATGGATAATTTGGAAGACGAATGGGAGCGAGAAATTGAGTTATGTCTTAGCAATTTGAATGCTAATCGGATAGATGAAAGTCCTAAGTTTGAAAACCTCCTTGAAGTGAATGATAAGGATCAAGTGGAAGACGAAAGGAAAGCTCCCGAACTGAAGCAACTCCCTTCACATCTAAAGTATGTGTTCTTAAGTGATGATGCTTCGTTTCCAGCCATCATTAGCAGCAAACTCACTCATTTGGAAGAGGAAAAACTGTTGAGGGTCTTGAAGTCCAACAAAGCCGCAATGGGGTGGACTATCTCCGATCTAAAAGGAATAAGTCCCACTTTTTGCATGCATAAAATCAAGTTGGAAGCTGAGTTTAAACCGGTTGTGCAACCTCAACGAAGACTCAATCCAACCATGAAGGAAGTTGTGAAGAAAGAGGTGCTGAAACTCTTGGAGGCCGGCATGATATACCCTATTTCCGATAGTGCTTGGGTATCCCCGGTCCATGTGGTGCCAAAAAAAAGGGGGGATGACTGTGGTGAAAAACGATAAGAATGAGTTTATCCCATCTAGGACTGTTACGGGATGGCGCATGTGCATCGACTATCGCCGACTCAACACCGCTACTAGGAAGGATCACTTTCCCTTGCCATTCATGGATCAGATGTTGGAACGGTTAGCGGGGCAGGAGTTTTACTGTTTCCTTGATGGTTACTCCGGTTACAATCAGATCACCGTCGATCCGGAAGATCAAGAAAAAACTGCCTTTACTTGTCCCTTTGGGGTGTTCGCATATCGAAGAATGCCATTTGGATTATGTAATGCCCCAGCAACATTTCAAAGATGTATGCTTGCCATCTTCTCCGATATGATGGAGGACACTATGGAGGTATTTATGGATGACTTTTCGGTTTTCGGTAAGTCCTTCGATTTTTGTCTTTCTAATTTGAATGATGTGCTGAAAAGATGTATAAGTACCAATTTGGTTTTAAATTGGGAAAAATGTCACTTCATGGTAAGAGAAGGAATTGTTCTCGGCCACAAAATCTCCTCAAAGGGGATTGAAGTAGACCAAGCCAAAATTGAGGTAATCAAAGAGCTACCTCCACCGTTAAATGTAAAGGGGGTAAGGAGTTTTCTCGGACATGCCGGGTTCTACCGGCGGTTCATTAAGGATTTTTCAAAAATTGCAAAACCCTTATCATCTTTACTAGTCAAGGATACGGTGTTTCTTTTTGATGAGGCTTGTGTGACTGCGTTTAATTGTCTTAAAACTAAGTTGGTCACTGCTCCCGTGATCGTTGCGCCACAATGGGACCTCCCTTTTGAATTGATGTGCGATGCAAGTGATTACGCGGTTGGAGCGGTCCTAGGCCAACACCATAACAAACTTTTCCATGTGATATACTACTCTAGCAAGGTCCTTAATGAGAATCAAATTAACTACACCACAACGGAGAAGGAATTGCTAGCAGTGGTATTCGCTTTGGAAAAGTTTTGTTCCTATCTAATTGGGTCAAAAGTGATTGTTTTTACAGATCATTCAGCTTTGAAGTATTTGTTGACAAAGGGCGATTCCAAGCCGCGATTGTTGCGATGGATGTTGCTCTTGCAGGAGTTTGATTTGGAAATTCGAGACAAGAAGGGGGTAGAGAATGTGGTGGCTGACCACCTCTCAAGGCTAAGCAACCCTGATGTTACTAATAAGGAAGAAGCTATTAAGTGTGAATTCCCGGATGAAAAATTACTTGCAATATCCGAGTTTCCATGGTTCGGTGACATTGCCAACCTCAAGGCTAGTGGATTCATTCCGGAAGAAATGACGGCACAACAGAAGAAGAAGCTCTTCGCGGACTCGCGACATTATTTCTGGGATGACCCATTTTTGTTCAAGGTGAGCAATGATGGCATGATTCGTCGATGTGTGGCTGATAGTGAGATCCGAGGTATTATGTGGCATTGCCATAACTCACCTTGTGGAGGGCATCATAGTGGCCCAAGAACAGCCGCGAAGGTTTTACAATGTGGATTCTTTTGGCCAACGATCTTTCAAGATTGTATGGAGTTTGTAAAAGCTTGTGATGCGTGTCAAAGATCGGGGAGTGTTTCTAAAAGAGATGAGATGCCTCAGCATGGCCTAACTGAAGTCGAACCATTTGATGTATGGGGGATCGATTTCATGGGACCGTTTCCTTCGTCCCAATCTAATGTGCACATTTTGGTTTGTGTGGATTATGTTACAAAGTGGGTCGAAGCTACAGCCTGCCAAGCCAATGATCCAGCCACTGTGGTGCGGTTTCTCAAAAAGAACATTTTTACAAGGTTCGGGGTGCCAAGGATCTTAATCAGCGATGGGGGAAAGCACTTCATTAATCAGCATCTTGAAAATTTGTTGAGGAAGTATAATGTTAAGCACAAGGTTGCTACTCCCTATCATCCTCAAACTTCCGGACAAGTTGAAGTGTCCAATCGCCAGTTGAAACAGATTCTTGAGAAGACGGTTTCCTCCTCTAGGAAGGATTGGTCACTCAAACTCGATGATGCGTTATGGGCATACCGTACTGCATTTAAAACCCACCTCGGGTTTTCCCCGTATCAGTTGGTTTATGGAAAAGCATGTCATTTACCCGTAGAGCTTGAGCATAAAGCATACTGGGCTGTTAAGCAACTGAACATGGATGCCACTCTTGCCGGTAGAGCTCGGTTGTTGAAGCTCAATGAGTTAGAAGAATGGCGCGAAAGGGCATATGAGAATGCGGTACTGTACAAGGCAAGGACTAAACGCTATCATGATGCGAAATTAGTTCCAAAAGAGTTTCACGAAGGACAGTTGGTGTTACTGTTTAACTCGCGATTCAAGTTATTCCCCGGTAAACTCAAGTCCAAGTGGTCTGGTCCTTTTATAGTTAAGGAAGTGTTCCCACATGGGGCTGTGGAAATCTTCAAATCAGGGGAGGAGAATAAGAGTTTTAAGGTGAATGGTCAAAGGTTGAAAGTTTATCGTGGTGGAGAGCTCGTTCGGCACAATGTGGCTCTTTTCTTCCAAGACCCCTAGGGGCATGGAACGTCAAGCATCGGGACGTTAAACAAGCGCTGGTTGGGAGGCAACCCAACGGTTTCTAATGATTAGTTGTTTTGTTTTGCAATATGTAGGTAGGTGCGCAACATTCAGCAGCAAACAGAGCGAAAACAGAGGACTGTTGAAGTGAACTACGCTGGGGGCGTCGTGCAATCACGCGCGGCGTAGTGTAAGTTGAGGAAAAGGGTGCCACTGGAGTAGCGATCACGCGCGGCGTGAAGACTTTCTACGCGTGGCGTGATGATGGAATTGGATAAGTTAGCTCTCTGACTAGTGATCACGCGCGGCATGGTATCTTTCACGCGCTGCGTGAACAAGGCAGAGAGGAAAGTGGTTTTGTTAAAATGATCACGCGCGGCGTGAGTAAGACTACGCGCGGCGTCGTCAAGTCAACCTGACCGTTTGAATTGGGTCAACATGACCGTTGGAGTTTTGGGCAAAAGAGGAATTTGAAAAAGATCACGCGCGGCGTGGAGTAAGTCACGCGCAGCGTCATCAGGTGACTCTGTTCTGATTATTTAAACTCTCAATTTCTAGCTAAAGACGCACCGTTCATCAGGGTTCAAATTCATCTGCGTGGTTTTAGGCTTCAGATCTATCAATTTCACTAAGTTCTTAAGTGCGATGTGAAGCCTAAAATCAGTGCAAGTGAATTCAGTAAACCTTCATTTCATTAATTCAAGCTATGAGGGTTTTTTGCAGGTATTAAGGTATACAATCTGGTGTTTGGTTTTAGGCCTCAGATCCATCTATCTAATCTGCTGCTGTTGCTACTGCTCTACTACTCTATCTTCACTTAATTGTCTTTTACTTTCGTTGGTTTGTAATAATATTTGATGTTGCTTGGATATTGGCTAGATATTTTATTTGTGTACTCTGAATTTGAATCTTCCTTTGTATAATTGTGGAATGGTTTTTACTTTTAGAGTTTGTTTCAATATTTTGGCATGTTCCTTCTAGTTACTTGAGTATCAATTGCTTGATTTTCTCCGTGTGTGATTTGTGAAACTTGCAGTGCAATAGCTTGTTGCACTCATGTGATCAAGAGGCAAAGGAAGGGAACGCACACTTTTTGACCGGTTCTTTGATTCGACCCAACCGAGAGGTATTGAGCCAAACACTCCTTTTTCCTTCTATGTGTGATATCCACTCATGTATTGTCTCTCGATTTTGCTTGTCGTCTTTTTATTTGATTGTTACTTTTGTAGCACACACGAGGCATGTTCCTTGGTACCTTTGAGCCTTTCTATCCACCCTTACTTATAATTATCCTTTGCTTAACCAATTTGAGCTGGAAAAGAATATGTTATTTTTGCAAAACCTTAAGAAATTTTTGATGAACAAAAAAGGAATGACTTTCTTGGAGGTTAGGCACCTAATTAGTGGTTGATGCGCATTGCTCACCACTAAGTTTGGGGTTGCTCTTTGGAATTAGCAACAAATAAAGTTTGGGGTGTGGGTACTAGAGAACTTATAAAAGTTTTGATTGAATGAGAGAACTTATAAAAGTTTTGATTGAATGATTTTTCAAAAAAAAAAATTCAAAAGTTGCAAGGCAAAGAAGAAGAGATAAGAAAGAAAATGAAAAATGAAAAAAAAAGAGATGAATGAATGTGAAAAAAAAAAAAAAAAATATAGAAAAGAAGTGATAGCCTTGAATTCTAAAGAATTGCAAAACTTTGTTTGATGATGTGAAAAAAGTTCTCTAGTCCACTATATTTCAAAAGGGGTTTGGTGTATGAAAATGTTCTTTGACTAATAGGGGGATCTAACTCCAAGTTTTTCTACTACTTATCCCAAAATATCACCATCCACCCTAGCCAAGCCACGTTATAACCCTAAAAGACCTCTAATGTGTGTGCACAAGGTGAACCGAATGAATTCTTAGACTACTTGCAAAATTATTGTTGACTTGCATTGATGTGTTGATTTGAGTGAATTACCCAAACTGAAGAGTGCATATGAGTAGTGTGATGGAATCATAGAGCCGTGGTCGGAAAGTGTGAACTACTTGAAAATGTCTTGCGGGAACGATTGTGTAATTGAGCATTGTTTGCAGGTGGATCATTGATCATCAGGTGATTCTCACGTATGTATGATTCGAGTGAATTTAAGGAAAATGCCAAGGTCTTGACACAAAAACTTGAGGTAAAAGTTGTTTCCTTGAGGACAAGGAAAAGTTTAAGTTTGGGGTTGTGATGACGAATCGTCACACTCTCTAATCCATGCCTATTTTAGCAACATTAGATGCATTTTAGTAGGTTTTTAGCAATAAATATAAGAGAAATCTAACCATAAGCTTGATTACTTGTTTTGCAAGAAAACAGGAAAAATTGCAGGAAATGGAGGATTTTCACTACGCTGGGGGCGTAGCCCATCACGCGCCGCGTGATGGAGCTCACAGGGAGCCAAGATTTTCACTCTGATCACGCGCGGCGTGATGCCTTACCACGCGCGGCGTGAAGCCTTGTTGAAGAAGAAGATTGCTCTCTGACTTGATCACGCGCCGCGTGATTCTGTTACCACGCGCGGCGTAGTTGATGGATTTGCAACCACGTGCGGCGTGATAGATCTGGCGCGCGGCGTGGTTGCCTTCTGTATATATAGTTTCTGCATAATTCTGTTTTCGGGTTGGAAAATTCTGCAAATTTGATCTACATTTTGGGTTTGGAACTTCAAGATTGGGATTCAAGACTCCGAAGGATAGCTCCAAGCACATCGATAGCATGGATTCACAAGCCATGACATTGAAGCTCGGACGGGAACAAAGGGAGATGAGGAGCTAAGTTCTTCGGAGGTAGGATCTAGGATAGCCTAGGATGTAGATAGACCTCATGTAATCTGCTATATGTGTAAGAAACTACTCTGTTCATAGTGTTGATTTAATGCAATTCGATGTTTAATGCTTTATAATCCTTCATTAGTGTTGTAATGATTTCGAGTTAAGTCACGTGCGAGAGTATTGATTTAATTTCTGAACTGAATTGCATTAAGCGCTCGAGTGTCTCCGGTCGAGAGATTGAGGCATAGAGTGTAGCGAACGATTGACGCGCGTTAATATCATTCGTTGTAGGTAGCTTCCGCCCGAGAGATCGGGGGAGTATCGACAACGAATAGAGTGGATTTTGACAAGAGATTGTGATTCACTAATTTGTCGATCTAGTTGTTAACACTTGAGTAGATTCCTATGATATAGTAGATTGTATGTGGTTTAGCTATAGACTAGGCGATTCCGATGATTCTACCTCGCTTTTCCATTATATCAAAGCACGTTTTCTAACAAATCATCACTCAACATACCCCCAATTTATGTGTATTTCTTGCATAATGTCTATGAGTACTATTCGACTAGTTTAATCACACAATCCATGTGGATCGATATTTTTATTACTACGTGGTAATTCGTTCACTTGCGAAAATTATCCATCATTGAGCCTTCTACTTTAAGTGATCAATTGATTGTCATTTGTACTACCCATCAAGCTCAAACGGGTATTAGACAATCAGTTATTAAAGTTCCACAAGCGACTTATAATAATCTAGTAAATGAAGATGTTCAAGAATTTTCTGAAATTATTGAACAAAATGTTGAACCAACATTATGAAAGGTTACCAGAGAAAGAAAGTCAACTAAAGCTAGTGATTATATGGTATATTTACAAGAGTCGGACTCTAATATTGGTGCTGAAAATGATCCTGAAGTGTTCTCACATGGATGTGAAAACCGCATTTTGAATAGGAGATCTAGAAGAAGAGGTTTACATGAAACAATCTGAATGATATTCTTCTAGTAATTATGAACATTTGGTATGCAAGCTTAAGAAATTCATATATGAACATTTATCTCCTTTTATTTATTTATTAATTTAAATAAGGGATAATTACTACTAAGTGCACATTGTGGTAATTATCCATTAAGCCTAAATTGTGGTCTTTATTCTTTTCATCAAATATAGTAACCGCACATAAAGTTAGTGTGGCAGTTATGATTGCACGTGAAATATTTTTGTGATTGACAAAAGTTATAAATAGAGAGAAATCCCTTGGTTTTGGTTCCCTAAGCTTCATATCTCTATTCAGTAAAATATTTTTGTGATTGACAAAAGTTATAAATAGAGTGCAATCCCTTGGTTTTGGTTCCCTGAGCCTCATTTCTCTATTTAGTAACTTACACCATCTAAGGGAGATTGTAGAAGGTTTAGAAGAACTTGAACATCCTCAAACAATCAAGATCAATCCTCAGACAAGATTTAAGCAAGAGCAATGGCTGGAGGTATTTCGGCTATTTAATTCCAATTTAATTTCCGCTGTTTAAGGTTGAATTTCGTTTATGAAATTGTAGAAATTTTAACAATTTTGCCATGCTTTGAAATATTGTAGTTGGGCAAGAGTTCTAATTATTTAAACTTGTATTACTAATTAGTATGATATCATGTTAATAAAGACCACAAAGTCTTTTCTAGATTAATGCATTTTAAAGCCCAAAATTGTAAGAGTAATATTGGTGAATTGCGACACACGACTGATGGAGAAGCATAGGAACATTTTGATAAAAAGCATCCTTATTCTGTATTAGATGGATTTATACCATATATCCTTTTGAATATGCCTTGAAATCTTAGTAACAAATCTGTTTTAAAATAAAACAAATCCAAGTTAGACTATCCTCCAAGAAAATATTGTTTCCAACAAAACTACAAAACAACACCAACTGGCAGGGCCTGCGCGTAGCGCAAGGCAGGCTATGCCTGGCGCCCCAACTAGAACCAAACATGTTTGCTGAGGAAACATTGCGCCTAGCGCAGCTGGTAAACACCAGAACCTGTTTTCCTGACTTCTTGTTACTAAGATTTAAGGCATATATTCAACAATTCTCCACATTGTCTTTAAATTGATGGTGATCCCATCAACCACCGCGTTGATATCTCTATCTTGAACCTCTATTCAAGATCACCAGCCAAGTTCAAGTCCCACTTGAACCTTGACCTAGGCATCATCCTCCATTTGGTAGCACCCACAAAATTCACCGCACCCTCTTCATCCCCCAGAGTAGCTAAGTCCGTCCTCCCAAAGAAACACTTGTTCCCCACTATCATCAGCCTTTTAGATAGCTCAACAAGCTTCACAACCCTCTCTTCGACCCTCAGAATGTATTCTGTCCTCTCGAAGTATTTCTTGGCTCCAAATCAACCTTGGAATTTTAGGCGGTTCCACAAGCTGCAACATCAAACTCTCCTTGTATCCAACTACCTCCGAGAGTCTCACAAGTTACCAAGTATGATCACATGTTGCTTTTAATTGTCTCCCTGAAGATCTACCAAGTTTTGCACTTCTTCAACCACAATTGAAACATAACACAAGGACTCCATAGTCACACCACTTTGGTGCAACAATACCACTCTCCTCCCTATCTCCTATTAGATATCCACGAGTTAATGTTGAACGTCTTCTTTTAGTCCCACTAGTAAAAGACTCAACCTCAAACTGAGTTTGCTCCACCAAAGCCTCAAAACCGGTATATCCACTATGTCTTCCACCTTGCAACGTGCAAAACACTCCAACTGACATAACCCGAGTATTCTTAGCACCGCCTCTCTAGCCTGATGTCGAGTATTATTACAACCACCTCTCCAGGTTGATGTCCCTCTTCACTATCTCCATTACTACTTCTCTCAACACCTTGTTTTGGTCTAAAACAACCCTCGTCTTTACCTTTCACAACCCGAAGTCGTTACTACCGGTAAACTTCTCAATATCAAACTTTGAACCCATGGTACTTGATTATCGATTGATCTTTTTCCCACGGTGGACGCCAATTGTTGTGAATTGGTCGAAAAATCATACCAATAAAATACTTGATGTGTGGAGCAATTTAATCAAGCAACCAATATCAAAGAATATAGAGATGATGATGATAATAATCGAAAAGCAAGTAAACTAGTAAAAGAGAAAGGACACGATCGTTCATTTTTTTCCCTTTTTTAATTTTTCTTTTTCTTTCTTTCCTTGTTTTTCTGGTACGGTTTGGCGCCCCCGATTTGTAATTATATTTCTTTTTCTTCTTTATATATTGAGACGATCACTTGATTAGAGTTTACAAGAGATACCAACATACTTGGCATTCCTTCTATACTCTTTGATATATATGCTCTTAGTTCAATAAAAAATATTATAGTACATATTGATGACAGTCAATTATATGATGTTTTTAGTAGTATTTTAGGTTAGTTTTTAGTAGTTTTAGTAGTGTTTGAAGATCAAATCCAAGCAAATACCTGAAGTTACGAAGTTACTTGACCAAGAAGCAAGAAAAGTGGAAAAAATGCATAAAAAAGGGCAAAAAAGGAAGAAATACGCTCAAAACCACATCGTACCAAAAATGTCATAACTGGAGCTATACGAGTGTCGGATCGAGGCATGTAACCATGAACTAAGGAGGACTTATATGAGATGTGGAATATATCATCCGTCTTCTTCCTCTTCTTTGTTAAGAATCCCATGAACTTGAGGAAGAAAGGATGTTGCTTCCATATCCTCTTCAACTTAATAGTAGCGAACAAAGCACAAATCATGTCTATGACTTTATCAATTTATGATTTTTCCTCGAGTTTGTCGCTAGGATACTCTTTTTGTTGGAGATCTTGCTCTTGAATCTTCCTTGGTTGGGGTTCAGTTGACGCGCCATCTTGTTCTTCAAAGTCCTCGTTAGAATATTCGTCTATATATTCACTCAAGGCTTCTTCAAAGGACGAATGTCTCCTAGGTCTTTGGATGAATTCATAGTAAAGTTGAAAGGCACATTCTATGGGTGCATTGAGGACTTTGCTAGCATTGATGCAGACTTTTAGAATATTCGAACATTCATCTTGGTTTCATTCTATTGTCATGACTTAAACTCAAAGAAACTAATTAGTTGAAAGTACAGAGAAAAAGAGAATAAGATTATATAGATTCAAGATAGGATTTTTAACAAAAAATCTCTTTTTAGGTTTTTTTTTTTAAAAAGAATTTATAGTCTTTGCAAGTATCTTACTACAGGGATTCCCAGGTAAGAGAGGTGGATCACGAGGATCGCTTAAATACCAAATCTTGCCTAGCCAAAATCGTCTGATAGTTCAATCCTAGCAAGAACGAATTTTTAATTTTTTTTTGATTTTTTTTTTTTTTTAAATAAAACTCCTAACTTACGTTAATTGCCTTGTAAACACAATCCCCGGCAACAACGCCAAAAACTTGACTATAGTCTGGCAAGTGGATCAGTCTGTCGTCGAGTAATAATTCACACTTTAGTGTTTAGAATGAGTTCGTATCCACAGGGATCGTACCAAGAAGACTAGTATCGTTTAGGAATTAAGATAGTTTTGCTTTCGCTTTGTTTGTTTGAAAAAGGTTTTAAGACAGAAGTTAGATAATATAAGACTAAAGATAAAATAAAGAGTTCAAGATGGTAAAAGTATGTTAAGTGCTTTCGAATCTCGCCCCTATTCTTGTCGGTAACTGGCACTATATCTACTTACTTTATTATCTGGTAGATTAATTTCTATTAAGATAAGTTCAGCGATACCATTCCTTACCTCTATTGCAATTGACTAAGTGAAATCAACCGCTGGTAGGTTTCCCCCTTGTTTTTATAGTATCTCTACTCTTAAGTTCAACGTTTAACAAATTATTTTTTTATAGTATCTTTACCCTCGAGTTCAACGTTTAACAAGTTGTCACGTGTTCACCTACCTTGTTTGATTAACTTAAATCATGTAGAATTTAATTATGTGCTAATATTAATCACAAACCTAATCTCATATACTGAATTTAATGGTCTCATGTTGGTTGGTTATATTATCTCTTTAGTTCGGGTCTCAGATGTGTCAAAGGATCCACTTCGACTCTAGTTACTAACAAAATATGTGGCCATTCATATATGAAAGTGTATAAATAAGCAGAGACAATAACAGATGATAACTAAATAGTAATTGTATATAGTCTTGTTCGAACCTAACCTAAAGGGAGTTCATCTACTCGACTTAACCTAAAGGGACTTAGCTACTATTAAGCATATTGAACAATAAAGAAAACATGCATAAATATTAACCTCGACTCCTTGCGGAGGAAGTTTCGTCTCCCGATGGTGGGGGAGAGTCTCCTTCCCTTGAGAGCTCCTTAGCCCTCCTTGCTCCTCCTCCTTTGCTCCTTAGAGGTTTATAGCTCTCTAAACTTCTGAATAAGTAATTGTGAATGATAAGAACTCTATTTATAGTATTTTTGGACTTGGGCTGCACGCACCATCGTACCGCGATGATATCCATCGTGGTACGATGAGATTTTTACTTGGAGCACACGATTTTATGATTATGCGCAGATTTTCAGCATTTTCATTATGGCGCGATGTAACCCATCGTGGCGCGATGTCGTGTATAATTAGATTTTTCTCCAATATGAAAGTTGTAGCTCTTTGTCTTAGCTTTCCAACGCATGGTCACATGCCTCGATCCGACACTCGAAGCTCTAGTTATGGCGTTTTTGGTACGATGTGGTTTTGAGCGTATTGCTTCCTTTTTTGCCCTTTTTTTATGCATTTTCCACTTTTCTTGCTTCTTGGTCAAGTAACTTTGCAACTTCAGGTATTTGCTTGGATTTGGTCTTCAAACACTACTAAAACTACTAAAAACTAACCTAAAATACTACTAAAAATATCATATAATTGACTGTCATCAACCCCCTTTGAAATATTTTGAATCAAGTACCCTATAATTTTTTATTTATTTTTTACAAAAATAAAATGATATTCATTCAAATTGATACAATACATCAAATACAACACATATTCAACATCTCTAAAAACGTAAAAGGATGAATATATCTGCGAACAAATTCACAACATCCAAGTTAATAGCATACAACGGCAAATTGCCTACTACAAATAATATGATATAAAATTAAAGTGACCAGAATATTCATGCTTCCGAATTTGCAACGTTGATGCCCAAATCATTGATTGAATTTGCAATTGACTAAAGTTGATCTTTTCAATAGAATAAGCGAACACCACAACAATACGGAAAATCAATGTTAGAAATAATATAAAACCAATATTATGACTCTATCCTAATTAACAGCTTAAGCTTTTGTGATAATCGGTCATTTGACATGGTATCAGAGTCTCTATGACTAAGTGGTCTAGAGTTCGATCCCCGCTCCCCTCACTTTCTTATTAAAAAGTGGAATTTAAGCATATGGTACGTGAGCCTATGCATTATCCAAACTTCAAGCCACGTGAGCTCTTGCGTGAGGAGGCCTATTAGGATAGTGTCATATCAGTGGTTTTATATTATTTCTAATAATCAAATAACGTCGCACAAGAGGACGACCAACACAACGCCACACTTAGACGACAATACGAAAAAAACAAAAAGAAAAGATGATATATGTAAAAATCAGTTATTTATATGAAAAGAAGGGGAAAAGAAGGTGTGGAGGGGGTGATTCTAGGCAAAAAAAATCACCTATAACCATCTCTATGATGAACAAAGAACAAAGAGAACTTAGAGAAATAGTAAAAAATTCTCAAAACCAAGGCCGGTGGAATTCTAGTATTTTTCATGACAAATTAGGTTTTAATTAAATACCCCTATAATTAAGTGAGTGAATAATTGAAAAATTGAAAAGATATTTCAATATATAGAACTAGAACTTTGACCCATGCGGTGCATGGGTGTAATTAGCTGTAATATGTAACAATAAAAAATAAAATACAAAAATTCTAAGAGCATTTTTAATAAGAGTATTATAGGGAATTTCATGAACTAATTATTCTATATTTGTTTATGTGCTTATTTTATATTTTATATATTTTTTAAATAATTTTGGAACCCCATCGTTTTGTTTACTTATTAATAAAAATTGCTGATAACTAAAGGTTAAAATATTGATGATAATTAAAGGTTAAAAAAAATTAAAGACACAATCAAGAACATAAACTTAAGTAGACATCCATAAATAAATAAAAATTGTGATTAATCCTGCCGTTCAAATTTATTGAAAACATGGTTAACATATTAGGATTCCTAAATTTTTTCATAATTGAAGCACATGTTTTAGCGGTTGAAATGTTTTATTGTAAGTAAGAGATGCGGGTTCAATTCCTATCGTAAACAAATCTGTATTTTTTTAATATAAAGCTGCAATAAAAAGAAAGAGAAAATGAGAGGGGAAAAAATTTGATTTAGGGTTAACTTATGTTAGCAAGCTTATAATATAAGAGATAAGAGATTATCGGTTTTTAATTGTTTAAATTGTGCAATGAAAATTTATGGTGCTTAATTGTCGTATGAAATCTTTCCTATGAAAGTTGATGGAGCTTAACACTTTGTGGACATAATTTAAATCACAATTGGTTTGCTAGTGCATATTGTATCAATTGATCATTGATTAATATTAAATCTGCAATGTTAAAATCAAAATAATGAATGTGATTAGTGACATGACCATGGTTGTGTTTGGTTGTATTGCAAAAAAAAATGATTTAGCAGAATTGAGTTTGATAATAACTTTCCAAATTACACGTGATAATAACTTTCCAAATCTCACATGATAATTACTCTCTAAATTTATGATCCGGTAGAAAAAAATCATTGATCAGGAAAGACATAAAAATATTTCGTAATGAATAATATAGTCAACAATAATTTTGATATGATATACTTTTAAAATCGATGGTGCTTATCAATTATTGCATATAATTTTAATCATAATTGGTATACTTGCCATAGTGGTTGAAAATATTGCCTTGCGTTGAAGGGTTGTAGGTTCGAATCCTAGTCAAGACAAAATTGTATTATTTTTTAATAAAAATTGTAAGATAAAATGGCGGGAAAATAAAAAAAAACAAATTAGGATTTAGGGTTTGCTTGTGTATACAAGCTTATAATATAAAAGATTATGTAAAATGAGATATCTTATGAGTGAGTGAGTGAGTGAATGAATGATTGAATGGTTTTTCATATAAAATATATTCGTGGAGGTTGCGGAAAGAGTGACGGAGATTAAAAAAAATGATTTTTTATAAGATCCACAACTTAATGTACGAACTTAATTTTCTGCTTAAACAACAAATTTTGTTTTTTATGTTTTTATACACTCGCTAATTAATGATCATAAAATTGAAAATACATGAGACATGCGAGAAGGACCTGAGGCGAAAAAAGGAATTTAAGTGGGCTTTATAAGCCCTCCATATTACAAAACAAAAAAAGGCTAATTAAATTCAGCTTTCTGGACCCATCAAGGTGAGCAACACGTGGGAGATAGAGACAACAAATACTATACACTGACTTCTAATAGATCAACATGTGATTTATAAATCTTCCTTACAAATTTTATTTCTTTTTTCAATTATTATACAGTTATAACTTTGTCGTCATCCTTTGTACATGGTACGCTTATACTATTTCAAGTCTAATACTTGTCACTTGTCAGAAAACATATTTCATATTTATCGTTGGATCATCATTCAACCATGAGGTTGTTAGTACCATCATTCAACTTTTTTTCATTTATTTTAAATATAAATATTATCTTACATTTATAATCTAACGATCTAAATTGCAATATTGTTTCCTCAATTTGTTTTTTAACTTGAGAGAATTCTCTCTAGTCTCCACTCTCCACAATAAATAACATTGTAGTATAATTTCTTTTAAAAAATTATAATGTGATATTCAGTTACTCGTACACATTTATCACTTTTATCTCTAGGATTTGAATTCTAAAAGGGTAAATAGTGTCATACCCCCCTGCAAAATAGGCGAGTTTTGCGTTACCCCCTGCAAAATATTTTTTTGAGATTAACCCCCTGCAATGTCAAGATTCCTTGCGTTACCCCCCTGGCTCAACAAGTGGGCATATGACATGGACGAATCTTGACGTGGCATGACACGTGGAAATTAATTTATTTTTTATTTATTTTTTAATTAAAAAAAAAATGAAAAAAATTTTTTTTTTTAAAGAAACTTTTTTTTTACGGTAACTTTTTTTTTAAAGAAATCTTTTTTTTTTTAAAGAAACTTTTTTTTAAAGAAACTTTTTTATTTAAAGAAACTTTTTTTTTTCGTTCCGTTCATATGCAGCGATTGTTATTCGTTTTCAATTTCAATTTGGGGGTTAGGGCAAAGCGATTGTTTTACTATGTGATTGCAGTTTTTTTTTTTTGTTACTCTATTATTATTATTATTATTATTAGTTTTTTGGTTACTATTATTATTATTAGTTTTTTTTTTTCATCTTCGTTTTTTTTTTGGTTACTCTATTATTAGTTATTATATATATATATATATATATATATATATATATATATATAAGAATTTTTTTTTATATATATAATAACAACTTTTAGTCAAAAAAAAAAAATTCTTTTAAGTAAGTTCATAAAAATATAACAACTTTTAAGTTTTTTTTCATTTTTTTAATTAAAAACCCACATTAATTAATGAGTTGGCAATTAAAAATAAATAAAAAATAAATTAATTTCCACGTGTCATGCCACGTCAAGATTCTTCCATGTCATATGCCCACTTGTTGAGCCAGGGGGGTAACGCAAAGAATCTTGACATTGTAGGGGGTAATCTCAAAAAAATATTTTGCAGGGGGGTAACGCAAAACTCGCCTATTTTGCAGGGGGGTATAACACTATTTACCCATTCTAAAAATATAATTCATTAACTCATTTATCCTTTAACCACATGTTGTCTGAGGTTCCACCGGTACTTCCCATTACTTGTTGGGCAAGATTAAGTTTCTTTATAGGTGGTTGAAGACGACGAGTGCTACTTTAATTTTAAAATATCATAATTGGTGGTCTAGTCCTTTGTTATGTTTGAGTCTTGTATAATTTTTTTTTCTGGTTTTCTTTCTGTAACTCTTTGCAGGGACGGACATAAGGGGGGCAAGTAGCCCCTCTTGTCATAATTTTTTTTCATATACTTATTCTTAATACATACTACATAAATTGATATTTTCAGAATTCTGTTAAAAGTTAGTAACGACCGTTTGATGCAAAACAGGCACCCACAACACAACATAGTAATTGTAACAATTTGCTTTAAATATTTTAATAATATATATTATACACTATTAAAGTTCAAATTCAATTAAGTTAATTCTGATTGTTTGCTAAAAGTGAAAGATTATTTTATTTCTATGAAGATTGTGAAAAATAGGTTGAGAAATAAGATAGAAAATAAATTTTAAACTAATTAATACGATTCAGTTGTTGATGAATTTTATGATAGAGAACAATGTCGTGTTCGTGTACAATTTAGATAAACAATATAATGTATTTTTTATTTTTTATTAAGCATATTTAAGTAATATTATAATTATTATGATTTATTTAATATTTATAATTTAATTATTTCGGTCCCCCGTTTTATGTAAATTTTGGTAGTCTATCTCAGTACCTTGTGCTGAAGAGACTGTTTTGTTAATATCATTTTGGCTTGTCAATTTTTTTTCTTCCATAAACCGAATTTTAGTCGCATCGTACACCATTTTAATCATTGTTAGTTACATTAATCATGCTCTTTGATGGCGATTTTCGCAAGTGTACGAAATCGTGCAAGTAATATATTTAAAACGGTAAGACCGAGTGTCGAACTCAAGGATCGCGTTATACTGTTGAATTGTGAATTTTACTCGATTGAACAAAAGGTTTCAGTTTAATTGGTTGCAATAGCAATAATAATAATAACAACGAAAATTACTTTGTATTTGATAATAATAAAAATGTCAGGGATGAGTTTCACTAGACTACTATCTTAATGTAGTGACTTGATTATGACTATTGAAGGTATTTATCAAATTATTACCGAATTCTCTAAAGTATTCGTGTCCTAATTCCTTAGTGACAGAGTCGTTAATTCTAAAATAATTCCTAATTCCTTAGTGAATTTAAGATTAGAATTAAGCATGAATGAACAAGAATTCTAAATTGGTTTCAAGGGTTTGCATCTATTCCTAAATTACAAAGGCAAGAATTTCTTATATCAAAGCATTCATAAATTCAACTCCCGTATCACAATACGAATCGTAAATCAATTTAACGGTGATCAATCGATAAAAGCATTAAGCACAGATATAAGAAAAATAATCAATAGAATTCTTCAATAATCATAAATCAAATCATAAAATAAGAATAGTCATCTAGATTTACTCATCCCTAACAATTGATAAATTAGCTACTCATAATATTGATCAGAGATAAAAATAGTATTCAAAATTACACATCAAATTGCGGTTGAATGACTTGAATCACCAATTAGTTGCTCCGCTGTGCAAGCCGTCAGTCTCTCGTACTGTGTAACTTCTTCTCTCGGCGTGCGTTTCCTGTGCGTGACTTTCTTTTCTTTTATAGTGCATTAGATTAGATGGTAAAACCTATTTCCTCCACGTTTCTTGGGCCAACAAGTAAGGCCTGCTTATATTCTCCTCACATGTATATTGATTTAATTTCTTTCTAATGCTTAAGAAGATTTTAAGTTCCTCCCACGTGTCACAAAGGCATAGGCCACCAAAAGGCCAATGAAATTTTCTTCTTCTCATGGTCCATATAGTTGCACCCTTCCACCGTTAAGGCAATATGTCAATAATTTCCAAGCAACTTTAGCGGTAGTCTTCCGCTAACCGATGACCTATTTAACTGAACCAATCACATAAGACAAAAACTAGACGAAATGGCTGATTAGTAAAGAAATTAGAAGCATAAAAAATCAATTGACTTATGAACTTAAAAATCACAATTTATTCAAATTGAAACTAAAACAAAAATTAAACTAATAAAAATAAACTAAAACTTAATTAAAAAGACTCTAAAAACTACATTTGACGAGAGATCATCACAACCCCAAACTTAATCTGTTACTTGTCCTCGAGGAACAAAGCTTCAAAAAGTGAGAGTGCAATTCAGCTTCAAACACATGACGAAACTTTCCTGTCAATCTATCTTCATAATCAATATTAGCAAACATGTCAACAAGCAAAAACATCATACTCAAGATCACTTTCATCTACAAACAATCAATCAGGAACGCAATGCAATTCATTCAACACTTATCCATCAGGTTCAAATCTCTCTCTTCACACAATCTCACCAAATTCTCTCAAGTGTTTAAGGGTTAAGAATATCACTCAAATCCTAGATCATGCATCCTCCTACCATAGTCTTGAAAGAATTCTATACAGCAATCACAATATAATTATGCATACACTTTCAGAGGACTTTTCGGGTTATAACGGGGCTTAGGTGAAGGTGGGATATTTTTGGATAGTAAGCTAAAGACTTGGAGTTAGATAGACTATCTCAATGTATCCACTTCTTACAATTCACATCAAAACCTTTAATAAGATAAAACTTGAGAGCTTAGAGAACTGTTGTCTAATCACAACCTTTAGCACAAAAAATTAAATGCATATTTTTGGCTTTTTCTTTTCTTTTCTTTTTTTTTTCCAATTTTTCTTTCTTTCTTTGATTTTTTTTTTTCAATTCTCTTTTTTTTTTCTTTTTTCTTTTTGTTTCTCTTTCACAGTTCTTCAATTTTTTTTTTGTGTTTGCTCTCTTCTTCCCAAAACCATTTATTCTTCTTTCAATTGTCACCCCAAACTTAAAGGTTGCTATCCCATGAGCAACCCCAAACTTAAAATTTTACCAAAACTCAATGAGAAGTCCCTAACTAACTCCAAGTAAGGTGGATAATTTTTTTTTCGGTCTTTGGCTTGTAATGTGGCTCAGTAACACAATAAAAGGGTATCAGGCTCAAAGGGGTTTAGCAAAGGATAATATTATTCATAAGGTGGTCAGAAAAGGCTCAAGGTACCAAACAAACATGCCTCAGTGTAATGCAAAAATCATATGCAATGCCGTTAAGAATAAATGCAAGTTCTGAAGTAAAAACACATGTCTGGACAATTCACACATCAAGAAAAAATTCCAAGTGTTTAGGCTCAAAAGCTCACAGTTGGGATAATAGAGAGAAATAAGAGCATTTGGCATCATGTCAAACAAAAGATATTATTCCATCAAAATCATCGGCAGACTAATATAATCAAAAAGCAATCAATTGTGCAAGCTAACAATTTCTTCTAAGATAGAGACAAACTAACAGTTCAATCAAGTCCAATGTTCAAAATCAAACCACACAAGAAAATTAATATTTCAAACAGATTAAATTCGGGAAGTGACAAACTCTCTCAAAAGTATTTATTCCGACTCAAAAGAAAATTTCAAAATTGACATAAAAATAAGAAAATGAAATTGAAATAAAGCTAAGTTACCTCTCATGGGTTGCCTCCCATGCAGCGCTTCTTTAACGTCATTAGCTTGACGCCTCAACCACTATTAAGGTGGCATATAAGACACAAAGAACACATCATCCTTCTTCTTCATTTTGTTGGGTAGGAACTCCATGAACTTGAGATATAGATGATGTTTCTTCCATAACTTTTTCAAGTGGAAATTAATGAACAAAGCATAAATGGCATCCAGAACTTCATCAATCTCATCTTTTTTCTCAACCTTGTTGCTAAAAAAAAATTTAGGAATGTTTTTATGTTGAGAAATTTCTTGTTCGACATATTCACTTCTCAAAAGTTGAGACTTTTGAGTTTCCTTCCAAACTAGATCATCTTCAACTTTTATTAATTCTTCCTCCTCATCTTTCTTTTTCACATCAATGAGGTTATCTCCAATCTCCAACTTCTCATTCATCTTTTCAAATTCCACTATTTTTTCATATAACCTTTCGCATTGGCTTTCAAATTTGTCAATTGAACCTTGATTAATATTCATGAATTCAATCAAAACATCTTTGATGTGAGAGTTCTTGTCATATGAATCTTTCAGTAACACTTGAGGAGGTAACATTTGTTCCCAATTGATCTTTTTCATGTAACACTCCTCCTCTTCTTGTGGTGGGACATTATAATCAACAATATCATCCCTATATTCTTCATCATAGAAATCATCCTTAACAAATCGCACCTGAAGAAGCTCTTGTTCAAGTTCATCTCTCGTGATTTGTCCCTCAAGTATACGACATTGAGCAGTTAGAAGACAAGTATCAAGTTCTTCCAATATTTGTTGTAGGACAGAATCATCAAAGTCTTTCATGCTATATGGTGGATAATTATCTCAAACAAAGAAGAAAGACACCACTAGCACGCAACATTAGTAATTTCAACAAGTAAAACAAAAATAGAACAAAAATAAAAAATAAAAGAAAAACTATAATTTTGTTGCAGAGCAAAAAATTCCAATTAAGCAAAAATTAAAATTCAACAATGATTTGGCAATCCCCGGCAACGGCGCCAAAAACTTGATGGCGATTTTCGCAAGTGTACGAAATCGTGCAAGTAATATATTTAAAACGGTAAGACCGAGTGTCGAACTCAAGGATCGCGTTATACTGTTGAATTGTGAATTTTACTCGATTGAACAAAAGGTTTCAGTTTAATTGGTTGCAATAGCAATAATAATAATAACAACGAAAATTACTTTGTATTTGATAATAATAAAAATGTCAGGGATGAGTTTCACTAGACTACTATCTTAATGTAGTGACTTGATTATGACTATTGAAGGTATTTATCAAATTATTACCGAATTCTCTAAAGTATTCGTGTCCTAATTCCTTAGTGACAGAGTCGTTAATTCTAAAATAATTCCTAATTCCTTAGTGAATTTAAGATTAGAATTAAGCATGAATGAACAAGAATTCTAAATTGGTTTCAAGGGTTTGCATCTATTCCTAAATTACAAAGGCAAGAATTTCTTATATCAAAGCATTCATAAATTCAACTCCCGTATCACAATACGAATCGTAAATCAATTTAACGGTGATCAATCGATAAAAGCATTAAGCACAGATATAAGAAAAATAATCAATAGAATTCTTCAATAATCATAAATCAAATCATAAAATAAGAATAGTCATCTAGATTTACTCATCCCTAACAATTGATAAATTAGCTACTCATAATATTGATCAGAGATAAAAATAGTATTCAAAATTACACATCAAATTGCGGTTGAATGACTTGAATCACCAATTAGTTGCTCCGCTGTGCAAGCCGTCAGTCTCTCGTACTGTGTAACTTCTTCTCTCGGCGTGCGTTTCCTGTGCGTGACTTTCTTTTCTTTTATAGTGCATTAGATTAGATGGTAAAACCTATTTCCTCCACGTTTCTTGGGCCAACAAGTAAGGCCTGCTTATATTCTCCTCACATGTATATTGATTTAATTTCTTTCTAATGCTTAAGAAGATTTTAAGTTCCTCCCACGTGTCACAAAGGCATAGGCCACCAAAAGGCCAATGAAATTTTCTTCTTCTCATGGTCCATATAGTTGCACCCTTCCACCGTTAAGGCAATATGTCAATAATTTCCAAGCAACTTTAGCGGTAGTCTTCCGCTAACCGATGACCTATTTAACTGAACCAATCACATAAGACAAAAACTAGACGAAATGGCTGATTAGTAAAGAAATTAGAAGCATAAAAAATCAATTGACTTATGAACTTAAAAATCACAATTTATTCAAATTGAAACTAAAACAAAAATTAAACTAATAAAAATAAACTAAAACTTAATTAAAAAGACTCTAAAAACTACATTTGACGAGAGATCATCACTCTTCTTTGTTCGTCGGAATATTTTCATTAAAAAAAAAAAGTTTCAAAACCTTTATCTACTTGATTTGAAGAAGATTTTAATCTTTTATAGTCTTTCAACAATTATGTATATCAAATAATTGGTGAAATTTTCTTTGTAGTTTGAAAAATGTTTTAATTATTGATTCCTATGCAAGAGATTTTGAGCTATGATATATGCCGTTACCATTAAAGTATGATCATTTATATTGATTGATGAAATTTTTCTTATTTATAATTCTACCGTACATTTTTGTTCCCTTTTCATTATCCAGTTACAGTTATTGTCATCTTTTAGTTACAATTTTATATTCTACGTTTAATATACTTATTAGAAATTCATATTTGATGCGAACGATACTTCTTTGATCACAAATACAAATAATTTAAGTTTAGACACTCATAGGGTTTTAAGGAGTAGAAAAGTGTTTGTGCTTTTTAGAAATTTAGCGTATCAAGGGTTTGTGAGTCTTGAAATCAGAGAAAAAGTACGCTTGGAGGGCGCTTGGTTCTTGGTTCGCGAGTAGAGAAGAAGTGGACGACTTGAAGGGGTCGATGACATTTTTTAGAGAAGCATATCCTAACAGTTTTGAAGAGGTCGCAATGGATTTGCAGCAAGATCCACCGATTGAAGGTTTTGAGAAGGATCGAATCATCGATTAGAGATCTGAAGTTCAATGGAAGAATGAATGAATTGAAGATATTATCAATTACAGTAGAGAGATTTTGAGATTTGGAAGTTGGGATGAGAGATTCTTTGAAATTTTGCGTTGACAAAAAAATAGGGAGTGAGAATTTGGGAAAAAAAATTAGCTGGCTTTGAAAGTTTGAAATATTCACTTTCACTTTTTCATTTTACCTTTTATATCGAAATATTCAATTTCACTACGATGAAATTTGAGAACGGTTTAAATTTTTAAATTGTTTTATAATAGTAATAACAAGGAGTATGAGAAGGTTTCATATGCTTTTTTTTTTAAGCAAGTTTCATATGCACTTTTAAAAGTAAAACAAATAGAAATGGTACCGGAATGATTTTTAAACGTTGCCTAAAAGAACTAATAAAAAACTGTTCTCTTTGACTATACAAGAACGAATTAGACACTACAACATTTTTGAGTTTAGGCAACCGTTTATTAAGCAACATTTCAAAACCGCGACCATAAACCGTCCCTAAATACAGTATAAGCAACAGTTTAGCTTGTTGTGCGTATTTCTCATTGCAACAAGTAAAAACCGCGCCCATAAGGTGGAAAAGGCAGCGGTTTAACGTGCATTGCATATTTTCATACCAACAATCATTAAACCGTCCTAAATACAGAATAAGCAACGGTTTAACTTTTGTGCGTATTTCACATAGCAACTATGTAAAAACCGCGCCTAAAACAAATAATAAGCAACGCTTGAAATAAGCAACGGGTCAATTATGTTTTAACAATTTTTTAAATATTTTATCCTAAATATTTTTTTACCATAATCTGATAATAAACTTAAGTATCGAGTAAAAATCAAAGGACCCGTGCGAATGCACGGGTCTCTAAACTAGTTTACATTTGGGTAAAATATGTTTTCCATTATAAGAAAAGAATGTTTTCAGTCCATACTTTTTTAGTGAGTTTTGATTTTCGTCCATGTAAAATAAAAACATTTATTTTTATTCCTACAAAATTTGTTCTTTTGATTTTAGTCTCTAACGAGCAAATTTTTGACATTTTAACGCCAATATTTTGACATTTTTATGTTCAAAATGGTCTATATTATATCTATGTATCATATTTTCTTGGCTTTTCAAAAACATAATTATGCATTAACACACACTATTGAGGAAGAATTCGCAACAACTTATCATTTTTTTTTATAAATGCAGGAAATTCTTCCAACATTTGAGGAAGGTGAGCTTGAAGTTGAAGATGATGAGTGATGAATCAAGTTTATGTAAAAACTAATACTTTTTGGTTATTTTTTAAAACAAACTATCATGTGTTATTTTATTTTTTTGGTCTCATATCATGTGTTATTTTAATTTTGTATATTTTGGATATCCAAACTTGGAATATTAAATGATGCAACAATGTTATCTATTTTATTTAGGCTTTTAAAATTGATTTTTTATTTATTTTATTTTAC
Source organism: Trifolium pratense (assembly GCF_020283565.1). Classification (NCBI taxonomy): domain Eukaryota; kingdom Viridiplantae; phylum Streptophyta; class Magnoliopsida; order Fabales; family Fabaceae; genus Trifolium; species Trifolium pratense. The sequence continues at coordinate 28,703,636 of NC_060063.1, forward strand.
ATCAATTATGCTATTTATTTATTGTTTTTTTCAAAATAAAAAAGAATTGTTATTATAAAAAAATTTATTTAAAAGCAACCAAAAAAAATTATTGAAAAAAGAACACGAAATAACCGTTGTCTAAAATTAAATGCAGAACTAGCAACGAGTCAATAACCATTGCTATTACTATGTTGCCACAATAGTATGTTAAAAACCATTCCTCTAAAGATAAGCAACAAGAATAAACTGTTGCCTAGACGAAAACGTTGCTAAACAAAAAGTATGCAACAATCCAAAAACTCTTTGGTTAGAATCAGATTCATCCATAGTGGTTTCAGCTTTTAATAATCCTGCTAAACCAGTTACATGAGATTTAAGAAATAGATGGAAAAATGTTTTGTTCATGATTAGTCAAATGAATTGTATAGTTAAAAAAGCAACAATCCAAAAACTGTTCCTAAATGTATAAAAACAGCTGCAACTGGATCACAACAAACTGTTGCCTTTTAAAGGTTTAAGCAGCGGGTTTGTATTAATGTGGGCGAAAACTCAAAAACCACTGCCTATAGCAAAGGCCACGGCCGTATAGAGTGTGCTACGAAAATGTTGCTAAACCGTTGCCTTAGGATATAGGTACGGTTTTTTGGCTTTACGCAATGGTTTTTGACTGTTAGCTGCCTAATCTTCAAAATGTTGTAGTGAGAGCCATTGCAGAAAATTCACAAAATTTTTAAGAACTACCGCAACGAAATATGAAAACCATTGCTTATGGTAGACTTAATGTTGTAGTGTTGGTGTATTTTTAGGTGTTCTTTAATTTTTTGGCTGTTTGTGTTTTTACTTTTTTTTTTGGTGTTGGGTTAGTTGCGTGTACTCCTGATACTTATTTGTACTCTAGACTTTTTCTTGTCCTTTTTCTAGTTCTTAAAAATTCACAAAATTTTTAAGAACTACCGCAACGAAATATGAAAACCATTGCTTATGGTAGACTTAATGTTGTAGTGTTGGTGTATTTTTAGGTGTTCTTTAATTTTTTGGCTGTTTGTGTTTTTACTTTTTTTTTTGGTGTTGGGTTAGTTGCGTGTACTCCTGATACTTATTTGTACTCTAGACTTTTTCTTGTCCTTTTCGTATATATTATTAATATTATATATATTTCTCATTAAAAAAATAAGAAGAAAGATATTATCAAATTACTTAATTCGTAAGATGAAATTATTAAGTCATTCCAACCCGATTATTAGATTGGGTTTGGGGTAAAATTGAAGCTTTTGTTGAAGGGTTTGTGTTTGTTTTGGTGATCGTTAAAAGTCTAACATCAAATGTGAGATGTGTATGAGTTTATAAAGTAAATGTAGTTCTCTCCTTACAAGCCGGTTTTGTAGAGTTGAGTTAGACTCAACTCCAAATTCTAAGATGGTATCAGAGCCGCTCGAACAGAGACGGAGCTAGAAATTAAGTTTAGGGGGGACCGAGAATTTAAAAATATAATTTAATAAAAAAAATAAATTTTAAAAACATAACATATGAAAGAAATTGTAAGATATATTCAAAGTTAATAATGCAAATCTTTGTTTTATGGATTTTTTTTTAAGTTGAACTTTTTTGCCCCTCCGTTTTTACATTTAGTGTAATTTTTTATCTCAACTTTTGTGTTTTGCCATAAAAATTACAATTTTTTGTGTAAAAAATGTGATATTTTGTAATTAAATTCAATATTGAGGGGTAATAAATCAATTTTTTTAGTAAAAAAAAAACATTTTTAAGAGAGAAAACATTGTTGAGATCAAGTTTACAACAAATGTATGAATAGAGCCTAAACAGTTGGATTAATAAAGGGGGACTATTTTCATAAGTTTAATAAAATATGAGGACTAAAAGTGAAATTAAACCAATAATATAATAACATACTAGTATATAAAAAATTTGAAAAAGTTTAGGGGGGACCGTGGCCTCTGCTGGTCCTCCTTCTAGCTTTGTCCCTGCTCTCGAAAATCCATTGGGTCATTTGTGTATGAGTTTATAAAGTAGAGGTATTTCTCGCCTTATAAGTTGATTTTCTAAGATTGAGTTAGACCTAATAGCCAATTTTAAAAGTGGTGAAGGGTTTTCATGGAGAGTGAAATCACAAAGGAAGTTGAAGAAGGAATGATGAATTCTTCCATATGGGTAAAGTATTGGAAAGTGAACAAGAGGTTGAAATTGATTAATAGTGTAAAAGTGGAAATTTTTATGCTGCAAGGATGAGTAGTCTTTTTTGGAAATGGAGGGGTTTACTTGAAAAAATGTGAACACTCCGATATTCAATTTATATAATTAGATTATGATATCTTCTAAAAAAATCATATCTTATTTTAATAAATTCAGCATGAAAAATAAAAACTCATGAACTAATATTGGATCCTATATTTATTAATTAATGGATCTATTACGATTTTAATGAAAAAAACTCATGAACTATTTATGATTTTGTGTTATGCATGCTATTTGTGTTATGCATTGAGGTTGTAGTTGCAGTTTAGAAATACATTACGTATGCGTGATAAAATGAATTTGGACTAGAAACATATATGTCTACAGTCTACGTGTGAAATGACAAAAACATTAATATCCACGTACAACAACAGCGTGCATGGGCAATAGTCAGCTCATTGTCAAGGCCCTGTAGCATTAATCACGTGGGAGTATAAGTTGTCTACCAAGTTGGTTAAATAACATTTCTGTTATATTAAATATAATATTGACTTAATTAGTTTTTTTTTTCCTAAAGATATTTTAGGTTTTTTAATGGTTCCTTAAAGAATAAAAGATTCGGATTGGTCCCTTAAAGATACATTCGTTTCTCAATTGGTATTTTCTGTCAATTTTTTACAAAAAATGTTAGTTTTAGTAGACTGAATTGTGAATGTCATTAAGTGTAAGTGGTCCACCAAAAACCTTATTAATTTTCAAAATTTTAACCATTGAAATTTTTTATTATATTTGGATTAAAATTTAACGGAAAGGACCAATATAGCAAAAATATTGTCTTTAAGGGACCAATCCAGACCTTTTTTTTCTTTAAGGGACCAATCTGGATATTTTTTTCTTTAAGAGACCATTGTGAAACCTAAAATGTCTTAAAGGGACCAATAAACTAATTAAACCTATAATATTATATGTTGTAACCAAAAAGAAAATAAAAAATATAATATTATATGCCATTAAGAAAAAATTTACATGGAAGTTTGCTTATAAAAAAAAATCATGTAAACTTTTGTATCTAATCTAATGTAATTTAATCTAATACATGCAAACAATCAAGAAAAATGAAGTGACACACACAATTAAGGAAAATTAAGAAAATTAAGTTACAATTAATGAGAAAAATGAGAGAATTATACTTGGGCTGACCCTGGTCGTGTGTGTCTTCTTAGAATGCACTTGGTTAATTTCCATTCACTTGATTGAATATATACTTTTCCTAAAGTCATCCTTAAATTAAAATTTCCAAATTAAATTTCTAAAGTACCATATAATTATTATTATTTTTTTTTTTTTTCATTTTTTGTTCCACTGTATGTCCCTCTCCACTTGTACACCATATATAGTTTTACCCGTGAAGATCAAGTCCCGATGGAAATGTCATAAACACACTATAAATCCAACTGAAAAGACGAAGCATAATTGATACTCCGTCGGACCATAATTATAAATAAAAAATACTCTTTATTAGATTCGTTGAAAAAAATATTATATTTAGTCTATATTATTGATCAGATACATGACTTTTTCAATGAATCTAAAAAGTGATTTTTTGCTTATAATTGTGTCCGGAGGGAGTATTGCGAAACCAAACATGGCAGATGTATTGATCAAGAACAAAATAATCTTCAATTTTAGAAAATGTTATTTGCTTTGGCCCTATTTTAAAATAATTAATGTTTTCGGAAGTATCTACTCCTCCGTCCCAAAATATAAATAAATAATGGTAAATAAAAGTGAATGTATTTGGTCCAAACTCTTAACCAAACATATCAAATTTCATTTACTCATTTTTGCTTATATTTTAGGACAGATAGAGTATTTCGATGATTCAAATTAATATGATAAAATATCTATAATTCCTAACTCAACTGATAAAAATGTCGAAATTGTTAATCAGAACATCATGATCGATGTTTAACCCGTCTATCTAAAAAAAATTAATATGATATAGTTTGTATTACAACTGAAGAAATTTAGTGATTTTTCTAATACATACTTATAATGCTTAAAATAACTAACGTTTGAATTAATCTAAATAAGTTTGAATTAGTTACAACTAAAAAAATGTAGTAATTTTTCGAATACATATACTTCCAAAGTGATGTTAGCATCCTTACATTATATCACAAAACAAAAAAAGTTGCTAATTATACAATGACTCTCTTTTTTTGACAAGAACTATACAATGACTTCTTCTAATATATCAACGCGTGGTTTATAATTCTTCTTTACAAAGTTTGCTTCTTTTTTCAATGTTTGAGTTATAACTCTTGTCATCTTTAATTGTCAAAAAAAAACTCTTGTCATCTTTAGTATTTATACAACAACATTAACTATAATTGGGTTATATGTTAGATATGTGTTGATTCTTGTATATGATCATGCTTAGTAGTAGGCCTAAGTGCGTGTACTTGGCTTGTTAGGCTTGAGAGTTTGCGCGCGCGTGGATTGCTTAATGTCCAAGTTAGCTTGTTTGGTTGTTTTGGTTGTTGTAACCGTTTTGTACTCTTAGTGTATTGGCTATATAATGTCTTGCACATCACTAATAAGATCAAGGGATTCCATTTGCCTCAACATTTGGTATCAGTTTACCGGTTCCAACGATCCAATTCTTTGATTCATAACCGCAGTTAGTTACAAAGATTCATCGTTCTTTCCTTTCTTGCTTGAAACTTCCATGGCGGAATCAAGCAATTACCTGCAACCATCTATTCCTCGATTCGATGGTCACTATGATCATTGGTCCATGCTTATGGAGAATCTGCTGAGATCCAAAGAGTATTGGAATCTCATTGAAGACGGCGTTGTTGTTGCTCCTGCAGGAGCATCGCAAGAACAAATTCAACTTGCACATGAGAGCAAATTGAAATATTTGAAGGCTAAAAACTATCTGATTCAAGCAATTGATAGATCAATACTTGAAATGATTCTTGGAAGAGGCACAACCAAAGAAATTTGGGATTCAATGCGACAGAAGTATCAAGGATCCTCAATATGAAGATTGGTGAATCCATTGAAGAGTATTTTTCAAGAACACTGTCCATTGCCAATAAGATGAGTAGTCATGGTGAGACTGTGACACAGAGTATGCTTGTTGAAAAGATCTTGAGATCTTTAACATCTAGATTCAACTATGTTGCTTGTTCAATAGAAGAATCAAATGACACAACAACCATGACAGTTGATGAACTGCATAGTAGTTTGCTTGTTCAAGAACAGAGGATGAAAAGTCAGAAAGAGGAGCAAGAACAAATCCTCAAGGTCTCTCATGGTGGGAGAGGTTACAGTGGTAGAGGAGACAATTCCTATGGCAGAGGTCGTGGTAGAGGCAGGGGATGAGGTGGAAGAGGTGCTAGTTGAAGGTGTGAAAACACAAGAAGGGGGGGGTTGAATTGTGTTTTAGCTAAGTTAAAACTTTTTCAAGTTCTTAACTCAACTACGTTAGCAGCGGAAAAGTAACACAATAAATAACAAGTTAAAGAGAGAGAGAGAGAGATCACACAAGCAATTTATACTGGTTCCTCTCACAAAACGAGAGTAGTCCAGTCCCCTTGCACTTCCAAGGGAGTTCACTATAATCACACAAGATTACACCTGCTCAAGCACACAAGCAAGAGACTTCTCAACAATGCTCAAGCACACAAGCTTAAGACTTCACACTTAAACACACAAGTTTAAGTCTCACACTTAAGCACACAAGCTTAAGTTACACACGTAACAATAAAGTATATAAAAATATACAAGTGCTCTTAGATGAACCTAAAGAGAGCAAATACAAGTATTACAGAGTATTTGGCTAAAGTGCAAAAACACTTGAGAGAGGTTCAGAGCTTGTATATCAGAGAGTTCAGAGTTTTGTTCAGCGCACGTTCAATTCTTGATAATTGTATATTTGTTGTAGCTGAATCTTCTAGTATATATACCACTAGAAAAGAGTCGTTGCAAGAGAACCGTTGGAGTTGATAAACTTTTGTCTTCAAGCAGTCTGTCTTGATGCAGTTGGTTGTATCCAAAACTAAGAAAGAGTTTCAGGTACTTTGACTACTGCAGAGTGGACTTTCCTTATTCAGCTAACAAAACTGAAGACCCACGTTCTCAAGTTAGGACAGACAAAACAGAGGTAGCTGAACTGATCAGGCTTGAAAGGTCCTTTTCTCCATTGGTAGAAGAGTTGACTGGTGAAAGGAATCTTCACAGCTTTCAAAGAGATCTTCAGAGTTTGATGAAGCTCGTAGACAGACAGAAGTACTGAAGTCTTCATCCTCTGAACGTTGTAACCTCTGAAGTCCAACATCTTCTGAGCGCTTGTGAACTTCTGAGTTCACATCCTCTGAACTCCACTCAGGACTTAAATGATGCTTATATCTGCGCACTCAAAATAAATTTTTAGTCCTTCCAATTGTTAATTAATACTTTGTTATCATCAAAACCTTTATAGATTTAGGGGCAAACATTTTTAAATCAATTTTGTTCCAACAATCTCCCCCTTTTTGATGATGACAAACATAAGTATTAATTGACAATTGTTGTTAAATTAACTTATCATGTTTCTCTTAGGTTTCTGAGGTTTGCAAGCTCCCCCTAAGATTGATACTCCATAAAGTCTGAACTTTATGTTTTATCCATGATATTTTAATTTAGTATAAGATTAAGATGTTTGAAATAGAACAAATTTCATATCTTTCTTCAGAGTGAGAGGTTTGCAAGCTCTCCCCCTAAGTCTCATAAGGCTAAGTTAAAATTGCACTCTTAACTTATCCTTACTTATGAAATTTATTTTAGTTTCAACTAACTTAGTCTCCTCCTTGAAATACGTAAAACAACTTAAAAGTAACAACTTTTAACATAACAGATAAAAGCGAGATAAAAGGCGTGGTTTCAGTTTTGGAACATATCAATTAATGCGTAACTACTCCCCCTTTTGTCATTATCAAAAAGTAAGACAAAGTTATAAAACCAAGACAGTCAAAGAAGAAAGAGTGGTTGTTACAAAGGTGAATTAATTTTAAAAACAAAAACCAACGCGCTCAAGGGTTTATAAAAAAGGAGCGATTTAGCATGCCTGCTTCACGTAAAATCAAGAAGAAACAAGCGAAGCAAGAGAAAGTAGGAATAATGAAAAGATTTAGTTTACGCATCGCTGAGTTTAAGAGAAAGAAGAACGAAGAGAAACGCGAAGACGAAGAGAAGGATAAAGAAGACAACAAGAAACCAGAAGATGCTGAGATAATAATCATCTCATCAGACTCTGAAGCTGAAGAGAATGAAGATGATGCTGACTATGTGGAGTTCTTGGCTAGCTATGTTCCAGAAGAGGAACAGGAAGAAGAAGAACAAGAGCAAAACCCAGATCCCATTGAAATTTCATCAGAGGATGCTGAGGAGAAATCAGAGATTTCTTCTGAGTTTTATCCATCTGATTAGGATTAGTTTGTCTTTTTCTTTTTCTTTTTACCAATGTACTCTACCTTATCAGATCATTAAAAAAAAATTTTAGTTTAAAAGCATCTTGTGTTCTTATGTTCTTATTTATCAAAAAAAAATTAGCACAAGCAAAACAAACAAAACATAAACCAAACCACATAACAAATAGCTTAAAAAGAAAATTGTTCAGAGGATAAACAGAGAATAAAAAGAAAGCATAAAACATGTGCATAGAATCCTAGGGTTTCTTAAGAAAGGCTAAGAGTTGGTCAAATTTGTCATTCAAGGATCCCACATTGGAAACTAAACCATCCACCTTGGTTTCCAATGTCTCTTGAGCAGCTCTTTGACGTTCTAGACCTTCTTGCTGTTCCCTCAGTGCTTCTTGAAAAATCTGCAACTGATCAGCCATAGCAGGAGCTTGATCTTCAATCACAGGTTCTGGTTCTTCAATCATAGGTGCCTTGCCTTTATCAGAGGGTTCTCCTTCCTCTGGATAGTCTATCATCAGCACATCCTCTTGATTCTGAGAGGCAAGCACATCCAGTACATCCTCTTCTGTGGCATCCTCAGTAGGTAGCTCATTTGCCAACTCAGCAACTCTAGCAGCAGCTTCTTCCAGACGTTCAGTCTCAATCCTTTGATCCTCAAGACGTTGCAGAAGAGTAGAATCAACCCAGCAATCTTGAAATTCAGACAAACGCCTCACAGCAGCAGCTATAGCAACAAGCTTAGCACGCTCATGCTCTTCATGATTGAATGGCGTTAACCTTTTCAACTCAGCCCTAGCTAGATTGTTCCTCATGAAGCTTATACCTTCCAGATCCCGTTTACCAATAACAGCCTTAACCTTTGCAGCAGCAACATCCAAAGCATTGCAAAGCCTTGCCTTAATGCTTGATACTTCAAGATCCACATCAGAAGGACAAACTAAGAACCTGTCCTTTATTGTAGATAATCTAAGCAAGTCTTCATGAAATTGAGTGGATAGATTACTAAAAGTGTTGGATGATGAGGGTGAAGGATTGGGAATGGTAGAGAGAGTAGGTGTTTCAGTAGCTGGCTTGGGAGCACAAGTGTGAATACGCTCAGGAGAAGCATGTTCAGCACTTGGGTTAGGATGGGGTTCAGGGGTTGGTTCAGATGATGAGATGTCAGAAGTTGATTCAGGGTGAATATGTTCAGGAGATGGTTCAGGGGATTTATGTTCAGGAGATGGTTCAGGAGCAGTTTGTTCAGGGGTTGGTTCAGGAGATTTGTGTGGAGAAGGTTGTTTTGTGGGAGAGGTTGGTTTAATGACAGAAATATCTGGTTGAGGTTCAGATTGTGGAATGTCAGGTTGAGGTTCAGGTTGAGGTGATGAAGGTTTAGGAGGTGAGCTAGATTTGTGTTGAGTTTCAGGAGAAAAAGGGTGATTATTAAGAGGGTCAGGGCTCAGATGTTTTTCAAGCTCAGATAGGGGGTTATCAGAGGTTGGAATATCAGAGGTTGGTAAAATAGTTCTGAGAGGTTTGGTGTAACCTATTCCAATCTCATTTTCATTAAAAACATACTTAGAAGACTTACCTTTATCTTTAGAAATAGGAGCAGGTCTTCTACGAAGGCTTTCAGCAATAGTCTCCTGATCAGAGTCAGTCTCATCTTCTGATGTAGATCCTTCAGATGAACTGTCAACTTCAACAACCATAGGCTTTTTAGAAGATCCTTCAGCAGCCTTGACAGCAGATTCTTCATGCTTCCTCTTAGTTCTTTGCTCAGTCATAGATTGCTCAACTTTAACTTTCTTCTGAGCCAGAAGATCTGGCTTTGGTAGATCATCTTGAGCTTCAGCCTTTCTTTTAGGTTTCCTCTTAGGATTATACTGACTTACAGGAGCAGGAGGAATCATACTTCTATCAACAACAAATCCTTCTTGTCTGAGCACCTCCAAATAGTCCTGAATAATGTGCTCAGCATCAGCTTCAGATATAAGTGGATAGCCTGCGACATACAGACGATCCTCAAGCCTAACAGTGAACTCTTGTGGGGGAGCAACAGGCTTAGATGCAATCAAACGCATCTTGGACAGAAAGTTAGCATTCAGAATTTCTGGATAGAACCTCTTCTCAACCAATTCAGGGTGGAACTTCCTCAAGTTCTGAACAACATGACCTTGATGCAGAAGGTCAGACAACAGCCTAGGATAAACTATAGTAGTTTTCCTCTGAGATTTACTGGCAAAAATGGCTTCACAGATACGTTCAAAAAAGTAATCTCCAAGATTAACCTTCTTTTCAGTCAGAAGAAAGTACAGCAGATGACGATGCGTCCAGGAGATTGTATCAGTCCCACCAACCCTTGGACTGATAGCAGCTAGGATGATCTTGAAGAGAACTCTACATTCATCAGTCAAACCCTTGACCTTCCCTTTCAAAGAGAAATCTGTGCAGATGAGATGCAGAAGATCATCCCTGTATCTTGTATCCTTTTCAAACACATCTAACTCTATCCCAGAGTTAGGTAGACCAAGAAGAGCATTGAGATGGATAGGCGAGATTGCCATGTTCATCCCACAGATATTTGACCTAATCTGTACACCTGTAAAATCCAGCAAACCCATTTCCTTCCTAGTTTTACCCTTCAGACTAGGATTCCTCTCAATAGCAGCAAGCTCTTCCTTCTTAGCTTCATGCTTATCAAAAACCTTTGCTTTCATCCAAAATTTCTTCAACAAATCTGGATAAATGGGACCATTAAGCATGTCGAAGTACTTATCCCATCCCTGAGCGATAAAGTACTTTTTAACATCAAACCCATTAGCTTGTAGACCATCAAAATCAACCATCTTCTCTGAGAGAAAAGTAAGTTCAGATTCTGGAAACTCCATCTCGTTCCCAACGATCTGAAGGTTCTTGAATATGAACGGTGGAATCCTTTTTGACGAAGAAGACGAAGTACCAGCCATTGTTGGAGATTAGGGTAAGGTTTGGAAGACTAACGAGAGAGAAAGAAAGTTTGTGTTGGAGGTTTAGAGAGAATATGAAAGTGTAGGTTGTGAAAGTGAATAGTGTGCAAGTGTATTGTGTAAGTTTTATTTAAATGAGGACAGTTAACACGAAAATAGCAAATTTGGGAAGTTACGCTAATTGACAAAAAGTTGAATACCAAAAATCATCATTAACCACCCACTACCTGACACACGTAGACCACGTGCAGAAATTTACTCGGTAACTGCTATTTTAATGGACAACTGTTCAGCAGTGAATACTGAACGTTTCCCACTTAAATAGTTCAGAGCCTCTGAGTTATTTAAAATTCTCTATCAGAGTCAAGTACTTCAGAGCTTGTGTTTCAGATGTTCTGAATCATAAGTTCTGATATACATAACCTCTTACACTTTAATTGCCAAAAACAATTTTCATTCAGAGATTGAAAACATGTTCAGATGTTTCTTTATAAAATCAAATCTTTCAACAGATAAGGCTTTAGTAAATATGTCAGCCCATTGATTTTCAGTATCAACAAACTTAATATCTATAATGCCTCTCTGAACATAATCTCTGATAAAATGGTGTTTAATTTCAATATGTTTGGCTCTAGAGTGTAGGATAGGATTTTTAGATAAATGAATGGCTGCAGTATTATCACAATATAAAGGAATATTGTTACTGCTTACCTGATAATCTTCTAACTGATATTTTAACCAGAGTAGTTGTGTGCAACACTTAGCTGCTGAAATGTATTCTGCTTCTGCTGTAGACAAAGCTATAGTAGTTTGTCTTTTACTAGCCCAGGAGATAAGGTTTTCACCAACAAATTGACAATTGCCACTTGTGGATTTTCTTTCAATTTTATCTCCAGCATAGTCAGCATCACAGAATCCATTTAGCACATAATCATTGGATTTTTTATAGAGAAGTCCAAGATTAGTTGTTCCTTTCAGATACCTAAAGATTCTCTTTACAGCTGTAAGATGAGATTCTCTAGGATCTGACTGGAATCTTGCACATAAGCAAACACTGAATAAAATATCTGGTCTAGAGGCTGTCAGATAGAGTAAGGAGCCAATCATACCTCTGTAGACCTTTTGATCTACCTTTCCTTCATCATCTGACTTGCCCATGTTGGTAGTTGGATGCATAGGAGTGTTCATTATCTTGCAGTCATCTAGATTGAATTTCTTCAGAAGTTCTTTAGTGTATTTTGATTGATGAACATAAGTTCCTTCCTTCTTCTGATTGATTTGAATTCCAAGAAAGAACTTCAACTCTCCCATCATGCTCATTTCAAATTCATCCTGCATTATCTTAGAAAAATTCTTGCACAAAGCAGCATTAGTAGAACCAAAAATAATATCATCAACATAAATTTGAATAATTAAAATGTCTTCTTTGGTTGTTTTTCTAAAGAGTGTGCAGTCAACCTTTCCTTTTTCAAAACCTTTTTCAAGAAGGAAATTACTGAGTCTATCATACCAAGCTCTTGGAGCTTGTTTCAGACCATACAGTGATTTCTTCAGTTTAAAAACATGTTCAGGGTTTGAGATATCTTCAAAACCAGGAGGTTGCTTAACATACACTTCTTCAGAAATAAAACCATTTAAGAAGGCACTTTTAACATCCATCTGATATAAGGTTATTCCATGATTAACAGCATAAGATAGAAGTAACCTGATTGCTTCAAGTCTAGCAACTGGTGCAAAGGTTTCAGTATAGTCAATCCCCTCTTGTTGACTATAACCTTGTGCAACCAATCTAGCCTTGTTCCTTACCACTTCACCTTGTTCATTCAGCTTGTTTCTGAATACCCATTTTGTTCCAATAATGTTCTTGTGTGAAGGTTTAGGCACTAGAGTCCATACATCATTCCTTTGGAATTGATTCAGCTCTTCTTGCATTGCTACAATCCAAGCATCATCCTTCAGAGCTTCATCAATCTTTGAAGGTTCCATCATTGAGATAAGACCAACTAATGATTCCTCATTTCTCAGTTGAGATCTTGTCTTCCTTGGACTATCCTTGTTGCCTAATATCAGTTCCTCTGGATGTGATGACTTGTATTTGAAAGTATTTCTTGGGGGCTCATCATCTTCAGACTCATCAACTTCAGGTTCAGCAGATGCTTCAGTTCTTGGTTGTTCAGAGTCTGTAGGAACTATTGTGTTCAGAGGTACTTCAGAGAATGGATGTTCTGAGTAGTTTGGAATATCTGAATATTGATCCTCTGATACCTGAAATCTAGACAAACCTTCCACAAGCTCTGACACTTGGTCAGGCTCTTTGTCATCAAATTTGACATGCATACTTTCTTCCACAGTATGTGTTTCAGAAATATACAGTCTGTATGCTTTTGAGCGTTCAGAGTATCCTATAAAGATACCCTTATAACCTCTAGCATCAAATTTCTTTAGATGGACTTTGTTGTTTAAGATGTAACATGTACATCCAAACTGATGAAAATAAGAAATATCAGGTTTTCTTCCTTTGAACAATTCATAAGCAGTTTTGTTCAACTTAGATCTGATATAGATTCTATTTTGAACATAACATGCTGTGTTTACAGCTTCTGCCCATAAAAACTTTGCTACATTTGTTTCATGCATCATGGTTCTGGCCATTTCTTGCAGAGTTCTATTCTTCCTTTCTACAACCCCATTTTGTTGAGGAGTTCTAGGAGAAGAGAATTCATGCAGAATGCCAAATTTTTCACAAAAGTTTTCAAAAGGTTCATTTTCAAATTCTCCACCATGATCACTTCTAACTTTTAAAATAGTGTAGCCTTTTTCATTTTGAATTTGTTTGCAGAAGATGCTAAACTCATCATAAGCTTCATCTTTTGTTCTTAGGAATTTTACCCAAGTCCATCTACTGTAGTCATCAACAATCACTAATCCATACTTCTTTCCATTGATTGAAGCAGTATTAACTGGTCCAAAAAGATCAATGTGAAGAAGTTCCAATGGTCTTGAGGTAGAGACAATGTTCTTAGGTTTAAAAGAAGATTTTGTAATCTTTCCTTTTTGACATGAACCACAAAGTGTGTTTGAGTGATATTTGATTTTAGGTAAACCTCTGACAAGGTCAAGCTTGCTAAGCTTGGAGATTAACCTCCAGTTAGCATGGCCTAACCTCTTATGCCAGATCCATTTTTCTTCACTCAAGGTCAAAAGACACATCACTTTTTGTTCATTCAAATCAGAAAGATTAATTTTATAAACATTGTTCTTTCTCAGACCTTTGAAAATCATGGTGTTATCAGATTGTTTAGACACAGTACATGATTCCTTATTAAAGACAACTACATAACCATTGTCGCAAAATTGACTTATGCTCAATAAATTATGCTTAAGTCCATCAACTAACCAAACATCATTAATAGATAGGGAGGAATTACCTACTGTACCTGTACCTATTATCTTTCCTTTCTGATTTCCTCCAAAACCAACAGAACCTCCTTCTTTCATAGTCAGCTTAGAGAATAGTTGTTTATCACCAGTCATGTGCCTTGAACACCCACTATCCAGATACCATGAATGATTCATGATACTTCTTTGAGTGACAGGCTGTATGAGAAACAACTTTAATCACTACGGTGGAACTCTTTATCACAGTTAATGATAAGGTCATCCCAGTATTCTTCCTCTTCATTTATCAAGTTCTGATTGTTATCTTGAGAACTTGTCAGCCATTGGTCAAGGACATAAGCCCTTCTTCCTTTGCATAGAACTTGTTTCCAAACTCTAGGTAGGACATATCCTTTCCTAGTTGGTAAATCTGAATGATACATAATTTCAGCTTTTGGTACCCATCTTCTGGGTCCACGCTTGTTAGTCCAAACATGCTTATTATGTTGTCTAGTGTTAGAGAAAGACCTTGGTTTGGAATAATAACCTTTTTGAAATCTTTTCTTTGTTTGAAATCTGTTATTGTTCCAAGATTTGGATTGTTTATGATTCCAGGGTTTGTATCTATTATCAATCCTATTTTCTGATTGATTATATCTACTGACTCTAGAATCATAAATAATCTGAGTCTTGTACTTCATCTGAGATTTAGAATTATTCTTTTTAAAAACTTCTGATGTTTTAGGTTGACTAACTTCAGGTACTGAAGTTCCTTTAAATCCAGAATTTGAAGTCTCAGATGTTGAAGCTTTCAGAACTTCTGAACTAATGTTCTCAGGTTCTGAACAACTTCTATCTTCTGAACTTTTCTTTCCAGATCCTGAGGGACTAGGTTCCTCTGAGCTGTCAGCTTCTAAATCACTCAGATCATCATTGTCATTTTCACAAATGCCAGGATTCTTTCCCTCTTCACTTGGTGGAACAACATAATAAACCCAAGATTTTCCAACCTTTTTGGCAAAGGTCTTCAGCTTTGAATATGTTCTACCATATTCATAGCCAAGTCCTTCTCCTCTATGTCTCAAGACATTATAAATTCTATTAGCAGCTTTGCTCTTCCCAAGGTTGAGATGCACAAACTGTTGAAGAGCTATTTCCTGCTCATCAATAGGTTTGTGACAAACAGCACAACCCTTTTCAAAGTCATCTACTCTATTCAGAGTTTCTTGATATAGACCTTGAAAATGTTCTGCTTGCTCAGTCAGAGTGTTAAGCTTTTCTTGTAAAACTTTTTGTTTACTTAACACTCTGAGATGTTTCTCAATGACCTTGTTAAGTGCAGTTATAAGTTGAGATTTAGAGCAGTCAGAAAATACCTCATCAGTTACTTCTGAATCTGATTCTGATTCATCGTCTGAGTCTACATCTGAGTCAGCTGAAGCCATCAGGGCTAGATTTGCCTCTTCTTCTTCCTCAACTTCTTCCTCAGATGATAGCTCTTCAAAAGTAGCCATCAGACTCTTTTTCAATTTGCTCTTGAATTGTTGCTTCTTTGAGCTGTATCTTTTGCTTTTGTCTTTAGCAGACATTTCTGGACAATCAGCAATAAAGTGTCCAGGCTTCTTACAGTTGAAGCAATTCTTCTGATCATCCTTTTTGCTGATAAAATTTCTGGAGCTGTTACCTCCTCTGAAATTTCTTTTGTTAAATCTGTTCCATTGCTGAAACTTGGTGAATAAAGCAAACTCATCCTCATTCATCTCATCCTCTTGACCATCAGCAGAAGATTCTTCTTCAATATCAAGAAGCTGAGTCTTAAGAGCCTTAGAAGTAGTCTTAGTTGACTGTAAAGCCACTGACTTAGACTTCTTCTTAGTTTCTGAGTCAGCATCCAGAACCATCTCATGGCTTCTGAGATTGCTTATCAGAGCTTCAAGACTCAGAGTCTTGAGATTTTGAGCTTCCTCTATTGCAGTGACCTTAGGTCTCCAAGCAATAGGAAGACTTCTCAGAATCTTCTGAACATGGTCATAGGTTGAATAACTTCTCTTAAGAGCTTTAAGCCCAGATACAAGGATTTGAAACCTTGTAAACATAGTCTCAATGTTTTCATCTTGTTGCATAGTGAAAAGTTCATATTGCCTTATCAAAAGACTAGCTTTAGCCTCTTGAACCTTTTCATTACCATCATAGGTAGCACACATAGAATCAAAGATAGATTTAGCAGTAGACTTGTTCTCTATTCTGACATAATCCTCATGTCTAATAGCTCCCACAACAATATCCTTTACTCTATGATGTTTTGTGTAGATTTTTAGGTTAGCTGGTGTGAGTAACTTTCTATTCTCCATGGACAACCTACCATGTTCATTCAAGTTTTCAAAAGTTACTCCCAACTCAACCAAATCCCACAACTCATGATCAATAGCAGTAATATTGCTGTACAGTCTCTCTTTCCACCATTCAAATAATGAAGCATCACCATTGAATATAGGGGCTTTTCTATTGCCACTATGTTCATGTGATTCATTACTTAAGTAGTCATAACCAAAAGCATTTCTAGGACCACCACCAGCACCACTGGCCTCACCTTCACCAGTAGTTCTAGTACTACTATCATCTCCTCCAGACATAGTGTTCTCACAAGATCTTTACTGTCTCACTGTTAAGTGAAAGTAACAAACCAGGCTCTGATACCAATTGAAGGTGTGAAAACACAAGAAGGGGGGGGTTGAATTGTGTTTTAGCTAAGTTAAAACTTTTTCAAGTTCTTAACTCAACTACGTTAGCAGCGGAAAAGTAACACAATAAATAACAAGTTAAAGAGAGAGAGAGAGAGATCACACAAGCAATTTATACTGGTTCCTCTCACAAAACGAGAGTAGTCCAGTCCCCTTGCACTTCCAAGGGAGTTCACTATAATCACACAAGATTACACCTGCTCAAGCACACAAGCAAGAGACTTCTCAACAATGCTCAAGCACACAAGCTTAAGACTTCACACTTAAACACACAAGTTTAAGTCTCACACTTAAGCACACAAGCTTAAGTTACACACGTAACAATAAAGTATATAAAAATATACAAGTGCTCTTAGATGAACCTAAAGAGAGCAAATACAAGTATTACAGAGTATTTGGCTAAAGTGCAAAAACACTTGAGAGAGGTTCAGAGCTTGTATATCAGAGAGTTCAGAGTTTTGTTCAGCGCACGTTCAATTCTTGATAATTGTATATTTGTTGTAGCTGAATCTTCTAGTATATATACCACTAGAAAAGAGTCGTTGCAAGAGAACCGTTGGAGTTGATAAACTTTTGTCTTCAAGCAGTCTGTCTTGATGCAGTTGGTTGTATCCAAAACTAAGAAAGAGTTTCAGGTACTTTGACTACTGCAGAGTGGACTTTCCTTATTCAGCTAACAAAACTGAAGACCCACGTTCTCAAGTTAGGACAGACAAAACAGAGGTAGCTGAACTGATCAGGCTTGAAAGGTCCTTTTCTCCATTGGTAGAAGAGTTGACTGGTGAAAGGAATCTTCACAGCTTTCAAAGAGATCTTCAGAGTTTGATGAAGCTCGTAGACAGACAGAAGTACTGAAGTCTTCATCCTCTGAACGTTGTAACCTCTGAAGTCCAACATCTTCTGAGCGCTTGTGAACTTCTGAGTTCACATCCTCTGAACTCCACTCAGGACTTAAATGATGCTTATATCTGCGCACTCAAAATAAATTTTTAGTCCTTCCAATTGTTAATTAATACTTTGTTATCATCAAAACCTTTATAGATTTAGGGGCAAACATTTTTAAATCAATTTTGTTCCAACACTAGTATCAATAAAGAATCAGTGGAATGCTATAAGTGTCATAAACTTGGCCACTATCAATCTGATTGTCCAAGTTGGGAAGAAGACAATGCAAATTATGCTCAATTTGATGAAGAGCAAGAAATTCTCCTTATGGCACAAGAAACAGTGATCAAAGAGCCTCAAGAATCTAGTGAAAAGCTTGAACTATGGTTCTTAGATTCAGGCTGCAGCAACCGCATGGTGGGAAACAATAAATGGCTATTTGACTATGATGACACGTTCAAAGACTCAGTAAAATTGGGTGATGATTCAAAGATGACATTGAAGGTTTTACTCAAATTCTTACAAATGTGTATTTCTTGCCTGGATTGAAGAACAATTTGTTGAGTATTGGACAGTTACAACAAAAGAATTTGACTGTCATCTTCAAGAATGATACCTGCAAGGTGTTTCATGAAGAAAAAGGCTTGATCATGGCCACTCACATGACTCAGAATAGAATGTTTGTGATTAAAGCACCTGTAATAGTTCCCCACTGTATGAAGATTTCAAAAGCAAATGACACTGCTCTATGGCACCAGAGATATGGCCACTTAAGCTTCAAAGGTATGAATGCTTTACATCAGAAAGAAATGGTTATTGGACTGCCTAAATTGAAGGAACCGGATGAAAAGTGCTCAAACTGTATGAAAGGCAAGCAACATAAACAATCAGCACCTAAGAAAAGTTCATGGAGAGCTAGCTCAAAATTGCAATTGGTTCACTTTTACATATGTGGACCAATCAATCCTGAATCAAATGGAAAGAAAAGGTATTTCATCACTTTCACAGATGACTTGAGCAGAAACACATGGATTTATTTCATGAATGAAAAATTTGAGGCTCTAACCATGTTCAAAAAGTTCAATGCACTAGTTGAGAATGAATCAAAGCAGGTGATTCAATGCTTCAGAACTGATAGAGGAGGTGAATACACTTCCACTGCCTTCAATGAATTTTGTGATCTTCATGGTAAAAGACAGCTTACTGCAGCATACACTCCACATCAGAATGGTGTCTCTGAGAGGAAGAATAAAACTATTATGAATATGGTCAGATGTATGATTAGTGAAAAGAATATTCCAAAGACCTTCTGGCCTGAGGCAGTAAATTGGTTTGTGCACACACTCAATAGATGCCCTACCTTTACAGTGAAAGATGTAACACCAGAAGAAGCTTGGAGTGGAATCAAACCATCTGTAAGTCACTTCAAAATATTTGGATGCATTGCTTATGTACATGTTCCAGATAACTTGAGAAAAAAGTTAGATGACAAGAGTATAATCTATGTTCACTTAGGCATAAGTGAAGAATCTAAGGCCTATAAGCTTTATGATCCAATTAAAAGGAAAATTGTAGTCCGTAAAGATGTCATGTTTGATGAAATTAAACAATGGAACTGGGAGAGCAAAACTGCTGAGAAATCCAATAAGAACAACCAGATAATTGACTATGATGATATAGAAACCTCTACAGCAAGAGATGAAAATGTCAATGAGGATCTAGCTGAAGATCAAGTCAGCAATTCACATAGTGAAGATATGGATCTAGTTGTGCCGGATTCAGAAGAAGAAGACTACAATGTTGAAAATCCTTTAGGTAAAAGAGCATCCAAGAGACCTAATTACCTAAATGATTATGAAACAGGAGATACTGAGACTGGAGAAAGCAGTGACAGTCAAGATTTCTTTAGTCCAAGTGAAGATCCCGTCTCATATAATGAAGCAGCTAAATATGATGTATGGAAACAAGCCATGGACACTGAAATTGCAGCCATTGAAAGCAAAGACACCTGGGAATTAACAAGTCTTCCTCCTGGAGCTAAGAAAATTGGTGTCAAATGGATTTACAAAACTAAATACAATGAGCAGGGAAATATAGATAAGTATAAAGCAAGGTTAGTAGCTAAAGGATATTCTCAGCAGCATGGTATTGATTACAATGAGGTGTTTGCTCCTGTGGCCAGATGGGACACCATAAGGATCATGTTAGCAATAGCTGCAGCAAGAAGCTGGTATGTTTACCAACTTGATGTGAAAAGTGCTTTCTTACATGGTGAACTAGAGGAAGAAGTTTATGTAGAACAACCATTAGGTTATCAAAAGGAAGGAAAAGATATGGTGTATAAACTAAAAAAATCTCTTTATGGATTGAAACAAGCCCCTAGAGCTTGATATAACAAAATAGAAGCATACTTTTGCAGGGAAGGCTTCATGAAGTGTGCTCATGAACACACTCTATTTGTAAAGAAGGAAGCAGAGAACAAAGTTATCATTGTGAGTCTGTATGTTGATGATCTTATCTTCACTGGTAATGATCAAGAGTTGTTTGAAAAATTCAAAACCTCCATGGAAAACAACTTTGCTATGACTGATTTAGGGAAAATGAGATTCTTTCTTGGAGTTGAGATAAAGCAGACCAAGGAAGGTATCTTCATGTTTCAACAAAAGTATGCTTGTGAAATTCTTAAAAGATTCAACATGGAAAACTGCAACAGTGTGTGCAATACAATGGTACCAGACAACAAACTAAAGAAAGATGAAACTGGAACAACCTGTGATTCAACTAACTATAAGCAAATTGTGGGTTGTCTAATGTACCTGCTTGCTTTTAGGCCTGATTTGGCCTTCTCAGTGTGCTTGGTTGCCAGATTCATGGAGAGGCCTACAGAAATACATGTTGTTGCAGTCAAAAGAATCCTTAGATACTTGAAAGGTACTATTAGCTATGGACTGTGGTACAAAAGAGAAAAGAATGATGAACTCACTGGTTGGTCAGATTCAGATTATGCAGGAGATCTAGATGATAGGAAGAGTACATCAGGGTATGTATTCATTATTGGAACAAAAGTTGTGTCATAGCCCTCAAAGAAACAACCTATTGTCACTTTGTCCACTACTGAGGTAGAGTTCATAGCAGCAGCCAACTGTGCCTGTCAAGCCATCTGGTTATCTAGGGTACTTGCTCATATCAGTTCAAGAATGGAAGAATGCATCACCATAAGCTATCAAGGAATCCAGTGATGCATGGTAGAAGCAAGCACATAGATGTTAGATTTCATTTTCTCAGAGATCTAACCAAGGATGGAAAGATACAGTTACAGCATTGTTCATCCTTTGAGCAAGTTGGAGACATTATGACCAAGGCATTGAGTCTTGACAACTTCTGCAGAATTAGAGAATTACTTGGCCTGTGCAAACTTGAAGATATAAACTGAACATTCTGAGTTAGTTCAGTTTAGGAGAGGCTATGTTAGATATGTCTTGATTCTTGTATATGATCATGCTTAGTAGTAGGCCTAAGTGCGTGTACTTGGCTTGTTAGGCTTGAGAGCTTGCGCGCGCGTGGATTGCTTAAAGCCCAAGTTAGCTTGTTTGGTTGTTTTGGTTGTTGTAACCGTTTTGTACTCTTAGTGTATTGGCTATATAATGTCTTGCACATCACTAATAAGATCAAGGGATTCCATTTTCCTCAACATTTGGTATCAGTTTACCGGTTCCAACGATCCAATTCTTTGATTCATAACCGCAGTTAGTTACAAAGATTCATCGTTCTTTCATTTCTTGCTTGAAACTTCCATGGCGGAATCAAGCAATTACCTGCAACCATCTATTCCTCGATTCGATGGTCACTATGATCATTGGTCCATGCTTATGGAGAATCTGCTGAGATCCAAAGAGTATTGGAATCTCATTGAAGACGGCGTTGTTGTTGCTCCTGCAGGAGCATCGCAGGAACAAATTCAACTTGCACATGAGAGCAAATTGAAATATTTGAAGGCTAAAAACTATCTGTTTCAAGCAATTGATAGATCAATACTTGAAATGATTCTTGCAAGAGGCACAACCAAAGAAATTTGGGATTCAATGCGACAGAAGTATCAAGGATCCACCAAAGTGAAGAGAGTACAACTTCAGGCATTGAGAAAAGAGTTTGAAATCCTCAATATGAAGATTGGTGAATCCATTGAAGAGTATTTTTCAAGAACACTGTCACTAATAAGATCACTAATAAGATCAAGGGATTCCATTTGCCTCAACATTATAATTTTTTTTTTTACACAATTGCGGTATAATGTTTAATCACTGTGTACTAGCCACATCGTAATCGTATTAGACATCGCATCACATCAATTTAGCTATTGTAATATAGTGGCAATAGTCTTCCTCTACACTATTTGTCAAAATTTTCTCATTTAAAAAAAATCCCAAAACTTTTATCTACTTGAGTAAGTAGTTAGGCTAATTCCTCTTTTGTACTTTTGTAATTTATTATATTAACATAATATATTTCTCATTAAAAAAAAAAAAGAAGCTAGGAAGATTATGATCTTTCACCTTTAGTAAAATTTATGAGTAAATAGGGTAATTCATCCTTGAATTTGATATGATTGGTTAAATTCTTCCTAAATTTTTTGAAATAGCTAGCTAGATTGTCTCGTCAAAATATCTGCCAGCGGGGCGTCATTGTGGATGTTAGTGGTTCTACGTGTGTGATATGTGGATTAAGGCTTGAATCAGCTGATCACTTATTCGGTTCTTGTAACCAAATCTCACAAATTTGGTATTGTATTCTTCAGTAGTTGGGTGTGGAGTTGGTGCCTCATCAAGGTGTTTTATGATTTTTTGAGGCTTTCTTGGGCATAGGTAGTGGTAGAAAAGATAGATTGGGGTGGTTGTTAATTTGGCAAACTATTGTGTGGACCATCTTCTTTTCGAAAGGGACTTTTTATGTCAAGTGTCTTGTAGATAGGGTGAAACTTTTATCTTGGAAGTGATTTCTAGGTAAAAACTCTAGCTCTCCCTGTTCGTTTTACGAGTGAGGTATCCACCATACTTTATGCTAGAACCGGTAGAGTTTGTTCGGATGTCGTGTTGGGTCTCGATGGGTCAGGGGGATTGGAGGTCTTCTTGTTGTTTTGTCTTTCCTGTGTTTGATCCTTGCATCTCTCTTCCTGACGGGTGTTCTTGTCATGGTGGTGCATTCGATGGGTTCTATTTTGTTGGTAGTGTGCCTCCTTCTTTCCTAGTATTTTTATTTTTGTTTTCTTGTCTTAGGGATTATTTTGTTATAGTGGATTGTACTTTCAGTACCTTCTTGATTTACTGAACTTTCTCTTATACTTTTTTTTGTTTTTTATATTTATATATAATATATTTGCCATTTAAAAAAAAAATATCCCTCTATTAATTTCAAACGTTAGGCACACTGACATTTACGGCTAAACATTGGCGTGTTCATCTGCATCATGTTGCATGTATGCATGCATGGACCAAGTTAACTCTGATGTTGTAAATAATATGTATTGAAACGATTTTATGA
Source organism: Trifolium pratense (assembly GCF_020283565.1). Classification (NCBI taxonomy): domain Eukaryota; kingdom Viridiplantae; phylum Streptophyta; class Magnoliopsida; order Fabales; family Fabaceae; genus Trifolium; species Trifolium pratense. The sequence goes on from NC_060063.1 coordinate 28,726,775, forward strand.
TGTAGTAATTTAAATAACGTTAAATCGGTGGTAAATCTATTTTTTGGTAAACTCGTAAAAAGGTAAATTTTCAACGAGTTAACTGGTGGTGAAATCGAAGAAATCGGGTAATCGAGTTAATTTATTTTGATTTTACTAATTTTGAAGAAATTTTATCCGATTTTGAAGAAATTAGGTCTTTTCTTTTTGAGTTTTTTTAATTTTTAATAATTGTATAAACATATTAAACTTCTACATTTTAGATAGTTGTTGTTTATTTTATTATATATTTTCATGATTTGGTGGGATAGCTTAAGTTGTTTGATACAAGCTTGACTATTTGCTTAATTATCCCTTATACTTATACTTTAGTATGAAAATTTGATATATTTTGAGGAGTGCTAGCAACACACTCTTTAACAAACACACTCTAACACACTTTCTTCTATTGGTTAAAATTTATATAGGTTCCATAAAAGTTATATGGGTCCACATTTTTTTATGGGACCCATGTGAATTTCAACCAATAAAAGAGAGTGTGTTGGAGTGTGTTTGTTAAAGAGTGTGTTGCTAGCACTATTCATATATTTTTATATGAGACCTACTCTACCCATTCGTAAATTGAGGGCATATACCCATCAACCAATAAAACAAGCCACATGAGTGGATTTACATGTGGTCCCCAAAAAAAACTTGTAACAAACTTTTGAATTTACATATATGGACTTGCGTATAGCTTGTTCTCATTGGTTGATGGACATATATCCTCAACTTATGAGAGGGTAGATTCGAAAAAACCATATTTTTATTGGCTTAAATATGATTTTGATTTTTATAAATATGGTTCATTTTGTTTTTGGTACCTGTAAAAATAAAATTTAAAAAATTTAAAAAAAAAAAAATCACTAAGCTGAATTTTGAGATGTTATCAATTTTGAATGATGTGTTAGACTGTGTAAATTAGACTTTACATGGAACCACATGTACACCCGACAACATCGATAACGAATATAGTCTTATATGATTAACCATTTGCTAAACAAAAATTTGGAGCTGATTATTGCATATAATAGTAACTTGACTATGCATTTCACGTTGTTGTTTTTAATATTTCTGGTGTTATGTCACGTAGTAACTGTTGTAACTGAAAAAGTTTGTTGTAACCAACTTAATTGTTACTCATTGATCATCAAAGTGATTACAAGGCTAGACTTATATAGCTTGCCATACAAGCAACACAAATGGGCTTGATACAAACTAGGCCCAATGCAAGCTAAGCCCAAACACACATATACAACTATCAACATACCCTCCCTTAAACTGATTTCTACAAACACACAAATACTGAAAATCAGTTTATACACAAACTACTATACATCATGCTAAGCATACAAAATCTGCCATTCCCATTTTGCTTCTAAGATCACAGAATGTATCAAGCTTCAATGGCTTTGTCATAATATCAGCTAGCTGGTCTTGAGTTCTGCAGTGAACCAGCTCAATGATGCCCTCCTTTGCAAGGTCTCTAAGGAAGTGAAATCTGACATCAATATGTTTACATCTGCCATGTAGAATAGGATTTTTTGAAAGCTTGATTGAAGAACTGTTATCACAGTTGATGATGGTTGTATTCTTCTGACTTATCCTTAGATGCTTCAACACATTTCCAAGCCAAACACACTGGCATGAGCAGGAGGCTGCGGCAACAAATTCTGCTTCAGTAGTAGACAGAGTTACTATAGGCTGCTTTCTTGAAGACCAAGAAATGGCACCACTTCCAAGCATAAACAAATATCCAGATGTACTCTTTCTATCATCTAGATCTCCAGCATAGTCTGAGTCAGTCCAAGCACTTAACTGCAATTCATCACTAGTTTTCTTGTACAACACTCCATAACCAGCTGTCCCTTTAACATATCTCAAGATTCTTTTCAATGCAGCTTCATGAATCTCTGTTGGTCTATCCATAAATCTAGCTACAAGACACACTGAGAAGGCCAAATCAGGTCTTGTTGCTAACAAATACATCAGGCTACCAACTATCTGTTTGTATCTTTTCTCATCACTTGCTTTTCCTGTTTCATTTTTCATCAACTTGCAGCCAGGCACAATTGGACTACTTACTGCATTACAGTTCTCCATGCCAAATTTGCTTAGTATCTCAGAAGCATATTTCATCTGATGGATGAAAATTCCATCATCAGTTTGACAAACCTCCACCCCTAAAAAGTACTTCATTTTTCCCAAATCTGACATTGCAAATCTATTCATCATTGATTGCTTGAAAGTATTGATGTGAACTAGATTGTTACCAGTGACAATTAGATCATCTACATATATACTAACAATGAGGATACCATCATTGTTATCTACCTTCTTGACAAACAAAGTGTGTTCAACAGGACATTTTTCAAATTTTTCACTTAAAAAATGAGCTTCAATCTTGCAGATTTTGTATGCTTAGCATGATGTATAGTAGTTTGTGTATAAACTGATTTTCAGTATTTGTGTGTTTGTAGAAATCAGTTTAAGGGAGGGTATGTTGATAGTTGTATATGTGTGTTTGGGCTTAGCTTCAATCTTGCTATACCAGGCTCTAGGGGCTTGTTTAAGTCCATACAAAGCTTTTCTCAACTTATACACCTGCTTACTGTCACCCTTTAGATAACCTGCTGGTTGTTCTACATAGATGTCTTCAGTCAACTCACCATGTAAGAATGCACTCTTTACATCTAGCTGATAGACACACCATCCCTTGCTTGCAGCCAAAGCTAGCACTGTTCTAATGGTTTCCCATCTGGCAACAGGTGCAAAGACCTCACTATAGTCTATACCATACTTCTGAGTGTAGCCTTTAGCTACTAATCTTGCCTTGTGTTTGTCAATTTGACCCATTTCATTATACTTTGTTTTATAAATCCATTTTACTCCAATTGCTTTCATCCCTTCAGGTAAGACTGACAATTCCCAAGTGTTATTGTCCTCTATAGCTTTTATCTCAGCATCCATAGCATCTTTCCAAACTTGATGCTTGCAAGCCTCATCATAGGTGCATGGATCTTCACTACTGCTATAGACAGCCAAATTCTGCAATTCTTGCTCATTGTCAATTTCTGCACCCATCACAAAGTCTTTGAAGTGACCTGGAAGTCTCCTTATTCTAGGCTCCAGTTGAATACCATTTTCATCTGAACTTTCATCTTCTGCATCTGTACTCTCATATCCAATGTCCATATCTGAGCTGGACAAGGGAGGATCATGAGGTTCATGAGTAACCTGAGGCTCAACAGGTTCATCAATAGTAGCTGTGATTTCATCAGAGTCAACAAGAACTTCATTTCCATCACTTTCTTTCAGCTTATTGTCCCAATTCCATGCTTTTGATTCATCAAATACCACATCTCTGCTTATTATTACCTTTTTATCAACTGGATTGTACAGCTTGTAGGCCTTTGATTCATCACTTATGCCTAAATGAACACATTTGATGCTTTTGTTGTCCAATTTCTTCCTTTGACTATCTGGTACATGAGCAAAAGCAATGCATCCAAATACCCTGAAATGTGCAACAGATGGTTTAATACCACTCCAACATTCTTCAGGAGTCATATTCTTGACTGACACAGTTGGGCTTCTATTCATAATATGTGTACTCCATTTTACTGCTTCAGGCCAAAACCTTTTTGGTACATTTCTACTAGCTAGCATGCTTCTAACTATGTTCAAGAGTGTTCTATTTTTTCTTTCAGACACTCCATTTTGCTGTGGAGTGTAGGCTGCAGTGAGTTGTCTTTTAATGCCTTGAGAGGTGCAAAATTCATCAAAAGCATTGGAGGTATATTCACCTCCTCTGTCAGTCCTCAAGCATTGTATCTTGTTACCACTCTCATTTTCAACTAATGCTTTAAAATTTTTGAAATTTTCAAAAGCTTCTGATTTTTCTTTCAGCAAATAAACCCAAGTCTTTCTACTATAATCATCTGTAAAGGTTATAAAGTACCTTTTTCCTCCATTAGAGCTTGGATTTATAGGTCCACAGATATCAGAATGTATTAGTTGAAGTTTTTCAGTGGCTCTCCATTTTGCCTGCTTTGGAATTGCTTCTCTTTGTTGCTTGCCTGACAAGCAATCCGTGCATCTTCCTTCCATATCTTCTAATACAGGCAAACCATTAACCATATCAAGTTTGGTTAGTAATTTCAGGCCATTCACACTCAAATGTCCATATCTATTGTGCCACAACTGAGTTCTTTCTTGTTTGGAGAATTGCATACACAATGGCATTATAACTGGAGCTGAAATCAAAAACATTCTATTTGCAGTCATTTGAGTAGAGAATATCAAACCATTGTCATCATGATATCCCTTGCACATATTATCTTTGAACACAACAGTTACTTTCTTTTCTTGCAGTTGCCCAACACTTAGCAAATTTGTGGTGAGGCCTGGGAGATAGTATACATTGGTGATAACATGAATCTTTCCATTGATGAAAAGCTTCACATTACCCTTTCCCATGACAGACATCTTGGTATCATTACCTAATTTCACTGAATCTTTGAATGAAGAATCAAAATCATATAACCAGTCTTTTTGGCCAATCATGTGGTTGCTGCAGCCTGAGTCTAAGTACCAAACTTCTTCTCTAATCTCATGATCTTTATCAGTTCTTGCCATTAATAAGGTTTCTTTTTCTTCATAGAATTCAGTGTAGTTGACATTGTCTCCCCAATCTGGACAAGAATTTTGATAATGACCTAATTTGTGACATTTGAAGCATTCAACAGTCTCCAAATTTTGCCTACCTCTGCCACCTCTCCCTCTACCTCGACCTCTACCTCTTCCATTACCAGCACCTCTTCCACCATTGGAAATTTTAAGTGCTTGTTCAACACTACTTTCTTGTTGACCACGCATTCTTTGTTCTTGTACCAAAAGGCTACTCTGCAGTTCCTCAACTGATAGTTCAGCCACATTGGTAGATTGCTCAACGGAGCACACAACATAGTTGAATCTTGGAGCTAAAGATCTCAGTATCTTTTCCACTATGGTGACTTGCTGCACAGTTTCACCACTAGCTGTCATGCGATTTGCTATTGTTAGTGTTCTTGAAAAGTACTCATCCACATATTCACTTTCTTTCATCTCTAATAGTTCGAATTCACGCCTAATTGCTTGCAACTGAGCCCTCTTCACCTTCGTTGTGCCTTGATACTTTCTCTTCATAGCTTCCTAAATATCCTTTGCAGTTTCTCGATTGAGTATGGTTTCCATTATTGTGCGATCAATGGATTGGAAGAGATAATTCTTTACCTTGAGATCATTGAGTTTGCTTTCATTTGCAAGACGCACTTGTTCTGCTGTTGCGTTTGCTGGTGCTATGCTAACACCATTCTCAATTAATGACCAGAACTCCTTTGATCGGAGCAAATTCTCCATGAGCATTGACCAATGCTCGTAATATCCATCAAATTTGGGAACTGTAGGCTGCAGATAGTGCGATTGTTCTGCCATTGTTGAATCAAGAAGCTGAAGAAAGGAAAGAAATTGCAGAAAAAACGATGCTTTCGCCGGAGAAGAGAGAAAAGAACAACCGGTACGGCGGTGAGAAACGGTTACAGCTCCAAAACTGCGGTTCTTGGAGCTAGGCCCTATTGAAAGGCTCTAGATACCACTTGTTGTAACTGAAAAAGTTTGTTGTAACCAACTCAATTGTTACTCATTGATCATCAAAGTGATTACAAGGCTAGACTTATATAGCTTGCCATACAAGCAACACAAATGGGCTTGATACAAACTAGGCCCAATGCAAGCTAAGCCCAAACACACATATACAACTATCAACAGTAACACTGTATTCATTTAGACTATGATTGTATTGTCCAATTTCATTTTATCACACATATAATCCAATATCGATAACGTATATGTTGGAAAAAAGAGCTTAGTGTGTGAACTAAAAATAAAAGTTTAGAGTCGCACTTAGGATAATAGAGCTTACTGGTGTGTAATTTGAAAAGAAAAGTCTCACATATAAGGCTTTGTCTAAGGTGAAATACAGTACCTTATTAAGTCTTTCATGGTGCAAGAATAAATTTTACCATTGATTAAAATGTTCCTTACAATAATACCATAGTCTCTCACACACCCAATTTCTCTCTCTCTCTCTCTCTCTCTCTCTCATTCCAATTTCTTCTCTCTGTCCCAAGTTCCGGTCACTCATGACGGCACAACTTCATGATCGCAACCGCCACTAGCTCCTAGTACCTTCATCTTGTCAAACCCCTGTAGTGCTCAACACTCATCCTCACTCTCTATCAAACCCATTGAAGAAAAAATGAAAGATCTTTGACCAACCTAGATCTACAGGTTTTGAACCTAATGAATATAAAGAAAAATAATGAGAGCTTGTGATGAACAGTAATAATGAGCAGGATAGACATGATTAGATGTTTTTCACCTTAATCTTGTTTAGAAACGAAGTAGAAATTACGATTTGATTTTATTGAACAGTGAAGTTGGTGGCTGAAACGCCGATGAGTGGCGGTGAAGAGTTTATGATGACGTGACGACGAGTGAAAGATGAAAGAGAAAAAAAGGTTTATTAATATAATACAGGCGATACATGATGATATCATGGGGAATATGTTGATCTAACGGAAAAAAGAAGTCTTGCACCATGCAAGACATAGATAACTTATGCACAATAGCATTCGCCCACATATAATCCATTAGCTTAATAGTAGTGTGTGAACCAAAAAGAAAAGTCTTACTGGTGTGTGTAAAAAATAATTGTATTTTTAGCCTTCAACTTTAACAAAATTTGAATTTTGGTCTCTTAACTTTAAAATAGTACTTTTGATTTTCTAACTTTAGTCTTTTTTCAAAAGGTTGGCCCCGCACTTATTTTAATTAGGCTTAATTAGTAAAATGGTTCCTTAAAGATATTTTTTGTTTCACATTGGTCCCTTAAAGAAAAAAAAGTCTGAATAGGTCCTTAAAGACATCTCCGTTAATCAGTTTGGTCATATTCGGTCCTTTTTTTAGGGACCAAACTGATTAACGGGGATGTCTTTAAGGGACTTTTTTTTTTCTTTAAAGGACCTATTCGGACCTTTTTTTCTTTAAGAGACCAATCTGAAACCAAAAATATCTTTAAGAGACCATTTTACTAATTATGTATTTTAATTAAATCAGTGCGCACATGGACAATGACCACATCATCTTCAATTCAGTATCGAGATCATGTTACCTAGTTAACATAATGATAGCAATTGCAACTTAACAAAAGCAATTTTAATTGCCAAAATAACTTCCATCAATTCAATATGGAGAGCATAAGAAACATTAATATTGGAAGCATAACAACTTAAAAAATTAGTTTGATATATTCTTTGAACACTCCACTATACAAGCTGCTTTGAGCAACTCTATTTAGTTACATTTAGTTTGAAATATTAACGGAGGATGTCACTAAATATCTTTAATTTTAGAATTCTTAGGAGGATTTTTTATTATTTACAACGAGCCGAGAATTAAACTCAGAACCTCACATGCTTACTACTCAAACCTAGCTCCATTTGAGGGAGATAAACGATACCGGGTACGTACTACTATATTGCATTTAATTCTTGCAATGTCCTAAATTTTTTTTGCCCCTGCACACACTGCATGTGGAAACACTACCATGTCCACCACTGTAGTGGAAGTGGCAATGTTGGCATTGTCGCCATTGACCAGTCCAGTTTTTTTCTTCGTTTTCAGCTTATTTTAATGGAAAATTTTGCTTTTTTTTTTCCATATGCACCCCACTACAAAATCGGGTCTGCCAAAGAGACGGTCCGTAATACCATATCAAGAGAGAAGCTAAGCTAGCCAATCAGAGACCAAGCGAATCAACCATCTGAGTTGCATTTAGTCCAAAATATTAAAAGAGAGGAAGCCATGAAATATCATTAATTTTAGATACAAAAAAGAATGCATCTTTACATTAAAAAAATTTAAAAATCACAAATCAAACTCTATATGCACTCCACCACAGAATCGAGTCTGCCAAAGAGACAACCACCAATACCATATCAAGCTAAGCTAGCCAATCCGAGACGAAGCGAGTCAACCATCTGAGCTATATTTAGTCCAAAATATTAAAAAAAGGAAGCCACAAAATATCATTAATTTTAGGATCCATAAAAGGATGCTTCTTTACATTAAAAAATTTAAAAATCACAAATCCTACTACTTTAAGAGGAGCATAAATAGTAGTATAATTTCTCTTAATAGAAAACCTCATACAACAAATACAAAAGGTAGAAAAAATAGAAAGAAAATTCAGTAGCCTCGACAGAAGGGAACCCCACGTACACCCGACAACATCGATGACGAATATTTGGAGCTGACTATTGCCTATAGGCTATAGTAATTACTTGACTATGCATTGCATTGCAGGTTGTTGTGTTTAATATTGCTGGTGTTATGTCACGTAGCAACACTGTATTATTTAGACAAATATAATTGTAATAATTGTATTGTCCAATCTCATTTTATCACACATACGTTACGTAACGTAGCTTATAAAAAAACTCATACGTAATGTACTTTTAAACTGTTGAGTGTTGAAAATGAGAGACAAATGTGTGCTATATAAGCTAAAAATTACTACATATGATTAATGATATATATGCCTGTTTACAAATGGATGATTACACATGTGCAACAGTGTGCTTGCTATCATGTGCTCTTTCATTTTTCTAGCGACATCAATTAACAGCATACCAAATTGGTTCACTCTGCAATCATTATATCTAGCTGATGCTTGCTATGATTGGTAGGTGCCAATATAAACAATCTTTTGTGTGGTGAAACGAAAGAGGAAATTAAAACAATCTTTTGAATAATATGTGCACTATATATGCTGCAGATTGATGGAAATAAATATAATGATGAACTTTCAAAGGATGCAATTTTCATATTAAACAACATATCAGATAATTTTAGATTTTTGTAAAATTTAAGATAAATAATTTATATGATATAAATTTTGTATTCACTAAAACAATATTAAGCGGTGTAATATTACTCGAATATCACATCGTGTAATTTAATCATTCCTCAGTAGGGTAACAAAAGTATATGTGGTACGTAGGTATACTCATATTCTAAGGTGCTTACATCGGTAAATTTCAAAATGCCTTGAGAGTTGTCTTGGTGCAATATTAAAGTTGTCAAAGTACTAGAGTGATTTAGAACTTTATTTAAGTATGCATTTTAGAATGGATTCTACGATGTAGTAGGACTTTAATACGGTTGTAGCTGGACAATTTTATTTTGGGATGTCATGATTGATAGTTTACTTCCATAATTTTTTTTACACTGTTGTTACAATTTTATTTTGAGATGTCATGATTGGGAACAGGATATCCTGCTGTAAAATTTTCACGCAGTTTTGGATCTCAGCCGTCCGATCATAAATGAATGGTTCAGATTACAAACAGTTGATTTTAGTAATATATAATCTGGACCGTCTGATTTTAATCTAACGGCCGAGATCCAAAACCGCGTGAAACTACGTGCAAAATGCACCGCAGCAAATTCAGATCTATGTCCGTCATGATTGATAATCTACTTCCATAATTTTTTGATAGAGTTGTGAAATCTCTTTAGACGGAACCAGAGTTTTCCGCCCTCCTAAGAAATTTTCAAAAAGTATCTTTCACTCGAAAATTTATCCTTATTTTGGTTTTAGTTCAAAACTTCAAATGTCTTTTGAAGCAACTATGTATTCCTAAAACATAAATGCTACATATAACAAATATCTTACACTATAAATGAAGCTTATTTTAATCTTTGTAAAATTTATTTGATTGCAGTATATATATATATATATATATATATATATATGGGGTTTTCTAACTTAGACCCTAGTTAGGTCTAAGTTAGCAAAGTGCACCTTTTTAATTGGACCAAAATACCCATTCTTTTAATTTTTGAAAGAATAGAGCAACAGGGGCATTTCTGTAATTTTACATAAAAAAAAATAACAACACGCGCCCCACCTTCTTAAACAATTAATAGACGTGGATCCAGTGTCGCGCGCGTACGGAAGGACCATGGTTACAGACCGTTGATTTCCATCAGACAGCCAAGATGTGATCTCATTAAGACTGTCTGATCAATCAGACAGCCCAGATCATCCTGATCTATCAGATCATCCTGTCTGCGCCACACTAGATTATAAGCTGGAGAGAGAAAATTTTGCTTTTGAAAAAGGCAGCCACGTGTCAGCATATGAATGGGTCTGCGTGATTTTTTTCATTTTATACTTTAAACTCGATTATTTCGTCGTAAATTAATTTTTTATTTTTTATACCAAAATTCATAATTTTTTTTTCTCTACAAATAGAGACTTGGTTCGTTTGATTTGGACACCGAAAAAAAAACGTAATTTTTCACTACTTTAAACTCGATTATTTCGTCGTAAATTAATTTTTTATTTTTTATTTTTTATACCAAAATTCATAATTTTTTTTTTCCTACAAATAGAGACTTGGTTCGTTTGATTTGGACACCGAAATCCTTCTGAAACCATTTATATGGTAGAATGGTTTCAGAGAGTTGTAATCTGAAACCATTTTGCTGGTAGAATGGTTTCAGTAAGTTGATTATTAGTTATTTGCTTCTGAAACCATTTAGCTTGTAGAATGGTTGCACATAGTTGTATTCTGAAACCATTTTACTGGTAGAATGGTTTCAGTGAGTAATTTATTAATTGTGTTTGCTTCTGAAACCATTTATCTGGTAGAATGGTTTCAGAGAGTTGTAATCTGAAACCATTTTGCTGGTAGAATGGTTTCAGTAAGTTGATTATTAGTTATTTGCTTCTAAAACCATTTAGCTTGTAGAATGATTGCACATAGTTGTATTCTGAAACCATTTTACTGGTAGAATGGTTTCAGTGAGTAATTTATTAATTGTGTTTGCTTCTGAAACCATTTATCTGGTACAATGGTTTCAGAGAGTTGTAATCTGAAACCATTTTGCTGGTAGAATGGTTTCAGTAAGTTGATTATTAGTTATTTGCTTTTGAAACCATTTAGCTTGTAGAATGGTTGCACATAGTTGTATTCTGAAACCATTTTACTGGTAGAATGGTTTCAGTGAGTAATTTATTAATTGTGTTTGCGTCTGAAACCATTTATCTGGTAGAATGGTTTCAGAGATTTGTACTCCGAAACCATTTTTCTGGTAGAATGGTTTCAGTGAGTTGATGTAAGGTAGTGAAAAATGAGATTAAGGTAGTGAAAAATTGGGTTTTTTTTTCTGTGTCCAAATCAAACGAACCAAGTCTCTATTTGTAGAGAAAAAAAAATTATGAATTTTGGTATAAAAAATAAAAAATAAAAAATTAATTTACGACGAAATAATCGAGTTTAAAGTAGTGAAAAATTGCGTTTTTTTTTCGGTGTCCAAATCAAACGAACCAAGTCTCTATTTGTAGAGAAAAAAAAATTATGAATTTTGGTATAAAAATTAAAAAATAAAAAATTAATTTACGACGAAATAATCGAGTTTAAAGTATTAAATGGAAAAAAATTAACGCAGCCAATCATATGCTGACACGTGGCCTGCCTTTTAAAAAGGCTTTCTCTCTCCGCGTCATCCTTTCCACCACGCGCGCCTGTCGGCGCGTGTGATGCACGCGCTCGATTTTTGTCAAATGAGAAGCTGCCACGTGTCTGGGGGGGGAAAAAGAAGTGGGGGGCGCGTGTAAAATTGCAGAAAATTACAGAAATGCCCCTGTTGCTCAATTCTTTCAAAAATTAAAAACATGGGTATTTTTGTCCAACTCAAAAGGTGCACCTTGCTAACTTAGACCCAACTGGGTCTAAGTTAGCAGCCCCTATATATATATATATATATATATATATATATATATAAAAAATAATATCAAATGAGATAAAATAATATACAATAAGTTGAATAGAAAGTGGACATTCTTGTTTAGTAGTGTTTGACCTGACTTTTTTCCAACTTATAATCACTTCAAAGAAGAAGTAGAGTCAAATACTATTTCAAATAAGTACTACAATTAATAAGCAACTTATTACAGTTGAAAATTGAATATAAAATAGATATTTGAAAAGTTAAAAATACCAACTTAATTTCAAACATGCGTGACTTATTTTCCTTATCCCCTCTTCGATTCCCACCAAATGTATGTATTTTCTTTTATTTTAATTTTTTCTGACTTTGTTTCTTGCCATTTACTAGTATTTAAATAATATTTTACTATAAGTGTATTAATACTTGATTATTATGGCCCTTTTAAAAAATTAAAAGATTGTTGCATTTAATAATATTTAAAGGTGTTTACTAACTATTTATTTACTACCAAACAACTTTAACTTTATCTTTTAAGTCAATATTTTTAACTTTAGCTTTAAGTTAACTTTTAAGTTTAAAAAAAGTCGGACCAAACGAAAATGATATTTTGACACAAATATTTTTACACAGTACATACACAAGAGAGAGAAACTAGGAAAAAGAAGAAGATGATGAGCGAAAATTACAAATTTGTCCCTTTATTTAAAGAGAGCATATTATACCAAATTGTCCTTCTGTATAAATTGTTCATAGAAGGGACAACATATTATTTCTCTTCTTATTATTCCATCCATACTAGAAGTTACTAGCTTAAACAAATAATCACATTAATAATCCATAGAAGGGAAATCCTTTGTTGTTGGTTTAATAACAATTTTGATTTTTTATTTTAACTCGCAGAATTGATCTCATTATTTTAAAATCAGCGTGTTTTAATTGGTCCCTTTTTCGAATTTTTGGTCTAAAAAATGATATATCATCGTATCTAAATTGAAGTTTTAAGGAAAGTTTATTTCATTGTGTTGATCATTCCACATTAACAAGTTGTATAACACGTTATTTAAAATATGACACATCAACAAGTTTTAGCCAAAAATAAGAAAAAAATCAAAATTGTGTGATTTTAAAATATGGAACATCATAATTCTATAAATAAATAAAAATAAGGAAGTCCATTTTCTCATAGGAATCTAATTAGTACCACACTATTCCATCTCACATTATTTGCATATGAGGATTTGTTGCAGTGATAAAAGATCATAATAACACGTAGTAATTTTTCTCATCCATTAATTTCACATCAGACAGCTTACAATCACATGCATCAAAATAATCTGGACCATTCAGTAAAATTAGACGGTTGATACTGTAACTAGGTTAACGCAGTTATAGCGGGTGATCTGTTTCCATTATTTGGACCAAATTGTCTCAATCAATTCCCACCTATTTTTACATTATTACTTCACAATATAAGTTCAAGTAAACCCGTCCCCTTGCACTCATAAATATTCCTATCTTCTCACAATCCCATCTCACACTATTATAACCTAAAGACACTACTCATCCGTACAACAACAAAATTTCCATTTTTAATCAATCTCAACCTCTTGGAAGATTTCACCTTCTTCATATTAGCTTCTCTTCCTTAACTTTACCTACATGGAAGATTTCATCCTTTCACCTTCTTCATATTCATCTATGATTTCACTCCCCCATGAAAACCCTTCACAACAAACACAAACCCTTCAAAAAAAACTTCAATTATTACTACAAACCCAATCCAACAATTGGGTCTATGCCATTTTTTGGCAAACAACAAAAGATGAAAAAGGCAACACTTTCTTATCTTGGGGTGAAGGCCATTTCCAAGGAACCAAAGAAACAACAACAATTTCTTCAAACAAACGAAACGACACAGACACTGACACAAGTACAAACGGCGATGCTGAATGGTTCTATGTTATGTCGTTGACTCGAAATTTCAGTGTTGGTAATTCTTCTTCCATTTCTTTACCCGGTAAAGCTTTTGCTTTAGATTCCGTTCTTTGGTTAAATAGCAAACATGAACTCCAATTTTATAATTGTGAGAGATCCAATGAAGCACACATGCACGGAATCGAAACCTTAATTTGTATTCCGACAACTAATGGCGTAATAGAAATGGGTTCTTATGAAAATATCCAACAAAATTGGAACCTAGTACATCAAGCTAAATCTATGTTCCAATCAACATCTTCAGAATCAAACTCAAAATTAGATCTCATCTCCACCACCCCACTTGACAAAAACCAAACTTTCGACCAAAACATTTCACTCTCCGACATGGGTCTCGTCTCATGTGCCAGAGGCACCGGAGACGAAACCAAGGAGACACAAAAAATTATGAATAAAAAATTGCAACCAAAGCATAACATTGATGTTTCATCATGTTATGTTGATTCTGAACATTCTGATTCAGAATATTGTCCACAATTAGAAACACCAAAAAGTGATTATGTTGATGAGAAAAGAGAATTGAAGAAGAGAGGAAGAAAACCATTAACAGGAACAACTCAAACACCAATGAACCATGTAGAAGCAGAGAGGCAAAGGAGAGAGAAACTGAACCATAGATTCTATGCTTTAAGAGCTGTGGTTCCAAATGTTTCAAGAATGGATAAAGCTTCTTTGTTATCAGATGCAGTGGATTACATCAACGAGTTAAAATCAAAGATTAAAGATTTAGAATCTGAGAAAAAAAGGGAATCTAAAAAAGTGAAGATGGAAACTATGGATAATCAAAGTACAATGACAACTTCAACTGTTGTGGATCAAAAAAGACCTAATAGTGTTAATGCTTTGGATATTGATGTGAAGATTATTGGAAATGATGCTATGATTAGAGTTCAATCAGAGAATGTTAATCATCCTGGTGTTAGATTAATGAGTGCATTGAGGAATTTGGATTTTCAGGTACATCATGCTAATATATCTTGTGTTAATCATGTTATGCTTCAAGATGTTGTTGTTGTTCAAATTCCCAAAGAGATGAGAAATGAAGTATCTCTTAAATCTGCAATTCTCATGAGATTAGATGATCCGGAGTGAAAAAATTTATCCAACTTTTAAGCTATACGTGTTTAATACTGCTAAAATAAAACTTGTGTCATCTCATTTAAATGTGGTTTTTATGTATTGTGTTTATGTCTTATGTCTATAATGCTTAACATTTTTTTCTTATGTCTATAAGGTTCGAACCTGATCCCTCTATATTATATGCAATATCTCCGTCAACTGAGTTATACTCACGAAGACAATTGTTTAGTTTTTTTTAGCCCTTTCTTTTTATATGTAAAATAAATAAAGTAGTGTGCTCGACGGTAGAAGGAGGGTTATTTAACCTCCAATCATGTAATTGTACTATATCATTGATGATTGGATCAGTTATGCTATTTTCTTTGTCATTTGAACGAATTTTAATTTTAGTTTTTAAATTAGTTTCGCAATTTTCATGAGATTAACTGATCAGCGAAAGAAAAAAAATTCAATTCTTCATAAACTATATGAGTTTTCATACGCTCAAAAAGATTCATTAGGGGAGGTTGATAAGGAGAAGTTTTCTTTTTTAAATCATTAGGGAGGTTGTTCAATATCCAATCATGTAACTATATTATGAAATTCCTGGCACACAGTAGACATGTATTGAGCAAAATGTGTCAACACTTGTCTGCTACGCAGTAGATAGGTGTTGAGCAAAGTGTGTCAACACTTGTCTGCACTTAGAACACAAATAACAAAGACAGTAAAATAAATAACACGATAGAGTTGTTAACACAGTTCATTGCAACGTCACATACTCTGGGGGATACAAATCCAGGAATGAATTCACTATAATAGCTCTAGTTCAAAGCCCTTGACAAACACCTCGGTTTACGACTTATCACCTAGACACTACCCGTGCTAATTCTACCTAGGAACTCCTAGATATATATGAGACTCCGTCCCAATTCTCTCTAACAACATAGATAGCGATGTTATCAATACAATGAGAACCAATGGTGGAGACAATCTCCTATGAAACTAAGATTCACTCTTGCGTAAAAGCTTACGAGCAAATCACACACAACTCTAGAACTAACTTTGTACTTCAAAGCTTAGGAGAAGTTCACGATTACAACTCAATAAAACACAGGTCATAAGCTTGCATCAATGGGATACAAGAAAAACTCACAATTAACACTCTAAAACCCTAAGAACACACGCTTAGTAATAACACGGTTTTAGATACATTGAACCATATGCTTGTCTTTGTATTTATAGCAGTAGAATAACTTTGGCTCTAAGACAAAATTACGTCTTCTAGAATTGCAGCAACAACAGACATATTTACGAATTATATAGTTATATTTTTGAAACGCATAAATATATTTTCTAAAGTTATTATTCCTTTAGAAAATAGAACTAGGGTTCGGCTGCCTTCAGAGACTAATACACCACGTGCGTCTTGTTGTATAAGTCACCATGAAATAATTCTTCCAGCAAATCTTCGAAAGATTGAATGTAAAACAATAATGCTAGCTGGCGCGCAGTCAAATCACGCAGGTATTGTTCCAATGTGTACGTACATCTGCCTCAACACATGATGTATGCACATATGTCTCAACACTTGGTTAAAATATGTTTTTGCAAAATGTAGCCAACATACAAAAACCCAACATATTATATTATTGATATGAAAAAGGAAGCTTCTAGAACAACTCACAAGCAAGGATATGTACATCAATGACAAAATTATACTGGTGGTCCTTTATCTTATTTATTTGTAACATATTGATTCTTTAATTTTTTTTGTCACACTTAAGTCATTTATCTATTAAAATATACATATGTTATTCCTTTTTATCATTTTTTTAATTATAAAATACTGTAATAATACTTTTATTAACAATTTTAATTTTAAAATATTTTTAATTAAAAACAAAGAAGTTCATCATAAACTTCCAGAAATTCATCATCATCTTCATACAAACTCGGTAAAAAAAAAACACAATAAACTAAATTGATGTTGTTATCATTTTACCAACTAAATTTGGTGATATTTTTAGGTTTGGTAAACTTCGGGTTGATTGAGATTTGGGGGTTTTAAATTTTGATTTTTGAAGATGATAGTGAAGATAAGCAATTAACTTGAAAGTGTATTTGAGTGAACGTACATTTTTTTAACAAGATGATGTAGATGATAAACATGATGATGAATTTCTTTATTTTTAATTAATAATATTTTTAAAATTAAAATTAGTAATAAAAGTTTTTTTTAGTTTTTTTTTAATTAAAAAAGGATAAAAAGGATCAACTTGTGCACATTTTAATAGATAAAGACTTGAGTGTGAGAAAAAAAGATAAAAGACCTATGTGTTATAAATAAATAAGATAAAAGACTTCTAACATAATTTTGCCTATATCAATATATCTTGTGGACATGGAAATTGAACCTGGAACGTCGGAGCTTCTCTCTGGTTAATTTATTTGTTTTAGGAAATTTTTATATTTGTCACGAATGATATTCATACGATTATTTCATGAATTAAGTTTTTTTATAAGAAGGATTTCAATAATTAAGTAATATCTCCTCTCATAAACTACTTCCTAATTACCCGTGATTAGCATCAGCGTCAAATTTCATTAACTTAAAGCATTTCGCAAGGGCTTCATGAAATTATCTCTTTGGATCATTTCGCGAGGCCAGGGTTTCGTAAAATTACGGGCCTATTTGTTTGAGATTTATCTAAAGTTATTTTCCGTTTGTTTACAATCATAAAAATCTATTTTTTTAAGATGGTGAGAGATGATGAGTGATAAAAAAAATGGATTTTGATAAAAGCTATTGAAAATAGATTCTCATTTTGATGAAAAAAATGATTTTTTTACTAAAATCATTTTTGAAAAAATCTGAAACAAACACAAGATAAAAAAAATAGATTTTTTTAGGAAAAAAATAGATTTTTTTGGTGAAAACTTTGAGTCTACCTCTTGCAGTATATATCATTACTTTTTGTTTTATGATACTTTGCAATACACATTATGATGAATTTTGATTTGTCTTTCTTATGAATGAAATGTGATGGATTCAGCCATTATTAAATTGATGCTCAATATGAGAGAGCTTTGCACTCATACTTAAGTTATATAATGATTTTCCATTAGACAATTAAGACAATCTTCAAAACTTATTGGATATAACCAGTAGCCTTTTTCTTATCTTACTTAATTATAATCTCTCCCGAGATTTCACTATTGTATCCACCACGGTATACCAGTTACATTTAATGAGAAAATTCATAGAAAGATCTTCCATATAATAAACATGAGATCACTACAAGTGATCTCCCCCTCATTATTGATTTGGATTTCATGCCGTACAAAACTTCTTGTAGATTCCGTCAAAAATAAAAACTTCTTGTAGATGTAGTTATGTAATAAGAGAATATTTAATTGTCCGTTTAAGATTGAATTAATGGTCTAAATTTAAAATAATTTAAATTAAAAAATCTTCTATTTTAAATTTGAACAATTTAATTTTAATCGGACATACATATTTTTGGCGTGCAAAAACTTAAGAACAAATGCACGGGAAATAGGCGCAATGCACGCTCACATGATAGGCGTGAGCTCATGCACTGAAACACTAATGATGAGTGCAGTTTGAGCGTGAGGCATGAACACACACAATTTGAACAAACTTGAAGAAGATGAATAAAATGGAAGAGATAGATGATCGGAAAGTGTTCACATTCTTATTAACAACAGTGATCAATGTTACATGAATTTATATGGATAGCTAGCACATTAAGTCATCAACAACTTTCCTAACTTTACTCACACACTAACTAACTTTAGTAACTGAAAAGTGAAAACTTAACAACTAACAAACAGTTAAACACTTAACAAGTTTGTAACAATTACATAACATATGCCATACATGAATTACACTCAACACAAATTTCTTTGATTGATTGCATGCAATTTGTATCCATTGTTAAGGGAGGTATCATTCATAGAAAGTTCTCGTGGTGGTGCCTTCGAGGGATTCTTGTTGCTTTGTCTTATCTGTGATTGATCCATATATCTCTCCTTCTGACGGATATTCATCTAAAAGTTTCTCGTGTTCTACAAAGCTTGTAGTGAAAGAAATCTTTTCTTAGCAAGGAAACTCTTGCTTAGCAAGCAAGCTATACCTGAGAACTAGTATTCTTGCTTCTGTTGCACCAACATTTTTTTTTATTTTCGGTTCATTTTTACTACATGTCCCTCTCCACTTGTACACCTTGTACCGTCACTCTAGAGAATTCAGTTTTTGTGAAAATAGTGGCGGCAATGAGATTTTTTTTAAAAAAAAATAGTAGTAGGGACATCACACTATATGTGCAGAAATCGGAGGTCGAATCCCGAACATTCCACTTATTCATGTTTAAGGTGAAATTTCTAACCTCTAAACTACTTAACAGGAGAAAAAAAATTGTCAATCTTTTTTTATATTTAATAATGAGGAAAATAATATATTGGTCTTTATAACTATAAGCCCTATAATTCAAAACAAAAAACAAAAAAAGGTACTAAATTCAGCATTCTGGACCCATCAACGTGGATCACACGTAGGAGATAGTGATGACAAATATGCACTAACTTCTAATAGATCAACGTGTGGTTTATAATTCTTCCTTATTACAAATAGAGTTTCTTTTTTAAAATTTTCAATTATACAGTTATAACTCTTGTCATCTTTGTACATTGTACATGCTACGCTTCTAGTTCTACTACCAACTCTAGTACTTCTCGGGAAAACATATTTATGGGAATTTATGGTCCCTAAAGTGGTTTCCACAACCACAACAACATGAATATCACGTGTATGTATCATTCATCTTTATCATTATAAACCCTAAACCTATAATTCCTTAACTCTTTTAACTTTTAATTAACTTTTAATCAAATAAGTTTAATATCAAAGCCCCCATGATCTTTTAAGTCTCTCAAGTCTCAACGAGTATATGCGAAGCAAATTTAAATGTTACTTTGATATGTAAACTTTACATTAATATTTTACGTCGTATGCCACATTACAACTTAATATAATGATGATTTTGTAAAAAATAAAATTAAAACTTATATATAATGGTCACAATCACAAGTGCAACTCTTACATGCAACTACAGTTTAATATAATTGGCCCTTACCGCGCAGCACATGGAAGATAGAGATGCAATAATTTTCTTTTTACTAAATATAATCAATATTCATTTATTCAGATTGATAGAGTACTTAAATACAATATAAATTTAAAATTACTAAAAATAAGAAAGACGAATATGCAAACAAACATACAACATCTAGAGCTATTTCCTTTTATTTATTTTCCCACTCTTTCTTTCTATAGAGAGGCATAGTATTCATTGACTTCTAATGTATCAAAATGCTATTCATTGTTTTTACTTATTACTATTGATATAATAATATTTCATTTCTACTTTTTATCTTTTGTTTGTGCCTAAATCCAAATTATTTGTGCTTGTGAATTTATGCAATTTTTGCACAATTGACATAGTTCAATTAGTTGGTTTTTATTTTTCACCCTTATAACTTTATAAGTCTCATTATCTTTAACTTCAAAGTGTATAATGAACTTAATTTTATTCGGCTCTTGATTTGTTTTCTATTTAAAATGGACAAATTGAACATTTATACCACTTTTTGAGTTACTATGAGGGAAGCATGGAGTGTTAGATATCAAAGTAATGATGCAATTAATACTCCGTCCGTCCCAAAACTTTAGTCTTTTTGGAGTTTTGCACGGAGATTAAGAAATGATAAGTAAAGTCATTTTTTTTATTAAGAAAGAGAAAATATATTTAATTAATGTTTTAACTTTTGTAAGGATACAAATGGTAAAGTATCATTAAATTATGTGCATTGATTTCTTAAAAGAACTAAAATTTTGGGACAAAATTAAAAAACTAAAAAGACTAAAGATTTGGAACGGAGGGAGTACAAGAGATGAGAAAAGAGTAGCTAGACTACACAATGTCCACAAATAATTAAGGGAGAAAAACCTTTGAGTCAACTAACTATAATGGAACAAATCAATGGTTAGCCACAATGCTTGACTAGCCGCGTACACAAAATGACTTTAACATTTTTTAATCTTACAACCACACAAATGCAGGGCCAGGCCCAAGCCAAAGCAAGTGAAGCTAGGGCTGCCCCAAAGCTTTGGCTTTTATAAATGCCTCGAAATTTATTAATAAAGGCCTCGAAACTTATTTACGCCTTTGATATAGGTACATCACTTTATTTTAATTATTTTATCCCTTAAAGAAATTGATCAAACTCCATTATTGTCTATGACTCTAAGATAACAAAAGAAAATATATTGGAATAAGTATGATAATTATATTTTTTAAAATATAATTTTTTGAATAATGATAAAATATAGTCTCTCGAAATCACAATAATTGTTACAATTTAATATTTTTTTTTTGATATATGATACTGACTCTGCAAGTACACAGAATCACAACCAAGTAATAAAGTGATAAGTTATCGTTCTTCACATGGATTGTGCCAAAATTACTAGTTTCACTTATGAATTGGATAGTTTGCATTCGCTTTGGTGTTTGGAGATAGTTGTGCTGATAAAATAAATTGCAGAAAAATAAATGACTGAAAGAATAAATAAAAGTGTGTCTGTCTCCACGCGGGGTGATTAAGTGTTTTCGAATCCCTCTCTTACTCCTGCTCGGTGGTTGATTCCCTTGTCCCCTCTATCAGGATTAGTCTTCTAAAATAGGTTCGGAAGCACTCATTCCCTATTTCAATTACAAACTAGTCAGAGCCTAGTTAGGGTTGTCTTTACTCTGCTTAAATATCCTCGCCCCAGTCGGTTCCACTTAATCGTTTAGACTTTGCTATCATTACCCTTAAGGCTCAATGTGTCGCAAGCTGTCATGTGTTCCTCAAACTAGTCCTAACTCTGACTTCAGGCAGAATTTATCGGTCTAGACTAAGCTTTTAATCCTATACTAAGACCTTAGATACTGAATTTAATGGTCTCATGTTGGACCTTAGCACACCGTCCTTCGTTCGGGATAACTAGCTTTGTTTCCTATCTGATATCCACTAGCTCCTTAGATTTTATTCTAATGTGATCAATATTAAAATAAATATAAAACCAGACAATAAAAGAGTTTCAGTATGAACAACTGAATTTATACTCAAATTATACAAAATCAAGAATTCCTAAGGGAGTTCATTGACTCCACCTAACCTAGGAAAAAAAATTAAAAAGACGGAAAAGAAAGGAACCTTATTGGCCTTGGAGTTCCTTGGCCTCCTCCTTATAGTTCTCCTAACTCTAGAGTGAATATTCAATATCTCTTAATATTTATTTTGGAATGTTTTTGTAATGAATAATAGTGAAGGATGAAGACTCTATTTATAGTTTTTCAGCTGAGTTTGAGCTTTTTCTACGCGTCCATCTCACCCATTGTGGCTACGATGGCGTGTAATTTTGTCTCATCGTGGCCACGATGGATCATATCGTGGTACGATGGAAGATCCTCTCTAGATTTTCATCAATTTAAACCGCCTTCTCATCGCGCCACGCTGGATCTCATCCTAGGTACGATGGTTGCGCTTTTATTATGTTTTTGCCCTTTTTTGCTGCTTTTTCCACTTTTCTTGCTTCTAGGCCAAGTAACTTGTACTTTTTCAGGTATTTGCTTGATTTTGGACTTCAATTGCTATTAGAACTACCCTAAATTGCTGCTAAAAACATCATATAATTGACTGTCATCACAACCCCACACTTAAATTGTTGCTCGTCCTCAAGTAACATGTCTGCCAAACAAAATCGTCAGTGAAACAACAAATACCTCAGATGACAGGAAATTCACAACCTTTATATTTTATCGGCAATGGTACCACCGATCTTTACTACAGCGATCATGCTCAATCAGCACTTGGTCCAAGAGACGTCAATCTTAGTAGGTGCAACAGATGTCCACAAGAGTCCATGTTCAACTTTTTCTCTCTTCTCACATTTTCGCTCAATATTGAAATGGTATCTCTCAATCAACGTGAGACCTGCCATTTTACCATAGGCTTGCAAGGATTCTAAGCAACCAATCAAAGTTAAAACAAAATCGCATTTTTAGAGGTCTTTATGGGTTGTAACGTGGCTTAGGTAATGGTAAGATATTTTTGGAAAAATAGGCTTAAAAATTTGGAGTTAAGTATGACTACTTGTCCTTATTTATGTGCAACATGTTACCTTGTAGTACATTTTTTTATGAAATACAAGATAAATTATTTTTTGAGTATCGGATGTGTCTTTATGTGGTTCTTATTCTATCACTATTTTTCTTCTTTAAAAAATTATTATTTTAAAAAGCCCCGATTAAATTTTCGCTTTAGGCCCCAATATACATTGGGTCGGCCCTGCACAAATGAATTGAATTCTATATTTTAACCAAAAATCATAAGGTATTTGATTTGTGGAACTTCACACTTTTTTTTTTTTTACTTTATCTTCACACACACATATTGCTCAATGTTTGCCTTTATAATTTTAAAGTGGAACTTCATTCTTGCAACCTAACAAGCTAAAAATTCATTTTGGCCCATAAACCATATGGCAAATATCACCCGAAACTTATTTGTATACTTGAGACTTGCAAAGGTCTTAGATTTAAATCAAAAATTAAAATGTCTTGCTAAACAATATCTCCAGCCCGACAATATATTATAGGTTAGATACATTAAATTCTTAATGTATTTAAAAAGTAAATTTTCTCTTATATTTAACATCAGAGTGAGTAAAATTTTAACTTTTGTAAAAAAACTAAAATTTAACTAAATGTTCCATAACGTATGATCATACATTGGAGTATTTGTTTGTAATGAACGGGAATGGATTCTCACCCGTGAGATTCTCACAGGAAGGATTCCGATGCAAATCTGCACCCTTCAACTTTTTTTTAGGCTTAATTAATAAAATGGTCTCTTAAAGACATTTTTGGTTTCATATTGATCCCTTAAAGAAAAAAAAAGGTTTAAATAGGTCCCTTAAAGAAAAAAAAAGTCTGAATAGGTCCCTTAGACATCTTCGTTAATCAGTTTGGTCCTATTTAGACCTCTTTTTAGGGACCAAACTGATTAACGGAGATGTCTTTAAGGGACCTATTCGAACTTTTTTTTCTTTAAGGACCTATTTGGACTTTTTTTTCTTTAAGGAACCAATCTAAAACCAAAAATATCTTTAAGAGACCATTTTATTAATTAAGTTTTTTTTTTATTAATCTGACCTACTACAAAAAAGTAAAAGAGTGGTTCAGATTTAACGGGAGACAATCCTCACCCGTAATGAAGACAGGAGAATGTATGTGTCACTTCATCTTTCTCAATCGTTTGTACTCGACGTGACTATTGCCTATGCACGCTGATTGTTAATAATTAATATTGCTGGTGTCATGTAACACGTAACAACATTGTACTATTTTGAGATTAATTACGTCATATATGATTATATGAACATTGAAAATGTCCTTGAATTACCACAAACAAAAAAAAAAGGTACTAAATTCTGCTTTTTGGACCCATCAACGTGAACAACACATGGGAGATAGAGATTGGAAATACTATACACTGACTTTTAATAGATCAAATTGTGGTTTACAATTCTTCCTTACAATTTTTGTTTCTTTTTTCATTTGTACATGGTACGCTTCTACTATTTTAACCCTAGTACTTTTCTTTAATAGCTTTTAACCCTAGTACTTGTTTGAAAATATATTTGAAATGATTCTTTGATTAGTACAACTTGCATTTCACGTCAAAAAACACGCAATAATCGCAATTGCAACGATCACAATCACAATTTAAAATAATTAGTACTGTTACACATGGGAGATAGAGGATGCAAATAGTATTTACTAACTTTCTAATTTATCAAATCGTGGTTTATAATAATTCCGTACATTTTTGTTCCCTTTTCATTTTCTAGTTAAAATTATTGTCATCCTTAAGGTACAATTTTATATTTTACCTTGAATATGCTTGTCATAAATCCATATTTGACAAGAGCAATATTTCTTTAGTCACAAATACAAATAATTTGTAAACCAAAAAAAAAAAATACAAATAATTTAGATTTTGGCACATCTACTATGGAAAAGGATTTTCTCATGTCAATAAGGGTAGAGATTTCTCCTCTTGAGAAAACGTGGGAAAAAATGGGAGAAAATCCTATAAAAAAAATTTGAAAACTGCATAAAATCGAATTTTTTTATGTGTTTGGATGCCCTTTATTTAAAATCACTTGAATTTTTTTAATGACAAATATATTATATATAAATATAAAAACGAAAATAGTATAAGTGAAAAAAATCAGAAAAATAAAGAGGTATCAGAAGTACAATCTACCATAAGCTAACAATTCCAAGGTAAATAGGAAAACAAACAAGCAAACTAGAGTCAGTCAAAGGCAACACCGGAGAACAATAATACCCCTCGGAAAGAGAGAGGCAAGGATCAAATACAGGTAGGAAAAGGTCAACAAGAGGGCTTCCATTCATTTTGACCCATCGAGAGGCAATATGACACCCCAACATATACTCTATATCGGTTCCAGCAAAAAGTATGGTGGATACTCAACTCATAAAAGTAACAGTGGGAGTCAAGGTTTTTACCAAGAAACAACTTCCAAAATAAAAGTTTCATCCTATCTACCAGACACTCGATAGAAAATATCCTTCCAAAAAGAAGACGTCATGTCGAGATTTTCAGATATTATGTCAAATTAACAATCATCCGGTCTATCTTTTCTACTCATGCTCATGCCCAAAAATGCTTCAAAAAATCCTAAAACACCACAAGATTTCAAATTTTGAATTGATTTTTCAAAACTGATTTTGAAAACATATTATCTTTTGGATGTTATAGATTATTCATACCTTTTTATAAAATAACATAAAAATATATAAATATATAGATTTTTTTTAAGATAATACTAATATTATAGTATGAAATAAAAAATATAATAAAATATAATCGTTTGGTTTGAGCTTCAAGTGATCTGTTGTGAATTATGTAAACAGATATTCGAAGTAGTAGAGATAGAGTTTTATTGATTTAGACCCAAACACTAAAAAAAAAACGAAATCAATTTAATTGATTTGAATTGAATTGGATTAGATTTTTGAGTTCATCAAATTATCGATTTAGTTCTTACATCCCTAATTTGGGCTCTTGAGTCTGGGTGAAATAAAATAAAATTTTGGTGCGCAACTATAAAAATATAGTGTTATATGTAAAAAAAATTAATAGTTTAGACTTCATTGCTTTTGGTGAACCTCTTAAAGCTAGCAAATTTAAGAAGGTGAGAATATTGGTTTGGTGTGCTACAACATGGAGTATTTGGAATCTTCGAAATAACGTTATTTTTAAAGGTGTTTCAATCATTCTAAGTAATGTAGTAGACAAAATTAAACACATTACTTGGTTTTGGTTTGTTAGTAGGAGTGGAAGGAATTTATGCTATTCATATACCAATTGGTAGGGACGAACATAAGGGGGGGCAAGTAGGGGCTGAGCCCCCCCCCCATCTTGTCATATTTTTTTCCTTCATAATATACTTGTTTTTGGTACATACTACATAAATTGATATTTGAGATATATGTTAAAAGATTAGTAACGATCGTTTGGTGCAAAACATGCAACCACAATATAGTAATTGTAACAATTTATTTTAAAATATTTTGATAATATATATTATACACTATTAAAGTCCAAATTCAATTCTTCACAAAAAAAAAAGTCTAAATTCAATTAAGTTAATTCTAATTGTTTGCTATAAGTGAAAAATTATTTTCTTGCTATATGAAGATTGTGAAAAATAGGTTGAGAAATAAGATAGAAAATGAATTTCAAACTAATTAATACGGTTCAGTTGTTGATGAATTTCATGATATAGAGCAATATCGTGTACAATTTAGATAAACAATTTAATGCATTTTTTATTTTTTATTAAACATATTTAAGTACTATTATAATAATTATTATGATTTATTTAATTTTTATTATTTAATTATTCTGGCCTCCCGTTTTATAGATTTCTAGATCCGTCTCTGCCAATTGGTGTACTAATCCTTTATATTGTCTTCAAAGCATCTAAAATTTTCTTTTGTATCCGTTAAAGTACTCTTAGTACTTCCTTTACCATTTGCTTATAAAAAAAATAGTTTAGACTTTAGAATATGGAGGTTCACACCCTAGAACTTCCGTCCATCTGCCCTTGTTTATTCGCTAACCAAAATAATTAATGTAGGCGCTCTGAAGTATTTCCATGGCTTAGGCTCTTTTGGACCAGCCATATAAGGGACTAATTCTTATGTCGATAGTGGGACATATGGTTTTTTTTTTTTTTAACAAGATTGGATTATACCTCCCAAATGGACCACGGGTTCATTTTCTAGAGGAGAGTCACGGTGTCACTCTTCCAATACGATGTTAGCGACTTCCGTCCTTGTTATTTTTTTTACTTTCGTATCAAATATGTATTATTAGGAAAAATTGCACATAAAACAATGTATATAAGTTTTGTTCTATTATAATTACACAAAAAAAAAAAGTATATATATCTAGTCAATATTGATATTAACTTCCCGCTATCATTGGGAGGGGGCATGTTAATATGAAATTCGACCGAAAATTAAAAGTAAAAAATTTGATCATTGATTGAAGACAAAGGCCTTCTCCAAAAATAAATAAAATTTGTCATGTTTATAGAAAAAAAAATTGTTTAATATAATTAAGTATGCTCTATTTAACAAAGTTGTCAAAAATCGTGTGTTAACACGTAAAATCGCCTGATTTAGTTGTCTAGATTTTTTTTTCTGGTACAAACTTGTCTAGATATTTAAATGAACATATGAGATAGGAAATTGTATATCTTCGATGACAGCAAATTAAATGAAGATGTTGTTATGCCAATATCAGAAGCGGAAGCTTGCTTCAAAGTCTACAATGGGTTGCTAATATGGACTATCAAAAGGTAATCTTTGAGATGAATTGCAAAGTTGGTTGTGGATGATGTTAATAAATTTCAACAAATCGTAATGGGAACATGCCAAATAGTTATTTTTTTTAATAGATGAAATAATAAAGCCATTAATTCAAAATTTGAAATTATTGAACTTATGAATTATCTCACTTTTATATTGTTTAACCTTTACTTTTTTCAGTAACGTGAGACTTACAAGGTTTTGTGGGTTCAAATTTAGAAACAGAAACTTGTTTTTAAGTTGTAGACGAAGTGAAAATATTAAACAATATCAGCCCGACATTACTCGTTTAGATATTCCTTACAATAACTAATATATTCGAAATTTGGATCGAATCTAACTCAACTATTACAATCTGTTAGAAAACATAGCATTCATGGATTGTCAAGAGAGAAAAGTTAAACCAATCAATATATACAAAGAAATAGTTTATTGTTAGAGGCCTAGAACGAGAATTTGGACCACCTCACAAAGAAATACTAGTTTATTCTTTGTTGTTTTCTTAAATTCAGATAAATAAAAATATTCAATTTAACAATATCAGCCGTAAAATATATTTAACAAAAAAAATTCATAAATCTGGTTCTTTGAAAAAAGGGTCAGGATAGTCCACAGTTCAGCTGCAAAATTATTAAAAGCCGACAAAAAGTTGTTTTTACAAGAAATTAAATTCAAATTTTTTTAAACAATTCATGAATTCATTAATTACTTGAACTCATTTCGTTCATTTTTGTTTTTTAACGAAGACAAGAGAATATATTGTATATGAACCCACGTGATTAATACTGCACGGCCTTGACATGGGACAAAGCAATGGCTACCCGACAAAACTGATAACAAAATTTCAATGTTTAGTGAATTTTAGACATTCACGAAACAAAATATTAATTTGGAGCTTGACTATTGCCTATAATAATAATTTGACTATCCACATTATCAACAAAAAAAGAAAATTGACCATGCACGTCGTTGTTTTAAATATTGCTGGTGGTTATGTCACGTAGCAACCATACATATACTATCATCATTTAGATAAATATATTGTCCAAATTCATTTTATCACACATACGTAATGTACTTGTAAACTGTGAGTACAAATCTCAGTGCATCACACGCTTGTTCTTCAGTTCTTGATTTGAAAATGTGTATTTTGGTAAAAATGTGGTATTCGGATTAATTAAGTCATATATATGAACATGGAAAATGTGTATTTTGATAAAAGTGTGGATAGAGTAAAGTCTCTCCACATGCAAAAACACAAATACTCATTATCATATCTATTAATATTATGTGATTAGTCTATATTATTGAGGACATATTTATTTCGTTAATGAAAATTTCATTACACCCAAATGTAAATTATACATCAATTTAATTAGATTTGATGGGTTAATTTGGTGGTAAGAGTTTAGTCTTGTATTTTTAAGATATTGAATTCAAATTTTTTCAAAGATTATTGTAAATGATTATTAGAGTCAATTTGATTAATACATTTTTTCCCCTTCTCCAATAAAACAAAAAAAATAATACATCAATTCCTCCTAGCTAGTTGGGAGATAGAGTCAAGTAATAACATATAAATCTTAAGTTCTCTCTTTTATTTTATTCTTTTTCTCTCTTTTTTGGTTAAAAAATAGTCTATATTTATTTTAATTTCGGTTTTCATTTTACTTTTTTAAATAGAAAGGTTGCAATTAAGCTTGTTTAAATTGTGGATGTGGACTATTACAAAAAAAAAATTACTTTTTTAAAAAAATAAACTAAAATATTGATATAATAAAAGCTAAAAAAACAATATTTTTAATAATTTTTATGTTATAACATAAATTGTAAGTAATAAATAAAAAGAAATAAAGTTTGTAATATTTTTGAGTTTGTATATCTTCTCAATGCAAGTAATTAATGCAACCAAAATCAAATTCAACTGGTTCTTATAGCCATTGGTTGTCGGGGTTTGACCTGGAAGGCATAAGGATATCACAAGCTGAGAGATGCCACGGTTGTTATTTGGATGCTAAGAATATCAAAAAGAGGATACATTGGTGTGGACTTTTCATAATACCAACAATATCCTTGATTTATTTATTTTGAGCAACAAAAATCTTTTATTAACAAACTCACCATAACATAAGACATGTCTTTTTTTTCTTTGAGGAGCAAAAATATTTTATTAACAAACTCACCTTAACATAAGACATTTTTTTTTTTACATAAATTTACATAATAGAAACAGACAGCCGCGAAACACGCTCTATCTACGGTCCAACTCGCGGTTTTAACAGTCCAACCATGCGGTCAAAAATATAAACGGGCAAAAAAAAACAGATCTTAAAACTGTAAACAGGTATATCTAGCTCTATCTACAACTGTTGTGATGCCTATTGTGTACGTTGCGCTGTCAATTTAGTTTTTTATTAATTAGCATCAAATCATTAGCGGACCGCGGTTCGATTCCCGCAATTGCAATCGGAAGGGGGTTGGAACCACTTGATGCCATAACTGATCCTCGAACCAGACTAAACTGGTTGTCAAAAACAAAAACAAAAAATGAAATCATTAGCATCTGTCATTTACTGGATAGAGACTAGATTGTAGTTGTTGGTCACACCCTTCAAAAGGGTAATGCGTGCGCGAATATGCTGGCTAAGATGGGGGCGAACTCTGTTACCCATCTTGTGAAGCTCGAAGTACCTCCTGCCGAGTTGTCTAACCTGTTTGTTGATGCTTTAGGAGTTGCTTTTGTTAGAAACTAGTTTTCTCTTTTGATTTTTTTTTTTGTTTGTGTCCTTATTCTCTCTTGTAACCAAAAAAAATATCTCATTTTTCTCTAAAATTTTATATTTAGTCTTACTATTTCACCTTTTTTTTTTATTATTATTATTATTATTATTATTATTAATTTTCTGGTTCCCGAGACAAGGGGCCCAATAATCCAGTGTTCGGCTGAATTAAATAAAGTTTGACAAAGTATAGTTGGGAACTTCTCTTGTGTTGGTCCAAAAAAACGAGGTGAGGATGTGGTGTCTGGATGCTTCTTGTTCCTGTTGAGTAGTATCTCTTGAGGTGCCCGCTCTTTGTTGGCTTTTTCGCTTCCCTTTCTTGGTGGCTGCTTTGAGTGATTTTGATGGTTTGATGCTTTCTGGAGTTCTTTTTTGTGTTTCTTTTGTAACTCTTTTTTTTTTTTTTTTTAGTTTTTGAGTATTTTTGGTACTCCTACTTTGTATTTTGACCGTTTTATTGGTTATATATAATTATGTATTTGCCATTAAAAAGAAAAAATTTCCATTAAAAAACGAACTCATATTTTTTCGAACAATTCTTTAACACTTTAAAATACTCTCAAAATTTACAATATATAAAGGAAAAGTAAGATGGAAAAATAATTTATTCAAAAAAAAGAAGATGGAAAAATAATTATTATGTACTATAAGATGAGGAACACTTGCTTAGGCACAACACCAAATAAAAGGTATTGGGCACACACACATAATGCATGCAGCTATTGCGTTGCGGTGTTGCGATGCAGTTTTTCTTGTGAATTACGTATTTTCGTACCACATTTGCAACTTAATCTATGAAATATTCCTAAATGATCGTGTGATCAAATAAATTGTATTTGATCACATTCATAAAAAGTAAAATAAGTATTTTAAAAAATAATTAAATAATATTTACTTTTTTAATAATTAAATGATATGATAATTTTTGTGCATGTGACCAAATACAATTTATTTGATCTCGTGACCATTTAAGAATATTTCCTTAATCTAGATGCGAGACAAGACGTGGTTTTAATTTGAAACCATAATTATAAGTGACATTTCTTCTTTGACTTTGCGGAACTAAAATGCAAGTTACACAGAACTCATACTATTTATTTTTTTTTAAATGGTTTAGCAATGGTACAAATGTGATTTATTTTCAAATATCTTTGTTTCAAAAATGGCACTCGGAAATTTTTAACTTTTTTTTGTGAAAATAATTCTGAGAAACTGATTTTTACAAGACTCCAAAAAAATCAACCAAACATTTTTTTTGTTCTTAAAATATTCTAAAATCACTTTCTATTAGGAAAATTTCAAAATTCTAGAGAGAAATATCTGTAATAGTTTCATAAAAAATATGGAAAGAAAAATTGGAATTTAGAGAAATTTTGGGGTAGGAAAGAGTAAGTGTGGGGTATAGAATATATTCTTCCAACAAAAGTTTTCCTACCTAAAGCTGAAGGCCTAGTTAAGAAAGCCCATCAGAAATTTCGAATCATGTAGATTGGAGAAGTTTCTTTTCGCGCCCCATGTCCTTCTCATGCACTCTCTGTCTTTCCAATTTTATCCTTTTACAAGTTGAGTAGCGAGTGTATAAAAATGCAAATTTTGAGAAAACACAGCTCGCAACAAAACCTGCAAAAATGGGTTCAGATTTTAAAATGTAAACTTGTCACCAGGTTGACAATTTTAAAATGTAAACTTATAGATTAAGTTGAATTCTCTTTTGATAGGTCGACAATTTTAACTGGCCACATGTGCAATTGTGTGCACCAATCACATGCCTTGTTGAATTCTATAATCTGACACCCTTCTTCATTTTTTCACACATCAACTCTCCTCTTATTCTCCCTGGTTTTTAATTCTTTTGAAATTTTCATCATTTATTTTGTAAATGGTTACATAGCTTGTCGTCTCGGTTAGTCATAATGATCTTATT
This sequence comes from Trifolium pratense, assembly GCF_020283565.1. NCBI lineage: Eukaryota > Viridiplantae > Streptophyta > Magnoliopsida > Fabales > Fabaceae > Trifolium > Trifolium pratense. Next base: position 28,759,432 of record NC_060063.1, read on the forward strand.
ATTTACATTATGCTAGTCATGACGATGGTTACATAGCTTGCCTCGTCGACTAGCACAGCGATCTTAGTTAGACATAATGTTTTCAATAAGTCCCAAAATAGGAAAGGAGAAAGAGGCATGATATTTAAACACAAAATCTCCATGGTAGGTAAATTGAATAGAACTATTTTTATTAAGAAATCAGACAAAAACATTACATCAAAATATTATACCAAAACATCTTTATTACAATGTAAATTTTGTTGAGAATATAACAAGTGTGAGTTTGTGGAAATAGTCCCACATTGGATAACAAAGAATCCAATCTCATGTGGAAGAAGTAAGCATATAGAGACCAGATTTCATTTCATTTCATTAGAGAGCATGAAGTCATTGAAGTAGTGTATTGTCCAACAGAGGAACAACTAGCAAATGGCTTTACAAAAGCTTTGAAGTTCGACATGTTTGAGTACTTAAGGGATAAGCTGGGTTTGATAAGTGCTTAACAGCTTGTGTGCCAGTTATGAATTATGGAGGAGTGTTAGAAAGTGATGTAATTCATAACTGTTTTGATGTTTTGAGGTAGTTTAGAAGTTAGTTAGTTAGTTACAACAAATTGTGAATGAGTTAGTTACTTGAAGTGTTGTGACTTATCTCAAAAGCAATGTTATGTAACTACTATAAATAAACTTGTAATTGTGTAATCTCTATCAATCAATAATACAGTTTTACATTTGCAAACTTTTCTTTGTTGTTCAGTTTTCATTCTTTCATCATTTAGTGTGTTCATCTTGCTTAAGCAAGCCAAGCCCGCGCGCTGCTGAGCCTGCAACAAGGCCTGCAACATTGCCAAGCTTGGTCCTTGCATTGTGTGTGTCCTGCGCTAACAAATACATTGTCATTCAGTGATAAAACTTGTGTTTTTTTGCCAATAGGTCATGCCATCATGGGTTCAAATCCTCCTTAGTCTTGATAATTAAAAAATTAATCAATAGTAAATTATGTTTATTTAATTTATATTATATGTTATAACTATTCGTCCCACTTGAAAAAAAAAAATCTCAGCTCCGCAATTGTTTGTTAGTTGGTTTTGGAGAGAAGTAAGAATTTTAATAAATCTATTATTTATATATTTAGGAGTTTCTCTCTCATGGTCTTATTCTTATGTGGCACCATTTCCTTGATCCATGTCTTATGTGGCATTCTAATATTTCTCCAATTCCTATGTGGCTAACTATGAAGGCCTTTGCAATTTCTCTAATACATGATGATATCATTTTACTTAGAATCTTTGGCTAATTTGGAAATTCAACCATTTTTCAATTATTGTTTATAAATCGAATTTAATGCACCTATTAAAAATAATTTTAAAAGGAAATAATTGACTATTTTTGTACCAATTTCGTCAAAAAAAAAATTATTTTTGTACTAAAGCAATTGTTTTTAAATTTTTTTTTATGAAAGGAAGATTGCCAACTGCATATAATAATTAGGTATAATTGTCAGCTGGATATAATAATTTTTATGGTCTTCAAATTCAATTAAAAAAATATTAAATCTTTATGGTCTCCAAATTATTCTCTCACAAATTTTTTTCTAAATGATCGTGTATCAAAATATTAAGGTCACACACACACATATATATATATATATTGTATTACGGTAAAAAAAAATTATATATTTTCATAATTTTATAATTATATAGAGTCACATATTATAATTAATATTTTATTATTATTTAAAAAAATTGGAATATGTGTGTTATATTCATGTGCATTAATTTATTTAATTTATTTATAATATAATGGAATATGTCTTATTTACTAATTTACTAATTACTAATTTACTAATATATTTTTAAAATTAAAAATGGAATCAATATATTTGACTTTTAATGAATTTAATTTCATATTAAAGACAAAATTACTCATTTGTCCATTTTTTTTACTATATATATAACATTTGTCTGAACTCTAAAACTCACAATTTTTCAATCTTCATTATCTCTTATTCTTCTCTCTCGATAATCACTATTTTTTCTGTATATTGTCACCTTTTTAAATTTCTTTATTTTTTCTTCTTTGTTCGATATTTCTTATATTTTTAATATATTGTTTGTTTTACCTTTTAGATTATTTTCTTTTGGTCATCTTTTTATTTATTAATCCTATTTATTTTTCGTGACAGAGAAATAATTGAGAGGCAAGACGAAATGCATCACATTCTCACAAAATGGATTGAATTGAGAGCTCGAAGTCTGTTTTAACAACTGTAGTTTTGTTTTTTTAGAAAATCTTGCTTATAGCACTTTATCAATATCAATGATATCTTGGATACAAGTTGGAATATCAATGATGTATTTACTTGATGAATCTATCAACAAATTAATCAAATGATGTATTTTTCCAATAGTATTAAGTTCATCATTATTGTATATTTTTCTATTGCAATTTTTATTTTATACTTCTTTTTTTTAAAAAAAGGAGATCTTTATTTTTGTGAATCTATTATTTATATGTTTAAGAGTTTTTTCTCAAGGAAACAAATCTACGTGTCACTTTCTTATGAACTTTAATTTTTATTAATCCAATGTGGCATCCTCTCATTCATCATTCTCTTAGGTGGTGTCCTCTCATTTCTTTTACCGGTCAAAATCTCACGTGACAATCTCTCAATTCATTTTGCTGATATGTCATTCTTCTATATTTTTTCCTTTAGTCATTAGTGCTCAATTATAAATATAGAAATTGTTCAATCAGGTTTTATAAACAAATGTCTATATATTAATATTTTGATACAATTGAAATTTTACATATGGAAACTTTTGATTATTGACCAACTCATTTTTGGAATATATATTGATTAAATTAAATCAATGCTGAAATGTATGGAAATTTCAAAAATTAAGGACCAAAAATCTACTATAGTTTCTATATATACGGGTCAATATGTAAGTGTGAGGGTCATTTAGTGTCTCAACGCCCCTTCTCTATTTTCTCTTCTCACCTTCACTACTCTTTTTTTTTTTTTGACAGAATCACTACTTTTTTTTTCTATCTATTGCTATTGTTGTTGTTTTTTTTTAAATAAAAAATCTATTGTTATTGTTGGTTATTTCTTATTTATTTGTTCAATATAATTTTTGAAATAAACAAATAAAAATTATATAAATTTGGACATTTTTTAAAATTTGCACATTAACAAATGGGATATGCTTAAAAAAATTATATAAATTTTTTTTGTGTCAAGCAAATGACAAACAATTCTACTGTTCATTACTTTTAAATAAATAATATTAAAATTAAAATCGGCCCATTTTGCTTCTCAAATGTGAAATTTTTTCACACGGGGACATGAGATAAAATATTCCTGAAGAAAACAAATGTCTAAAGGAGAGAGATGACGATTAAGAACAAGTATATTAACCGTTAGATTAGTTTTTGCATAATGACTTTTTTTTTATGAAAATAAAAGAATAAATATATGAACATGTGAGTTTGGAACGGGGAGTGGAATATCACTCTCCACTATGTCATTTCTCCTTAAAATATCCAAAATTTGGATCTTTTATCATATTTAAATAAACTATTACATTAAATATAAAATTAATTTTACAAATAATTAAAAAAATCACAATATTAAAATTTTAATAATCCATATTTTTCATGTGTGAAAAAAAATGATCTATATTTTTCATAGAACATTAACCCGGGCGATAGCACGGGTAAGTTATACTAGTTTATATTATGTTACTCTCTGATTCGTTTTATAAGAGATACTATTAAAAGAAAGGGGATTATTACCCCTAGTTTAATTTCATTGTAATTTTTTTTTCGGGCTTAGGCCCTCGTGATTATAAAATAAATAAAAATGAAAACACCATACATTTAGAATTTATTAACTCAGTAACAATAAAAAAAAAATAATAATTTATTAACTCTGGTGATACGCAAAACAAAGGTGATACCACAACCACACCATCCTTTTATACTTAATTATTAGCTAATTTCATGTAGAATTTATTAACTTATAGTTCAACCTTAAAATATTACTCTCAGAATTTTGGTTGCTTGTCAATGTGCAAAATTTATTGACAAGTTTGACTGAATCAATTTCTTATGCAACCCATGGATTGAGTCACCACGAGGTAATCGCATAAGATTGAGTATTCTAATAAGCAATTCATGTTTTCATTATCAAACTTTTATAATTTAACATAACATAATTTTACATACAAGAGTGAAGTAATAGCAAAATGATGACTTTTAAGTAAATTGAATGTATGTGGATCTCAACCATTTTATACATTTATATTACATATCCTTTAGATCTCAACTTATTCAAATAGCAATTTATTTTCTTGACCTCACTATTATGAAGTGTAATTTTTCACATTTACATAATGAATAAACCTATTTTTTTTGGACACAACATAATGAATAAACTTGATAAAGGGTTATAAACATGAAAAAAAAATAACTTGATAAAGGGGGGATATACCTAGCTATGATGTATGTAATGTATGCTTAATGTATAGTGGTATATATAACCCAATGTTGACCATCAATATTCACTTTAAAACCATGAATTTTGGCGAATAAATCAACGGCTCTTCTAACCCCTTTATTATCTGCGGCAGTAAAATAATCATGCCCGAAAATAACCCCACCAGGTCGAAGAATCCGAAGACCCCGATTTATATCGGACCAGGCCGATAAAAAATCATGACCCGCATCAATTTCAACCAAATCGGCCCAAACACCCCATTCACAAAGCTTCATTAAAGCCGAACCGCTAGAAAATGGAACCGGTAAAACCGAACCGGTTTTTTTAAAAGTAACAACATTTTGAAGAAATTGATAATAAAGCAAAACGTCACCGTTTAACATAGCTATGTTTTTGAATTGGTCTCTAAACCCGGCCCAACCACGAAAATCATCAATGCAAAGTATCTGAGTGTTGAGTCCGAGTCGCTGAGTCAACTCAGCCATGTGAATCGCTGAAGCACCAAGGAAAGTTCCAACCTCAACGATGATTTTTGGCTTCACTTTACGAATCAAGTTTTCAAAAACAGCACCGTTTGAACCCCATCCTTTGACTTTTGTACTCCGATGAAGAATCGCCGCCGCGTGTGGCGGAGGAAAGTTGAGAAACGGTGAGTCTCCGTTGAAGATGTGGTTGATGATTGTCTGACGAATGTTTTCCGGTGGAATTGGATCGGCGCAGAGTGTTTTGACTCGGAATGGGTCGAGCTCGGTTCCGTTGACTACGGAGAGACGGAGAACGGAAGAAGAAATATGCGGCGGCGTTGGCGGCAGCTGTGGTGATAATATTGGTGGTGGTAATGCGATGGTTGAAAATGAATGCGATAAGTAACCTAGAGTGTAAGTTAGCACGAGAAGGATAACATACGCCGCGGGTTTAATGATAGTAATGATTGTAACTGAAAGTCTTTTGTTATTGTTATGCTCTGTTTTCATGTTTATAGGGATTCCTTGAAAATCTTTTGTTTTTGTTTTCCTATGTTTTTGTTGTTGTTGTTGTTTGGTTTGGAAGGACTAAGGTTTGTGTCGAGTAGAGACAACTATTGACAACTGAAACGATGAAGAAGAATAAGAAGGTGGTTTGTGGTTTTGGATTTTGGTAATGTAATATTATCTTTCAAATGGTTGCTTCTATTGGAGCATATTGTTTTGGCCATTCAGAATTGTATGTTTTTTTTTTTTTTGATAATGATGAGGGCCTAAGCCCAAGGGAAAAAATTACATAATGACTAGTCTAGGGGTAGTTATCCCCAACATATCAGCAAGTAACAAACTACTTAATTGCGATGGACACGTATCATAGAAAATACTACCAGATCTCAATGAACACCCAATATTGGCAAGAACATCTGCACATTTATTTGTTTCACGGTAAGTGTAATGAATAACAACCTCCCATTCCATCTCAAGTAGTTGACGAATCTTATGAACAAAAGCACTTCCACGATGACTCCCTCTCCCCGCTTCCGAAATAGCTTGTACCACCGCCAATGAATCGATATTCAGTTCCACCGCTCTGAAATTCAGTCTCTTAACATGTTTCAGACCTTCTAGTACACCCCACAACTCAGCTATAAAAGCATTACCAACCCCAATAAATTTAGCATATTCTCCCAGCCATTCTCCTTCACTACCTCTCAACACTCCACCACATCCTATTATTCCATCATTAGAGCACGAGCCATCAGTATTCAATTTAATCCACCCACTAGAAGGAGATTTCCATTGTATTTGAACAACCTCTTTCACTCTATCAAAAACAAGCCTGCTTGCTTTTTCTATATCCAAATATTCTTTAGTTCTCTGAAAGATATAGCTATGTGGCCGTAATGGACGAATAAAATTCTCATCATGAAGCTCTTTATTACGCCAAGTCCAAAGTAGATGACACGCCATTGCCCAATAATTATTCCAGCCAACTCCTAATTTCCCATCATCTTCACTCCACAAATTAAGTGCTAACCAATGTTGTAAGTCATCACTTTGAAAAAATTTGTCTCTCACATGAACAGGAACCACATGAATCCAAACTGTCATAGCAAGAGGGCAATCCCTCATTATATGTAAAATGGATTCATTAGTATCACCACAATAAATACATACAGGAGAGCCAATACCCATCTTGTGTTTTCTCATATTTGTAAGTATCCTACCATGCATCATAATCCAAATGAAATACTTCACTCTCTCTGGAACTTTGAGTTTCCAAACTGATTTCCACTTTATGTCTTCTTCAGCTTGATCAAAATCACAGATAACATGATACATAGCAGCTATGGAAAATGTATTTGTATTGTTACCTGGCCATATTCGTGTGTCCTCTCCTGCGCTTGAATCCGAAGGTAGAATGGTTGCAATTTTCTGACATATAATATCTGGTAGCCAACCTTCTAACCAACTCCATTTCCACTCTCCATTAGTATCAACCATATCCTTCAATTTGATATTACGCAGATGCTCTGGAACAATTAAATTCAAGTCTCTAATTCTTGTATCTTCATTTATCCATTTATGATTGCAAAAGTCTACACTTTTTCCATCATGTATTGACCAATAACAAGAGTCCATTAACTGTGTCCAGCCACGCACTACTGCTTCCAAAGGCTTGAGTCTGAATCTCTCGCCTCAACATTTCCTATATCATTTCCTCTCTGGTATTTACCCCTCAGCACCTGAATCCACAACTCATTCTCTCCATGTTGCAACTTCCAGCCTAACTTTTGAATGCATGCTTTGTTCATAGCTTCCAGACGTCTCAAACCAAGCCCTCCATTCATCTTTGGCTTAGTAACTGTCTCCCACCCTATGGCATGATATTTGCGAGCATTATCCGTTTCACCCCATATGAACTTACGTTGCAGCCTTTCAATATCTTCAATACAAGACTTAGGAATGATTGTTGTCATCATCGGATAAGTAGGTATTGCTTCCAAAACGCTTTTCGCCAAGGTTACTCTACCTGCAAAAGAAAGGTGATTTGCCTTCCACGCCGATAACTTTGAACTAACTTGATCAATCAAATAGTTATAATCACTCCTTCTAGGTGCTCTGCCAGTCAATGGAACACCCAGATATTTACCAAGCGAGTTAGTCTCTCTAAATCCGGAAATATGGTGGAGCTTATCTTTCACGCCTCTACTAACATTCTTTGAGTAAAGTATGCTAGTTTTCTCTATATTAACTTCTTGTCCAGACATCTTGCAAAATTTATCTAGAATTGTCTTCACCCCATTCATTTGAGTTTCTGTGACCTCTCCAAAAAGGAGTAAGTCATCGGCAAACATTAGATGAGACACATAAGGTCCTCTCCTACCAGCACGTAGAGCCTTCCAATCTCCCTTCAAAACAGCATGAGAAATAAGGTGTGATAGCTTGTCAATACACAACACAAATAAATACGGTGATATCGGATCACCTTGACGAATTCCTCTCTTTGGCCGAAAATAATCATTCCTTGCACCATTCCACTTGACATTAGTTTCCACACTTGTTACCATATGCATGATTATATTTATCAATTGAGCTGGAAAATTAATCTCCATAAGCACCCTCCATATAAAATCCCAACTGATTTTATCATATGCTTTTGAAAGATCCACTTTGATAGCAAAATATCCCTTCGTTCCCTTCATTTTCATCATGCTATGCACCATTTCCTGGGCCACCACAATATTCTCATGAATGTTCCTTCCCGGCACAAAACCTGTTTGAAAGGGAGAGACAAGTGTGGGAATGCATTCTTTTAGTCTACCCACTATAACTTTACTCACAATTTTATAAATTGTGTTGCATAAAGAGATAGGCCGAAATTGATGAATAAACTCCGGATGCGATACTTTCGGAATCAAGCAGATGTCTGTTTGATTAGCTTCTGATATAATACTTGGGTTCTTCCAGACATCTTTGACAAACTCACAAACTTTCTCATTAACCACATCCCATGATTTCTGATAAAAGCCAGCCGGAAAACCGTCTGGTCCCGGAGCTTTCCAAGGGTTCATACTAAAGATAGCATGTTTAACTTCCACGTCATTAATGGGATCATTCAACCTATCCAAAGAATTGTATGTTTTATAAATAATAGATAGACTAATCGTTTATGTTATGACAGGATTTATATCTAGATATAAAGAATATAGGTTTAATTGCTTATTTATATTTTTTATTTGAATTTAAAGGATATGCAATATAGTTTTACACTTACGATTAATAAGGGTGATTCCAAGATATTAAAAAAATAAGGGTGATTCCAATGGCGGAGCTAGTCCAAAAAATTGGCATAATTTATGATGTATAAATACTCCAGATTGCTTAGCGCCCCCCCCCCCCCCCAATTTGCTTAATGTGCCCCCCCAATTTGCTTAGCACACCCCCAGATTGCTTATTGCCCCCCAATTTACTTAGCGCCCCCCAAATTGCTAGTGTGCCCCCAAATTGCTTTGTGCGCCCCCCAAATTGATATGCACGCCCCCCACCCCCAACATAAATAACACACAAAACCATTCCACAAGTAAAATGGTTTTGAATTACAACCCTTTAAAATCATTCGACAGTAAAAATGGTTTTGACATTATAAGTACATCTAATGTGAAACCATTCCGCAACAAAAATGGTTTTGGGGGGCGCGCGAGAAAATTTGAGGGGGTGCGAGAGAAAAAATTGGGGGCGCGAGAAAATTTGGGGGGTGCACTAAGTATATGGGGGGACACTAAGCAATTTGGGGTGCGTTAAGCAATTTTCATTATTTATGCATGGTGCATAAGGAAAAAACTTATGCACCATAACCACTCCCCAAAAAATTGAGGAGGGCCGTTATAAATATAAATTGAATATGCTAAAGAAATTACTAAAAAAAAAAGGATCACATTAAGGGTGTGTCTAATATGGATATCTCAAAAATAGTTAAAAGGCGGACTATTACCATTTTTAATAAATAAATTTTTTAAATATAACATGAAATATATTTTATGTCAATTCATATGTAAACTTCATACTTTTTAATTAGTTCTTGTATTTATATTTATAATATTATACGAATCTCTCTAACAAAAATTTAAAATTTTTTAACAAATGATTGACCAAACATGAATTTTTATACACTAAAACTCTATTTTAAATAAAAATTTTGAGGACTTTTTTCTCAAATTAAAGGAGGTTAATAACCTTGTAAATTATAATGTCAACTTCCAAAAATAGGTGGTTTGAAACCCCTACAAACTGGAAAGCACAAAAAGAATTCTGGGTCGACCAATTAGAGGGGTTTGAAACCCCGCAAACTAAAAAACAGTGAAACTACACAGACTATTTAGCAGGGGTTTAAAAAGAGTGGAATAAAATTATTGAATGATGGTATAAAATTATTTTACCTCGTTAGTGCATATTCATTTTTTCCTTGATATTTACAACTCCTTTTTCTCGACAGCCCAAGTCGCCCACCACTTCTCAAAGGTCAATGGAACCTTGCTTTCCATAACGGCCGACATCAGAATAATGAGTATTTACTGTTCATCATGGCCATGGCTCCTCCGCTGTTTTTTTATTTTCTTCCAGCGTCGGGGCTATATATACTTATTTCATGAAGAGAAGTCAAGTACATTCTATTCTATTCTATTCTTAGAATCTTGCTCCACCTCTTACTAACTTGAGCTTGGAGCAAATGCAGGTATAAAACCCCCTCTCATTCACCGGAACGGAAAAAGAGTACCACTGGACAAAGGTCGATTCTAATCCAAGTAAGTTATGATAATTTTAAGAAAAATGTTAACTAGTGATCTTGAAGAGAGTTACTTAAAAAAACTAAATATGATAAACAAGTCTTTAAACTTGTGCATTTTATTTGTTAAAAATATAAATAATGTTTGTTTCAATGTGAAAATTACATTTTTTTTTTTTAACTTCCTTAATTTGTACTAGAGAGATTCATTCAAAAATAAAACTTGTACTATAGAGATACTAGTTAGCATGAACCTAAATTAAATATTAATTTATTAAAGGCAAATAAGTATCAATTATTGAACTTAAAAATATCAGTGTCAATATCATTATTTCCCGTGATTTAAGTTGAAGAATATTTCTTAATTTTATTTTATTTTTCTTTCAATTAATTTTATTTTTCTTGCATTATAAAAAAAAAAATTATTTTTCTTTCTATTTTCAGTCCATAAGATACGTATGGTATATAATAAGATATTTTTTTCACCAAATTATAATGGCGCAATAACTAGTTTGAAAGGTGGTGAGCATGAATAATTTAATTAATATTCATCCAGATACAGAATCTACATGTTTAATGACGTAACTGTTAGTTGATTTAATAGTGATTGACACTAAATTTAGTAAGAAGAATTATGATTTGATCTCTTATAATTGCTATTGGAGGAAGCTGGAACTACATGATACCATAACTGACTTCCAAATTAAATTAAACACGGCTTAATGAACCAAATATTAGCTGTGGAAAAAAATAATACAGGATAATATTGATAATATGTGTCATTTATACAAAAAGAAAGAAGTAGTTGGAATGTTGGATGAGTGTCACTATATATAACTTGCCAATTGGATGAGTGATTGAGTGTCACTATATATAATTCCAAGAAATAGTTTTGGCATGAGTAAACCACCATTGCTTCAAAAAAAATTAAATAAACCACCATTTTTGCCATCGGATAGTCTAATCCTCTAAATATTTACAAAGTTGTGTTAACTTTTAGTTTTATTATATATAGAGAGACACAAGTATTAAAGGATAAAAATCATAAGACAGTATGATCGTTTGTTTACACGGTTTAGTCAAATCAGTTATGAGTGATGTTCATTTTAGAAGAGAAGACACGAATTGACGCGACACTCATCTATGCGGTAGTTATTGAAAAATGTAAAATTCAATTATTTTTAAGTTAATATTTTTTGACTTTATTAAATATTTTTAGTTTTTTACTATTACAATTTTTTAGTTATAAAAATAATTTTAGTTTATTCAAATCTAAAATATCCGTGTCAGCATCATTTTTATTTTGTCATAAGCGCATCATTTGTTTTTTATAATATACGTGTCAACATCATTATTCATTACAATTTAATTTGAAGAATATATTTTTAATATTTTCTTTCTTTTTCAGTCTGAAGACTTTGCGTACGGTATTTAATGAGATTTGTTTTACCAAATAAAAAATACGAATAATTAAAAGGAGGTGGGATGAACAAATTAATATACACCCAGATACAGAAACTACATGCCTTATTTTTAGAAGTTACCAATGACGTTAAGGACTGTATGCAAAATGTTTGGTGGACCTCATATAATCATATGATCATATGGATGTTCATTAACCAGTTAAGCTCAATGTCTTAGTTAAAGGTGAAATTTTTAGCCTTTAGACTACTTAACAAAAAATAAGTCTCACTTACATATATCATATTACAATCATACATCCATGTGATCATATTACATTCTATATATCAGAGTAAGAGTTTAAATCTCACACACTTTTTCTTTAGATCATCTACAATCGAGCTTTCCAATTTTGAGTTCTTAAATGGATCTAATGTATACATATAACTCGTTTATAATTTTGTAATCATAATTTTAATAAACACTCAATTCTTTCAATCCAACACATCTTAAAAAGTTCTAAATGAGTCTCACTTATACACATCACTCCTTCAAATATTTGAAATTAGTATGTCTCTATCAAATGTCTCTCAATATGGTGTCTGTTGATGGCGATTTTCTAACGGTGTTAAATGTGTCGATGTGGAATGTTAATTAGTGTCACGTGAGCAATAACATTACACAATATAAGTGTCATGTAGTCAATTGTCAATTTAAAACAATGATTATAGTTATTGTTATAGACTAATTTGACGGTGAGTTGAAAATGTCAGAGACTATTTTGATAGAAAGTAGATGAAGACAGAGACTTATTTGACAATAAGTGAAACAGATGCTCATGGAGAGACCAAATTGAAAAACACATTTGACAGCAGAGAGTAATTTAAATATTGAAAGAGTCAAAGAACTATTTGAGAACCGGTTACAAAAACAGGGACAAATTTGATGGTTTACTCAAATAAAGTTTGACGAAGAATTGTTCTTGGCCACTAGGAATCAAATTCGAATTCTTTCAAATAATTAGTTATAAGGGATGTTCATTAACCAGTTAAGCTCAATGTCTTAGTTAAAGGTGAAATTTTTAGCCTTTAGACTACTTAACAAAAAATAAGATAAAATAAAATGTTTAACATTTAAATAATTGAATTCGACTAGTTAATGGGTTTTACTTATCTCGTTGTCAGATTCTAAATTATTTACCATAAACTTCTTTAAGAACTAGAGAATTAATATGAGGGAAAAAAGCCAATACATCATCTTGCCGATTAGACGATTGCTACCTATTTGCATGTTTCAAAATTTCAAAAAATTTCAACAAATTAAATAGTTTTTGTTCACGAATGTATAATCTGCTTATAGTCGTATAAAATTGTATCATCTGTATATTGAAGATGAGAAATAGAAATTTTCGTAATACGTATTTATCTAAAATCACTAGATGTTCATCACAAAAGCTTCCCCTAAGAAAATAGTATCATCTGCATACTAAAGATGAGAAACAGACATCTCACTCTAAATCTCGTAAAAAGGTTCCTCTCCACGGCAATCCTAATTGCCCCACTTAGTCCCTATACCACCAACAAGAACAACAAGAACTGGAAAGGAGTCAGTGGGTCCCCTTGCTTATCTCTTCTGTTGGGCTCCTATATTAACTATAACCGAAAGATTCCCACTGAAGATACAAACCCTGATCCAACTACGCCATCTCAAACAAAAGCCAACCTCCACATTATATAGTCAAGAAAGCTTCAATTAACCGATTCATATGTCTTTTCAATTAAGTTCATCTTAAAGATCAAGCAATTAGTCCTGGGCTTATTGACAAAATCAATAATCTCATTTACTTCAACCATTCTTCCACCACAACTGTCTTCCACGAATAACAGCAGAATGATTGGGCGAAATAATTTTATCCATTATCTTTGTCAATCTAAGACTTTAGTCACAAGTTTATATAAGAACCCCTAAAAAAAAAATCGGTGTGAAATCCCCAATCCTCATGGACATATTTTTATAAACATAGTTTTCTTTCAAAATTGAAATAATACGGAGACAGACAGTATAAAAAAAAAAAAAACTTTAGTTTTCTTTATTATCATACTCCCTCCGGTCCTTATTATAAGAAGAAGTTCAGTTTTTAGATTCATAGAATGTTGAATGTATCAGGTCTATATTATTGACTAGATACATCCAACATTCTATGAATTTTAAAAGTGAATTTGTTCTTATAATAAGCACAAGAGGAAGTAGTAAACTTTAAGGAAAATAGTGTTTACTAAAATTAATGATTTTCTAGTGCATTTGTTTCTTACGACTCATTGTTTATTATTGTAAAATAAATTAATAAAACTGATGATGGAATCAAAAGCTTAAAATATGAAGAATCCCCCCTTGCATACCTAATGAAATTGAATAACATTATTATACATACACACAAAAAATTAAGTTAGGACAAATACTCAAATCTCAATGAAAAAAGCTTCCAGCTCATAGGCCTTCATAGGTTTGTTGCTCTATATTTTTGGTCATTTTAAAATCTATTTTATATCATCTATTACATTTACACATAATTATCAATATAGATCAAATTATGGGCATGTTTGTTTCTATTTTAAAAAAATCGATTTTATTTTTTATTTTTGAAAATAGATTTTATAAAATCGTTTTTCAAAATATTACAAGTTTTTTTATATTCGTTTTTTTCTAAATTGAAAAACTAATTTTGACATCATATAATATAAACATACATTATTGAAGATTAAAACATAGTCAAAATCGTAATTTTTTTCAAAAAGTTGTATTTCATAAATGATTTTTATAAAAATCTATTTGAAATAGCTTCAAAATTAAGTGATTTTTTGAAATTTTAATATCCAAAAAAAATTTCAATAAAATGATGAAATACCTAAAATAACATTTTAAGAATTACTATTCAAAGCAAACTTTCATTTGAAACTTTTATAAAAAATTTCTTTGTAAATTGTTTTTACACAAAATTATGTAACACTATAAAATTCATTTTTAAAAAGTCAAAACAAACATGCCCTATATCATTTTAAAATTATGGTGTTGGGTTTTGTTTCAGACGGGTCAAGCTCAATCCAACAATATATCAAATTATCTCCAATTCATGCACACACCCTAAAGACACATCCATAAAAGACCGGCGAACAAATATGATGAAGATAAGAATCCTACTTTTCGTGCCCCTTAAAAATCTTCATTCACCCATTGAAATGATCAAACTAATTCTCTAGCTTTCTAGGATGCGAGCACTTTTCGCACTCTAAGTAATGAGTGACAATATTTTTAACTTAAATTCAGCATCTGCACCCAAAAAAACATGAAAAAAAGGAGTTCGCATTCTAGAAAGCGAACTAAGTTCACATCCTAGCGCAGATGTTGAGTTTGAGTTAAAAATATTGACACTCACTACTTAGAGTGCGAACTGAAACTCAGTTCGCTAGAGTGTGCAACGAGGCACAGTTCACCATTTAGAGTGCGAACTCAGTTTACACTTTATTTGATAAACAATGCTACCTCCGTCCCTAATTATAAGACCGTGTTTGACAAAAATGTATTATTCATTACCTTGGTTTGACCGTTTTTTTTAATAATATATAAATGTAAATATTAGCATATAAAATCTTGTTCAATTTGTTTTGATCAGTATTTTCAAAATATTAAATTTTTATAATTTTTACTAATAGACAACTAAAGATATTGTTGATCAAAATTGTGCATTGGCGTACATGTGGTCAAACAGAGTCTTATAATTAAGGACGGAGATAATACATTTATACGGTTGTGACATATTAACGTCATTAAACACGTTGACATGTATATATTATACCTTATTTAGTGCATTAGTTTTTATTAGAATTATATCTCTATTTAAATATCTCTATGTATATATTATTAGTTTTATTATGAATGATTACTCATAATTATATAATTATATTGTTGTATTGTAATAGCATGTAAGAATTTGCCGTGTGTTATTGCTTGACCATCCACATATATATACAACAATTATATCCTAAGATTCTCTACCAAAAAAAAAACAATTATATCCTAATATTACTCCTAATGATTATCATATAATTATGAGTAATCTTTCATAATAAAGGTATAATGTACATAGAGATATAATTCTAATAGTTTTACTATATGTATATGTAATCTCTCAATATTAATACAATTTAATTCATAGTATTACTGCCTTATAAGATGAAGGGGACAAAAAATTAATTTTTATACGGTGAACTAGTTCGCATCCTAGAATGCGAACTTTAGTTTTTCAATTTTTGCAGTTTTATACACTCGCATCCTAAGTAGCGAACAACGGTGGTTTAGTTTTGCTATTTCCTACACTCGCTTCCTAAGTAGCGAGTTCCTAAGTAACGAGAGGATAAATTGAGAATATTAAGGGACGCACATGTATGTCAGAGGTGCGAGAAGTAGGATTCTGAAGTTAATATCATGATTTGTTCATAATTGTCCCGTGATACAATTGTCCAATTTACAGTTTTGGGTCCTAAAACATTAATCCTTCCCATATAAAGTCTAGCTCATTGTTTAGGTTTAAATAAACGACTCCTAATTCTAAAAATCTCAAGATTCTTAATTAGGGGTGTATTGGATTAGGATTTCATGGGATTTTAAAAGACTTTTTTATTTTAAAAAAGTCATGTGGTATTCAATCAAGACTTTTACAAAAGTTAAGTAAATCTTGTGGTATTCAATTAAGACAATTATGATTTTTTTTTCAGGGCAATGAAATCTGTTGGTATTCAATTGAGATTTCTTGTCATTTATAAAATGTCCATTGGTATTCAAAAATCTACCGATTTTGATGGATTTTGTTATGGAATGGATTTCATGAGACTTTTTAGTTGAAAATATAAATACTACACTTCTGAAACAATCTCACTCCAAACCCTGAGATTGTTCATACTTTCTCAAAGACTTTTTTCCTATTGCCGTCATACGTTCTTCTCCAAACCCCGGTGAATGCCAAGATCTTTTTTTCTTTTCACCATGTTCACTGCTACTATTGTTCATATAGGTTCACATAGATTATCGATATCAATGGGCTATGTGTTCAGATATCTACTAATCCATCCAATACAGTTTTCATTAACAATGATTATGGTTAATTTCTTTTTGTGATTCAATGTAACAAACTAACACTACAAAATCAATAGATCTAAACAACTCATGTTCACTCACATCACAAAGAACAAATCATATGCTTCAATCACTAATAACATATTAGTTAAGCTTATTGTTCAAGAGTATTAAAAAAAAAGCTTATTGTTCAAGAATTCGTATTCATCGGTGTTGCACATTTGACACCTACACAAAATCAGATACTCCCCTAAAAAAATGCAATCAACGATGCAATCATACTTTCTTACAAAAAAAATAAAAAAATGCAATCTTGTGTTATTCTTTTTACAAGGTTAACTTGTTTTTTTCTCCTTCAAAAAAAAAGGTTAACTTGTTTCTTCAATTTTTTCTTTACAATTCAATGTTTACAATTTTTTTTTTACGGAAATCTTCTCATTTTTTTTATAGAATTGTTTTCTTTATTGATAATTGTGTTTTTCTTTTTTTGGTTAAAATTTATTGACTTAATTGAAATCTTAAAAATCCATAAAGTACTTTGAAATCTTGAAAATCTGTGTCATAAATTCTTGAAATCCTGTATTAAAAAGTTCTGATTGTAAAAAGTCTTTTAAAAAAGTTTGTTAAAATCTCACAAAGTTAATATAATCTCACAAAATCTTTTAAAATCTTCAAGACTTTTTTTGTCAAAAAAGTCTCTCAAAATCTTAATCCAATACACCCCCCTTAGTTGATCATCGAAGTATTTGTAGTAGTGTTGAACATCGATCGGTTTCAGTCGATTTCGGACAAAAATCTCAAAATCAGTATAAACCGCAATCACTTAAATTTGGGCCCAATATTGACCGTCTATATCTTCGGTTTGTTCCGGTGTTGGACCATAGGGGTAGAACTTGTCGGTTGTTACGAGTTAGATTGAAACATTGCTACTATTTCCGAAAAACCATTGATCCCAAAATATATATATTTTTCAAATAGTTCAATATCTCGTACACAATTCAATAAAGGATAAAATAAAAGTACTAAATGAACAATAACAATAGTGAAATGCAGTTAATTTCTTTCAAATTTCTAATCAAATGACAACGAATAAAAACATATTACTAGAAATTAAAATAGAACTAGAACATTAGAGTATATTTGACACCTCCTTTATCAACATTTTAAGAGTTTGTATAATATAACATTTCTCTCATCTACTAAAGATGAATAAAAACAACAAAGCGAAGAGTATACGAGATTGAGAGAGAAAGAGGCACTCCAAACCGAATGAAAAAATTAATTTGCATATGAATGGTTATTTGGCCAGTTTTGATTACAAAGAGATAAACTTTTAGAGACTCTCACACCTGCCTGTATGTAACTGTTCATAACCAGTTTTTAATAGCCATTTACCTAACATCAAACCCAAATCCGACCAGATGCTTCTATGATTTGGGTAACAGGTTCGTACTCAACCCTAGTTTGCAGGTACACCACCTCCACTACGGAGTGTTACAAATCTTAGATCAAATAAAGATCAAGTGTAGGGTCGAAAACATTGCATTTTATATATAGAAGTCGAAGTTTGAACTTCAAATATTATTGGCCTGTTTGTTATAATTTTTTTTAAAATAGATGTTTGTAGTGTTACAAAATGTTGTGTAAAAAAAATTTACAAATTTTTTTTTTATAAAAGCTTCAAATGAAAATTTAGTTTGAATAGTAATTTTTAAAATGTGATTTTAGGTATTTGATCATTTTATTGAAACTTTTTTTGGATATCAAAATTTCGAAAAATCACTTAATTTTGAAGCTATTTCAAATAGATTTTCATAAAAATCATTTTTGAAATATAACTTTTTAAAAAAATTGTAATTTTGACTATGTTTTGATCTTCAATAATGTGTGTTTGTTATATGATGCCAAAATTAGTATTTCAATTTAGAAAAAACGAATATAAAAAAACTTGTAATATTTTAAAAATCAATTTAAAAAAATATATTTTCAAAAATATAAAAAAAAAATCCATTTTTTTAAAACTGAAACAAAGATCCCCATCAACGTTGACTTTTGGGGAAAAACTATGGGGCAATGGCAATCAATCAATACTTCAATGCCCCTGCCAACGTTGACTTTTGGGGAAAACCAAGCACAGGGTTAACATGGATTTGCCTTGCCCAAGCTTGAGCAAGTAATGCGAGGCAGACCTTGTCATCACCTCATATCTAGAAGCTTCACTCCACCAACAGGAAATACACTTGTGTACTTTGTAAATCCAAGATAACAAATCCTCTCTCCGGTCTTTTTTATAAGGAACACTTTGAAAAAATCACACAGACCAATGAAGCACATTTAACATAGTTATTTTCATTTAATACTCTTATAAATTTAAATTTATTCCATGTATACCCTTATTTAATTACTCATTATTCAACTAACTTACTTATTTTTAAATTCTCTCTCATAATAAATAAGGGCATAAGTGAAATTGAACATTTAAAACATTTGAAAATTGGTCAAAGTTTCTTATAAAAAGGACCAAATTTTTTACCCTAAGTGTTCCTTATAAAAAGGACCAGAGGGAGTAATATACTCCCTCGGATTCCTAATATAAAAATTTTACTTTTTAAATTTATTGAGAATTTAATGTATCTAATTCATATTATTGACTAGATATATTAGATTCTCAATGAATTTAAAAAGTAAAATTTATCTTATATTAAAGACCGGAGGGAATATAATTTTTTATTTATTTAGTGTTAATCTTTCTATTTTCAAGTGAATGAGACTCTAATAATCTAAAAAGTTTATTGTCCACTTAATCAAATCAAGTTCTCCTAGCTAAATAATTCTTGAAATTTATTGTCCACTTAAGCACTATGAAGCACAGACACCGGACACGACACGGACATAGACACATCGAAACCGATAAAAATTTGGAAAAATGACACAATTTAGTGTAATCATAAGTGTCGGTGTCGGACACGTACACCGACACGTGTCCGACACGGACACACCTAATCCAAGGCGTGTTGGTGCTTCTAGCTTAAGCACAATCACTTGCATTTTGGTTGTGTTGGGTTTGAATTAATTATGAGGTTGTGTTTGTGTTAATCACAACTAGAACATTAAATTTCATAATTTATGAGTACTTAGAAACTACTCAAAGACAACATTAGGAGTGTGAAAACCGTGTCAAACCCTATTTTTAGCATTTACAATCTCCATTGTCTAGTTAAATTCCTGCACCTCTTTTGAGACTCATGGACCACACTTTATTCTTCATTTCCATTTCCCTTTGTTTTGTACTTTGAGTACTATCTACATTTTCCATATCACATGATCAAATCTCCATTAATTCAACTATATGCCTATTTTTTTCTTAAAAAGAAAAACATATGCCTATTTTAAATCCATAAAGTGGTTATCTATGATGCTACCCGGTACAGGTGCATACTGGTACATGATACTATATTTTTTAAAAATCTAAGATATAGATAAGTTAACACATAATATAAAAAAAAAAAAAAAAAAAAATTGAGTAGAATTGTAAACAATCTCTACTATTTTCATTAAAAGCAAGAGATAATTAAAAATTAAAATAATTTATGATATTTTTCAACCATATGCACATTTTCGCTGTATTCATCGTCCAAAATCAACCAAATAAATATAAATATAAATATAAATATTGATTAGTAAATACCCAACAAATATTGTACGGGTAACTGTATTCACCATATGCTTCAGAAGAGGTGGTTATGTTAATTTTCAAGATCAAACCCAAGAACAAATATTCATATAATTGAGTTAAAAAAATTAATAATTTGAGCCTGTCAAATTAGAAGTTTCTTTTCTAGCTGAATCAAGAGCATCTGGACATCACGGGATCAAATTAGAAGATGTGTAAAAAAAGTCTAAGCTTTCACTATGTTACTATGTAATAATTTTAAAAATACCTCCTTTTCATTTTTTTTTTCTCTTTGAACAAAAAATGGTGAAAACAACATAACAAAATGGTTTTTCACCATTTCATGTAAAATCTTTGAGGATGAGAAAAATAAGAGATTTTATAAAAATTACTGAAAATTAAGAATGACAAAAGAAGTTAATCACAAACTTGAAGGGCATTGTGTATGGAACACAAACTTCTCAAACTTTCACCTCTTCCGATAATGACTGACTAACGAGTACTTCCTATATAGTGGCAACAACAATTTTAGTCGACACGGCTCGCTGCACGCCAAAACCCTACCAACAACACAACATCTACCTAAGCTCCTTTGGTCGACCAATCAAAGGGCATCAGATCATACTAGTCCTGCTACCTTAAGAAAATCCTACTATCAACAGTCACATGTTTTTGTCTTATTAAACAACATACACGAAAATGAGGTCACTTTGCCTCTTCTGAAGCATCTCCACTGTTGTGCGCGGTAGCGGCAGAGCTTCCTTGACCATCTCCACCGGCTGTGCCAGCTTCCGAAGCATCTTGCTTGTTTCCACCACCACGTCCATCATTTGGACCACCACTTCCGCCACCTCCGTGAGCAGCCTCGTTGTGCATTTGATGCATGCCGTTATTTATCCCTCCGGGTCTAAGCCCCATTTGACCTTGCATAGCCTGATGATGTAGCTGCTGCTGCTGCTGCTGCTGTTGTTGTTGTTCCTGCATTTGATGCGGATTACCGAATTGCATTGGCATTTTTTGAGGGAACATTCCTTGTTGTTGAGCCATTGCTGCAGCTTGAGGATGTTGCATATAGAATCCTTGTTGCATCGCAGGGTGCGGGGCCATCTGCATGAGTTCAATACATTACAAGGCAATTAATTGATGTTACGCAAATTTCTTACGATATCCAATGGACAAGCTAGGCTCTATTTTTACCTGTGGTGGCAAGGCTGGTGCTTGTGGCTGCGCATCAGCAATTGCAGCTAAATACATCAAATTCTTCTGAAGCTGAGCTTGGTACCTAAGACATCAAATTCATCGCACAATCATAACATAAAATCTCAGCCAAGTACTGACATCGACACAAACACCTAAGAAAACAATTTCTTGTATATAGATAAAACGTTATATAACTAGTGGATTTGATAATCAGAAATAAAGACCATAATAAACTATATATTATATAGTGAAACGTCAATCAAATGTAGTAAAAACATAGGGGATCAGAGAATAAAGAGACAATCCGATAGTAATTTGAGACAGAACAAGCGTCGACACTAACGAAAACATGCAGATAGATTTTAGCCGTTACTTACTGGGCACATTCTGCGAGTTTTCCAAGATTTTGATTGTCCAATATTGCCAGAATCAGCTTCTTGTTTTCGTCGAGATACTGCATCATATGCCAAAACATAGCTTTCAAATTAAACAATGAAGTAATAATTAATGTGATAAATGAAGAGAAAACCTTAGGTTCTATCCTGGAAATTTCCTAACACATAAAGAATAAATGGACAATCTCATGATAATAAGTCTTTAATTTAGGAGAATTTGTGTTGAAACTGCTTTCACATAAATTGTAAATGATTGTCACAAGCTATTGTCAAGAACTGATTGAAATAAGCTAAAAACAACTTATGATCATGTTATAAGTTATTTCATAAGTTCTCACAAAACATGCTTATGCCAAAAGTTTATGCATCGAGTGGAAGCTCCATTACTCCCTGTTAAATAATTGAAATTCCCAAAGAAAATGAGAGCAAAATGACGAAGACTGTGTTGCAAATCAAAGAGGAAATCCAAGTATCACTTGAAACTTATCGGTTCTATCAACAATTGAAACTATGAGTATGGATACTAAACACAGAATTAAAGAGAAATGAAATTTTCAAGGTTTTATCTCTTCTAAGGTTGTGCATATAGGATGCCTCAAATTAAAGGGATAAATCGCATGTCTATGCTTTTAATAAGAGGTTCTCGAGATAGAGAATCTATCATCTAAGTTGTTAATCTTTCCACGATCCAATATTGTGAATGACACAGCACATGTTGAAGGCTTGCAGGCGCTCATCAAAGCATGTGTGGTCAAATACTTCTCATGCACTCCTATCAGATCCTCTTGCTCCGCTTACACTTTTGAGGGTTTTAGAAATATCGATGAACAAATGTTCCTCTCCTGAAACCTGTTTTGATTTGTTTGGCGTTTTAGTTATCTAAATGAAGCATGTTGCCTTGGATGATTTATATGTTTAACACTCATTCCCACTGATTATTTATTCCACCAGGACATAGCGTAAGTATAAGCTACAATCAATGCTGTCATTTTGTTTTTATGCTTCTCTTCAGCCAAAAGCTCCAAATTCTTCAAATGGAAAAACACCACTAGACTTCGGCAAACACTGTAATTTCTACTTCTATCTTAAGTATGGAAAATTTGAAAAGGTAAATAACTCACCCTATTAAGAATGTGTATGTGTTTAGTTTTTTTTTTAAAGTTTAGGCCGATCCAATACCACCAGTTTAGAGTAAGATGACATCGATACTTGAATCAAGCTGAGTTCCACTGATATAATATAATTCCACAAAAGAGCTTTTTACAGAAATCAGAATGCAGCTCAAACTTACAGCTCATTGTGCATCCTTCTCAAGCTATAATATTAACTCCTAGTGGTCCAGAACAGTGTTATCGATGGCTGATGACAAACCATGGAAAAAAGCCAAAAATTTGCCATTTAAACCGCCATAAAATGACAAGGCAGTTGTAAAAAAATCCACCGTAGATAGTGAATTGGCGGCACTTCCATTTCAGAAAAAAACATTTTGTTACAAAATTAATGAGAAAACATTTCAAACCAAATATAGCAAAATCAAGTGGTTGGATTTCTCCACGACCAACACTATATTTCCTCAGCTGACTACAATTCCTAATCCATTTACTCCTTCCTTTCAGTCCCGTTCTTCCTCACTGTGATCATCATTATCTTTATTGCGTAGCCTAACAGCCAAAACTACATCTCCTAATCACTCAATAACACTCATTTCCTTCAAAGTCAAACCCTTTTGAACCTTTACACACATTCATTTCAATACCAACATCTTTCACCAAATAAAACCCCTCAACTAACAATGCCGATATTGCTAGGTTGGACACCTTCACCCAGATTCAAACCTAGGACCTCACGATTGGGTGAGTATCAGTGGTGTTTGTCACTTCTTCTATAGACCCAAAAAATAAAGGTTTAACTATTCATTTGGTCACTTACGTTTATTTTAGGTTTCAATTTGGTCCCTTGCGTTTAAAAATATCAATTTGGTCCCGTACATTTCTGCCGTTTGCATTAGTCCTTTCCGTCAGTTTTGTCATATGTGGTAGACAGTTTGCACATGTGGACAGACACGTGGACATACTAACATGTGTATAGTTCAAACGGTGTTAGTGACAAAACTAACGGAAAGGACTAACTAATGCAATAAAGTACAATCCGGGGCTAACATCTATACCCTTAATTTTGACATCGATGTCCTCATACTTCTCAATACTATCCTAGTTCAAATGATTCAGTACAAGAATCTGTCCATTTACAACTAGAATGAATATTATCTCTCTGCAGATAAGGTTCTAGAATCTCGCTATCAACAAGGTCAATAACATAAGCAGAAAAACTAAGAGTACAGATTATCACAAATCCAATAAAACCATAAAACCCATTGAAAAGAGGAATAATAAAACCCAATAGAAACAAATCAAACCATGAAAAACTTGAACTAAACATGTGCAACTTATAATTGAAAAATAAGAATTAATTAAAACGGAAAAAATTAAATTAAAAATAAAAATAAATAAAAAAACATACTTTTTGAATCTGTTCGGTGGTTATGTTTGGTTGTGGGAATGAAGGCATCATAGGAATCATTTGCGGTGTCTGCTGCATCTTTTCCTCCTAATTATTTATTTCCACTGAAATAATTAATTAAAAATAAATAAATTAAAAAAAGCAAAAACCCTAAATCTCAGCAAAATTAACGCAAATCAACAATTAACAAACTCAAACCCCAAATAGAAACCTATAACAAAACCCCATCAAGGTTAAAACAGAATTAACATAATAAAAAGAGAGAAAGACAAAAACTTTAAAAGAAAGAGAAAGAAAAGAGTACCTGGGTAATTAAGTAAAAAAAATGTCGGAACTTGGAAACAAACTTATGAATGAACTAAGGTTGTTGTTGTGTTTGTGTTTGTGAGAAGATCCTTGTTTGAGATGCTATGTGTGAAACTGAAAGTAGACAATGTTTTTTCTGGAATCCAAAGACAAAACAAAGAACATAAAAACAAGGAAGAATAAATTAAGGTACTTTAATAATATAAGTGTTGTTGTGTTAGAAATTAGAATAATAATAATAATTATGTAAAAAATAATAAAGTAAATATTATTACCAAAGGAAACAGAAAAAGAAGTTGGGTTTGTTTGTTGTAGCTAGGTAGATTGAGTAGCTTAGGTTGTTCTTTTTTAATCGATCTATCTATCATCTATCTTTAACCTGTAAACGACAAAGGTTATTTATATGTCCGCGTGTGTAGAAGTATTCTTCTTCTTCTTGTACTTCTTTGACTGTTGCTTACTTTGGGGTGTACTGTACACCAATGTTTTAAGTATCGGATCGGCCGGTTCAATCGGTTGGGCCGGTCAAGTAGTTTGAACCGGAAAATTGGATCCTAGTTTTGGAAAATCTTCGTTAAAATTGTTACTTTTTTAGCGTTATGTGGTACTGGTGAATGTTATGATCGATTACTTTCACAAGATGTTTGTCGTAGATTAATTTTTATAATTATAAAGACAATTGATCGTATTTTTAGAACTAAGAATTCATTAATTTTTTTTGTCTTTATAACTAAAATAATGATATGATTATTAGTTCAATACGTATTATATTTTTATTTTTTATTATTTTAATTAGACATGCATTAATTAAATTATTATCTCGTTCATAAAAATAAGATTAATCATTAATTTAGAGTTTTAAATAAAGGTGTTTGTCATCGTTAAAATTTAAAATATTTTTTAAGTATTGGTTTATCATAAATCACTTGTGAAAGTGGTCTAAATTATCTATTAGAAAAAAGAATAAGAGTGTGTTTGGATGAGGAAATTTTTTGAGGTAAAGTAATGTTTTGAGGGAATTCAAATTATTTGAGGTGAATTCCATTGTTTGGATGAACATTTGAAGAATTTTTAAAATGATGAAAATTTATGAAGTATTTTATTCAAGTTAAATTTAGAGAATTTCAAAATGACACCTAAAATCAAAGAATTTGAAATTCCTTCTTCTCTATAAACTTTTAAAAATTACTAATTGATCGTAAAACCTAAAATTAGCCGAACAACCTAAAATCGACGATAAACACTAAATCGGCCGAAAATCCAAAAAATCGGCAGAAAAAAGCTAAAATTGGCCAAAAACCCAAAAATCGACTATAAACCCTAAAATCGGCCGAAAACCCAAAAAATCGGCAAAAAAACCTAAAATCGGCCAAAATTTCAAAAATCGACTATAAACCCTAAAATCGGCTGAAAACCCAAAAAATCGGTCGAAAAACAAAAAATCGACCAAAAACCCAAAAAATCGGCAAAAAACCTAAAATCGGCCAAAATCCAAAAAATCGACTATAAAGCCTAAAATCGGCCGGCAACCCGAAAAATCGGCAGAAAAACCTAAAATCGGGCAAAATTCCAAAAATCGACTATAAACCCTAAAATCGGCTGAAAACCCAAAAAATCGTCCGAAAAACCAAAAATCGACCGAAAACCCAAAAAATCGGCTGAAAACCTAAAATCGGACAAAATCCAAAAAATCGACTATAAACCCTAAAATCGGCTGGCAACCCAAAAAATCGGCAGAAAAACCTAAAAGCGGCCAAAATTCCAAAAATCAACTATAAACCCTAAAATCGGCCGAAAACCCAAAAAATCGGCCGAAAAATCAAAAATCGACCGAAAACCCAAAATCGGCCAACATCCAAAAAATCGGCCGAAGAATCTAAAATCGTCCCTAAACCCAAAAAACTCGGCCGAAAACCTAAAATCGATCCAAAATCCTGACATTGGCTATAAACCCCAAAATCGACCGAAAAACCTAAAATCGACTATAAACCCATTGTTCGGCCGATATTAGGGTTTATAGTCGATTTTTGGGTTTTTCGTTTTTTCGGTCGATTTTTGGGTTTATAGTCGATTTTTGGGTTTTTTTTTGCCGATTTTAGGTTTTTCGGCCGTTTTTTGGCTTTAGGGTCCATTTTTGGGTTTTCGATTAATTTTTTGGGTTTTCAGCCGATTTTAGAGTTTATAGTCGATTTTAGGGCTTTTGGTCGATTTTAGGTTTTTCAGCCGATTTATGGTTTTTGACCGATTTTTTCGGTTTTTCGGCCAAATTTTGGGTTTATGGTCGATTTTATTAAAATAAATAAAATTAAATGAAGGAAATTCAATTACATTATCCAAACAAAGAATTTTACAATTGATGAAATTTCAACACTTTATCCAAACACTGAAATTTGAAAATCAAGGGAATTCAATTGAATCAATTGAATTGCCTAGTATTTAAAATCCCTTTAATTTTTAAAATCTCTCATCCAAACA
Organism: Trifolium pratense; assembly: GCF_020283565.1. Taxonomy (NCBI): domain Eukaryota; kingdom Viridiplantae; phylum Streptophyta; class Magnoliopsida; order Fabales; family Fabaceae; genus Trifolium; species Trifolium pratense. The sequence goes on from NC_060063.1 coordinate 28,786,768, forward strand.
TACTCTAAGAGTTTTTGGAAATGCATGATTTTGGGTGAGTGGTAAGTCAATGTTTTTTTAACAAGTTGCATCGTTATCTCATTTTTAGATGGCAAAATCAACCCTCTTAAACACTATATTCTAAGATCTAGGAGATATCACATTGTTATGCATGACTCTATGATCTCTTTTCAAAATTGCCACAACCTTTGGTGTTAGAAAACCAAAAGTGTCAAACACAAAAGGTATAAACATATGATGATTGTCAGAACATGCTCTCTATCATGTTTGACCATTTTACTTGAAGCAGCTTTGAGGGCCGTCTGTCCTACAGTAAATCTCCGGTCGGCAATCTCACAAGTGGAGAAACTCCAGTCAAATCACCGTTGGCAAGGCAGATTTATTTGATTTTCAACTATGAAAGTTAACATTACATATTTACTATTTAATTTATTAATTGATTCAACTATGAATGAGCCAATTCAATCATGAACTAACAATTGATTAATATAAGTGGAATTTGAATATTCTCATGCCTTTTCTGTTTAGTTCTTTCACCTTTTTCTAATCCAAAAGTTGATTGAATCAGAAAGAAGAAAAAAAATCAGGGGAGAGAGAGAGAGAGAGATTTACATCACTGTGCGCACTTGTCCGAACTCGTTGTGTATCACCGCGCGCACCCAAACTCCAAATCCCCTGTCTGGAGAAATTGACATCTGAATTGGCTTTGTAATACCCATCATGAGGTCTAACCAAGTGTCTTGACCTTTTAAAGTGATATGAGTGAGTCTAATCTCTAACTAGTAGTAATTTGTGCTCTTAGATGAGAGCGTTCCTTCGTTCTTCCTCAAGAGGAGGCATGTGTTCTTGCGCATTGAAAAAATTCGGTTAAGATGATAGAATTCATTGATCTTATGTGCTTTTACTATTTTCGAAGAAGATTAGTCATAGTTAAACAATGACAAAACCTTACACTTATAATAACCTATAAAACCCAATCGAATCATTATAAAAAAAATAACAAAAATTCAGCTCGATCTTCAATCATATTTTCAAAACATTACTTTCAAGATCATTGAAAATTATTTGAAATGTTATAATGTTATCACTTAGAAGTTCACATTTTCCTTGTTCTCATGAATGAGTGAGATGTCGATCAGTTTTCTAAACACTCATTTATCACTTGAGCCCCAAAAAGTTTTCTCCTCCCAGCTTCACTTATCTCTCTGTTTCACATTGCTTGTTGTTGTTTTCAGCTACCTCATACGCATAGGCTTTGTTCGTGAGTTTGAAGAAAAAGAGAGATGAGGGTTTTTTTTTTAAAAAAAAAAAGGAAGGAGGAAGTGGAAAAAATAGAACACTTTGGGAGGAGAGTTTAGGGAGATTCGTTTTTTTCTACAATGTCGAATAAAGACGACAAAAACACAAAAGAAAAACAAAATATGTATAAAAAATCACATAGGAAAATGAATTAGATTTGGATGAAAAATATTGACCCTAAATCACCTCTGTTTGATGAATGATAGAGAAGAAAAAACTAGATTTAAGAGAGGAGAGGCGGCTACTTTTAAGAATTATGTTTCTAAAGCACTCTTTTAAAAAATGTAAAAAAATTCTCAATTTTTTTCTATTCTTTCTCCCACAAAGTCTCTACTTCTCCTTCCTTTCAAACTCACAAACAAAACCTAGTGAATTTGAATTCCCTTTTTGTCACTCACACATTGAACCATGGGCCACACAAAGTCAGGCCCAATTAAAACACTAACACATTTTCTCTTGTTTTTTTTCTTCCACTAACTTGTTTTGGGCCTACTGAAGAGAGATTTTTTGCCACCTTATTACCTTCTCGCGTGTTTTATTAGTTTTCTATTTTATCATTCCGCTACTTAAGTAGCAGACATGTAAAGAACTGTATTTTTTTTTTGCTTTCAATTTTTTCATTTTTATAACGTTTACTACTTAAGTAGTGAAAATAATCCGCTACCAAACTAGCGGACATGAGATATTTTGGTAATTTTATTGGGTGGTTGAAAAAATTAGTAGGGAAGTGACTCAACCAAACAATCCTTTGGTTTTTTCTATTTATTTGTTTTTAACCAAGAAAAACTTAACTTATAACATTAAATGTTGTTAATCATAATTTGTAAATATTTATTATCACAAGTGGTAACACTAGTAAACAATTAGTCTTGCACACGAGGAATATATGAGAACCTAGTAATTGAAAAAAAAAATGCATGAACTTTGCAAATGTCCATATTGTCTGCTTGAAAACAACTTATCATTTATCTGAGTGCAAATGTTTGCATAAGTTGCAAGGATCTTACTTTCCAAATTCCTAATGGCGGCGCCTACTTTCATTACAGCCATGTTGTTATGCCTATTGAATTTGGATGAAACTACTACCAATCAATAAATACTTGGAATATATACATGGCTTTTTTTTTGTTGGTATTCTGGAATACATGGCTTTGAAACACGTTGATTCCAATCATGGAGACTTACTAAGCATCATGCATTCAATAAAAAATAAAATACCATCAACTTGCAACTAGAGGTGGGAATAGGCTAGACTAAGTTAGGCTTGCCAAGTCTGAGTCTGGCCTGTTAAAAAATTAAAGGTCCGAGCCTGGCCTGTGGCCTATCATAAGCTTATTTTTTAGGCCAAAGTTTGGCATTTTGAAAGCTTATGTGGCCTGTTAGCCAGTTTAAAAGCCTATTTCACATGAATATATTTAAATAATTAATTGTATTTATTTTTAAATATACTTATGAACTAATAAACCAATGTACTTTTGATATTTAACATGATATTTTAGAGACTTTGACTATATATGTCATCATATTTCAATTCTAGTTTATAATAATATATTTATATATATGTGAAAAACTAATGTAGTAATAAAAATATTATTTATATTAACTTAAATAGACTGGCCTAGTAGGCTAAAATACTTTTTTAATGGCCTGCAGCCTGACCTATTTAACTAAATAGGCTTATAAAAAAGTCTTGGTCTGCTCTATTTAAAGTAATATGCTGGTCTGGCCTGAGCCTATGTAGGCTAGGCCTTAAGGCCATGTAGGCCGGCCTGACCTATTCCCATCTCTCCTTGCAACTCTCTAACATTAATTATACTCAATCAATTCCACATAACTCTTTTTATCAAGTATTTTAGTGATCAGACTCAGTTTTTTTTTTACATATACGAAATGATAAGCATTAAAAACTCCCACATACAAAGTGGAAAGACTGGAGTTCAAATCCCGGTCATAACGTTCAACCTAACACTTTTGGCATTTTTATTAGTTGAGTTATGATTTGTGGACAAACTCATATTTTAGTGATCAGACGCAGATTTTTTTGGGTACATATAGACGAAATGACATGCCAATTAAAACTCCCACAAACAAAGTAAAGGGATTGGAGTTCGAATTCCAGTTAGGACATTCAACCTAGCAATTTCGGCATTTTTGTCAGTGGACATACTCACGTATTTTAAGTGTAGAGAAATTATGATTTCGAGATTCAAATTCCGACCCCTTTAATAATATTCTCAATAGTTACCAACTGATCGAGTTACACTTACGAGATAAATTCATATAATTTAAAAGGGATCTAAAATTTGAAATATGATTATATTTGGTGGAGGAAACTTGTGAGAAAAGAAATCGTAATGAATCAACATCAGCTAATTTGAGAGTGTGATTGATCTGGTGGAGGCAAGATTGCCACCGTTATATTTTTTTTTTGTCAAGTAGTTTAGTGTCTAGAAATTCCACGTTTAGGTGGATAAATGGGATGACCGGAGTTCGAATCCCAACCCCGTATATATATAATGCAATGTCCTGTCAACTGAGCCAAGCTCACGGGACCGTCGACCGTTATATTTATAATGATATCTTTGAATTTCTTTTGATATTTTCAAAATTTTATTGACTTTATAAAATTAAGGGCATATTAAATTTGTACATTAATGAAAAATTATAAAAGAGTAAAATTAGAATAAAATTAGGGCACAACAAAATAGTGAAATCAGAAAAAAAAATCATACGGTGAAGAGTGAAATCCGGCGAACAACTCGATGTCGAAGAGTGAGCGGCGAATCACGCAAGAGCTCGACGAGATGAAATTGGCGTCGAAGTGAAGAGAGAGTGTGTGAGCAACGACGGTGGATCTAAACCTCGTGAAAGACAACGGCGGTGGATCTGAACCTCACGGAAGACAACAACGCCGGCACAGAGAGAGCATTTATGAGAAGAGAGAGCGGTGGTGGATTGGAAATTGAGAGAAGAAATTGAGGTTTGGAAAATTGAACGCAGAAGTTTGGGAAAAGCTCGGAGTATGAATTTGAATGAAGATATTTGGGAAAAACTCGAGAAAGATATTGACCGAGAACAAAAATAGAAAGCGTGCGTTGTTTTAACCGTGGCAAACATATATTTTTTAAATGAAAAATGGGATTATTTTAGCCACTGTTAAAACCGTGGTAGCCACTGTTAAAACCATGGTAAACATATAGATTTAAACACAGTCAATAATAACCGTGGCTAATTAGCGAATTTTTTTTTTTGTAGTGATTGAATGAACCACTTCTGAACTTGCTTAGCATATATGCTTTTCCAAGAAATTTGATGGATTTTTGAAAGCAACCTTCTCCTAAAACTGAATATATAATCAATGGAAAGTAAGTTTCTAACTAAAAATGATCGTTGAATTATGTTTAGATACATTCATATAAAAATAAATTGGACAATATATTTAAATATCTAAAACTCAATTGTAAAATCAGAAACTCGAAATTCCATTTTATCTTGAAAGTAGACTTAACACATATGCCTCTAGTCAAATATTCAAATTAGTATAATCTAGGGAAGGCAACATCTCTCACTAGCCTAACCATACTTTAATTTCTTTCTCGTGCTGCTTCCTACATCACAAATATGATGACCTATACACTCATATATTTTTCCTACTACCATTTTTTAAATTACATAATATATTATTACATTAATACAGAAAAATAAGGTCCCTAGATATCAACTTGTTATTTCATGCAATGACAAATAATATTCTTGTAAATAAGGTCTATGATTTGACATGTCTTGTGCAAATATTGGTTTTGTAGATATTTCTATTTTTTAATTATAAAAAATAACAACAGTGAATGCATATGTATATTTAAAACAAAATGGACATGTCATTTATTTATGGATATGCAATCCATATATGTGATTTTATACATTCGGAGAGATTACAACCGTCTAATTAAGATCAAATGGTTCAAATTTTAAAGATTATATAAATATATTTTAAAAACTAAAACTGCATTAAGATTTGAACCGTCTAATTTTAATCGAATGGTTTAGAGTACGTAACTGAATGCCGCATGCTTAATGATTGCACAAGTAGCTTTAGAAATGCTAATAGGGAACAATAATTATATTTGAAGCTTTGCATTATCATATATACATCATCTACAACAAGTATTTTGAATTCTTTCAAGCAAAAACATACTACAAACCTTACTTTCAAGTTCCATAGTTTGAAGTCTTTCCAATAACTTACACAAAATAGCTTACATAGGCCATATATCATCTCTTTGGATGAATTTGAATAAGTTGACTCATATGAGAACCATCCTCTAACTCTTCATCACTCTTGGAAATACACAATTGAGAAATTAAAAGGGAGAACCAAATAATGAGTGGAGTAAGAAACAAAATGAGACTAAAAGGTACCATCCAAAGTTGCCTATTTGTTGAATGATATTTATGAAGCCACCATCCAAGCAAAGAGCCTCCAAATAAGCTTATCAATAAGCAAAACACCAAAATCATCATGTATGTCTTTGTTATTTTCCTTTGGTTTTCATTGTAGTCTCCATTTTCAACTTCTTTAATTGGTTTCATCTAATTGTAGCCTCACAAAATAAAAGGGTTGCCCTGAAATTGAAAACAAAACAAAACATGTTTCTCATTATTTATAAGAAAAGGTACAAAAAATAAAAATAAAATAAAAAAGAGAAAAAAAAAACTTGCTTGCAAAAGCTATGGAAGAAGGAGAAGAATTGTGGTGTATGATCAAGAAATTGTGGTGAATATATGATATATATTATAAAAGAGACAAAAAATATATTTGCTAAGGGGGCAAGAAGCACATGTTATTTATATATAAGTTTGTTTCTATTGTGAAATACTTATCTGGGTCAGGAGTGATTATACTTTTGATCAAAGTTGTCACTATTAATTAAAGACTATAAAAATTAGGAATAGTTGTATACGTCTAAAGTTTTGAAACTATATTATGAGGTGGTGTAGTTAACTGGGGTAGAAAGGAATTGACATTTAATATTTGTTAATTGAATTATTTTTTCATTTTGGACAACTACTTTGTTTGTTGGGAATAAGATGTGGTTCACCATTTCAATTTGGACCCCCCACCTCCCAAGAAAAAACTTATTTAGAGGATTCCTTGAATCACTCTCATGCTTCATATAAGAATTCTCTTCTTCTTTTTGTTCTCAAAAAACCTGTAAATTTATTTTTCAATTTAGTAAAACTAGAAGATTTTTTTTAAGTAAAAGGGCACATGATGAAGAATCATCTGTAACACATCCAAGATAAAATATAAAAAGAGAGCAAGAACAAAAAGAGAAACTGCACATAGATCAAAACCTTTTCAAGCAAAAAAACTGAAATAAAAATTGGGGGGCAAAATCCAAACTCAAGAACGAGAAAAAACAAGAAAATAAAAAACATAACAAACCAAGAAAAAAGAAAAAGCATAACAAACCAGTAAAATTCAATCCAGAAGCTACCCCCTAAAGTGGATATTATGAACCTGAAAAACCCTTCTGCATGTTATTTTTTTTTTGCCTGAGACACTACCTCTGTTAATAGCTAGTGCTTAGGTGGCTTTTATTTCAAATTTTATTTATTTCATTAGTGACACATAGATAAATATCTGTTTAGGTGGCTTTTTATTTAGTTTTGATTAATTTAAATGAAAATAAAAAATCTACAAAGAGAAGATTTGCAAAGAGGAGCATTATAGGAAACCAATTCATCCATACCACTGGTCCGGGCTGGCTCTGGCTGGAAGCCCAATACAATAAAGGCCCAACTAAGCAAGAGATCCATTAACCCTGACCACGGGTAGAAGAACGAACATGGACGCAAGTGTATCAACCTAGTTTACGCCACTAAACATTAGATAAATGAAACTCACAGAAGAGATTTGTGACTTATTCCTTACATTTGGAGGAACCCACAATACTGATATTCCTCAAATCTCACTATATATGCATACATACACTCATTCTCAAAATATTTTACCCAAATTAAACACAATCTCATTAATCTAAGATAGAGTCTTGCAAAGAGTGTCCAATACAAAAAACATGCAACATTTGTTTATAATTCTTAAAACAAAAATATGACTAGCTATATGACGGTGGTATCATACAACCCTCCCCTCTTTGTTTCAAAATACGTCTTCCCCTCCCTTAATAGATGGTAGTAATATAAGAGAAATGTTAATTAAGGACACTCTCTATTACACTCCTCTAACACACTCGAAAGATTATAGAATGTCACATATGTATCAAAACCGTTAGCCATTCTCACTAATTAGAAACACTCAACAATAGTTGGGTTGATCAGTTTTTTTTTTTTTTGTCGTAGCCAAGCAGCTAGAAGTTTCATCCTTAAGGTGAACAATACAATGTCCTCCCAACTGAGTTAAGCTCACAGGACTGGATTGATTAGTTTCAAGCATGAAGATTTGCAGCTTTCAAGTTTGAATGAATGAATGAATGCTTCATAAATATTTTAGAAATTATTTCAGAACATGAATTTTTTAAGTCTTGAAAAATGAAGATACGTGCTTAAAATTAAATTATCTTCAATTGTACTTTAGATTGTGAACTAAATATAAATTAAATATACAACCATAAACACCCCAAATTAAATAATGTAGAATATAAACTAAATACACACACATCATAAAGTATAAACACCCCACATTTAAAACTTACTAAAGAAAATGCAATTTCAAAATTTATTGCCATTGGAAGGAATGTTATTTCTAATGTAGTGTAATTTTAGATATTGTGTGTATGATGATGCATCATGGTTAGATCTAGCATTGACTGATATAGTTTAATTGTATATAGTGCAATTGTATTGAATATAGACAAAATATTTATCATGCTAAAGTCTATAGACTACCAACAACCATTTTTTTGCTTTGGTAGCATACATTATGAATTTAACCATTTTTTGGATTTTTAGGATTTGTAGTTAGGCTCACTCTAGCATTGATTTATATATTTCAATTGTATTGGATATAGACAACAAAATTTTATGCTAAAGCCTATACGCTACCTACAACCATTTTTTTTTGCCTTGGTAACATAAACTATGAATTAAATTGCCCAGTTAAGATTCATTAATGACATTACTGAGTTTGTTTCCAATGCATCGTAGAAAGATGTTGAGCAATTAATGAACATTTGCAAGAAAATGTATTTTAAATGCGTAACTGCAACGAACATTATTATTCCCTCAAAATTTAAATTCAAATTTCGAATTCAAAAATGGGAGGGAGTTTTGAGTGTTATAGGGTTTAATTGTAATCAGACTCACTCTAGCATTGATTTATATAGTTCATTTGTATATAGTGCAATATAGACGAATGATTTTTATGCTAAAGAATATACACTACCTACAAACATTTTTTGTCTTGGTAACATAAACTATGATTTACTTATACCTCGCGACCGAACTCTGACTATTAGGGTCCCTTTTTCCTAGGAACCAGAGGGTTATAAACAAAAAAAAAATTATCAGTTTAGATTCATTAATGACACCGATAGTAATTAATGTGGGTAGACTGAGTTTCTTTCAATACATTGTAAAAAGATCTTGAGCAATTAATGAACATTTTCAAGGAATTATATTTTAAATGTTTAACTACATTTAATGAGCATGATTATTCACTTCAAATTCAAAAAAGAGAGGGAGTTTTGGGTGTTGAAGGTTTATAATTAGGCTCCCTCTAGCAGTGATCTATATAGTTCAATTGTATATAGTGCAATTGTATTGGATGTAGACAAAAGATTTATTATGCTAAAGTCTATACATATCTACAACCATATTTTGCCTGGGTAACATACACTATGATTTAAATTGATCAGTTATGATTCATTAACGACACTGATAGTAATTAATGTGGGTAGGCTGAGTTTGTTTCCAATGCATCATAAAAAGATGTTGAACAATTATCAAAAACAAAAAAAAGATGTTGAACAATTAATAAGGAATCATATTTTAAATGCGTAACTGCATTTAATGAGCATGATTATTCACTCCAAATTCAAAACAAATTCAAATTTCGAATTCAAAAAAGTGATGGAGTTTTGGGTGTTAGGGTATGGAATTAGGCTCACTCTAATTTATATAGTTCAATTGTATATTGTGCAATTGTATTAGATATAGACAAAAAAATTATGTTTTGTCTTGGTAACATACACTTATTTAAATTGCCCAGTTAATTAAGATTCACTAACACTGATGGTAATTAATGTGGGTAGGCTGGGTTTGTTTCCAATGCATCGTAAAAAGATATTGAGCAATTAATGAGCATTTACGAGGAATCATATTTTAAATGCGTAACTACATTTAATGAGCTTGATTATTCACTCCAAATTCAAAATTCAAATTTCAAATTCAAAAAGGGAGGAAATTTTTGGTGTTTTAGGGTTTGTAATTAGTTTTTTTTAGGGTTACAAATGTGGTTAAGGTCAGACTAAAATACTTTTATATTAATTAATTAACATTAATATTTTAATATTTTATTTTATTTTTATGAGAAAAGGAAAGAAATCAATATTATATTCTTAAAATTTTCTATTTTATTCTTAATTTTGGTATGTAATTCTATCTTGGAATAATCTTTTAGTATATTATTATTATTAATTATAAAATTAAATAGATTTAGTTTGAATTTAAGGTTTTCTTTTTTTGGCTTAACTACACATTTGATGCCTTACGTTTATTTTAGGTTTCAATTTGGTACCTTACATTTAAAAAGTATCAATTCGGTCTCTTGCGTTTATTTTAGGTTTCAAGTTAGTCCTTTCCGTCAATTTTGTCACATGTGGCAGCCAATTTGCATATGTGGACAGACACGTGGCACTTGGACATACTGACACGTGTACTGTTCAAACGGTGTTAGTGACAATACTAACGAAAAGGACTAACTTGAAACCTAAAATAAACGTAAGGGACCAAATTGATACATTTTAAACGTAAGAGACCAAATTGAAACCTAAAATAAATATAAAAAACCAAATATGTAGTTAAACTTTTTTTTTTTTATAAATAGTTTGAACTTAAGGTAATCGTATGCTTATATATACATTGTTTTGGTAACCATCAACATTCAAAACACCTTTGAGTCATGGATTTAAGATTTTGTATCCAGTTTTTGCTTTGTATAAGCCTTCAATTCATTTTCACATTGGCTCACTTTGATAATTATATCATTCACATGAATTTATCAGTTATGCCAAAAGTATTCTCAAACAAACATGGTTGGTATGAATCCACTCTTTCTCAAGTTAATATTACCAACAATATTCAACGGTCCACCTCTTCTAAAATCATTTATACATATAACAATGTTATGAATGGTTTTAGTGCAAATCTATCACCTGAAGAGCATGAAGCTCTCAAAACATTCCCTGGTTACATTTCTTCAATACCCGATTTATCCTTGAAACTTGACACAACATACTCACCTCAATTCCTTGGCCTTAATCCCTACAAAGGGGTATGGCCATCTTCTGATTTTGGCAAAGATATCATTGTTGGTGTAATAGACACCGGTGTTTGGCCAGAAAGTGAAAGTTTCAATGATAATGGAATGACCAAAATACCTACAAAATGGAAAGGCAAATTATGTCAATTTGAAAATACCAACAATTCATCTTTTTGCAACAAGAAACTTATTGGAGCTAGATTTTTCAACAAAGGGTTCTTGGCGAAAAATTCAAATATGGGCGAAACAATTGTGAACTCTACACGTGACATAATCGGTCATGGGACCCACACTTCAACAACAGCAGGTGGAAGAAGAGTAGACGGTGCATCTGTCTTTGGTTATGCAAATGGAACAGCAATAGGAATAGCTTCATTGTCTAGATTAGCCATATACAAGATTGTGTTTGGACTAGATGATGCTGCACTTTCATCTGATATAATAGCTGCAATTGATGCCGCAATATCAGATGGTGTTGATATTCTTTCAATGTCAATTGGCTATTATGACAATGCGTCTTTGTATGAAGATCCAATTGCTATAGCAACATTTGCGGCTATGGAAAAAGGTATTTTTGTGTCTACTTCAGCAGGTAATCTTGGACCTTCATTTAAAACTCTACACAATGGAATACCGTGGGTAATAACTGTTGCTGCTGGTACTATGAATCGCGAATCTCATGGGAATCTTACACTTGGAAATGGAGTCTCACTCATTGGCTTTGCTCCTTATCTTGGAAACTTCTCAGCAAATAATTTTCCAATTGTTTTCATGGGCACGTGTGACAATATTACTGAACTAATCAAAGTGAAGAGTAAGATTGTGGTTTGTGAAGACAAGAATGGAACTCTTTTTATCCAAAATTATAATGTGATTAAAGCAAAAGTTGTTGGAGCTGTTTTCATATCAAACAACACACCACATCTTGCATCGTACACGTTTCCATCCATCGTTATTAACCAAAAAAGTGGAGAAATTGTCAAAGCTTACATACGGAGTAACTCTAATTCAAGTTCAATAGCAAAAATGTGTTTCAGGATAACATCTTTTGGTGCTAAACCAGCACCTAGTGTGGATTCTTATAGTTCAAGAGGGCCTGCAAAGAGATGTCCATATGTTCTGAAACCCGATATTACAGGTCCAGGTACATCAATCTTAGCTGCATGGCCCCCAAATATTCCTGTATTGAATTTTGGGTCTGATTACTTCAACAAGTTCAATATTTTACAAGGAACATCCATGGCATGTCCTCACATTGCTGGTGTAGGTGCACTTTTGAAAGGAGCACATGCTGATTGGAGCCCTGCAGCTATTAGATCAGCAATGATGACAACATCAGACATACTTGATAATAATAAGGAACACATTAAAGACATTGGAAAAGGTAATGAAATTGCAACTCCTCTTGCATTGGGAGCTGGTCATATCAACCCCAATAGCGCACTTGACCCCGGTCTTGTATATGATGTTGGTGTACAAGATTATGTTAACTTTATTTGTGCACTTAACTTCACACAAGAAAATATCACTTCCATTACAAGGTCCTCTAACAATAATTGTTCTAAACCTTCCTTAGATCTTAACTACCCTTCTTTTATCGCTTTCTTTAAAGCGGAAAACTCCTCGTCAAGAACATCCCAAGAATTTAGCAGAACAGTTACCAATGTTGGTGAGGAAAAAACAACTTATGTTGCCATCATTACTCCAATTGCAGGGTTCAACGTTAGTGTTATCCCTGATAAATTGGTGTTCAGTAAAATGAACGAGAAGCTAAGCTACAAGTTAAGAATCGATGGCCCAGGAATGACACAAGAGAATGAAGTAGCGTTTGGATACCTCACTTGGCAGGATGAGAAACATGTGGTGAGGAGTCCTATTGTTGTAACCAATATCAAATTTGTAGATGAAAATATCAAATAAAAATCAATAGAATAATATAACTTTTTTTTGAAGAAGCTAAATTAGCCCACCCAAATTGGCTCCAGAGAGAATCGAACCTCAGACCTCAAGAGGAGCACACTCCCAGGTTAGAATAATATAACTTGGAATAATCAAATTAGCATTTATAATAATTCTCAAAATGTGATCATCACTTAAACTTGATATGTTCTTAATGATTTTTACATTTAATTTATTTTTATTTTTATAATGGAGCTGATGATCGAATTCAGAACCTCTAACATACTACTCAAATCCCTCACTACTAGACCAAACCTAATGGCTTATTACATTTGAAGTATCATAGAAATATAGATAACGCTTATAATCATTTAATTTATGCAATAATTGTTAATATTAATTTTGTTCTGGTCTAAGTAGACAAGTCCATTTATGTGATGACGAACAAATTGTTAACCAAGTTAATGCGCAGATTATTGCAGTTTCAATGTTTAATGCTGCAAGGGTAAATAGCGCTTTTGTTCCTTGTAAATTGCAATTCTATAGTATGTTTTGCACATGAATTAAGAAATCATAAAGATTGATAAGTTAAGTCATTTTTATCCTTTATTATAATGAATGTTTTGGTTTTTGTAATGGTACAAATGATAAAATATCATTAATTGTACATCTGTTTATTAAAAGAACCAAAGTTTTGGGATAAAACTAAAAAGTTAAAAGAATTAAAGATTTGGAATGAAGGGAGTAACATTTTTTGATGAGCTTATTCATCATTTTTTTTTGTTTACAATGTTGTCAATCAGGATCGAACCTAGGACTTCATGCATACTACCCAAACCCCTCACCACTAGACCAAACCCAGCTAGTGGCTTTTTTTTTGAATAAAAATAAATGATATTCATTCATTCAAATTGATAGAGTACATTGATGCAATACAAATTTAAATTTGCTAAAAACAAAAAGGATGAATCTGTGAACAAACTCACGACATCCATGTTAATAGCATAAAACGACAAATTACACAAGCCTACGAATATGACTATATTGAAGTGTCTGAAATGTTCATGCCTCTAGATCTGTAACGTTGATGACACAAAAGTCGACATTGAATGAATTTGCACTTGATCAGAAATAATCCTTCAACCTGAAACAAATGAAGTTATATAAGTAAAACTTAGTGGCTTCTTATTCAGCATGTTTTGTAAAATATAAAATAATAAAAATAATTTAGTCAAAAATAAAATAAAATAATAAACATAATTTGTGATTTTTTATTGGTATTGATAATGTTGAGAATATTATTAATTAGTAGAATTTAGTAATTAGTTACTCTGTCAAAATAAATTATATGTTTTTTTTTTGTCTTATATGAAGTGGTAATCCATTTATGGGACAATTTCAGTATTTTGTCAGTTGAGCTAGGACTTATGAGACGATATGTTTTGATTTCTAGTAAACAAAACATATCCTTTATTTTCTTGAACTACAATAATGATTCTTGATCTCTTCATGAAAAATTTCTTGATCACCAATAATGATTGATATTTTCAGATTGAAACGAGAGAACAATGATTGGTTTTACTCGGTTTGATGCCACTGTCTTTGACATTTGTGGTGGCCATTCAAACTGATGATATTAATTAAGGGTCATGTTAACGCTCCGAGGGAAAATATTAAAATTATAAATATAGAAAATTGCATTTAAAGTTCTAACTATAGAAAATTACCATTAATGTACTCCCCCCGTCCCAATTTCATTGACACGGTTGATTGTTTCACGCATGTCGATCTATAACTTTGACGATTAATATTTTTAATTGTATAATAGTAAAAATTATAAAAATTTGATATTTTGACAATACTCATCGAGACGAATCAAACAACATCTTATATGCTAATATTTATTTTTGTTTATTAGTAGAAAAATAAGGTCAAAGCAATATGTGTCAATAGTGCACAACAGTCAACTGTGTCAATCAAATTGGGACGGAGGGAATATAAAAAGTTAAATGGACAAATTTCAAGATATTGTTTCTACTTTTACTTCCTTAACATTAACATTTTCCATTAATTAATTTCATTTTCAATTGGAATAGTTGCCTTGAAATTTCAATCGAAGCTTTTGTAGGTGTGGATATAACAAGTGTTTGGTGATGGACTTCTTTTCCATGTTAATCTGATGCTATTAATCTGTGTTAAGAGTATTCTGTTTGCCATAAAAGAAACACAATCTTCTATTGTTGGTTAGATTTGTATTATGAAGTACAGATATTCATCAGATTAGACGTGACTCAGAGTCGGACATGCGTTTAATATTTGACACCGACATTTATGATTACATTAAATTATCTTACTTTTTTACATTATTATCAGTGTCAACGTATTAGTGTTTGTTGTCCGTGATTGATAAGTTGTATATGTGGATAAAGCATCTTGTGCAATATATATTGGCGTGCACATTGTCCCCTTATTCTTGTGACACATTGCGGGCTTATTAGACTCACTGGTTTTTACATCAGCATGCGTTTACTAGCATTTTGGAAGCACCTCCAAGCTCCAGCACTTCTATGCAATCGCTTTAATATTTATCCGGGTCAATGTGATTTTACTTTTGATCAAAGTTGTCACTATTTAACCAATCGTTAGTTGGTTCAGTGGTGATTGGCGCTGAACTTGGTAGGGAGAACCACGGTTCGATCCTCCGCAACTGCGATTGAGAGGGGGCTGAAACCACTTGTTGTCAGAACTGACCCCCAAACCAGATTAAACTGGCGGTGAAAGAAAAAAAAATTAAAAATTGTCACTAGCTATAAAGATTAGGCATAAATTTTTTTTTTTATATAAGCAAAATTTTATTATAAGGGAAACTGGGTACTCAATCCCTTACAATACAAAACATATGATTGCTTTGGAGACATACAAGAGGATTACTACACAAAAGAGAAAGAGAAGTTTCGGCCTTTGCGACCCTTAAACCAGAACCAAGAAGTAGCTTTAAGTGGTAGTCAGCCATATCAAGTGTCTAACTCCATTACCAATTTTTTATTTAACCATATTGCCGAATCCTAACAATGATTCCAACCTTCTAGAAACGGCGTAACATCATAGCCTACCCATCTATAAACTGCTTTCCACACTCTTATAACAAAAGGACAGTGGCAGAAAAGATGGGAGCAATCTTCAACAGTTGTAAAACAAAAGCTGATGTGGATTAAGCAAAATACCTCTATGGTTAAGCGATGCCCTTGTTGGTAACTTCTCTGAGAGTAATCTCCAACCAAAAATATTAATTTTAGACGGCACATTATTCTTCCAAAGCTGTTGGATAACCTTCAATACATTACAGTCCACAACACAAGTGTCGAAAGATTGAAGCAGTCAATCATAAGATTTAATAGTAAACAGACCCATGGAGGTCGGTATCCAACGCTACCTATCAAGTCTATCCGGATAAATGGAGAAGCTTTGTAGTAAATCCTTGAGTTCATGCAACTGTTGATCCTCATCAAAAGATAATTCTTCACACCATTGCCATTTCCATTCATGATTTTGTCAGTTCCAACGCAACCTGTCTGAAATCAAAACATCATGAAAAATTTCTTTTGCAAAAAAAATAGGAAATAAGTCACAAAAGGGAGTGTTCCCCAACCACTTGAATTTCCAAAATCCAATATTGTTACCATCACCAACACCACACCCTACATTCAATTTAAACCAATTCTTCTCCGACGATCTACCAATGTCCATGACATCTTTCCACCAAATAGATTCTTTAGTCCCTATCCGAGGGAAGGCCCCACCCAAGATTTTAGTGGGTAGATGACTATATCTAAACCTTAATAAACCAGCCCATATCGCTTCTATATCAAGAAACATCCACTTCCATTTATTAAGCAACGCCTTATTAAAGAACTCTAAATTCTTAACCCCTAGACCTCATTTGTCCTTTGGCAAGAAAATTTGGTCCCATTTAACCCAACACACCTTCCTCTCCTCAGCACCCCCTCCCCATAGAAAGTTCCTTTGGATCCTAGTTAAAAGTTTTAGGACACAACTAGGAGCCTTAAAGAACGAAAAGAAATAGAGAGGAACACTTGCCAACACTGAATTGATAAGTGTAAGGTGACCCCATATAGACAATTGACGACTACTCCAAGTACTTAGTTTACTAGACATAGCCTCCACCACTGGTTTCCAAGTCTCTTTCCTTCTAGGATTGGCTCCAACCGAGATTCCGGGAAATTTAAAAGGCAACATATCGAAACGGCAAGACAAAAAAGTTGACCCGACTTCCAGCAACCTACTATCAATATTTAAACCGTATAATTTGCTCTTCACAAAATTAATACTCATACCTGACACTAATTCAAAGCTTCTTAATGTTGGGAAAAACCAAACTAAATAGTCTCTCTAAAATGCGGAATTAACTCTCCCAACCACCTGTGCAATTAAATGGGCAACCAGAAAATTCCAATAGCGGAGCAAAATAATAACGACGGTAAAATAAATATCAGACACCAGAATTTTACGTGGAAAATCCTCTCAATGTGAGAGAATAAAAAACCACGGGCCTAGCCAGATAAATCTTCCACTATAAATCAATAATGGGTACACAAATAGTCTTCTAGTAAATACTAGGAACACCAATAATCATCACCTAAAGGTGGAATCAAACAACAACTCAATTTCCACACAAGTGGGTAAATTAACACAACCTAGAGAGAGATTTAAACAACTAGTAAAAACTAGCTAGATGATAGAAACCACTTACTAAAGTTGTAGCACAAACAAAGTAACTTTGCTACACACTCTTTATCACCTGGAACCAAGAAAATCTCTTCTCTGCTGCCAAAGCTTTCTCACGTTGCGGCTGCTGTTGTGTTGTTATATCACCTACTCTCTCGCTACAGTGTTGTTGTGTATTTATATATCATACACATATATATGTGTTTCTTAACTTAGGGATTAAGAACCCTTATTTTCCTTCTCACGTAATGTCACATGGCACACCACCATGGGCCAAGCCCATTAACTTCTGACACCTCCCCTTTTATTCTTTCTTCTTTTTTTTTTTTTTTATTTCTTTTTCTTATAATTGGCGTGGGCCCCACTTGGGGAGTGAACCCACCCAACAAATCTCCCCCTCACGACTCAAGTGGGGAGGGATCGTTCTACCATGCCTGCCTTCTTCCTACAGCAAATCATCTTCGTCACAGGCAACGTTTTTGTCATCATATCTGAACCATTCTCGTCAGTATGGATCTTCTCAAGTGAAAACGATTTCATCTCCAATGCTTCTCGTATCCAATGATACCGCACCTCAATATGCTTTGACCTGGAATGAAATGTCGGATTCTTTCCGAGATGAATAGCACTCTGACTGTCACAAAACAACATAAACTTCTCTTGCTCAATGCCTAACTCTTGTAGGAATTTCTTCATCCACAAAAGTTCTTTGGCCGCTTCAGTAGCTGCAATATACTCAGCTTCAGTAGTGGATAAAGCAACACACTTTTGTAACCTTGACTGCCAAGACACCGCTCCCCCTGCAAAAGTCATCATATAACCAGAAGTAGATTTTCTACAATCAAGATCACCTGCCATATCTGCATCTGTGTAGCCATCTAACACAGGATCACCACCTCCAAAGCATAAACATACTTTGGAAGTGCCTCTAAGGTATCTGAGAATCCACTTCACTGCTTGCCAATGGTCTTTACCAGGATTAGAGAGAAACCTGCTAACAACACCAACCGCATGAGCAATATCGGGCCTTGTGCATACCATAGCATACATCAAACTACCAACTGCGGATGCATAAGGAATCTTCTTCATATCTTCTTTGTCTTTCTCACTTGTAGGACATTGTTCTGAACTCAATTTGAGATGACCAGTAAGTGGAGTACTCACAGGTTTTGCCTTGCTCATGTTAAACCTCTCTAACACCTTCTCAATGTAATTGTGTTGAGACAACCATAACTTACCATTCTTCCTGTCACGAGAAATTCTCATGCCAAGGATTTGCTTTGCAGGACCCAAGTCTTTCATTGCAAAAGACATGCTTAACTCTTTCTTCAAACTTTGAATCTTCTTAGTGTCATGGCCAACAATCAACATGTCATCCACATATAGCAAAAGAATAATAAAGTCACCATCAGAGAATTTCTTGACAAACACACAATGGTCAGCTGTAGTTTTATCATATCCATGCTTCTCCATGAATGAATCAAATTTCTTGTACCATTGTCGTGGTGCTTGCTTAAGACCATATAAACTTTTCTTCAATCTACAAACAAGCTCTTCTTTTCCTTTGACTTCAAAGCCCTCGGGTTGCTCCATATAGAGCTCCTCCTCCAAATCACCATGAAGGAACGCCGTCTTTACATCAAGTTGTTCAACCTCTAGATTCAAACTTGCCGCTAAACCAAGCACAACTCGAATAGAAGTCATCTTCACCACAGGTGAGAAAATCTCTTCAAAGTCAATACCTTTTCTCTGATTAAATCCTTTCACAACCAATCTTGCTTTGTATCTCGGCTGAGATTGATCACTTT
This sequence comes from Trifolium pratense, assembly GCF_020283565.1. Taxonomy (NCBI): domain Eukaryota; kingdom Viridiplantae; phylum Streptophyta; class Magnoliopsida; order Fabales; family Fabaceae; genus Trifolium; species Trifolium pratense. Next base: position 28,806,022 of record NC_060063.1, read on the forward strand.
CAGACTTTATCTTGTATACCCATTTGTTCTTGAGTGCTCTCTTGCCCTTAGGCAACTTCACCAACTCAAATGTGTGATTCTCATGCAAGGAATTCATCTCTTCTTGCATGGCCTTCAACCATTTTTCTTTATCAACATTTACAATAGCCTCTTGGTAGTGCTCTGGCTCTCCATTATCAGTGACCGTCACATAGTTATGTGGAGGATATCTCTGAGAGACTTGACGCTCTCTACTTGACCTTCTCAACAGAGGTTCACCCGATGGCTCAGGAGGCTCCTCTTCAACTGGGTCATCATGATCATGTGTGTGATCATCAGTTACATTCTCATCATCTACCTGTACATCTCCCCCATCAACAAGTGTTCTACTAGGAGGTTTAGGCACAACATCAATGTAACTTCTAGCATCAGATTTCTGTTTCTCAGCTTTATCAAAATCTTCAATGGTCTGGTCTTCGAGGAATATCACATCTCGGCTTCTAATAATTTTCTTATCAACAGGGTCCCACAATTTGTAGCCAAACTGTTCATTACCATAACCCATGAACAAACACTGCTTCGATTTCTTGTCAAGCTTGGATCTCTCATCTCTTGGAATGTGGACAAAAGCTCTACAGCCAAACACTCTCAAATAACCATAAGAGACATCTTTCCCTGTCCATACTCTATTTGGAACATCACCATCAAGTGGAATAGAAGGAGAAAGGTTGATCAAATCCACTGCAGTCTTCATTGCTTCACCCCAAAAAGCCTTTGACAACTTTGCATGAGAGAGCATACACCTAACCCTTTCATTAATGGTACGATTCATTCTCTCTGCAACTCCGTTGTGTTGAGGAGTCTTTGGAACTGTCTTCTCAAGCTTGATACCATGCTCTTTGCAATACTCTTCAAATGGACCTCTGTATTCACCACCATTGTCTGCTCGAATACACTTCAGTTTCCTTCCCGTTTCTCTTTCAACACTTGCATGGAATTGCTTGAAAGCACCTAGTACCTGGTCTTTAGATTTCAAAACAAAAGCCCACACTTTTCTAGAGTGGTCGTCAATAAAAGTAACAAAATATAAAGCACCACCAAGAGATTTACTATCCATCATGCAAACATCAGTGTGAATTAAATCTAAAATATTCTGCCTCCTATGAGGACCAGAACTACGAAAGGAAACTCTATGTTGTTTACCAGAAAAACAATGAGTGCAAGTTTTTAAAGGTGTACCTTTTACCGGAAGAAAATTTTTCTTCACAAGAATGTTGAGTCCTTTCTGACTCAGATGACCAAGGCGTGTATGCCACAAATCAGTCAATACATCTTCAACTGCGTTCACCTCCTCCTTGCACAACTTTACAGGCATCCTGTAAAGACTCGTGGGACTTTGCTCATTTGCTACCACTAAAGAACCTTTGGTGATCTTACATATTCCACCACCACCAAAGTAAGTGTGATAGCCCTCAATATCTAAGGCTTTGACCGAAATCAAGTTGAGACGGATATCTGGAACATGTCTAACATTCTTCAACTGAAGCTTGCAACCAATACTAGTTTCAACCCAAACATCTCCCATACCAACAATTTTACAGACTCCCTCATTTCCCATTTTTACCATACCAAAGTCACCAATGGTATAAGATGAGAAGAAATCGCGCCTAGGAGTAACATGGTATGAGGCACCCGAATCAATAATCCAAGTTGAATCATGGCTGACAAGATTTATGGATTCATCATCATCACAAATAATGTAGACATCGGTAGTACTATCATGTGAAACTGCAGAAGTGTCTTTATCACTTTCATTCTCACTATCATCGTCTTTTTCCCTTAGTTGATCTCTCTTGAGCAATCTACAATATTTCTTTATATGTCCCTCCCTGTTACAATAAAAACAGGTAAATTCTTTTCTGGCTCTTGACTTGCTGCGACTCTCAGATTTATCACGCTTATAGAAATTTTTACTTTGGCTTCTCCCCCGTGACTCTGTAACAAGAGCTTCTGACTGAGTAGGAGAACCAATCAAACCACGCTCTTTTCTTCGAGCCTCTTCATTAAGCATGCTTTCTTTAACCGTTGACATTACCAGCTTCCCACTTGGAGCTGAGTTTGTCAGTGTCACAACAAGAACTTCCCAGTTGTCAGGCAAAGAACTGAGCAATAATAAAGCCTGCAACTCATCATCCAGCTTAATATCAGTAGCTGTCAACTGATTCACCGTGTTCTGAAACACACTCATATGCTCTGCCATTGACTCACCGTCTTTATACTTCATGTTAACCAGCTTTCGAATCAAACATGCTTTATTCTGCACATTTTTCCGTTCATACAATTCTTTCAATTTATTCCACATTGTATGAGCATTCGTTTCAGCTTCAACATGAGGATACACACTTAAATCAAGCCACTGTCTGATAATAGCAACTGCCTTTCTATTCATCTTCTTCCAGTCAATATCTGAAGTATCCTTCGATCTAGCACTTTCACCCTCAATGGAATCATACAAATCTTTTGTATATAACCAATCTTCCATGAGAGTCTTCCAAAGTGTGTAATTGGAAGAGTTCAACTTAATCATATTCAGCTCTGAATTTTTCTCCATTTTAAAATTGCACAAAACAAATCAACCAAAGCTCTAGATACCACTTTGTTGGGAAAAACCAAACTAAATAGTCTCTCTAAAATGCGGAATTAACTCTCCCAACCACCTGTGCAATTAAATGGGCAACCAGAAAATTCCAATAGCGGAGCAAAATAATAACGACGGTAAAATAAATATCAGACACCAGAATTTTACGTGGAAAATCCTCTCAATGTGAGAGAATAAAAAACCACGGGCCTAGCCAGATAAATCTTCCACTATAAATCAATAATGGGTACACAAATAGTCTTCTAGTAAATACTAGGAACACCAATAATCATCACCTAAAGGTGGAATCAAACAACAACTCAATTTCCACACAAGTGGGTAAATTAACACAACCTAGAGAGAGATTTAAACAACTAGTAAAAACTAGCTAGATGATAGAAACCACTTACTAAAGTTGTAGCACAAACAAAGTAACTTTGCTACACACTCTTTATCACCTGGAACCAAGAAAATCTCTTCTCTGCTGCCAAAGCTTTCTCACGTTGCGGCTGCTGTTGTGTTGTTATATCACCTACTCTCTCGCTACAGTGTTGTTGTGTATTTATATATCATACACATATATATGTGTTTCTTAACTTAGGGATTAAGAACCCTTATTTTCCTTCTCACGTAATGTCACATGGCACACCACCATGGGCCAAGCCCATTAACTTCTGACACCTCCCCTTTTATTCTTTCTTCTTTTTTTTTTTTTTTATTTCTTTTTCTTATAATTGGCGTGGGCCCCACTTGGGGAGTGAACCCACCCAACAAATCTCCCCCTCACGACTCAAGTGGGGAGGGATCGTTCTACCATGCCTGCCTTCTTCCTACAGCAAATCATCTTCGTCACAGGCAACGTTTTTGTCATCATATCTGAACCATTCTCGTCAGTATGGATCTTCTCAAGTGAAAACGATTTCATCTCCAATGCTTCTCGTATCCAATGATACCGCACCTCAATATGCTTTGACCTGGAATGAAATGTCGGATTCTTTCCGAGATGAATAGCACTCTGACTGTCACAAAACAACATAAACTTCTCTTGCTCAATGCCTAACTCTTGTAGGAATTTCTTCATCCACAAAAGTTCTTTGGCCGCTTCAGTAGCTGCAATATACTCAGCTTCAGTAGTGGATAAAGCAACACACTTTTGTAACCTTGACTGCCAAGACACCGCTCCCCCTGCAAAAGTCATCATATAACCAGAAGTAGATTTTCTACAATCAAGATCACCTGCCATATCTGCATCTGTGTAGCCATCTAACACAGGATCACCACCTCCAAAGCATAAACATACTTTGGAAGTGCCTCTAAGGTATCTGAGAATCCACTTCACTGCTTGCCAATGGTCTTTACCAGGATTAGAGAGAAACCTGCTAACAACACCAACCGCATGAGCAATATCGGGCCTTGTGCATACCATAGCATACATCAAACTACCAACTGCGGATGCATAAGGAATCTTCTTCATATCTTCTTTGTCTTTCTCACTTGTAGGACATTGTTCTGAACTCAATTTGAGATGACCAGTAAGTGGAGTACTCACAGGTTTTGCCTTGCTCATGTTAAACCTCTCTAACACCTTCTCAATGTAATTGTGTTGAGACAACCATAACTTACCATTCTTCCTGTCACGAGAAATTCTCATGCCAAGGATTTGCTTTGCAGGACCCAAGTCTTTCATTGCAAAAGACATGCTTAACTCTTTCTTCAAACTTTGAATCTTCTTAGTGTCATGGCCAACAATCAACATGTCATCCACATATAGCAAAAGAATAATAAAGTCACCATCAGAGAATTTCTTGACAAACACACAATGGTCAGCTGTAGTTTTATCATATCCATGCTTCTCCATGAATGAATCAAATTTCTTGTACCATTGTCGTGGTGCTTGCTTAAGACCATATAAACTTTTCTTCAATCTACAAACAAGCTCTTCTTTTCCTTTGACTTCAAAGCCCTCGGGTTGCTCCATATAGAGCTCCTCCTCCAAATCACCATGAAGGAACGCCGTCTTTACATCAAGTTGTTCAACCTCTAGATTCAAACTTGCCGCTAAACCAAGCACAACTCGAATAGAAGTCATCTTCACCACAGGTGAGAAAATCTCTTCAAAGTCAATACCTTTTCTCTGATTAAATCCTTTCACAACCAATCTTGCTTTGTATCTCGGCTGAGATTGATCACTTTCAGACTTTATCTTGTATACCCATTTGTTCTTGAGTGCTCTCTTGCCCTTAGGCAACTTCACCAACTCAAATGTGTGATTCTCATGCAAGGAATTCATCTCTTCTTGCATGGCCTTCAACCATTTTTCTTTATCAACATTTACAATAGCCTCTTGGTAGTGCTCTGGCTCTCCATTATCAGTGACCGTCACATAGTTATGTGGAGGATATCTCTGAGAGACTTGACGCTCTCTACTTGACCTTCTCAACAGAGGTTCACCCGATGGCTCAGGAGGCTCCTCTTCAACTGGGTCATCATGATCATGTGTGTGATCATCAGTTACATTCTCATCATCTACCTGTACATCTCCCCCATCAACAAGTGTTCTACTAGGAGGTTTAGGCACAACATCAATGTAACTTCTAGCATCAGATTTCTGTTTCTCAGCTTTATCAAAATCTTCAATGGTCTGGTCTTCGAGGAATATCACATCTCGGCTTCTAATAATTTTCTTATCAACAGGGTCCCACAATTTGTAGCCAAACTGTTCATTACCATAACCCATGAACAAACACTGCTTCGATTTCTTGTCAAGCTTGGATCTCTCATCTCTTGGAATGTGGACAAAAGCTCTACAGCCAAACACTCTCAAATAACCATAAGAGACATCTTTCCCTGTCCATACTCTATTTGGAACATCACCATCAAGTGGAATAGAAGGAGAAAGGTTGATCAAATCCACTGCAGTCTTCATTGCTTCACCCCAAAAAGCCTTTGACAACTTTGCATGAGAGAGCATACACCTAACCCTTTCATTAATGGTACGATTCATTCTCTCTGCAACTCCGTTGTGTTGAGGAGTCTTTGGAACTGTCTTCTCAAGCTTGATACCATGCTCTTTGCAATACTCTTCAAATGGACCTCTGTATTCACCACCATTGTCTGCTCGAATACACTTCAGTTTCCTTCCCGTTTCTCTTTCAACACTTGCATGGAATTGCTTGAAAGCACCTAGTACCTGGTCTTTAGATTTCAAAACAAAAGCCCACACTTTTCTAGAGTGGTCGTCAATAAAAGTAACAAAATATAAAGCACCACCAAGAGATTTACTATCCATCATGCAAACATCAGTGTGAATTAAATCTAAAATATTCTGCCTCCTATGAGGACCAGAACTACGAAAGGAAACTCTATGTTGTTTACCAGAAAAACAATGAGTGCAAGTTTTTAAAGGTGTACCTTTTACCGGAAGAAAATTTTTCTTCACAAGAATGTTGAGTCCTTTCTGACTCAGATGACCAAGGCGTGTATGCCACAAATCAGTCAATACATCTTCAACTGCGTTCACCTCCTCCTTGCACAACTTTACAGGCATCCTGTAAAGACTCGTGGGACTTTGCTCATTTGCTACCACTAAAGAACCTTTGGTGATCTTACATATTCCACCACCACCAAAGTAAGTGTGATAGCCCTCAATATCTAAGGCTTTGACCGAAATCAAGTTGAGACGGATATCTGGAACATGTCTAACATTCTTCAACTGAAGCTTGCAACCAATACTAGTTTCAACCCAAACATCTCCCATACCAACAATTTTACAGACTCCCTCATTTCCCATTTTTACCATACCAAAGTCACCAATGGTATAAGATGAGAAGAAATCGCGCCTAGGAGTAACATGGTATGAGGCACCCGAATCAATAATCCAAGTTGAATCATGGCTGACAAGATTTATGGATTCATCATCATCACAAATAATGTAGACATCGGTAGTACTATCATGTGAAACTGCAGAAGTGTCTTTATCACTTTCATTCTCACTATCATCGTCTTTTTCCCTTAGTTGATCTCTCTTGAGCAATCTACAATATTTCTTTATATGTCCCTCCCTGTTACAATAAAAACAGGTAAATTCTTTTCTGGCTCTTGACTTGCTGCGACTCTCAGATTTATCACGCTTATAGAAATTTTTACTTTGGCTTCTCCCCCGTGACTCTGTAACAAGAGCTTCTGACTGAGTAGGAGAACCAATCAAACCACGCTCTTTTCTTCGAGCCTCTTCATTAAGCATGCTTTCTTTAACCGTTGACATTACCAGCTTCCCACTTGGAGCTGAGTTTGTCAGTGTCACAACAAGAACTTCCCAGTTGTCAGGCAAAGAACTGAGCAATAATAAAGCCTGCAACTCATCATCCAGCTTAATATCAGTAGCTGTCAACTGATTCACCGTGTTCTGAAACACACTCATATGCTCTGCCATTGACTCACCGTCTTTATACTTCATGTTAACCAGCTTTCGAATCAAACATGCTTTATTCTGCACATTTTTCCGTTCATACAATTCTTTCAATTTATTCCACATTGTATGAGCATTCGTTTCAGCTTCAACATGAGGATACACACTTAAATCAAGCCACTGTCTGATAATAGCAACTGCCTTTCTATTCATCTTCTTCCAGTCAATATCTGAAGTATCCTTCGATCTAGCACTTTCACCCTCAATGGGATCATACAAATCTTTTGTATATAACCAATCTTCCATGAGAGTCTTCCAAAGTGTGTAATTGGAAGAGTTCAACTTAATCATATTCGGCTCTGAATTTTTCTCCATTTTAAAATTGCACAAAACAAATCAACCAAAGCTCTAGATACCACTTTGTTGGGAAAAACCAAACTAAATAGTCTCTCTAAAATGCGGAATTAACTCTCCCAACCACCTGTGCAATTAAATGGGCAACCAGAAAATTCCAATAGCGGAGCAAAATAATAACGACGGTAAAATAAATATCAGACACCAGAATTTTACGTGGAAAATCCTCTCAATGTGAGAGAATAAAAAACCACGGGCCTAGCCAGATAAATCTTCCACTATAAATCAATAATGGGTACACAAATAGTCTTCTAGTAAATACTAGGAACACCAATAATCATCACCTAAAGGTGGAATCAAACAACAACTCAATTTCCACACAAGTGGGTAAATTAACACAACCTAGAGAGAGATTTAAACAACTAGTAAAAACTAGCTAGATGATAGAAACCACTTACTAAAGTTGTAGCACAAACAAAGTAACTTTGCTACACACTCTTTATCACCTGGAACCAAGAAAATCTCTTCTCTGCTGCCAAAGCTTTCTCACGTTGCGGCTGCTGTTGTGTTGTTATATCACCTACTCTCTCGCTACAGTGTTGTTGTGTATTTATATATCATACACATATATATGTGTTTCTTAACTTAGGGATTAAGAACCCTTATTTTCCTTCTCACGTAATGTCACATGGCACACCACCATGGGCCAAGCCCATTAACTTCTGACACCTCCCCTTTTATTCTTTCTTCTTTTTTTTTTTTTTATTTCTTTTTCTTATAATTGGCGTGGGCCCCACTTGGGGAGTGAACCCACCCAACACTTAACATCACTTTTATAGTCCATAAATTATCCCATACACCTTTCCCCATCAAAATAGTATCATCAGCAAATTGAAGAATTTGGAAATTAATTCTATCATTTACTTGAAATCCCTTAAATCTTCCTATCTCTACAACCTTACGCATCATACCTGAAACACCTTCAGCAACAATTAGGAATAAAAAAGGAGATAAATGATCTCCTTGGCGAAGTCCTCTGTGTACCGCAAAATCCTCTGTTGGGCTTCCGTTAACTAACACAGACATTGAGCTCTCACATATGCAAGCTCTCATCCACTTTAACCATCCTTCAGAAAAATCCATCTTTCTCATCATTTTTTTCCAAAAAACCCCAGTTCACCGAGTCATAAGCTCTTTCAAAATCAACCTTAAAAAGTATACAATCATCTTTTCTTCTCTTGGCTAAGTCAATGGTCTCGTTGAGAACGACAACCCCATCCAAAATCTGTCTTTGTGGCAGGAAGGCGTATTGGCAATTAGAGATCAATTTACCCAACACTCTTTTCAATATATTAGCTAAAATCTTTGAAATAATTTTATAGGACGGTAATAAAAAAGATTTTGGGGTGATCCTTCTTTGGAACTAAAGCTAAGAATAAGAAAGATTAGGCATAATTGTATACGTGTAGTTACCTAAGGTAGGAAGGAATTGACATTTAATACTTGTTAGGGTCTGTTTGGTTCGAGGTAAATGGAGGAGAGAGGAGGGGAGGTGAGGTAATATTATTAACTAAATGTGTTTAGTTCAATTTTTTAGGAGGGGAGGGGAGGGGAGGGAAGATGAGGTGAGTAAAATTCCTCATAAACTCAATTTTAACTCAATTTGGAGGGGAGAGGAGGGGAGGTGAAGAGAGATGCATTATTACAATTTTAATTACATTGACATAATTATCCTCTTATTTATTTTAAAATACCAAAATTATCCTTACATCCATTTTTTTAATATTGCTGACTTGATTTTTTTTTCAAAGCTTTTTGTTATTTTTTTTTTTACATTGAATATTGTCCATATAATGTATAGTTTTTGTTATCCAGATTTTTCTTTTCTTCGTAGATATACACACGTCTATATATTTCCTTAAAATTTTTAATAAACATTTCCGTAAAATCTTGTTGCTGATTAAACAATTTTTACATACAATATTTTTTGGCTTTTTCTTTCATTCTATTTAACGTTAATACTTAAAAGTACCTTTTTTTTCTTAACTTTGTTTTGTTATATTACAAAATTATTTTAAATTTCTGTATAGAGATTAATTTTATAAATTATTTATTAGGTTAGATCAATCATCAAGATAAAAAAATTATTATTAACAAATGATTTGATTTGTCGAGTTTTCGAGTCTATTGAGTTTTTTATATTTAATTATTTGTATAGTGGATAATTTTAATATTATAAGATTTTTGTAAGATTATAAGGATAAAAAAGTAATTTAGTTTTATTATCCCTCCCCTCCCCTCGTGAACCAAACATATTTAAAATCCCTCCCCTCCCCTTCATTCACCCCTTTTAAACCAAACATATAAATAATTAAAAGATCTCCCCTCCCCTCCCCTTCTCTCCCCTCCCCTTCATTAAAATTCCTCCCCTCCCCTTGCTTCGATTAAACCAAACAGACCCTTAATGGAATTGTTTTTCATTTTGTACAACTAGTTTTTTTTTGTTGGGATTTCAATTTGGACCACCCAATGAAAAACTCATTGCAGTTTTTTTGTAAACTTTTTTTTCACAATCTTCTTTTGTTCTTTTGGTTGGATTGTATTATGAAACACATATGCTCGTTGGATTAGACATTTATATGATTATATTAAATTATGTTAATTTTAAAAATTATTGTCGGTATTGACATCGTCATATTTGTATTGGGTCCGATATTCGTGTATGTGTTTATACTTCATATATATGGATAAAGCATCTTCTTGTGCCGCATAAAATCAAGCTAACATTAACTATACTACTAATCAAACCATATTCAATTTTAATAGCCCAATCCATTTTAGAAAAAAACCATACAAATCCAATTAAAAAAAAAAAATCGTAAACCATATCCATTTTTTATAATTGGTTTGCAGGAAAAATTCTTATCTCCCTATTTTTCTCCCCCTAAAGCCTCCAGCACTTCTATGCAAATAAAAATCAGGCATAATTTGTAGGTGGTGAAGCTAACTACGGTAGAAAGGAATTGACATTTAATATTTGTTAATGGAATTGTTTTTTCATTTTGTACAACTAGTTTGTTTGTTGGCTAGTTTGTTTCATTTAATAAAAATAGCATTTGAAAATAGCATTGTTTTATTGATATGAACCGATAACGGTTATGATCCTAGAGGCTCAAATCATGTCAAGCCCAAAAGTGAAAAGAAGTGGTGACTAATCAATATTCTAGAATAATTTTGTTAGTATTTGATTATTAGTTTTATTATGGAAATATCTATATAAACTTGTATTGCCTTATTCGATCATTATGAAAAATGAGAAATTAATATTTTTTCTTATCTTCTTCTTAGGACGTTTTTCTACCCTCGAAGTAGAGTAAATCTATTTTCACAACCCTAACAATAACACAAATCAAGAATAATAGTAGTAGTAATAATAAACTACAAAAATGAAAGGAGAAGTTCCAGATATTGATTCAAAGGTCCACCTTACAATTCGAGAGTTATAATTTAGGGTCTGTTTGGTACGTCCAATAAGTTAGTTTATAGTTTATTGGACTAGCTTATAAGCTTGTTTGTTAAAAATGAGCGGTGTTTGGTAAAGAGCTTCTATAACTAGCTTATAGCGTTTTTTGAGATGCTATTTCAAGTAGCGTTTGAGCTTATAGCTTTTTACATTTATTCCATTTTTACCCTTAGCATATTAGTTTTAATAATTTTTATTCTTTTAGGAATTGAACTGCTTGTTGATTTTTTTTCAACGGACTCCTTTTATTGTTTTAACAATTAATATTTATTATTTTTTTTTTGGCTTAAATGCACTTTTGATCCCCCTATTTTCAAAAAAATGAAGTTTTGGTCCCCCTATTTTAAAAACCAACTTTTTAGTCCCCTAATTTTAATTTTTTTTTGAGTTTTGATCCCTCATTCCATTTTAAGGCTAATTTTGTTGATGTGGCATTGCCACTAATGCATATCAGCGTGAATAAAATTCTAGTAGTTGAAGGTTTGATAATTAGGGTTTCATATTTTATAAGATTTAACAATTATTATTTCAGTTGAATATATAATTCTAATAATTAAAATAATTTATAAATAAAGTTTTGTTGAATTTAAAAATATATAATGATGACATGGATATTAAATTTGTCCACATGAATGTTGCCACATCATTAGTTACAAGGCCACATCAACAAAATTAACCCCAAAATAGGATGGGGGATCAAAACTCAAAAAAAATGAAAATAGGGGGACTAAAAAACTGGTTTTTAAAATTGGGGGACCAAAACTTCATTTTTTTGAAAATAGTGGGACCAAAAGTGCATTTAAGCCTTTTTTTTACGTATTTACCATTTTAAGTAAAACCATTATTGTCAAAAAATAAAGTAAAACCATATTATTTTCCATAAAAATATAAAAATATAAAGATTTGATAATCAAGTTAAACCATATCAGTTAAACAAATCTCAATTAAATTTTCATATACCACATTTATAATTTTCAAAATATAATTTTAAATAAATTAAATATTTAAAATAAATTATAGTTAAAAATGTTTATAAATATAATTTTTAAAAATTAAACATACATGTACTTTTATGTCCTTTTATATTTATCAGCCACTTGAAAAACTAATTTTACCAAACACTTCAATTTAAATCAACTAGTTTTTCAGCTATCAGCTAGCTTATAGCTTAATTTTACCAAACGAACCCTTAGAAGAATCAGTTGGAAAATTTGATGAGGGCGATGGCAATGTAGAATGAGTGTGTAAGAATTTGGCATAGGAGGAAAGGGGTCACCCTGATGATGGGAAACAATTAGGGATGTCAATTTGCATCCGTCAGGGATTTAGGGATGACAATGGGTAGGGTACTATAGTACCCATCTCCATACCCGCGGATTGAAGAAATACCCGTACCCATCCCCATACTCGCGTGGGTAACAAATTTTTCCCCGGTCCCCACACCCTATGGGTACTTCTAAGTACCCATACCCGTACCCGTTACCCACATTTTTACTAAATATAATTTGATCAATTATAAAATATCATATCATTTTAATAGAATTAAAAAAATTCAAAGATTTTAATATTGATTCATGAAAATTATAAACAAACTTATTACTAACTTTATGTTAAAGTTCATATTAAATATTTACATTATTTTTGTATTATGTTATAAATAAATATTTTTATTAAAAATATGTAATAGTTTAATAGTGTTGTATTGTTTTAAATTGATTTACTTATATTATTATATAATAATATAAATAAAATAAATAAATATATCATGCGGGTTGGGTACTAAGGTACCCGTACCCGAACACATACCTGTTCATTTTTGCGGGTAATTACTCATACCCGTGCCCAAACTGCGGGTTTTTACCCTACCCGCTATGGGTAATTTTTGTCGGTACCCTCTGAGTATGGGTCAAATTGCCATCACTCCGCGGGGATTGCTCCGTTCAGAGTTCCGAAAACGGAGATTTTTCTCTGTGGGGACAGGGGTGAAGGTAAAAACTCCTCCGCGGGCACTTAGGGGCAAGGAACGGGGAAGACGCATCCATCCCCGCGGATTCCCCGAATCCGTCCATATATACTTAACTATATTATTATTATTAAAAAAATAAAAAAGTAACTGAAGAGTTTGTCCATTATTTTCTCCAACAATTTGTAGATATTTTAGTTATGAATTTTTGTATGATTATGCATACTTTGGCTATTAGGTTTTGTATGATTATTTAGTAGCCAAATGTTTTTGCAATAATTTTTGGTTATGAATGTATTATGTGTTGTTTTTATTTTTTAATAAAGAAAGATGCAAAATATTTGTTTTTTAAATATAAAAAACGAAAAAATAACCTCATTCTAGCTATTGTCATAATTTTGACCGAAAAATATAGAAATTTTGTTAATATTCGATATCCGTGGATCTCCACAGGTACCGTGGGGATCTGTGGGGATGAGGATGAGGACAAAAATTCCCCCGTGAAAACGATGATTGAGGTAAAAATTCCCCCGCAGGCACTTCTGTGCGGGAAACGAAGAAGTTTCCTCCGCACATTTCCCGCCCCGTTGATATCCTAGAAACAATAATGTGTGGATTGGTTCATTTATCGAACTTATTCGGGATGTTTATATTGTTTGGGAATCATTTTAGGTTACCTATTTTAAGATCCACCTAGCATTTCTTTTTGTTTTTCTTTCTTTTTCTTTTGTTTTTTATTATTTTCTTTTATATAATATTTTTATTTTTATGAGCACTTGGTAAGGGATTAGGACTTAAAATGTGTGTCTTTCTTGACACGTCTTCTATTTCCTTTAATGTCATTATACTTTTAATATTGTCTCTTTTTTTAACCCACTTGGGTTAGTGCATCGGTATTGGCTTGAGACCTAGGAGTGTGCTCCTCTTGAGGTCTGAGGTTCGATTCTCTCTAGCGCCAATTTGGGTGGGCTAATTTAGCTTCTTCAAAAAAAAATATTATCTCTTTTTTTTAAAAAAAAAATTGTACATTTTAAAAAAATAAATTATTGATCATAAAAGTATCAAAAACAATAAAATTTTTAAAATTGAAAATAAGATTAGTAGTTCTATAAGAATGAGTGCGTTTTTTTTTTTTTTTTGACAATAATGAGTGCGTTTGTTTAAACTTTTAAAAAAGTGATTATTTACAAAAGTGGTTATGGGCCTGTTTGTTTAAACTTTAAAAAAAGTGATTTTTTTAATAAATAAATCTAGACATTTTTTTTAGAGATTTGAAGAAAATCTAAAGCTATTTTCTGTTTATTTACAATCATAAATTATTATTTTTTAGAAAATGATTTTTTAAGAAAAATAGATTTTGAAGAAAAACATAATTTTTTACTAAAATGATTTTTGAAAAAATCTGAAACAAACACAAGTAAAATAAAAAAGATGATTTTTTTTTTTGAAAAAAATAATTTTTTTGCTGAAAAATCTGAAATAAATAGGGCATATTTTTACAAAAAAAATCTGAAACAATTTAAGAGACTAGAATACTCCTATTCGACATTTATAACCTAATTAATTAATGGCTCAAAATGAAACGGAAAATTTTTTTATTGGAAATTAATGGAACAAAACGAAACAAAAAAAACTTAAGACCAAAGTCAAACTCAATATTAACTTAAGAGATCAAAAGTATTTAACCAACAAATTTTTTATAATTTTAAAATATCTTTATTGTTTTAAGAAAAAATCTTCACGATTGGAAACCTATTTAATTTTGTTATGAGAAAAAGGAAAGAAATCAATATTGTTTTTTGAATAAATCAATATTTTATTCTTGTAATTATTATGTACCTACAATGAATGGTTCTTAATTTTGGTATGTAATTTTTTTTTTGTGTACATTTTTTTTTGGGTACATGGTATGTAATTCTATACTCTCTCCGTAATACTTAGCAAAAATATATTTTTTAGCTTCATTATATATTTAATGTATTTGGTCCATAATATAGACCAGATACATTAAATATACAATAAACATAAAAAATGCGTTTTTGCTTATAAAGCATTACGGAGGGGTATCTTGTAATAATCTTTTAGGGTGCATTCGATCTGCTAAAAAAAAAAGTGACTGACAGGACAACTTCATTTGTACTATGTTTGATTTTAAAACTGTTCTCGTACATTATGGCGTTGACTTTTCAGATTTGATAAGTCAAAATACATTAAAATTAGTTTGACCTATTTTCCAAAGATATCAATGTATTCCGGAGAAATTTTCACTACAGAACAATTCATAGACAATCGACTTTTTTGTGCTCTTGTAAAATTTATACCATAGGCTTATATATACATTGTTTTGATATCCATCAACATTCAAAACACCAACGATCATGGATTCAAGAATTTGTATCTGTTTTTTGTTATGTATAAGCCTTCAATTTATTTACACATTGGCTGACTCTGATAATTATATCATTCATATGGATTTATCAGTTATGCCAAAAGCATTCTCAAACCAACATAGTTGGTATGAATCTACTCTTTCTCAAGTTACTACTACCAACAATAATCTCAAGTCTACCTCTTCTAAAATCATTTATACATACAATAATGTTATGAATGGTTTTAGCGCAAATCTATCACCTGAAGAGCATGAAGCTCTCAAAACCTCCGCCGGTTACATTTCTTCAATACCTGATTTACCCTTGAAACTTGACAC
The DNA here is from genome assembly GCF_020283565.1 of Trifolium pratense. NCBI lineage: Eukaryota > Viridiplantae > Streptophyta > Magnoliopsida > Fabales > Fabaceae > Trifolium > Trifolium pratense. Next base: position 28,821,594 of record NC_060063.1, read on the forward strand.
AACACACTCGCCTCAATTCCTTGGCCTTAATCCCTACAAAGGGGCCTGGCCAGCTTCTGATTTTGGCAAAGATATCATTATTGGTGTAATAGACACCGGTGTTTGGCCAGAAAGTGAAAGTTTCAACGATCATGGAATGACTAAAATACCCACAAAATGGAAAGGTCAATTATGTCAATTTGAAAATACCAAAAATTCATCTTTTTGCAACAAGAAACTTATTGGAGCTAGATTCTTCAACAAAGGGTTCTTGGCGAAATATCGAAATATTAGTGAAACAATTGTGAACTCCACACGTGACACAGAAGGTCATGGGACCCACACTTCAGCAACAGCGGCCGGAAGCAGAGTCGACAGTGCATCTTTCTTCGGTTATGCAAATGGAACAGCATCGGGAATAGCTTCGTTGTCTAGAGTAGCCATATACAAGCCTGTGTGGGGACCAGATGCAGATGCAGTATCATCTGATGTAATAGCTGCAATTGATGCTGCAATATCAGACGGTGTTGATGTTCTTTCAATGTCATTAGGCTATAGCAATATTCCATTGTATGAAGATGCTTTTGCTATAGCAACATTTGCAGCTATGGAAAAAGGTATTTTTGTGTCTACTTCAGCAGGTAATAGCGGACCTTCATTTAAAACCTTACACAATGGAACGCCATGGGTGATTACTGTTGCGGCTGGTACTTTGGATCGTGAATCTCATGGGAATCTTACACTTGGAAATGGAGTCTCACTCACTGGCTTCGCTACTTATCTAGGAAACTTCTCTGCTAGCAATCTTCCAATTGTTTTTATGGGTACGTGCGATAATTATACTGAACTAATCAAAGTGAAAAGCAAAATTGTGGTTTGTGAAGACAAGGATGGAACTCTTTCCAGTCATGTTTTTAATGTGGTTGAAGCAGAAGTTGTTGGAGCTGTTTTCATATCAAACGCGTCAGATTTCCTACAGTACTCGTTTCCATCGATCACTATTAATAAGAAAAATGGTGAAATTGTCAAAGATTACATACAGAGTTCCTCTAACTCTAGTTCAATAGCAAAAATGTCTTTTAAGATAACATCTTTTGATGCTAAACCAACACCTAGTGTTGATTTTTATAGTTCAAGAGGGCCTGCAAAGAGTTGTCCATATGTTTTGAAACCTGACATTACAGGTCCTGGTACATCGATCTTAGCTGCATGGCCCGCAAACATTCCCGTCTTGGATTTTGGGGATCATAAACTCTTCAGCAAGTTCAAATTTTTATCTGGAACATCGATGTCATGTCCTCATGTTGCTGGTGTAGGAGCACTTTTGAAAGGAGCACATCCTGATTGGAGTCCTGCAGCTATTAGATCAGCAATGATGACAACATCAGACATACTTGATAATACTAAGAAACCCATCAAAGACATTGGAAAAGGTAACAAAGTTGCAACTCCTCTTGCATTGGGAGCTGGTCATATCAACCCTAATAGAGCACTTGACCCCGGTCTTGTTTACGATGTTGTTGTACAAGATTATGTTAACCTTCTTTGTGCACTTAACTTCACACAAGAAAACATCACTTCCATTACAAGATCCTCTACCAATGATTGTTCTAAACCTTCCTTGGATCTTAACTACCCTTCTTTTATCGCTTTCTTTAATGCGGAAAACTCCTCGTCAAGAACATCCCAAGAATTTAGCAGAACAGTGACCAATGTTGGCGAGGAAAAAACAACTTATGTTGCTAGCATTACACCAATTGAAGGGTTCAATGTCACTGTTATCCCTGATAAATTGGTGTTCAGTAAGAAGAATGAGAAGTTAAGCTACAAGTTGAGGATTGAAGGCCCAAGAATGACACAAGAGGATGAAGTAGCTTTTGGCTACCTCACTTGGCAGAATGAGAAGCATGTGGTGAGGAGCCCTATTGTAGTAACCAATATCCAGTAACCACCCTCAATTTCAATGTGTAGATCTCTAAAAATTAGTATATGATTGAATGTTCTGTCTAAAATTCTGGTGCACTTTTATTTTGTCTAAAATTGGTTTTCAATTTTCATATCATATCATATACTTGTTCTAATATTTTGGTCTTAAAGAGTTGTAGAAAGAAACAGTTTTCTGAAACTGGCCTACAAAATTTTGAATTCGCCGATTGGATAAAAAAAAATCAGACTACTGAATCAAATGAGATAAAACGAGACATATTAATCCAATGGTGAAAAACATATTTATGCATGATACAAGACCATCTTACTTGTGCGCATTAGACAAAACCAATTTTATTTGATTTCAAAAGATCAACTTCATAAAAAGAAGCCCTAATTTGCAAAGGTTATAATAAGATACAAGTTTTTCTTATGCTGCACAGAAATCGCTCTAAGCCTAATGAAATAGTCTCATTTGTACAGAATCATTGCCAAATGAAATATATGCCTCAAGTTTCTGAGCCAGACTCTTCCAAATTTGTTCCATGAGTCAGAATAAATGCATTTCTCTAGCACTTGAACCAACTTCATTACTTTTTGTCTGAATGCCACACTATGTCTTGCAAACCTGATGAAAATGTTTTGTAGAACTGCATTTAAATGAATGAATAAGATTAGTACTTAGAAAGGGTAATTCCAAATATAAAGAGAATTATTTTCCTTTTGCTAAAAAACTAAATTCAGAATAAAAGAATAAAAAAGATTCACATGCCTTGTGAAACTCTAGTGTGTCGCCGCCCGTCTTTCGTAGCTCGACCATATGCAACGACGGAGCCACTTCAAAAACCTGTAACCATAAGCAAGAATTTGTACAAATCAGCTCATGTCAAAGCAAACAAATGGAAGAAACCATTGAAAATCAAAATCCACAACAGTGAAATTTGTTTTTGGGTATAATCAAGGCACTAAGTCGCATTGTGATGTTTTGATATTGCAGAAAATTGTCAAATATAGCTAATGAGGCTGCAGTTGTTTCCGCAATGCAATCGCAGAGGTATTAAAAATCATTAGAAATGCGGCCACAATTTTTAAAACCTTTGGTATAAGAGTATGGTGAGGAAAAACAAAATCTATGGCTTAAAAAGAAAAACAAGTTCACCGACATTAGGCCAAGCAAAATGAATTTTTGGTAGTTGGGATATCATTGCATTCACGCAATCATTGCACTGCTGATTGTTGGATAAGATTGGAAAATTTCGATCGCACAATCTTGATGCCTACAATTTGGATCGCACAATCTTGATCCAACAATGCCTACAATCATATAGGAATGAATCAGTACCTCAGTAGCCACTGAAAGGTGACCCTTCCTTCCGCTTTTATCACCTTGCAGCTTCATCTGCAGAATATAAATGTAGATAAGATCAAGCTACTCTATAACATTAACACACTAATGAAAGGTCTTAGAAACTAGAGAAATGAACAGACACTATATCGTAAATCTGTTACCTTGTAATTTCGCTTGTGAACATTAAATCCGAGAGGTTTGGCAGCCTCCTCAATCTTAGACATAATTTCATTTGCAGGGCACTGTGAAGTGAAATGTGTTTCGCGCTTTACAACCCCCTATGGTGTAAATAAATTGGAGAAACAAACATAGTTAGTTAGAAAGAATAGTCATAACCATCAACATTTTGTTAGAGAATTACTGCTGAAATGTTGAAAAGCACATACTAATATTCACATACACACCTTTTGCCTCTCAAACAAATTGTCAAGATTGAAGCTTTGTGATCTAGAAATAAGCTCAAAAGCATTCATCGACACAGGTTTCTCTTTGGTCTCTGTCACGAGATTTTCCTACATGTCAAAGAGAATAAATTACACATAGAAAATTATGGAGCGATCATGTTGCTATACTAATATTGATGAAAATTATGGTTAAATACAATTGACACAACCATCATCGTGATTGCAATGCAATCACGGAGACATCAAAATCCTGTGTTGTAACTATATGCATTGAGTTATCGGCTATAACTGATGCAAGAAATTTAATAGATTATGACAAACGTGGTAGACAGTACCTTAGAATCATTGAAAGCAGCAGCAACATCATCTACATTGATATCATCTTCCTCGGTAAAAGATGCCGGCTTATATCCTTTTTTGAACCATTCATCTTCCAAGAGTTCCGGAATTTTTATCCTCTACAGAAAGCAACACAGTATTGAGCGATAAAGACATACACAAAGAACATATTCTTTAAAAGTAAGAAGGCTTTCGATTTTAAACTCACCGTTAGAGGGTTCGGATTAAGTATAGACTTGAGCAGTTTCTTTGCCTCAGGCGAAAACCAAGGCGGACATGTGAACTCAGCCCTACCAATCTGACATATATGTTATTTCGATTTTCAACCCAAAAACCATAATGACACGAACAACTCCTGTTTCACATTTTATTCTTTTGGATTATATTATGAAATCACTCACTTTTCTATAAAGTGCAATTGTAGTCGGCTCGTCGAACGGCAAGTAGCCAGCCATAAGTACAAATAAAATGACTCCACAAGACCAGATATCAGATGTAGAACCAACATAACCTCTATCATTAAGCACCTAATACAAAAAGGAAGCACCAAATAAGATTTACTTTAATTTGAGAAACAAAACTAGTTTTTCATTTGATCCACAAAGAAATAGTACTACCTCAGGAGCAACGTAATTCGGTGTTCCGCATGCCGTACGGAGAAGTTCATCCTCCTGCAAAAAATATTTAAGAATTTAAATAAGGGTGAGTCCTAAGTTTATGCAAATGTAAAACTCATCTACTAGGTAGCTGAAATCAAATTATACCTGCTGTGAGTATGTACTTAATCCAAAATCCGAAACTTTAAGAACACCATTTGAGTCCAAAAGAAGATTCTCTGGCTGCAAAATACAGTCAATATAAGTCTTTTCCTAAATGCAGCTCTAAACTAACAACATATTACTTAAGAGGAAAAAAGAGGATTAAGGAACCTTCAAATCTCTGTGATACACGCCTCTACTATGGCAGTAATCAACTGCATTGATTAGTTGTTGGAAATAACTTCTTGCTTCATCCTCTCTAAGTCTCCCATTTTTAGCCTAGAAATTAATTCATCAAGAAACCTTAAGATCTAGTCATTTAGATGCATGATCAAGGAAAAGCATCAAGAATAATGAGCTATGAAGCACTGACACAGACACCTGACACGACACTGATAACAGCTTAAAAACATGGAAGTGATTGAATGTAGTTACATTCGGTATCGTGTTGGACATGAGGCACGCCTTCGATCTGAAGAGTGGTGCTACATTAACCAACTCACATGTTCCCAAACATAACTTCACTTGTTCCAAAATCACATTTTTAATATGAAATAAATGAAGAACTTACAATTTTGTCAAATAATTCTCCTCCACTAACTAACTCCAAGACAATGTAAATTTTTGTTTTGCTTGCCATTACCTGTGCTTAAACATAAAAAATTAATTCAGTTTTTTCACAATACATCCTTTTCCAATTAGATTTCTTCCATGTACCAAAAAAAAAATCAATTTGTACTTTGTTAAGTTAGTGTGCATCAATGTGAGTTAGAGAATCTCCAGTGCAACGCTAGAGACTTGTTACGTATTAAGCATGTTCAAAACGTGAGATTAGAGTGCATCAACTTAATTAATTTTTGTTTACCGTAATCAACTTAATTAAATATTTATTCAATAGTCATTTATATATAAATAAATCTGCATCAATTTCTTTACCAAAAAAAAAAATCTGCATCAATTTGTTCCGTAATGTAACTCAATTGGTAGCTATAAGGGACATTATTGATTGAAACATATTCTCTATTGATTAGAAATTTCACCCTTAAGGTGGATAAGTGAAATGATCGGAGTTCGAACCCCGGCCCCCTGCATATATAATGCAATGTCTTACCAACTGAGCTAAACTCACGGGACTAAAAATCTACTTACTTTATTCTTAGTTATAAGAAGGAAAAATTTAATTTTGTTACAAATATTATTTGATTATATACTTGTAGTACATGATACACCACTGAAATAGATAATTCTCATAGATTTACAAATAGTATTAGTTAATTTTTTGACTCATCAGAATTATTCATCTCAGCAATATACCGGTACATATCCAAATAAAATATATATCAACAAAAACTAATCAAACTGGCCTAAATATTAAACTAGATACATAGTTGACCCATTTTATTCTAATAGTTAGGACAGGGAATATTAACTATTTAGACATCTATTGTTAAGAATATATACTATTTGCTCTGTCAAAAAAAAAAAAGAATATTGACTATTTATAAACTATTTTAAAAGCTTTTTAAAAGGGGTAAAAAAACAGAATACTTCCCCTGTTCTAGAACAGAGTACACGCCGTATGTACCTCAAATATTTTAACAACATTTGGATGATTAATTATCTTCATAGCTGAAATTTCTCTCTTCAGCTGCAAAATTCAAATACAAAAAATAAATTAAAAAAAAATCTTAACAATTTCACAAAAAAATTTTAAAAAAATTATAAACCTACCTGATCCATCATATTATGACGAAGCACATGATTACGATCAAGAATTTTAATAGCAACATAATCACCATTTTCAACATTCTTTGCTAACTTAACTTTCGCAAAACTTCCTTCACCAATTGTTTTTCCCATCTCGTACTTTCCAACTCTAGTACGAGGTCTCGGTGGTACTTTATTATTGTTCATCATCCTAAAACAAACACTTCGACAAAATTAACGTTTCAAACAAACAAAAACTAACACCTTAGAATATTTGTAACATAATCAAGATTAATTATAGTACTACTATGAGATAGTGTTTTATGGTGACGAATGAGAATGAAGAAAGAGATATTGATAGAATTGAATAATAGAATGATTGAATTGCGTGTTTGTAACGTGTGATGACACATGAAATATGTGGTCCCTATATTATTAGTATGAGGAAGAAGAAGAAGAAGACAAAAACATAAACATGAGTGATGATAACTAATACATGTGTTTTATAGGCTCTGAATGTTTCTGTTTTTTTTTTGTTTTTTGTTTACTTCACTGGTTTCCGAGAAACTTCCTAAAATGTATATAAAATTATTTTTTTATTTTTTGTATATTATGAAAATTTATAATTTGAAATTGAATTTACCATAACTAGATGCATGCAAATGGTAAGTACTTTATGTTAACGCGTTTGATTTACTTTCAAAATAAGAATAAGGAAGTAAAAATTTATTTAAAAATTTAGATGTTTTTAGTCAATTTTTTTGACTAAATGCATTTCATTTGGATAAGTCAAAATGATTTTGGATGAGTAAAGTAAACTACTCTATTTTGGATAAGTCAAAATGATATTTCATTCAAATTGTTTGATTAAAAAAAGTCATGAGAACACTAGTTAAGGATACAAAAGAGGTAACTTTTACGTTGAAAACATGACTTTTTATATTTATTAGCATTGACTACACAAGTTTCAAGGTGTTTTTACTATATTGAGGTTCCTTAACCAGTGCCCGAGTTAGCATTTCCTTAAAAAAAATTATGGCATGTGCTTTTATCTGTTTTTCATAACTGTCAAAAAAAATTATCTGGTTAACGTCCGTCAAAATGTTTAAATCGGTCAAAATATTAAATCTTTATTGCTTGTTTAAATAGTTTCATTAACTTCAGTCAAAATGTTTAAATAGCCAGTCAAAATGTCGAATTATTTATTCAAGGCTTAACTATACATTTGTTCTTTGCGTTTATTTTAGGTTTCAATTTGTTCCTTACATTTAAAAAATATTAATTTGGTCTCTTATGTTTATTTTAGGTTTCACTTGGACACACTGACACATGTACTGTTCAAACGGTGTTAGAGACAAAACTAACGGAAAGGACTAACTTGAAAGCTAAAATAAACGTAAGGGACTAAATTGATATTTTTTTAACGTAAGGGACCAAATTGAAACATAAAATAAACGTAAGAGACCAAGTGTGTAGTTAAGCTTTTATTCAAATACTTAAATTATAGTCATTTAGACGACCAATTGTTAGTTGGTCCAGTGATGATTGATGTTGTATTTGGTAGGAAGACTGCGGTTCGATCTCTGCACCTGCAATCGAGGGGGATAATTAGAACCACTTGATGTCAGAACCGACGCTCGAATCAAATTAGGCGGTCCAATAGACCGGATATTGATGGTAAAAAAAAATTCACTCAAATCAAAATATTTTTTCCATCAAGAAACTTGATGGTTCCTTAGCAAGTGCACTAAATAATTATCAAGTAGTATAAAAAATGATCGATCACTAGAGGATTGTGACTAATCTTAGCAAAAATTTATTAACTACTTAGGTAAAATATAAAAGACATTGGGGCGTTTTCATACAAAGTATACTTGAAAATGAAAATTAGACTTGAGTAAAACGATTGATTCACACAATGGTTGTGACTAATCTTCTTGCCAAAATTTGAACCCCTTTCCATTTGCTCAGCTCCCCTTTTATAGAGTTTCAAAAACAGAGCACATAACCGTCAATTTCGCCCCAGGCGAAACCCAATAAATGACGTGTCAGCTCCTAGTTGGTCAACGCTTGCCATAGGCACAAGTTTTCGCCCCAGACGAAATTGCTAGATCAAATTTCATTTTCCTCCTTGCAGAATTTCGCCCGAGGCAAAAGTTCCTTAGCCCCATGCGAAATTCTCAGATGATTCTTGGCTGTATAACTTCAGTTTTCGCGCCCCAAGTAGATCTTCGTTAGATTGGGGGCGAAAATTCCATACTTCATTCCAAATTCATCCCGTATTTCTTTCTTTGCAAGTAATCTCAACTTCTCATGTAATTTCCCACTTTCTTAAGGCACAACACTCAAATTACCACCTAACCTTGAATTTGGTCACTTTTGTGTGTAATAACCGGGACTTATCATAACTATATATTAGAAGTAATTATGTGTCATGTTAAATGACTACGGTGGTTTTTCTATGTTATATCTTTTGGAATCCCACATGCAAATTATATACAGTTAAAAATTTAAATTTTTATGCGGATTGAATTTCCATCGTTATAACATTAAAATCAATTAGCATTGATAAAGAGTCCGCACATAATTTAAGATTTGAAAATGTTAACATACCCTCTAACTTTTTAACCACTATATGAAACTTGTGTTAAGGGTTCTTTGTGATGTGACATCATCAACTTGAACAACCCCTAACTTCTACTCATTTCTCCACATCTCTCAAAAACAATATAGAACAATAAATTTCACTCCCAATGCGTATATGATTGTTTTCAAACTTTAGATCTTACCTGAGAAGAGAGAATCGTTAGATTATCAAGGGTGGAGAAGCGACAAGGGACTTCACGATACGATTCAGGGACCGTAGTATTTAAATACAAGTTGTATAAACACGTTCATTGAACTTTAAAGACTGTAGTACTTAAATACAAATTGTACAATATAATGAACTGAATGCTAAGACGAGAATGTTCTTTTGATGTGAAGGAATGGTCAGATCTATACTTGGTTGAGAATGATGTGATCTTCAATTATCAAGGGGGAAATGATACTTGCAACAATGTTAGCACTCCAATGCTCAAGTCATTATTTGCTCAAGGTGTAAGAAAATACTAAATTGGGTAAGTCTATGTGTACTTTGAGGGTGAGTGCATGCATGCATATATAGTGAGATTTGAGGAATGACACTAGGATGAGGTCTTTCACATGCAATGAATGAGTCATAAATATCTCCTCTGAGAGTCATTTATCCAATGTTTGCTAACATGTATTAGAGCTATACACCTTCACTTGTAGTCAAGTCTTTTTCCTGCTCGGGGTTCAGCCTGCCCGAAACAATAAATTCTAAATATTCAACGGAATTGCAAAAACAAAAGCAATATTCACCGAGCTCATTAATCGTTACCAAATATCTTGTATTTGTTTCTTTTCTCTCTTGGAATGTGTTTTTCTTTCTTGGTTCGTAGACAAAATGGTACTTACCATGAAAAACTCTTACACACGCAATTTTAGAAGTTGCAAATTCGAATAAATATTCACTTTAACAATATCCACAATTCATATTTTCAAATTGGAAAATATTAATAGTGTACAAATATAACCTATAAATTTTGTAAAAAAAAAAAAAAAGGTATATAACCTATAAAAAGAAATGAGAGAGTAATACTTTATTTTTCCATTATTATACGTGAGGCTAATTGTTTTTTACCTATAATAGGAACAAAAGAAGATTAATTAAAGGCGCACACAAAGTGATTCACAATGTTTCGTGAATCAACAATTTTGCCAACGTGAGACACTAATTGTTTTATGATGATGAACAATAAGGTTTCACGGAGGCAACGTACTAGAGTAGGAAAATATGAAATGGGAAAAACAATTGGTGAAGGAAGTTTTGCAAAGGTGAAGTTGGCAAAAAATGTTGAAAATGGAAATTTTGTTGCCATTAAAATTCTTGATCGTAATCATGTTCTTCGCCACCATATGAAGGAACAGGTATTTTTTTATTTTTTATTTTTTGTGAAATTTTTAATTTTTGTTCTATTTTATTTTGAAATTTTTTTCATCTTGAATTTTGTAGCTGAGTAGAGAAATTTCAACTATGAAGATTATTAATCATCCAAACGTTGTCAAAATATACGAGGTACGGTGTTGTACTCTGCTCTAGAACAGGGGAAAATGTTCTGTTTTTTTTTTCCTCTTTTATAAAGAACTTTTCTGAGTTTTTAAATTTCTTAAAAAATTCATCCGGTAAAAAAAAATTTATTAAAATAGTTTAGGCAAAATTATACTAACCGGTAACAAGTTCGAAGTTACTGTTACCCATTAAAAAGCACCTGTTACTAAAATTTCATTTAGTATCATTTTACGACCCCCATCAGTTACGAAATAATCGTTTATAAAATAGAGTCAATTCTTATCTTAGAAGTCGATTTTGTTGGATTGAGTTAGGCCTAACTCACAATTATACGACATAAATGTCTTTTTATTAACAGAGTGGAAATTGATTTATTTACTTTTTGTGCATGGAAGAAATTCAATTGGAAAATGGTGAAAGGTGAAAATCCTGCATTAATTTTTCTCCCTTTAAGCACAGGTAATGGCAAGCAAAACAAAGATTTACATTGTCTTGGAGTTAGTTAAAGGAGGAGAACTATTTGATAAAATTGTAAGTTCTTCATTTCTTTCATATTATATATTGATGTTTGCATATAAAGATTTTTTAACACACCTTATCATCAATGTAGCACCGATACTTCATATCGAACGTGTGTGTTGTCCAATACGACATTATTAAATTACTTCCATATTTTTAAATTGTTATCGATATCATGTCAGGCGTCTGGGTCGGTGCTTCATAGTTCATTATTTTTTTCTTGGGTCATGCATCAAAATGAATAAACTTCAAGAATTCTAAGGTTTCTTGGTGATATAATTTCTAGGCTAAGAATGGGAAACTTAAAGAGGATGAAGCAAGAAGTTATTTCCATCAACTAATCAATGCAGTTGATTATTGCCATAGTAGAGGCGTGTATCACAGAGATTTGAAGGTTCCTTTAATCCTCTTTTTTCCTCTGTAATTTAATTAATAAGTTGTTAGTTTAGAGCTGCAATTAGGATAAGACTTATGTTGACTTTATTTTGCAGCCAGAGAATCTTCTTTTGGACAATAATGGTGTTCTTAAAATTACAGATTTTGGATTAAGTACATACTCACAGCAGGTATAATTTTATTTGGGATTGTTTAATCTAGTAGACTTATATTCACCTAGTTTTTTTTGTCAGACCTAGTGACCGTTTGGGATTCAAACCCCCAGCTCCTGCATATAACATACGATGTTCCTACCAACTAAGTTAAGCTTACGGGGCCGACTTATGTCAGCTAGTAGTTGAATTTTACATTTGCATAAACTTAAAACTCACCCTTATTTAAATTCTTAAATATTATTTTTTTACAGGAGGATGAACTTCTCCGCACGGCATGCGGAACACCGAATTACGTTGCTCCTGAGGTAGTACTATTTCTTTGTAGATCAAATGAAAAGCTAGTCTTGTTTCTCAGATCAAAGTAAATGTTATTTGGTGCTTCCTTTTATATTAGGTGATTAATGATAGAGGTTATGTTGGTTCTACATCTGATATCTGGTCTTGTGGAGTCATTCTCTTTGTACTTATGGCTGGCTACTTGCCGTTCGATGAGCCGAATCAAATGACACTTTTTCAGAAAGTGAGTGAGTTCATAATATAATTCAGAAGAATAAAGTGTAAAATAGAATTTGTTCATGTCATTATAGTTTTTGGTGTGAAAATCATAACTTATATTTCAGATTAGTAGGGCTGAGTTCACATTTCCGCCTTGGTTTTCCGCGGAGGGAAAGAAACTGCTCAAGGCTATACTTAACCCGGACCCTCTAACGGTGAGTTTTAAATCGAAAGCTTGCTTACTTTTAAAGAATATATGTTGATGTTAGCATATGCTTTTATCGCTTAATATTTTGTTGTTTTTTTGTAGAGGATAAAAATTTCGGAAATCTTGGAAGATGAATGGTTCAAAAAAGGATACAAGCCGGCTACTTTTACGGAGGAAGATGATGTCAACGTAGATGATGTCGCTGCTGCCTTCAATGATTCTAAGGTAGTGCATGCCTATATAGTTAAAACTTACAATATAGTTACAACAAAGGCTTTTGACGTGCCCGTGATTGCTTTAGAATCGCAACGATTGCCTTATCATGAGTTTTCTTAATATTAAGTATTGAAATGTGATCACGGAAACAACTTACAACCTCGGATACCACGAATTATGAACTTTTTTTCTATGTGTAACTTATTTTCTTTGATATGTAGGAAAATCTCGTGAGTGAGACTAAAGAGAAACCCGTATCAATGAATGCTTTTGAGCTTATTTCTAGATCTCAAAGCTTCAATCTTGACAATATGTTTGAGATGGAGCAAAAGGTTTGTGAAAATTAGTATGTACTTTTCAACATTTCAGTAGTAATCGTCTAACAAAATATCGATGTTTATGACTATTCTTTCTAACTAATTATGTTTGTTTCTAAATTTTATTTACACCATAGGGTGTTGTAAAGCGCGAAACACATTTCGCTTCACAGCGCCCTGCAAATGAAATTATGTCTAAAATTGAGGAGACTGCCAAACCTCTAGGATTTAACGTTCATAAGCGAGATTACAAGGTAACAAATTAACAATATAGTGTCTCTTCATTTCTATATTTTCTAAGATCTTTCATTAGTATGATTGTTAATGTTGTACATTAACTTAATCTTATATATCTACATTTATATTGTGCAGATGAAGCTGCAAGGTGATAAAAGTGGAAGGAAGGGTCACCTTTCAGTAGCTACTGAGGTACTGAATCATTCCTATATGATTGTATGTAGTGTAGGAATTTTAGGTATGTTAGGCAACAAATGTTAATGGCAAAGAATGGCATCATAGACTCGTAATTCACTATTTTTGGTCATCGATTGTACTTGGTTTGACTTAGGATCAAGATTCCCCGCAGTCAAGATATCATGAATTCACGCAGTCAGCGCGAAGACTGTTGGATCATGATCGGACGATTCAAAGTTCAAGTTCGATATTTTGGATTTTAAAAAAAAAATCAAACTATGGTCATTTTGTAAATCGTCTGATCTGAATCCAACGGTCACCAATGAATTGACTGCTGAATCAATGTTATCCCAAATGCAGGGAATACCGAAGGTTTTAAAATTGTGATTATGTTGTCAAAGATTTTAAAGAAACAACAGCAGTCACATTAGCTATATTTCCCAACAAATTTCTTCAATATCAAGGAACACAACGCGGCTTAGAAGCCTCTAAAGTTTCAATGGTTTCTTCATTTTATTTGTTTTGACATGAGCTGATTAATACAACTTTGTTTATGGTTACAGGTTTTTGAAGTGGCTCCGTCGTTGCATATGGTCGAGCTACGAAAGACGGGCGGCGACACACTAGAGTTTCACAAGGCATGTGAATTTTTTTATTCTCAATTTAGTTTTTTTAGCAAAAGGAAAATAATTCAATTTATATTTGGAATTACTCTTTCTAGGTACTAATCTTATTTATTGGTTTAAATGCAGTTCTACAAAACATTTTCATCAGGGTTGCAAGACATAGTGTGGCACACTGACAGTGTCAAATAAAGTATATATATCTAGATCTAGGTATCCCTTGGCTCTATCTCCCCCTGCTATGTGTTTTTTATTTTATGCCACTATAGAAGCTATATGTGATCTATTATATTAGTCATTTATGTTCTTTTCTTTTTAAACCAAGACAACATACCTTCAGTCGCGCAATTGCAGAGAGTAATCTCTCAAGATAACTGAGATCCATTTAAGGGGTTGATCTCTCCTAACAAATATTTTTCTATACACACTGATCAAGGATCAAAATCTGAACCAAATAGTTAGACGATCAAAATATCTACTATTTGTGTCACATGTTGGTGTCTTAAAGGTTCATTTGTTCTCTAAATCTTATGACTAATAATTTTTTATTTATTATGATATAGGTTCAAGGTGTGCTAGAGAAATGCACTTGTTTTGATTCATGGAACAAACTTGGCAGAGTTTGGCTCAGAACTTGAGGCATAATTTCATTTGACAATTAATCTGTACAAATGAGACTATTTCATTAGGCTTAGAACTTGTTTGATATGCAGCATAAGAAATAACTTGTATCTTATTGAAATCCTGTGCAAATTAGGGATTCCTTTAAAAATTAGGGCTTTTATGAAGATATTTTGAAATCTTATAAAATTATGTCACAAGTTTTGTCACTGAAATCTGATTTAAATTTTATCATATCATAATTTTTTTTGAATTTCAAACATATGATAGAATAATAATACTATTAAGTTTATTTGGTTTGCATTTCACACAATTGAGATTTTCTCAAAAGGACAATGTGTTTTCTATTTGACGCAGAAACTTGCATTTGTTGCTTTTGAAAATCACGGCAAGAAGACTATTGAAATGCGATTGCCATTGTGATCAGACCGAACCAAACAAAATGAGTTTTTCGAAATTTTCTAAAAATTCAAATGTAAGTTCTACAAAAACTCGACGAACTTTTTGTTACACAATTAACAAAATTTAGACAATATTTCAATTTATTTATTTTTTGTTTGCTACGAGATTACAATCACAATTCCACAACCATCCATGTCAGCAATTTATGGACTAACAAATAAAAAGTAAACAATATATGTACAAAATAATAAATCATGAACTTCTTATTAAAATAATAACTCATTTTTTATTTATTTTACATCTTAATTAATCAAATATGAAATAACATCAAATATTTGATACTAACAGTCTAACATGATGTATTTCTTTATATGTCCCAAAAAAGACACAATTTTTTTTTTGGAGTACAAAAAGACACAATTTATTTTCAAAAGATTTTTGACGAAACGTAGGTCTCATCTATAATTTATTTTCACGTAATTTTCAAATAAACTTGACCAAGAAACAAACACATACTACAATTTAAAAGACATCTAGCGCCACTGAAACATGTTGAATAAGTTAAAACATGATTATGATTGATGATGTATAAATAATCACACATATAGTAAATTATTCCGCATACATATTTATTCTTTTTTTTAATTAAGTTATCATCAATACATAACCTTATAAAATGACCACATATTTTAAATCTTGGCACCCCCATGGAATCACACACATCACACATGAGAACAAACCCTTGCTTCCTTGTAAACTTTTCCTGGTTTACAAAAGTACCCTTTACTTGGATTACAATGACTATCTTGTGAACAAATACACAAACCTTCTAAAGCACACCCATTTTTCAATATTGTCACACCATCTTTTAATCCAAGCATTTGATCCGTCCAAGTACTAGAAAATAGCCCTTGTGAATCATATTTCTCTTTAACCTTCAAAAATTTCCCAACATTTTTATACTTCTTAAAAACACCTTCAAAAGCCAAATTCCTATTCTTACCCCAATGAGGTAACCCTCCATATTTAAAAATCCCTATTTGTTCAATCTCTTCAATAATGTCTTCATAAAGCCTAGGAGTCATTGGATCTTTGCTACGGTAATATGTGAAATCGAAGTCTAATGCTTCGTCTTGGTTCCCTAAGTAAGCACTCGAAGCCGTGACATAACGCATTAGAATTCCGTTGTATTGTTCAATTCCACATAATGCTTTTGGCTCTAATTGAACTAGCTTTTGTATATCTTCAATAAAGTTTTTCACCATAGATAAACTAACTCTAAATGTTGTTTGATGAAAAAACTCTCCTTTTATTCTTGAGTCCCAAGCACATGCTGTTATCTTTAAATCTTGAAGACTATCTAAGCATGATCCAGATGATTGAAGACGATTGTGGAATCCAATTACAGGGTATCCAGTAAAGATTATACCTGAAAGTATACCAAATACAAATTAAGTAAAAAAAATATTTCAACTTATATAAATTGACATTTTTTGTAAAGTTTGTATTATTTGGACCCAAGATTTCTGACACCGTATATCATTGAGTATGAACATCAGTTACAAAGATGAGAAGTGATATATCAACACAAATTTGTAGACAAAAATACGACACATTCTCTCTCTTTCCTCACAGCACACAATTCGAAACATGCAAAAAATATTTAAAAAAGCAAAAAGTATATAAATGTTGTATATTTGTTTGATATTTGTGTTTGAATAACCGTCATAAAGAAAAAAACCCTAGCAAAAAATATTTAAAAAAGCAAAAAGTATATAAGTGTATAAAGAAAAAAACTATTTAAAATTTGAAAACCGTATAAATATGTTTCAAAAACCCTAGTAATAACCGTCATGGCTGTGGAGAATAGTTTGTGTGTTTTGGGCTTTAGTAGCTTTAGGCCCAATTACTTTGTAAGCCTATATAAGGCCTTATTGTTGTGTGAATAAACAAGTTGGATCATTTTACCGACAAGTGGTATCAGAGCTGGGTTAAGGACTGCAATGTGCGCATTTGACCCAGGACCACGTTAGGCGTGAGGGTGGGTGTTGAATGTGTTAGTTGTGATGTTAGAGTTTGTTTGAAGTCCCACATTGCTTAGGTTCTCGGGATGTGAAGTGTATAAATATGTGAGGGGACAACCTCACCCTACGAGCTAGCTTTTGAGGATGAGATCCAACCATATTTAACAATGACTGACAAAATATACTGTGTCTGTGTCCAAATATGTGGAAATTTTTTTTTTAAGTATAAATTAAAGAACTATTGCTATATTATTAGTCATAGAGAGCACCATTGTTTGTAAGTCCATAAGCTGAAGCTATGAGAGTATTTGTTGTTAATTTTGCAAGTCCGCACTTTGCATCAGCATCCCTAGTGGATTCATCAAGATCCTCTGCAATTCCAACAATAACATAAGAAAAAAATGCTTTTTCAAAAAACATAAGAAAAAAATGTTAGTAAAAATAAAATTAATTTTTATTAAAGATTTTTTTATTTGTATCTATACGCTTGTATAAAATTCGGGTTAGTTGGTTTTGCCGCAAATGACAAAATATAGAGAAACATTTTTCACATCGGTTGTGTAACCAACTAGTTGAATTTCTGATTTGATTTTTAAAACATTGATATAACATCGCGATTGAATAAAGCTAAAAAGCTGACCTGTGGTTCTTATGACAGCAAGTGCAAGTGAAGAAGTGGGACGAAAAGGGATAAATTCATAGAGACCATTGCCAGATGTACTTATGGGAACACGATCATCAACACGATATATAGCCTTTCTTTGACTTGGGTACCACGTTATATCCGCAAATTCATGTTCATGACCAAAATTAAGCACTTGTTCTCCCAAATCAGAATCACTTTTCGCTAAATAAGTGATTGATCGCTTGAAAACTGGTTCTAGTTTTAGGGTTACCTACAAATTTAGATGTATATTAAAAAATAATAACTATAGATCAAAAATAAAATAAAATAATAACTGTACAATAATTTATCTTCTCATAAATATAAATTAATATTAAAATTTTAAACTTTGTTCTGGTTTATAAGTATATTTGATAGAATTAGATCATTTGTGATTGACGCTGAACTTGGTAGGGAATATCACGGTTCGATCCCCCGCAACTGCGATCGGGAGGGGGCTGGGACCACTTGATGCCATAACTGACCCCCGAACCAGATTAAACTGGTGGTGAAAACCAAAAAAAAAAATTAGATCATCTGTTGTCCAAGTAGGACTGCAGCGTAGTGGTTCTGTGAGTGAGGATGACGGGGAGAGAGATATAATTAAGGTGTATTAGTCGGTCATAGAGCCGCATACCAAGTTTTCAATAAAAAATTAAGGTGTATTATGGAGGAAGAAGTTAGAAATTAGTTTAAAGAGGACCGAATTTAAAAATATAATTTAATAAAAAAATTATATCAAATGCACAACATAAACAAAAAAAAAAAATAAATAAGTATAAGATATATTCAAAATTAATATTCTCAAACAAATATGAAAAGAATTAACATTTACTTTTGAAATTGTGTTTGTCGTCATAAAATGGGGAAAAAAAAATATAAGTGAAAAGACTACTTAAATTCAAAGATTAAATGACCAAAAACACTATGTCCTATAAGTGTTGGGCTTCATTGTACATATTAAAAAGTTTAAAAGATCAAATTAAAACGAATAAATAATTTTAAAGAATCAAATTATATAACTTTTGTAACATAAAAGATTAAAATGAAACAAAAAAATATTAAAATAAAAGCTCAAAGTAAAATTTAAAATTAACTAATTAAAGTAAAAAAAAAGTATAATATAGACTAAAATTTAAGTATATTAATATTATTATTTTTTATTAATATTAATATTATTGGACAGTAGTGCTGCTCACATTTGCATTATTTCAAATGCATCCATTTGCAATAGTGATATGTTTGTTATTGTTTATTTTCTTTTTGGCTGCACCCTCGGAATTAGCTGATAAAAGAGGATAATCTAGATATTTATCAATTATACGTGAGGCTAATATACTTCGAAAGAAAATTTATTTGTTTTTTACCTATTATTGGAACATAATTAAAACGAAGAAGAGGCACAAGTGGGACACCAATTGACTTCTAAGTCGTTGCTACTAACGTTTTTTTTTTTTTTACAGTTCGTTGCTACTAACGTTATTTATAAAGATTAATGTTTTTTTTAAGTACCAAACTTATATACAGTTTCATATACACAGTTTTTACTGTGCTAGATACATGGGAAAGTTATTTTTATTTAAAAACAATTTTCTTTTTTTTTTTAATTAAAAAATATAAATAACTACCTTTTTGAGAGAAAAACAGGAAAAACTGCATCTAAAGAAATGCATATAAGTTTTGTCCTTTTTTTAACACCGTCATTTGATTTTATTTTTCGACAAAAATAAAAAAACACCATCATTTTATTGAAAATTTAAAATATACTACTTCCGTCCCATTTTATAAGACTTCATTTTACTAAATCCATTATTCTTATGTCTTGTTTTGACCGTATTTTTCTAAAAGTATATAAATGTAAATATTATCATATAAGATCTTGTTTGATTTGTTTCAACGAGTATTTTTAAAATATCAAATTTTTATAATTTTTACTAATCGCTAATTAAAGATATTTGTAATCAAAGTTATGCATTGATGTACGTGCAGTGATCAACCGATTCTTATATTTTGGGACGGAGGGAGTAATGTTTTAGATTTTGATAGGCTGAGCGCTTTTGCTTCGAGTTCGGGAGTTAGTATCTAATGACAACTTTCTGGGTCGGGTTGTCATCTTCTTCAGGGGGGCTTGGAAGTGTTTGATTTGGTGTTTATTTTCGGTGTTCCGTCTATATACGGTACCTATGTTATGTAGCTACTTTTTTACCGATCTTTGTTCGTCATGTGCAAAGACCCGATTATTAATATATTTTGCTGTTAAAAAAAAACATAGTGACAAACTATGATTATGCTAAATTTAATGTCCAACTAATTAAATATATACTTTATTGTATTAAATAATGAATTTTTTGTAAAAAAATAATTTTTTTGTTAGTTGAAATAAAATTTGTGGATAAAAATTAAAATGCTTAATATGGATGAAAGACAAACGGATAATAAGTTGCATCATTAATCATTTCTGGATGGCAAAAACAATCCCTTTAAAAACTAACATAATAAAATTTAATTTTAAAAAAGTTCTCACATATACATGTCTTTTAAGTTTTTCAACACACTTAAATGAGTAACATGATTAAAGATTTAGATGCAGATGTGATTTCTAAGTCTTTTGTGATTAGGGATGATAGAAAAACCCAAATTCGAGACACCCACCCGAATCCAAATTCAAGTTAACGGGCGAAATCCGAGTTGACTGAGTTTGGGTTTGGATTCGGGTGGCACCCGATAATATGGGTTGGGTTTGGTATCAGTCAAACCCACACCCGAAACTCATACACGCACCCGAAATATTTTATAATTACCTAATTACCTCTCATAATCTCCATTAATTTCCTTGGAATACCTTAATTTTAGTTGTAATTTAATTTCTTGAAAGTCTATCTTGTAATTTCTTGAAAGTCTATGTTTGAATTTCCTTGGAAGACTTTAATTTTAGTTGTAATTTAATTCAAAGTCTATTTTGGAATTTAATTTCTTAAATTTGCAAATTATTTTCAAATACGCTGTGGGTTTAAGTGGAAAAAATCCGAACCCAATGTGTGTGGGTGTGGGTGTTGTTTTGCCACCGAACAGTCTTTAGGTTTGAGTTTGGGTTTGAGTGATGATTTCGAATGTGAGTTTGGTAAGTGTCAAACTCGCACCCATGAGCGCCGTTGCCATCCTAGAGTTTAAAATATTTATTATGGTTAAATATATAGTTTGAAATAATAATATTTTTATATTATGTAAAAGTAATAATGTTAAATATTGTTAAATTAATTAATATTTACAATATTTTTTACCATTTAATAAACTATATAAGGGGATAAAAATAACTATTTATAAAAGGAAATAATATAATAAATAGTATATATCTCAAAAAAAAAATATGGAGGCAATGGCACATATGCGCCTACCTCTCACTTTGAGTATCTAAAAATAAGAGACTCAATTGTGTAAATTGTTAGTTTTATATCAATTATATAAAGGGTAATGCTAAAAAAATATGTTAAGGTATCTAAATAAATCAATAAAAAAAATACTTTGCATTAAAAAGTACTAAAAAATTAATTTCAAAAAAATTCTCATATACACATGTCTCTAAGTTTTTCAACACACTTAAATGAGTAACATTATTAAATATTTAGATGTAAGATGTGGTTCTAATAGTCTTTTGTGGTCATGTATCATGTGTAGGCTACCCCAACATTATAAATATTTTTTAACCAACCGTTAACCGTGCATTCCCATGAAGTTTTTGGGTGTTGAATGTTGATTTTTTTTTTTTTTTTAAAATGTTGAATGTTGATTGATAATGGTTATCGGTCTATTTCATCAAAAAGTAGTAATTTATTTTAACTATTCTTTAGATAGAAACCATAGAGTAGGAAAAGTGAACACATTTTTGCACTTTCCTCTTTTGACACTTTCTAGTTCCTACATCTTCTAAACTTGAACATTATAGTGAAAATCCACCCTTCTCTCTTTGTAACGTTTAGAAGTACTTGTTCATGCGTAACAAATCAGTAATTAAGTAAGATAATTTGGTCTCTAAAGTTAACTTAATTTTAAAGTGATCTCTACCAACTTAACTAAATGGTAAGTTTAAATCCAATCATAGGAATACAAAATTATTAAAGCTTTTGTAGTTGTGCATTGAAGATATACAATTCACACCAAAAAAAAAAAGAAGAAATTAACTTAATAAAAATGGTTAACTTAATTTTAAAGTGATCTTTTATAATTGAAAAATTTAGTATTATGTTTGTGATTATCACCCAATTTAAAGTTTTGAATTCATGCACCTAAAATAAACTTATGTAATGGATAATTTTCAATTTAAATGCGAGAGGGCTGAAATCACTTGATTCAGAACTGATCGTCGAATCAGCTTAGGCGGTCCAGTAAACCGATATTGGTGGTAAAAACCAAAAGAAAAATTGAATGATTTTCAATTCCACAAATCAATTCGAAATATCATTAAAGGTCGAATTTTCAAGAGTTCCACTTGAATTGGACATAACCTAAAATGTGCTTATAAGTGATGAATAATTTTCATCTTACAAATAAATTTTAAAAATGTTATTCTAACTCAAATTCTAAACACACTATAAGAGTTTATAAAAAATTAATTAGATTATCCGCTATCACATCTAAGACTATTCACATCAGACATCAAATAGTCTTTAGACGTAAGAGATGTATTTGAAGTATTCACTTAAATGAATAAGTTCTCACTTTACATATTTTCTCTAAACTCCTTTGAGTTTATCAATTATTAGGTCACACTCTAAATATCAAGTCTTATATCGAAGAGGTGCATCAAAAATTTCAATCAATTAATTTTCATTTTTTTTAGGATTGAATTAAGTTGGACCAAAATTCCAAGACAACTCATTTGTTCCCTACAATTTCAAGAACTGAATTGATGAATTATTCAATTCAGAACACATCAATCATGAGAGGGAAAAAAAAAAGATTGTTGATTTTGAATCAAGGACATTTTTGGTTGATAACCAAGCATGTGCATGTGAGGATCATTCAGATTCAATTCACACATATAAAAATATATACAAAACAACATATATAGACAAAACATCAATAGGATATTTCAACAAAATACCAAAACTTAAAAAAATTATAAATAATAATAAGAATAATAATAAATAAAATTAAATAAATAAAAAATCATAAACCATACCTGTGAAATAACACCAAGAACACCAAGTGAAACTTTAGCAGCATTAAAATCTTCATTATTTTGTTCATTAAGAATCTCAACTTTAGCATAACCATCTTCAGAATTTGAAGGCCTAACAATCCTAATCTCAACCACATAATCATGAACAGCACTTCCCTTATTCCACAATGTGCTTCCATGTGCACCAGTTCCCATTAATCCACCAATTGTTAAACCATACCAATAGGGTGTATATGGTAAAACCAAACCATTTTTTGAAGCTTCATTGATTAATTCCTTTAATGTAACACCACTTTCAATAGTTATTGTTTTTTCATCCACATCAATTTTCACTACCTTGTTAAGATATTTTGTGCTTATTAATAACCCTTTTGAATCATCAAGACATACCAATTTTGGTATGCTATGTGAGTAACGTGTAGTAACTTTGATTTTGGTTTTTATTTTACTTGCAAATGCAACCATTGAAATTAATTCTTGTTCAGAAGTTGGATAGAGAGCTTGAGAAGCTTGACATATTGTTCTATCAGGGAACATTCCATAGGAATTTGTGATTGTGCAAGTTGTGTTTTGTGATGATGAACATTTGATTGGATCTTCTGGGGGTGTAGATAGCACAATAACAGAGGAAAAAATAAGGACAATAATTGAAATGAATGATTTTTTTGACATACCTTTCAAGCATAAGAACAACATGGTTGCAAATTTTGAAACTTCAATTTTCTTGTGACTTTTTATCCAAACATGAATTTTGTGTATAAGGTAACTGTTTTGGTTTTATAAGGAGTGGAGAACAAGGAAACTTGGGACAAAGCTTTAATTGATGTTTCTTGTGTATAAGGTAACTATTTTGGGAGCTTCTAGGAAGAAGTCACAAAACTCACTTCTTAAAAGAAGTCAGGTCAACTGTCCAATAGAAAGGTAGCTGATTCCACATCAGCTTTAGTGTGTTATGAAGATTTATGGTGAGTCTTTTAATGAAAGTTTTACTTATTGCATATTAGTCCTTCTTTTAATTAAAATTATTGTAATAATTAAAACTTATTTTATTTAGATTTAAATCATAAAACTAATATCTAACTCTTAATTTGTTTTTTTAAAGTCCAAATTCCTTTATTATCTCTCATCTCCATTCTTCATGTGTTCATCATTCACCACCCAAATCCTCCATTTTCATTGAACAACAACCTTAACTTAAAGATTAAATTTTCTGGAAATTACTACCTCTGTGCATTTTTCCCCAAACGCGGATTGAACCTTTGGACAACAATGAAACGGTCTCCGAAGAGACAAATGAACACTGAAACTTCCGTTAATGGACATTTCAACCTTAAAACAATTTTCTAACAAAATTAACTATTAACAGAGTAATGAATGAATATATAAAACAAAAAACGAAATTAAAATAAATATAAATTCCTTTCGTTTCAACAACAAGTATGAAAATTAAGATGAAATTCAGAGTTAGCGTTTGCAGATCTGTAGCCCATGTCTAGATTTGTCATCCAAAATCGATTCTAGAAGTTCAAAATCTATTTGAAGTTATAATTTGGAGCTTCTTGTTGCTCGGAAGTCCACCGGGTGGGTGAATCAAGGCTGGTACCACGGGTCTGAAACCGGGTCGGAATGACCCGGCTGAAGGTTGAAGACGATGATTTAATATGTTTACCAAATGTTTATAAATATTACACGACGCAAATGCAATCACAACATCCGCATATGTCGTAGCGGTTGATGCTCTATTTGCCTACCAACACCTCGTGAGTTCGATTCTTGTTGGCATCATTTTTGTGAATTATATTTTTTTAAACAGCATTGATAAATAAAAGTATACCGAAAAAAAAAAAGCAACTGTGGCATAAGCAAGATTCGAACTAGAAACCTATGATTTTAGATCAACAACACTTACCAACTTGGCAGTATATATTTGTTGTATATATTTAACACTCCAAACATACATATTTGTTTAGTTGTGTTGTACGATTTTTTTATTATTTTATATAAGTACAATTTTTACATTATGGATTAGAAATTTAGAATTAATCGATTATGACGTAGTTGTAGTATCTTTAATTAAATAAAATTATAGTACTTCTAAGCTACAAATTTGATCTAGTGGTGATGAATTTAGGTAGTATGCATGAGATCATTTGTTCGATCCTCATTGTCAACATTGTAAACAAAAAAAATAATTATAGCACTTCTCTCTCTAAATATAAGACTCCTTTAAAAAAATTGCAAACTTTATGAAAGTGGATTGTAGTATTAAATTTGTTGACGGTTAATATTCTTTTTACAATTTTATCCTTTAGAAGTGATAATGAGTTAATATATATTTTAGAGTTTTTATTACATAATTGTAAAAAAAAAACGCACTACTCCGTATATATTAGGGGGTTTGTTTGGGGAAAAAATAATTAATACTTTTAGAAATTTAAAAAATTTCTTATTAAAAAGGACGATGAAAAATCTTAATAAGATCATATATTTAGGGACACATGTAATATGTTAAATGTTTTAAATCGTGTTTGTGATATTATTTGTAATTTATTATATTGAAAATAGTGATTTTACTCTGGTTCAACTGAAGCACTGTTAACCCTAGACTTTGACTAAATATTTTACTCTCGTTCAATTGAAGCACTAGTCTTTGACTAAGGTTTAAACTTCGAACGAAGTTAATGAATTAAAAATTCTATAAAGTAAAATTTAAAAATAAAGCAAGATCTTAGTCTAGTTCAATTGAAGCACTATTAACCCTATACTTTGATGGGATATTATACTCCGGTTCAAATTGAAACACTATTAACCCTAGTATTTGACCGAGGGTTATAATTCGGCTGAAGTTAATGACTTAAAAATTATATAAATAAAGTACAATTTTACTAAATAAAATATAAAACGACTTAAGATTATACTATGGCTCAACTGAAGCACTATTAACCTCAGTCATTGTATGAGAATTACACTCCGATTCAATTGAAGCACTATTAACTACTGTTTTTTATTGAGGGTTATATTCCGATTGAAGTCAATGACTTAAAAACTAAATAAATAAAGTAAAATTTAATAATTTAAATTATATTTTGACTTAGACTTATAATCTAATTCTTCACGGTATTAAGTTGATTAACAAATATTAAAACTATTTTTGTTAATGAAAATCGTTTCATCCAAGAATCGGACACGAATTCTTCCAAAATAATTATTTTAAGCGGGGCTCATTAACTAATTAATTGAGGGCAAGTTCTACCATGAACAAGTACGTGACATGGTGCATAAATCGCCGATTTTATTATAATGAATACGAATTTTACAAAATTCACCGTTGGATTGAAAGTTTATATCAATAACATATCAAATAATTTTAAATTTTTTTAAATTTTTTCATGGATGATCTATATAATATAAACTTTCAATCCAACAGTAGATTTTGTAAATTTCGTTATAATGAAACCGACGACTTGTGCATCATGCACCATATCATGCACTTGTGCATCATGCACCATATCATGCACTTGTGCATGTTAGCCAAAGCCATTAATTGAGCTCAATGTTTTAGTTTTGTGCATCTTTTTGATAATTCAAAGTTATATTTTATTGATTATACCAATTGTCAATTACGCTTATCTTTTTTAATAAAACTAATTAATATTATATATTTGAAAAACACTAAAAAAAATTAAAATCTAGTTACATAACATTTTTTTTATTGCATTGGAATTATACAAAGGAATGTGAAGAGTAGTATATATATTTTTAAAATATTATGCAAAAGTGGAAATTGAAGGGTTGGAGGGATTAGAAAGTGCTAGGCGGGATAAATGAAATTTAAGTGGGTTAGGCGGGATAAATGAAATTTGAGTGGTAGGTGAATAGATTAGGCTGAATGGATTAGGCGGGTTAAAAGAAACTTAGGCACCTAAGTGTGTGCAAATTGTATTTTGTCTTAACTAGAACATCGACCCGTGCGGTGCACATGTCTGATTAGCTGTAAGATATATAATGATTAAATAAGATATGATAATTTCAATAATGTAAGAAAAAAGTTGAGTAACATTAAACGATAGTTCAACAATAATTTTGAACAAATATTCATACAAAGAAAATTATGTTATATTACGGAAGACTTCCTTATAGACCACATTCGAAGTCTTAGTCGTATCTTCACCGTCGTCATCGATGATCAATATTTTTAATCATTTTCTAGAAGTAACTCTTGAAATTGCAACATACAACTGACCATGTGAAAACACTGGCGACGAAAGATATATCCAACATGCTTTAAAGATTGTCTCTGACTCTTATTAATAGTCATCGCAAAAGAAATCATTATAGGAAATTGTCTCCGTTGAAATTTAAAAGAAATTATCACGTTAGATGGTGTCAAAGAAAATCTAGGTATGAAAACCTGATCACCAATATTTTAAGAGCACGTTTTCCCAATCTCGTAATAATAAGTCTTGTTCCATTGCATAATCATAATTTTTTACTCAAATTCCTCAATAGCATAACTGGAACTCCAACTTTAAGTCTCAACTTGTGATTTGGAAGTTCCAACGTAGAAATCGTGTTCAAAAATTCGGGAGTATGAACATCATCCACTGTTTAGCCGACTACATTTTATGTGAGTGGAGTATCATAACTCAAATATGTTTTTTCTTCGCCAGGAATTAAATCCAACAAATAATCATTTATTGTGTCGACTATTGAATTTTTAGGAGCTAGTATAGCTATATTTTGGAAATACGTTATATCGTTCATGTTTTGTAAAAGTTGGGGATAGATGCTTTCAACGATAGAAGCAAGAGGATCACCAGAATTTGGAATCAATAAATCTGATGGAATGTCAAGTTTTAAATCATCGTTGTTGTCATCTCCAATTTCTCCATCGCCAACACCCAAAACTCATTCAGAAAACAATCTTCTTTGTTCAACGTATGCACTCGAAGCACCACCGAGAAACCTCGTGTTTTTACTCAATGTTAAAACTTCACAAAATTTCCAAAGAACCGAAGAATTAATAGTAGCATGAACAACTTCTGGCCTTGTATCTTTGGGTATTACTGGTAGAATTTGTCTAAAATCTCTGCCAAAAACAACAACTTTTCCACCGAAGGGAATGTGTTTATTTTTTTCATCAACAGACTTGAGAATATCTTTTAAAGTTCGATCAACAGCTTCGAAACAGTGTTTGTGCATCATTGATGCTTCATCCTATATAATGAGCTTTGCTTTTTGTATTAATAGCGCCAAATGGCTTTTAGGAACTATGCTACATGTTGAAAACTCGTCAAAATTTAGAGGAATACAAAACCTTGAATGTGCTGTTCTACCACCAGGTATAAGCAATGCAGCGATCCCACTTGAGGCAACTGTTAAAACTATATCACCTTTTGAGCGTAATGCGACTGACATGACCCTCCAGATAAATTTCTTCTATGTACCGCCATAACAACAAAGAAAAAACACACCAGATTTGTTTTCGTTAACTCTTGTCATGATTGTGTCATATACTTTACGTTGCTCTGAAGTCATAGTTGACATCAATCTAACATGTTCCTCAGCTAATGATTGTCTGTTATAATTCAATTCGTCGTGTATTAAACTATTTTGTATACCAGGAACTAATGATGTGTCTGCTCCAGGCATTGGAGGATAATCTTTTAAACTCTTCCCACAACTACGTAACATCATCTCAATATCTGCTAGTGCATATTGTATCAATTGATCATTGGTTAATATTAAATCTGCAATGTTAAAATCAAAATAATGAATGTGATTAGTGACATGACTATGGTTGTGTTTGGTTGTATTGCAAAAAAAAATTGATTTAGCAGAATTGAGTTTGATAGATTTGGTTTTGGTTAAAAGTGAGTTAAACAAAATTGATTTATGTTTCGATACATTAACGTAAAAATAAAGCGTATTTATAAAAAATATCAATTCTTTTTCCATTATTTTTTTTTTGACAAAATTCTTTTTCCAATTTTAAAAAACTACAATTTAATAAACTGCATAATAAATAATTTAAAAAGTGATATAAGCAAGATTACATGAGTAATTGAAATGTGAAAGATGTTTTTTTTTTAATAGATTTCAATATTGTTGAAGGTGTTATAGTATGATAATATATATATATATATATATATAACTTTCCAAATTACACGTGATAATAACTTTCCAAATCTCACATGATAATTATTCTCTAAATTTATGATCCGGTAGAAAAAAATCATTGATCAGGAAAGACATAAAAATATTTCGTGATGAATAATATAGTCAACAATAATTTTGATATGATATACTTTTAAAATTGATGGTGCTTATCAATTATTGCACATAATTTTAATCACAATTGGTATACTTGCCATAGTGGTTGGAAATATTGCCTTGCATTGAAGGGTTGTGGGTTCGAATCATAGTCAAGACAAAATTGTATTATTTTTTAATAAAAATTGCATGATAAAATGGAAGGAAAACGGAAAAAACAAATTAGGGTTTAGAGTTTGCTTGTGTATACAAGCTTATAATATAAAAGATATATAACTAGTTCTTTTACCCGCACGGGAAATACGATGCATACAAACTACATCTTATAGCAAAAATAAAAATGTTAAAAAAATGGTAAATATCTTTTTTTATAGGTAACATAAGTTATAAATGATCTTAAATAATATAATATTTTTGATGACCGGGATAAATAATTTTTAAAAATACTCCTGAGCTCTATCCCCGGCTTAGGGATTTAGCAATATTAATTAAGATTCTTAGGGAGGGTTTCCCCCCATTTGGATTATGCAATGATTAAGGAATTTGTTTTTAAGTTGCGCGTAGTGGATACCTGATTTACGACAAAAAATTTAAAATGAATAGTTTCTAAAAATAGTCATTCATAAAAGTAAAAATAACATTAAATATTTTATTGGTAATGTAAAATGACTTATAATTTGGTAAATTTTTTTTCCTCAAAATGACATATAATTTATACGCAGGGTATATTAGAGTCATTTTTGTTTTGGTGTACTTTTCCAAGGATGTGTTGGTTGTGGGTCTAAGGTTTAAGAACGTGTATGTTGTGGATCTGAACTCTAAGAAATGAGTATAAAGAGTTTATTATATAATATACGGTTAAATAAGTAATTTTTTTTTGATAATCGGTTAAATAAATAAATGATTTCTATAATTTTTAGAATTTTATTTTTAGTTTTTAAATCTTTTTTCACACTTTTTACTTTTAGTCTTGAAAAATTTTCTATCACAATTTTTGGTTCATACTTTTAATCAAAATATTGTATACATTATAATTTTGGTCCACTTATTTTTACTTCTTCACAAAATTCAGGTTGTATATTACATCATTTAAAATGTGTTAATCGCCATTTTTAAATACAAAAATTTAAAAGAAGGACAAAAAATGGAGTGGTTTTACATTTACTTAAAAACACCATTTTTTTTTTTAGTTTTTAATAAGTAAAAATAAGGGAACCAAAATTATAATTAATTCTAATTTTTATTTAAAATTGTAATTTTATTGAGATTAAAAAAAAAGACAAATTAATATAGTAGGGAAGGAAAAAAAAGTGGTCGAAGTTTTAAATTTATTGATACTGATGAAGAATGACGATCAGGCTATATGAGAAGGCAAACGTTTCTACAATCTTCTAAAAAAAAAAGTGTTGTTAACATGCGTATATAGGGCACATATTAAGGAGTAATAAATGATAATTGATCTCCTTTATTTTATTTTATTTGACACAACCACTTATTTTACTTTGAAAGAAACAAACTCATAAAGTGTGTCTCATAAAAAAGTTAAAGAAAAAATTGCCCTCAACTACTATGTGTATGTTTGGTTTCAATTCTGGAGCAGCCAGAATTGATTCTGGACATGTAGAATGAATTCTGACTTGTTTGGTTCCTCAAAACTAGAATTGATTCTGCCTCCAGAATGGATTCTACTTGAAGCTAGAAATTGTAGCTTCTCATTCTAGAATTGATTTTTACACTCAAATTATTTGTTCAACTCACTTTTGTATGAATATATCCAAACATAAATCAATTCTATCAAACTCAATTCTATCAAAATCAATTCTGTCAAACTCAATTCTATCAAAATCAATTCTGTCCACCACAGAACCAAACACATACTATGACAAAACTAACACACGCCTCCTTCTTCTTTTATCACTCGTTCCATCTCTACCTCTTCCCTCTGATACATCTTTTCATCTTCTTCACTTATGCTGTCTTAATAAAACCTTTAAAAAAAAATCAAGAAAAATTGAAGATGCAACAAACCGGCAGCTCCACCAACACCATCAATAACCGGAAAAAACACGCAAAACAAAAACCACAGAACAGAAACAACAAGTGCTCGTCACCGAAAAAGCAACCGATGAACAAAACGACAAGCACACTTTTTTATATTTTTTTAATTGAAGTTAATTTTTCCTTTAAAATAGGTGGGACCAATCATCATTTATTAGTCCTTATCATGTGCATTATGTGCACAAGTTAACATTGCAAAAAAAAAATACAATCTTCTAGGCCTATATTGAATGAGTCATTCATTGGCATTCAATATAGAATTGAAAAAAAAACGTGGCTTGCAATTGATTGAGGAATTAATTAGATGGATGGATTTATTAATACATTGAAGTATCAACTTAGCCGCTAAGTGTTTTTTTGCCTTAATATATTAAGGATAAATAATAAATATAATTATAATATAAAAAGAATAAAGAATTATTTTATTTTTATTATTATCTACTTTTTTTCATTTTAATCCAATTTTTAATTCATTCACTTTAATGAAATGGATTACCACTAATTTTCCTTAAAATGTCACTCACAAATTTTCAAATTATTATCATATCAATTTAATCACTTTACAAATATTTTCTTTATTAGTTGTAGATAATTTTATGTAATAGCTTTGTTAATTTTTATTTTTTTTGACATCACAATAGCTTTGTTAATTTAATCATATCGGTACATAAAAAAAAAATTGTTTTTTAGATATAAGTACACAAAATGCTCAAATACTGTTGATTTAAAAGTAAAAAACTAAATTAATCTCTATCGAAAAGAAAAAAAAACCAAATTAATGTTGATATTTTTCTTTAAAAAAAAAAATATGTTTTATAGAATTTGAGTATAATAGTCCTCGGTCAAAGACTAATGTTAAGATTGTTTCAGTTGAACCGGAGTATGATGTCCAATCGAAGTATAACTATCAGTCAAAGACTAGCGTTAATAGTGCTTCATTTGAACCAGGGTGTAATCTTCAGTCAAAGACTGAGGTAAATAATGCTTCAGTTGAACCGGAGTATAGTCCTCAATCAAAGATTAAAGTAATAGTACTTCAGTTGAATTGGAGTATAGTCTTAAGTCAAATTGTATTTTATTTTTAAATTTTTTTTTATTTATATAATTTTTAAGTCATTAATTTCAACAGGAGTATAACTCTCAATCAAAGACTAGGGTTAATGGTGCTTAAGTGGAACCGGCTTATAATTATCAGCAAAAGACTATGGTTAATAATGCTTCAGTTGAACCGAAATATAATCTTCATTTAAATTATAGTTTATTTCTAAATTTCAAATTTTTTAAAATATAAATTTTAAGTAATTAACTTTAATCAAAGTGTAACCCCCATTCAAAGACCAGCGTTAATAGTACTTCAGTTAAATCGAAGAATAATCTTCAGTCAAATAATAGGGTTAATAGTGCTTTAGTTGAATTGGAGTATAATGACCAATCAAAGATTATGGGTAATAGTGTTTCCGTTAAACCGAAGTATACCCCTCTGTTCAATACTTCGGTTAATAGTACTTCAGTTGAACTGGAGTATAGTTATTACTTATTAGTTAAAGACTAGGGTTAATAGTGTTTCATTTGAACCGAATTATAATATCAAGTCAAATTATACTTTGTTTTTAAAATTTTCTTTATTTCTATGATTTTTAGTCATTAGCTTCAACCGAAGTATAACTCTCAGTCAAAAATTAGAGTTAATAATTTTTCGGTTGAACCGTAGTATAATCCCCATTCAAAGACTAAGGTTAATAGTGTTTCAATTGAACCAGAGTATAATATTGAGTCAAATTATATCTTATTTTTAAATTTTACTTTATTCATATAATTTTTAAGTTATTAACTTTAACCGAAATATAATTATTAGTGAAAGAGCAAAGTTAATAGTGCTTCATAAAATTTTACTTAATTAAAGATGTTCCGACTACCTCCTTATTAATTAAATTTATATAAATAATATTGACATTTAATTCAGAATAATTAAATTGCATAAACAACAAGCAATTAATTTTAATGCATATATCACATGATTAAAATTGACAAATATTATATATTAATTCTAACAACACAGAGAAATAGAAATATATATATATATATATATATATATATATATATATATATGTATATATATATATATATGTATGTATAGTGGATAATTTATATGAGATTACTCAAAGCCAAGTGGTTATGTCATTAACGTGAGTTCATGCTGGCTTGAAACTTGCTTATGCCAAAATCTTGAGTTGTTTTTTTTTCATGGTTGTTTTAAAAACAAATTAATTCAAAAAATGTCTGAATTGGGAATCGATCCCACAATCTTGGGAGGAACGGTAAAGGCCAATAACCATTGCGCCACACAAATAAGTCATGTTGTCTCCTGCGTTACTTGATATTTATAAAAGCAGCGTTTATAAAAATATATTAAATTACCCTTCATCTTCAACCTTTAGCCGGGTCACTTTAACCTAGATTCAGACCCGAGAAACTAGCATAAAACCCAATGGTTTCAAGCCATTTAAACGTCAAAAATAACAATTAATTACCAGAAACATCACAGATCTATTATTGGACAATGATTTCATACCAAAATCTATTATCGGACATCACAGATCTATTACCAATTAAATGATTTCATACCGAAACATCACAGATCTATTATCGACAATTAATTACCCATTTAAAGTTTCATCCTTTTTGTGATGATGAACTCAAGATCTATTATTTTTGTAAAAAACAATTATGTTCTTTTTTTTGTTGTTGGTAAATCCATAATTTGTTTTGTTGTTGATGATGTTGAAGATAAGGAGGAGGATGAAGAAATGTTTTATTTTTACTTTTACTTGTAAACCCAGATTTGTTGGATTATAATGGAAGAAGAGATGATTTTTTTTAATAGGAATGGAAGAAGAAGAAATTTGTTTCTCATTTTATTATAACAATTATAATTATAAAATTATAAGTTAAAAGACAATATAAGTTTCGGGTAATTTTGTAAGTTTTAATTTGTTAGGGACTTAATTGTAAGGACAATTGATAAAGAGATGTATGGTAAGTCTTATGTACCATATAATCCAATGTGGCAGTTGACCAATTCAACTGTTTGATTAATTGGCCACAGTGGCAACTTCTTCTAAGAAGTGACTTTTGTGACTTCATCCTAGAATTTTCCAACTATTTTATAGCACATTTTTGCAGTGTTGATATAATGTACATAAAGGGTGCATTTGATTTGCTAAAAAACAGGGGATTGAACTGGACAACTTTTGTTGTACCCTGTTTGATTTGAAACTGATTATGGAACTGGACAAATTAGGTAGCAAGGGACAGGACAAGAACAAGATTTTTTGTCCCTCACTAAACCACAGGACAACTTTTTGTCCGCAGTACAACTATAAAAAATACGAAAGTACCCATTTTATTATCGAATATAAAAATATTATCGTCCTATATCTCTCCGGTACAGTTTTGTCCTGTCCTGTATTATCTTGTTCTGTTCAGTGTTGTTCCAGACTTTTCTCTTCTCTTGATGTTACTATTATTTATTTATGGTTATATATAAAATGAGTCAAAATATTTGCATATAAGGTTATTTACATAAAATGGAGTCAAAATATTTTCATATAGATTATAAATTGTTTTAATAAGTTATTTTAAATAAGTTATCGAAATAAAACGAAAATAACTTATTGACATGTGATAAATTATTTTTACTTTGATCAATAATAGCTGTTGCACCAACTGTACGGTGCAGCAGCCATAAAGAACATTGAATCTAGTGATAAAAAAAAAAAACTCTCTAAATCTAAAAATTGAGGATTGCACTAACTTAAAAACATAGTTTTAGGATATATTTTTTTTATTTAATGTAAAATTTTTTAACACATATTGTCACGTCCAACACAATTTGGCTTGGTGCGTCAATAATATTGAGTTAAACGTAACTCAATTCTACAAACCCGACCAATAAAAATGTCTTGGTACATTGTCCCACTATGGTTGTTCAAGATAATTTATTTTACACATTATAAGTACTCAAGGTTGCTTCTTGTTGTGTTTAATTGTTGATACACGTGACTAGTGGGGGGGGGGGGGTCAGGAGATTCATCAAGGACATTTTTATTTACATGAAATGATGAGTTTTTGTTGGTTGGGCACTCAAAGAATGAAAATACACCTGTCCTAAGCTTGAGTTAAAAATAAGGAAAATAAAAGAGTGTTGCTATGCTTATAAAAAAAGGAAAATACTAAACAGTGCCCCGGGGCACTAGTTAAGGATACAAATATAGAAGTTTTATTTTGTAAATTGCGCATTCAATGTTTTAATGAAGTGAAAAATTATTCTCTCTCATCATTAACTTTATCATTGTTTCCTTTTTTAGTATGCTTAACTAGTGTCCCAGAGGCACTGTTTAGCATGACCCATAAAATAAATTATATAATGTTGCTATTGCTTTAATATTGATCTTTAAAAATAAGGGTTGAAAATCATTTTGTCAGGGGAATGTCCTTCCATATGGCCACTTACTCATTGTTGAAGCCACTTAAGGTCAGTAGTGGAGACCTTATGAAATTTCATGCTTATGTGTGTTAGGAATATTAATTGAATATTTATTTTTCGTAAGGTTATATTTTATTTTTTGGTGGACTTGGCGTCAGATTCATGTTACTAGTTTGTTGCCAATCTGTTTAGTTTTTTTTGGTCAAGTAGTCTATTTGCTAGAAAATCCACCTTAAAAATGAATAAGTGGAGTGTTCCGAATTCAAACCCGAACTCCTGCATATATAGTGCGATGTCCCTACCAAATAAGCTAGGCTCACGGGACTTGCTAATCTGTTTAGTGTTTAGTGACACTTGTTTACTCATTCTTTTTATTTATTTTATTTTTTTATAGAATGTTTTCTCACATATTAATTGTTGACATCTAAATAATTGAAGGCTTAGAAGTATGGCATAGTACTCAAGCAAGCATATCATTGTGTCTCATGACTCATATTCCCAAGCTTAACTGATTATGGCAAAAACATTATTTACCACAGCCAAGGATGTACTCAATCGGTGTTTCTAAGTCTAACATGGGACTGGGCCGAGGAGATCATGGGCCTAGTTTTTTTGACATAAATATCTCGACAAAATATATTTAGAAATCTCATATATTTATGATTTGAACTTTTTGCACCCCCTGAATATACTCGGTCACCACCTGAAATTATCAAACTAACCCTCTCGATTTCTAGGATGCGAGCACTTTTTCGCATTCTAAGTAGCGAGTGTCAAAATTTTAGCTCAAATCCACCCCCTAGAATGAAAAAAATCATGAAAAAAGGAGTTCGCATTCTAGAAAGCGAACTCAGCTGCAATTTGCTATTTAGGAAGCGAACTCAGCTGCAATTTGTATTCTATAAAGCGAACTCAGCTGCAGTTCATATTCCAGAAAGCGAACTCTTCCCCCCCCCCCCCCATTTTTGCTATTTACACACTCGCTTTCAAAGTAGCGAGAGGAGGTAAAATGGAGTTTTCAGGGGGTGACCAGGACTGCCGGGGGCGCTAGAAGTAACTTTCTATATTTATAGGAGCCCTTAATATGGACCCAAAAAAAAAACCACAGATGGACCTCATTACATGATCAGATAAAGTTTGTATTCACATATATTAACCGTTTTATTTCAGTTGACAAAGACATTGTGCAAGAGTTGGGGTTCGAATTTCAAACACTCCACTTATTCATATTTAAGGTGGTTTTTTAAGCCACTATATTACTTAACAAAAAAATAAGGAAAATCTATTGTCATATTATTACAATATGCATAGACACTACTACCTTTTTGAATAAATAGGGTACTGTATACACAGTAGCATGAACAATATTTCAAACTGGGTTAATGTTACGGTGGACCAACTTCACAAGTGGTCTACCATAGATAAGTCATCTACCGAATACGAATTTTATAAAATTTATCATTAGATTGAAAGTTTATATCATATATATTATCCATAAAAAAATTTGAAAAAATTGAAAACCATTTGATATGTTATTTAGACCCATCGAGATCAACGGTTTATTAAAAATCGTTAATCTTGAGACCGGGAGTATTTGTGAGTGGCACCGTTAATTGGATGGCATATGATGCTTCAAGTTCAAGTGTCATTGTTTCTCTTGATTTGGAGAATGATTATTACTCGAACTTGGGGGTGGTGGACGGTTGCTTGTGCATCTTTGCACATAGGAAGATGCTTTTTGATATTTGGATTATGAATGAATATGGAAATAAAGAGTCCTGGACCAAATTGTATAGCAGTGTTCCTTTCATGGTAGATCACCGCTAAAACAAACACACATTATATTTATTTTGGGTGCCACTGCCTAGGTTTTTTTGGGTTTTATTTCTAGAGCTGTTGGAAGGACCACCCTCCATGGAATCTCATGTCCATCTTCTTCTCTAACCTAGAGAAAGAGAGAGAGCTGTAAATTTACAGCCGCCGTGGAACCTGAAACAGGGTTGAGAAAGAAAATTTGAGGAACACAAAATCATCCCACTGGCCATTTTATTGAAATTGAAGAAATTGGTTTCAATTTGCAGAAAAATGGAAAAGAAGTCATGGGTAAAATAGGAAATATACATCTTTCATAACAAATAAAATTCCAAAATCGATTTGAGTTGACGCAAAAGCTTGGATTTTTGGCTTTGAGTAAACGTGAGTTTAGAGATAGACTCACGGTAACGTTAATCGCTTTTACAATCATCCAAACACAACAAAAATTGGTCAAACTGCGTTTTTCTGTTCCAGACGCACGATTGAAGTGGTTCACCGCGGAACCAAATGAGCACATACTTGTACCTATGCAGGTATTATCTTTAATACACACTAGTTTAAAGACCCGTGCATTCGCACGGGTCATTAACTTTTATTCGATATTTAAATTTGTCATTATATTATGATAGAAAATTTATTTAAAAATTTGTTATATAATATTGTTAAAATATAAGTGAAACTATTGTGCTATTTTTTGTAAAACTTATTTAATGAGTAAATTTGATTATAATTATCAATGATACATTATCCAATTTTTTGTGTATCTGTCACAAATAATAGTCCCGTATATATTTTTTAATAAAAATTACAAATTTGATTAATAATATTTAAGATAATTTAGTAAATTTGATAGTAATTAACTTTATTGTATTATTATTATATTATTATTATTAATAGTTAATAGTATATTGTTTTTTTTATGAAAAACTAGTGGCCAAACGGGCACGTTCCGTGCCCGTTTGTGTGATACACATTTCTATTACCCTCATTTATGTCGAAGATTATTCTAAATTTTTCATACATCTATTATTTAATTTTTTATGAATGG
Organism: Trifolium pratense; assembly: GCF_020283565.1. NCBI lineage: Eukaryota > Viridiplantae > Streptophyta > Magnoliopsida > Fabales > Fabaceae > Trifolium > Trifolium pratense. Next base: position 28,860,103 of record NC_060063.1, read on the forward strand.
CTGGCTTTTGGAAAATAACATATTAAATCACATTAAATGTAAAAGATTATTCACAATTTTTCATACACGTCAATTTTACATAATAAATCAATTGTCAAAATTCATAAATGCAGAACATCAATTCAATTCTCTCTTCATAAGGATGAATAGTTGTAAATGTAATACATGTATAAATTAACTAACTTAACATTAGAGGTGGGAATAGGCTAGGCCGAGCTAGGCTTTGCCAAGCCTGGGCCTGGCCTGTCAAAAAATCTAAGGCCTGAGCCTGGCCTGTGGCCTATCATAGGCCTAATTTTTAGGCCTGAGCCTGGTCTTTTGAAAGTCTGATGTGGTCCGTTGGCCTGTTTAAAAGCCTATTTCATATGAATATATTTAAATAAATAATTATATTTTTTTTAAATATACTTATGAACGAATAAACCAATGTTCCTTTTGATATTTAACATGATATTTTAGAAATTTTGACTATATATGTCATCATATTTTAATTCTAGTTTATAATAATACATTTATATATGTTAAAAACGAATGTAGATTAATAAATTTAAACTACTTAAAAATTTAATAGATTTATAATTTAACCAAAGTACAAATTTTAATATATAAATTATAATCTTAGTAAAAATATCATTCATATTAAGTTAAATAGGCCGGCCTAATAGGCCTCAAAGGCTTTTTTAATGGCCTGCGGCCTGGCCTTTTTAGCTAAATAGACTTATAAAAAAGTCTTGGCCTGCTCTATTTAAAGAAATAGGCTGGCCTGGCCTGAGCCTGTGTAGGCTGGGCCTTAAGGCCCGGTAGACCGGCCTGGCCTGTTCCCACCTCTACTTAACATAATAACTTGTTCCCAGGGAGCTTACATGCACAGTTCTAGTTTTGATTTCTACTTATACTCATATTTTAGAGCATTTGAAGTCGGTTATATCATTTCAAAAACAAAATATAACTACTCTTTGAAATTAAAATACAAAAACAAAATAAAGGAAAATCATAAACTTAAAATAGATAGAAAAAAGAGAAAGAAATGGGGAATGATGGAGCATGGCAACCAACACTAGTAGAAATATGACATATTACTTAAGCATTTTACATCTGACGAACATATGTCAGATTCGTCAGATGTAAAACGCTATATGGAGTAGTCTTTTCATCTGGTCTCAATATCCACAGATGTAAAAAATATATAGACAAGACTTTTTACATCTGACTTCAATATACCAGATGAATAACTAAACGCGGTGGCAATCTTGTAATTATGGTGAAAATTATCTAAAATACATATATATCTGGCCATATTTAGCCTCAGATATAAAAAGTCAGGTTGAATAAAAAAAATAAAATAATATTTTTGGAATAGAGGTAATGTACGTATATCTCTCTCTCTCGCAAGACAAAAAAAACGAACTCACACAAAAAAAAAAGAAATCGATACAATACAACCCTAGCTCTCTCTCGCGATGCAAACCCTCATCAGCGCCGTCCTCCACCGGCGACGAGATTGAACCTCAGCGCCGTCCTTTAATCAACTCACCACCACCGCCTTATCTCAGCAGTCGTTCCCTCTCTCTCTCACTCGCGCAGTCGTCCTCTCTCTCTCACTCGCGCAGTCGTCCTCTACCCTCACGAACCCTAACTCCAAATCGAAGGTTGTCTTTCATTCTCCAGCCTCTACTCTCACGAATCGAAGGTTGTCCTCCTTTCTCCGGCCTCTACTCTCACGAATTGAAGCTTGTCTTTCTCTTTCACATCGATTCAGGTACGTACTCTTGTTTCTCACGAATCGAAGGTTTTAGCTCTTAGCTCTTTGTGGTTTGTTACTTGATTTTGTTTCTACTGAACTGTTTCTTTGTGTTTGTGGTTTATTTTGTTTCTACTGAACTGTTACCTGATTTGGTTTTAGCTCTTATTCTTTGTGTTTGTGTTAAAGTTTAGTGGTAAAGTTTAGCTCTTATTCTTTGTGTTTGTGTTAAAGTTTAGTGGTAAAGTTTAAGTGATTAAAAATGGAACGGTAAACATGAGACGCAGATTTAATTGAGAAAATTGAAGAAAGGAACACATGTCTTGGTAAGTGGAACACTGAAATGGAAACAATGAAAGTGAGTGAGTTAAGTGTGGAGAAGAGAAAGAAATGTGAACATAGAGAACTGGTTTGATTATAGATCTTATCTCACTGTCAAACATATAACAAGTTTATATATGGCTGAGCATTGAGCAACTACTATCTTGAGCTTAAACATAATCACTAACAAGCTGTAAATTTAAAAGATACATGGTAAACTAAACTGAACCATTTTTTATATATAGAAGAATAAGAACAATCCAATCAAAGGAGATCAGTCAAAGTTATGTGTATTGACACATTGTAGTAAAACCAAAGAGACTGTAAAATCTGATACATTGTTTCTGACAAAAGCTGAAATCAGCGAATTATAAGAACTTCCATTTCATCTGAAAATAGCAAATCATAATGAACTCAAAGTATTCACATCTAACAACTTGGCAACAACTAGAGAAGAATCTGTTCAATTGATTTTCTTTGTGTTACCAGATTTCTTTGTGTTTGTGGTTTGTTACCAGATTTCTCTGCATCTAAATTAAAGCTTATTTGCTTGTTTTGAATTCTGGTTTTGTATTTGTGTTTTGATGGATAGGGGTTCTGTTCCTATTAATTAATAGTGAAAATTAATGGTTTTCCTTTGTGATTTCTCATTAGTCTCAATCACTACTTGACCATTATTTGAGCTTAAAATTAATTTTCCGGGTCTGTACCAAATGAGATTCATAAGCTCAGGTACATTAGTTGACATTACTATAAGTTTTTGATCTAATAAGAGCTATATGGGTTAACATTATAGTATTGTTATTGACATTGAACCAAATATGAAGCAAATAGAAGATAAAGTGATGTTGGTATTTTGGATTTGGTTTTGCTTTTCTACACTTTCACTTTCCAATCAAGTGACTAATTTATACCTATAATGAATGTCAATGACCTTTTTCAATAACTTTGTGGATCAATACTTTGCTTTTGCAAAATTTCATGTTTCAGTTTCTTTTGGACTCTTCTGCATTTGTTTTGATCATTTTTGTGTTGTTTTGAAGTATGTTAGTTTGATGAGGATGTTAAGATGTTAGATTATTAGGACACTGAGTTGTTCATGAGCCTGCATGATCTAGAGTTTTACTGCTATGAATTTTTAAATTATGCTTTTGAAACAACTGAAGACTGAATATACTTACTGCTCTAGTGTAACAGGATCTCATCTTGGGCCTGCGGTTTTACACGAACTGTTGTTCTTCAATGGTACTCTATTTAGTACAAAATAATGTCAAGTATCTTACATTAAAATAAGATTTTATTCTTACACAAGTATCTTGAGCTCTACATGCTAATCTGCACATTCTTACTAAATAAACATATCTTGTTATGAATTTTAAAGTTCAAATTGTTAATTTGTGGATGATTTACCTCCAGATTCTATCCTGGTGTTACTGATGCATTAAAATTTGCAAGCACAAGAGTGTACAATGTACATTGTCACCACAAAACAGGTCTGACTTCTCTCTCTGCTCCTACCATGAAGACAATAGTCCTAATCCTATGACATGCCATTATTTATACTTTTGCCAATAATTAGCATCTGATAAAATTTATGAATGTGAATTTTGTAAATGTTAATTACCATTGCCAATAATTAGGATATGACACAAATTCCTAATTGGCAACATCTGATTTATCATATTTCACAGACCCTGAAATGAAACTAAATTTGCAATAGCTGGTCATACTTGGTCTATGTACTCATTGAAGGATTAGTAATAGTAATAGTGGATATGCAATCACACATGCTGCATTAAATTGTAGTACATGAACACTAACTAGGATTCTTTGTTTTGCATATGATACTTTCTTTTGAGCTTCCATTCACTTTAATTTCACTCCTTAAGTTTAGCAGCGGTAGTACAAAGATAGGACCTCGTAAGAATTCAATGACTTATGCAGAGAAAGGAGTGCTTCATTTTGGGTAAGCTGCTCTTTTTTACCTGACGCTATTGTGCTATTAATTAGTCTGGCTTGATCATGAATAAGGTTTGCTTGCTGCATTTTGGTTTTACAATACCGAAGTTTTCTGGTTTGGCAGGTTGTGAACATGTTTGTTCTTTCTGATTAATAAATTGGTAATTAGGTATATATTTTGATTATTCAAATTAGGTATTCCAATTATTTATTCATGTGAGTGTTTTGGTAGATTTGTATGTTTTGATTGAGTATGAAGAATTAGGTATTTCAAACTTCTTATATGAACAGAGCTAATATGAACTCAAAACTTCTTAAATGTTTTGATTTTACTATGATGAAATGATCAATATGTGATGTAATCGAAGAATACTATTGCCGTTTAATTATGTAGTTTTTTCAATTTGAAAAAAGGATAGGATTATTTGAAATAGAAATTGCAAACTGCTTCCTGCTAGAAGAAATAGGATTATCTGAAATACTTAGGCTTAAAATGCTTAGGATTGGTATTTGAAATTTATAAGAGTTAGATATTTCTCTGATAAAGATGTAGCTTTAGAATGAGCCAAAACCAACATTGAATAGGAAAAGGAAACTTCATGTTATGAACAAGCATAGGCTAACACATGATTACATCAACCGACATTACTATAAGCTTTTGACGAAAATTAGTAATATGACCAAAATGCTCAAACATGTTTGACTAATTTCCTTTGGTGGCTAATCTCTAATGAGAATAACATCTTTATATGAGAATGATTGGAAAGTGAAAGTGTCGAAATGCAAAGTGAATTGTGAATGAATGTTAAGGACCTTTTTCAACAACTTAGAATAATTCTACTAGATGCAACTGTGTTTAATATTAATATTATCAATCTAGTACTTTTACTTAAACCTTTAATTCCAATCCAATATTCTTGTTCAGATTCACAAAAGCTTGAACTAAGAACACCTTTCTGATAGATACCCTGTTCATAATGTTAGCTACACTTATCCACACATTGTAGTAACTGATCCATGTGTTTGAGTTTCAAGATGGCTTTGTGAATAGCATGGACTATCACCTGAACGAAAAGACAGTTGGAAAGCATCTAACCATGATTTTGAGGAGAAATATGCATTCCTCTTGACCAAGGTTTTTGTTTCTCATAACTATTTTTGCACATGAATGTATGTCGAGTATTGTATCTTCTTTTGGTTTGAAATATTCATATGCTTACATGTAACATCTTTGGTTTCTAATTCATTGCAATCCATTTATATAATTTGTTCTATTCTAAGTTTTCATGCTGGCATTAATTAACTACTATATAAAAGTCTTATGTTTTTCCTCTCTCTACTATTCAGGTATATGCATCGTTATTTACATATTGTAGGTGTTCAATGATCCCACGGCATTAACAGATGAGGAGTTGTATGATTTGCGAGACCACTGGGCAACTTGTTTTCTTCAACTATATAATCCCGAGGTAGATTATGATGATGCCGACGAGAAAGATTAGGAGCTAGCTAGGTTTGTGTGAAGTTACAATGGACTAGTTATGATGATGTTTTAATTTGTATTTTGGATGGATTAGTATTAATTATTATGATGTTTTGTATTTTGAATTACAATGTGGTTGTACTTTAATGACATTATTACTATATATATGTTGAATGTTGAATTTGAATTTGGCTATGGATGTTGAATTTTAGTATTATGTTCTTGATGCAAGTTATGTTATATTGTTGGCATTGTGGGTTAGATTTTTTTAATAAAAAAAAAAGATTTAAAATATATATATAAAAAAAAACGCAGGTTTTTCAAAAAAAAAAAAATAAAGTTAAGATTTCACATCAGGTAGACTTGGTCAGATGTAAAAAGTCCAATTTAATTTTAAAAAAATAATATTTGAATTTCGCCTTGGTCAGAGGTAAAAAGTGTTTTTTTACATCTGACTACGCCAGATGTAAAACGTGTATACTTACTAAGTCTCGTGCGCCTACATCTGAAATTGTTCAGATGTAAAAAGTGGTTTTCGCCAGATGTAAAATAGCTTTTTTCTACTAGTGCAAATTTTTGTATATAGAAAAAAGAGGAAGAAATTGTGAATGAGAAATATGGTCATCACAACAGGACGGTAAGTAAAATGGTAGTCGGTACTAGAATGTTTGGCTTTGACTAAAAACTTACCAATTATCTCTTGGTTTTTCTCTTCCTCTCTCTATTATATTTTTCTTCTATAAGTTGTGTTCTTGGTTTTATTTTATTTTTTTCTATTTTGATTTCATTTTACTTTTAAAAAAAATGGTTGCATTTTTTTAATTGTTTTTGTGCGTTTTCAATCACATGATCACATAAGTTACATTATTTAGTTGTCAGTGGTGGAATCGAGGTTTTATGTCTTTATTATAAAAATTCAATTTTATGTCTCTTCATCAAAACTAGATTTAATTTTTCAATTTTATGCCTTTATTTTGCCTAATTTTAATATCTCTTCTAATCATAATATTAATTTCATACTTATTTGTTGTCAATCCACAACACACATGTAAAAACTATATCTGAGAAACTCACATCATATTCACACCATATTCTTTTTTTTTTTTGGTGAATACTCACGTCATATTCTTAACATGAATTATAATGACATTTTTTACAAAAAGGAAACATGTCTAGAGATTTTAATTTATGTACTTTTGTTTGGTTTTCGTTTTTAGATTTAACTTGGTTCGTGTGGTTGAATATTATTGAATGGACAAAGAGCAATATTGATCAACTAATGAAGTCAATGGATGCATCTAAATTTTGGTGATCAGATACCCCTAAAAGCGCAATTAGAAATGCATTGCAGACTCTTCAAATTAATTGAATAGATATCATATTTACACATTTTATGCTTAAGAACACATTTTAATGTGATCTTCACTATTTTGTTTTTTTTAACATTTAGTCATTGTTAACTTTTATTATGATCTTCACTATTTTTGTTTCTTCATCTTCTTTTTTGTTCATTTGAAATTGGTTAGAAGAGGAATAAAATTTATACATTTATTACATTTACAACTATTCATCCTTATGAAGAGAGAATTGAATTGATGTTCTGCTTTTATGAATTTTGACAATTGATTTATTATGTAAAATTGATGTGTATGAAAAATTGTGAATAATCTTCTACATTTAATGTGATTTAATATGTTATTTTCCAAAAACCAACCATTCATAAAAAATTAAATAATAGATGTATGAAAAATTTAGAATAATCTTCGACATAAATGAGGGTAATAGAAATGTGTATCACACAAACGGGCACGGAACGTGCCCGTTTGGCCACTAGTTATTAGTATAAATATAGATATTATTGGTATAAATATTATTTATATTTCTATTTCTATATTCATAATTTTATACATATTCATCTTATTTTTTTTATATTTTTTTTATTGACTATTCTATTCTCTTTTTTTCTTTTAATAGATTATATTGAGTAGATCGTATTAATCTGTTTTATTGCTATTTTTATGAGTATAGATTGTTTTGTTTTATTTTAATTTATAATTTGTTTTGTTTCTATTTTTAAGCATATCATGTTTTTTTTTTTTGTATTTATCTTATATACTCTCTCTATATATATTTTTTAGTAAAATTACAATGAAGGATTATTATTCTGTTTTGTTTCTATCTATAATTTGTTTTGTTCCTATTTTTAAGCCTATCATTTTTATTTTTATTTTTGTATTTATCTTAACTCTCGATTAAACACCGTTCACAAAAATATTATTACTAATTAAAATAGCCTTGTCAATGTGAAAGTGGTCTCTCTACTTCGTTGTTACCAGACCAGTTAAAGTGATGAACCACTTTGGCTTTGTTTTACTTGTATTTGCATATGTTTAATACTATTGATTTAAATATACAAGTAAAACATAGCCAAAGTCTATTTATTTGCATATATTAGAAAACATAGCCAACCATTGTTTCTTTAGATATTATTAATAGATCAAAGAGGCAGAGCTTGTTTCTATATCTTGCCAACCATTGTTGGAATTGGAATTGGAATTTGTTGTGCTACTGATACATGGCGTTAGGTAGCAACTTCTACGGCGTCGTTTCTTTTGGACCACTGACAGAGGAAATAATCGCCACCGTTAAGAGGCTGCAATTGACTACTTCCAACGGAACCCTAACATATGTGCCACCACTGCCTACTCTTCCATTTGATCTCATAGTAGAAATTTTGTGCAGGCTTCCGGTAAAGCTCCTCGTTCAACTTCGATGCCTCTGCAAATCCTTTTATTCACTTATCTCTGATCCCAAATTTGCAAGGAAGCATCTTTGCTTGTCAATCAAGCGTCGCCGCTACATACTAAGCTCCATAAATGACTCAAATAAGTTACTTTTCTTTGATTCTCCAATTCCCTCGACTTCTAGCTTTACACTGACACAACTTAACCACCCTTTTACTAGCGAAAATAATGGATACCCTAAACCTTTGAGTTTGTCTTCTTGTGATGGCATCCTTTGTTTTGTCTTTGATGATAATTCTACTATTTTGTGGAACCCTTCCATTAGAAAATTCAAGTTATTGCCTCCTTTAAAAAATCCAATGAAAAGTGTTATTTGTTCCTCGAGCTTTGGGTATGATCATTTCAATGAAAATTATAAGGTTATTGCTATTACTTTCTCTAAGGGCAAAGGTAATGAAGTTAATGTTCATGCTTTGGGTACGGATTCTTGGAGGACGATCGAAGACTACCCATGTCCTCATCCCATATATAGACCGGGAGTATTGGTGAGTGGCGCCGTTAATTGGATGGTATATGATGCTTCAAGTAGTTCAAGTGTCATTGTTTCTCTTGATTTGGAGAAGGAGTCATATCAAAAGTTTTCCCATCCTTATTTGGAGAATGATTATTACTCGAACTTGGGGTTGGTGGAGGGTTGCTTGTGCATCTTTGCACATTGGAAGATGCTTTTTGATGTTTGGATTATGAACGAATATGGAAATAAAGAGTCCTGGACTAGATTGTATAGTTGTGTTCCTTTCACGGTAGATCGGGGTTTGCATCTCCGTCCCAACGCTTTATATATTTCTAAGGATAACCAACTCCTAATGGATTTTTATGAGTTCAATAGTAACAAATCGATGTTTGTTGATTATGATTTAAAAAATGGTACTTTGAAGAGTTTTGAGATTCAAAACATCGATCGTTGGGTAGATCCAGAAGTTTACATTGAGAGTTTGATATCACCTTGTTATTAATGTTAGAATGTTAATGCAATGCTTCCGGGAACTCCTTTTATGCATGTTTCTACTACCGGTTAATTGATGGATCATTGTTAATTAACGGTTGATGGAATCTACGGTTTGAAATTCTTTTGTTATATTGTTTATTTGTTTGAGTTGTTAGTTCTCTCATTGTGCATTATATTTTTAATAGTTCAAAATCATGCATTGCATTATATGTATTGTCATTTGATTTGCTAAGATATGGGTTACAATATATGCATTAATTGCTGGCTTGCCAAGTCTCATGCTTGTGTTAGGTGCGAGTTGTGCCTATGTTTAACTAGTGTTTGCTACATTGTACTTTACTTATATAAGGAGGTCATGCCTTATAGTTTGGAATAAGATTACACCTTTTCTTCTTCCAGAATCTTGATATAGTTGGATGATGCTTTGGATACAGGCAACATCTTATTGGTTAGATCCGTAACAAATGAGATTGTGCATCTTCAAATAATACATGAGAAAGGAAATCATTTTCACTAATTTCAAGTTTGATTCCATGGAGGGTGTTCCTTCCAATAGCGCTCTAGAAATAGAGAATGAATTCTCTCCATTACTTGAGAAAAATAGTAGAATCCTAACCATTGATTTGTGAGGAGAGAGAAAATAAAAAGGGGAAAAATATGAATTAAAAGGTAGAGATTGAGAAAATTGGGAAAAATTAAATTGAGAGAATTCATTCTCCTATAAATAAAACCCAAAAATACCTCGACAGTGGCACCCAAAATAAATAAGAAGAAGAGTATACAACCATTTGGGTTGGGCTTAGTAATTTTAGTAACACCATATCCAATGGAGTGTGCATTCATTTACCTGAATGTTGGGTAAGTGCTATATTCAAAAATGGATTTTTTCTCTTCCCCACCCCCACCCCCCACCCCACATCTCTTTTCTCCTCTCTGAATTTCTATTTTTACCCTTGAATAAAAATTTCGGAACACGTTTTTCAAATATTTTTATCTTGAATAAAAACTTCAAAACGTGTTTTCCGAATTTGAACTAGAAAACTTTGAAAAACGCGTTCCAAAGGTTTCATTTAAGGACAAAAATAAAAATTCGGGGGAAGAAACGATATGTGGAGTGAAGGGAGAAGAGAAAAATTCTTCCAGAATATTTTGACACTTTGGACCTCATCTTAAAATATTACTTTCTCCGTGTTAAAATAAATATTACAGTTGAGCGCATATAAAAATGACAATAAGTAAAGTATGAGTACGATACTACGATTCTCATCCTCATATTTGCGGTTAAAAAATTTACCTTTACACATGCAGGTAATATCTTTAATACCCATACCCTCTGATTGGTGCCGGAATCAAATAAATCAAGGGAAAACAAGTATGAGGTGCTCATAACTCAATTCATATTTATTTTGCTATGATTTGTTAAACCAAATTGAGTTATCATATCATATTAATCGTAAGAAAGAAAAGGGTCGTGGGCTCTTTTTCATAAGCATCATCGATCATTATTAAAATTTCGAAAGATTTTTTAAGTATCGGTTCACTATGAATTATCTTTTAAGATGTTTCATTACAGATGTTGTCTAATTTAGAAATTATATATACGAAAATACAATTATAAAATAATATTTAAACTTTGAACATAGACATAGCTATATCAAACACTTTGAACACATCACATAGCTTAAGAAAATACAATTATAAAATATTTTTACAAAGTAAACATATACCCTAAAGTTTGAATAAAAAGAAAAATACTCAAATTAAAAATCAACCACAAAATTATCTAAAGATAACTTACTCCTTTGAGTTTGAGGATATTTATAGATAGCATTTCCTCCGTACCATAATATATAACACTTTGGGAAAAATTTTGTACCACAATATATGTTGATTTATATTATCAATGAAGTATTTAATGTTTTTTTTTATTATACACTTAACTATTTATTACTCTCTCTTATTTCCATTTTTCAATTTATTTTTTCCATAACATAAATGAAGAACAATTTTGTAAATCAACTCATAATCTCTCTTTTCCATACAACATTAATCACCTTTCTTAATATATGTAAAAATATCAAAGCGATATATATTATGGTACGGATGGAGCACTATCTAGTAACTGTTGGCATTCAGTGATGAGAAGGGACCCATAAACAGCTAATAATTCCACAAACCTTTTTTTTCGGCTTTTCACCACCAGTTGAATCTGGTTCGGGGTCAGTTCTGGCATCAAGTGGTTCCAGCCCCCTCCCGATCGCAGTTGTGGGGGATCGAACCGCGGTCCTCCCTACCAAGTTCAGCACCAATCACCACTGAACCAACTAACGATTGGTATAATTCCACAAACCTTTGATTATGAATTTCAGTGAAGAAAAACAAAAGCTGTCAAGTTAGTAATAATGGTGCAATAGTCTCTCTACTTTCTTAGCACCTCTTTGAACATTGCACAAAATTAACTTTTTATGCTTAGCTAAGGGTCCTGCTAGAAGCAACCACATAAAGTTCAATATAGTTTGTATTTGTACAAAAAATTTCAGAATGTAAGCCACGTTTATATGATATATCTTCACATTAAATGCTTAATAGTACTAGTACTACATTTTTACCTATTTTGGTTGTGGCAGGACACGTTGTAGGGTGAAGAAAACACCTGACCATATATATCATTCTTTGTTGATTTTCTTGAGTAATATTTCATTCTAAATAACGTAACAAAAAATGTATAAATAATTTGATTTTGGTAAAAGTATTCTTATTAAAAATGAATAAAAACTCAGTTTTGTACCTTACAATATTTTTATTTGATTTACAATAGAACTGAAAATTGAATCTAGGATCTCGTGCAAACTGTTGAAACCATTTGATGACAAATCGTCACACTCTCTAATCCATGCGTATTTTAGCAACATTAGATGCATTTTAGTAGGTTTTTTAGCAATAAATATAAGAGAAATCTAACCATTAGCTTGATTACTTGTTTTGCAAGAAAACAGGAAAAACTGCAGGATTTGAATGATTTTCACTACGCTGGGGGCGTAGCCCATCACGCGCCGCGTGATGGAGCTCACAGAGAGCCAAGATTTTGACTCTGATCACGCGCCGCGTGATGCCTTACCACGCGCGGCGTGAAGCCTTGCTGAAGATGAAGATTGCTCTCTGACTTGATCACGCGCCGCGTGATTCTGTTACTACGCGCGGCGTAGTTGATGGATTTGCAACCACGCGCGGCGTGGTAGATCTGGCGCGCGGCGTGGTTGCCTTCTGTATATATAGTTTCTGCATAATTCTGTTTTCTGGTTGGAAAATTCTGCAAAATTGATCTACATTCTGGTTTTGGAACTTCCAGATCGCGATTCGAGACTCCAGAGGATAGCTCCAAGCACGTCGAGAGCATGGATTCACAAGCCATGGCGATGAAGCGAGGAAGCGAACGAAGCACGATGAGGAGCTAAACTCCTTTGAAGGTAGAATCTAGGATAGTTTAGGATGTAGTTCAACTGAATGTAATCTGCAAATGTTGTAAGAATTCACTCTTTCTATAGTGTTCATCCAATGCAATTCTGTTTTTAATGCTTTATAATCCTTCATTAGTGTTATAATGATTTCGAGTTAAGTCACGTGCGAGAGTATTGATTTAATTTCTGAACTGAATTGTATTGAGCACTTGAGTGTCTCCGGTCGAGAGATTGAGGCATAGAGTGTAGCGAACGATTGACGCGCGTTAATATCATTCGTTGTAGGTAGCTTCCGCCCGAGAGATCGGGGGAGTATCGACAACGAATAGAGTGGATTTTGACAAGAGATTGCGATTCACTAATTTGTCGATCTAGTTGTGAACACTTGAGTAAATTCCTACGACATAGTAGATTGCATGTGGTTTAGCTATAGACTAGATGATTCCGATGATTCTACCTCGCTTTTCCTTCATATCAAAGCACGTTTTCTAGCAATTCATTACTCAACATACCCCCAATTTATGTGTATTTTCTGTAAAATGTCTATGAACACAATTCGACTAGTTTGATCACACAATCCCTGTGGATCGATATTTTTATTACTACGTGGTTTTCGTGCACTTGCGAAATATTCCATCAAGTTTTTGGCGCCGTTGCCGGGGATTGTGATAGATTCAACTAGGCAATAGTGTTCATATTTTCTGTGTTTTCTTTATTGTTTTCTGTTTTATATTTTTCTCCCGGAGCGTTCTACTTGTGTGTTTCATTGTGCATGCGGAGAACAGGTCCTCAAGAGTTGCAATTTGATCCGGAGATTGAAAAGACAGCTCGCGCAATTCGAAAGGCAACAAGGGAAGCTCAAGCTTCAAGGGGAACAGCTTTGCTAAGGGATACACCGGACTGTCAAGGACGGACTGCAGCAACAATGGAGGAAGAACAGGTTCCACCGGTTCCTCAACCGCCAAGGCGTACCCTTGGTGACTATGGGAGGAGAGACAATGACGCGTTGGCAAATCAAGGCTTTCAGCCGGCGAATCCTGTCTCATTCGACATCAAGAACACGGTCCTTTCCGCCTTAAAAGAGAATCCGTATTCAGGCTCGGAAGCTCAATGCCTGAACTTACACTTGTCTCACTTCTATGAAGCCTGCGACTATACCGATCCACCGGGGGTGAGCGAATCGGACAAAAGACTTAGGTTATTCAAGCATTCTCTCACCGGCCGTGCTAAAGATTGGTTGGACACGATACCCGCCGGAACTATTGAGACTTGGAGACAGCTGGAGCGGAAGTTCTTAGATCGTTACTTTCCTATTCATAAGTTTCTAGAAAGAAGGGCTGAAATTAGCAACTTCGAACAAGCGGATGGTGAAACGTTGTATGATGCTTGGGAGAGGTTCAAAGTTTGTCTTAAAAGGTGTCCGAATCACGGTTTCGATGGCCACAATCAGATGCAAATGTTTACCCAAGGTTTGAGGGCTCAAACGCGAATGATACTTGACGCATCAGCCGGTGGTTCGTTGAAGAACCGTGATGAAACTGAAGCAAGAGAATTGGTGGAAAGCATGGCTCAAAACGAGTATAGAGCTACTAATGATAGAGGAGCCAAAAAGAAAGGCGGAGTGTTGGAATTGGATACTCAAACAGCACTATTGGCACAGCAAAAGCTCATGACTAGCCAAATGGAAGCAATGATGAAGCTGCTGTCCAATCCACAAGTCCAAACTTCTCCAATAGGTAAAATTGACAATGTGCGCTGTGATTTTTGTTTGCAGGACCACCCTAATGGCGGATGCTTCCCGGAGGGTTCAGAGGAGGCTCGCTACTTGGCCAATTTTCGGAAGCCGTACAACAACACTAACAACGGGTCCGGATGGGGGAACGGTATGCAAAGTCAAGGTGCACCGCAACAGCAGCAAAGGCCTCCATCAAGGATGGAAGAGACTCTAAATCAGTTCATGCTCATGACCCAAAGCAACTTTGAAGCGATGAAATCGAGTCAAGCAACCTCTAACAAGAATCATGAAGCTTCTATAAAGAACCTTGAGGTGCAAATGGGTCAGCTGTCAAGACAGTTTTCGATGTTGCAAAACCAAGGAGGTTTCGGTGGAAACACGCATGATAATCCGAAAAATGAAACTTGCAATGGAATCACTTTGAGGAGTAGAGAGATACCGGAAAGGCCAGCTGTGGAGAAGCCCTTGAAAAAGAAGGTCAATGAGGGAGAAGTTGAAAATAAGCAAGAGGTTGTAGTTGAAAATAAGATATATGAGGGAGAAGTAGAAAATGAAAATCTGTCTAAGGAAGTGGAGATTAGTGAGGATGAAGTAGAAGAAGTTGAAAAACAGAGGGAGATAAAAGAAAAAGAGAGTAAGAAGGTTGAGAAAGGTAAAGGAGTTGATGAATCGCCATATGCTAGGATGCCTTTTCCTAGGAGAAAGAAAGTGAAGAATCTTGAGCGGGAGAAGGAGTTCAAGAAGTTCATGAAGGTGTTGAACAAGCTTGAGATGGCTATACCTTTAGTTGAGGCATTGGAGCAAATGCCAAGTTATGCAAAGTTCTTGAAGGAGCTGCTCACAAAGAAAAGAAAACCATTAGATGATGAAATGGTAAGTATGACGGAAGAGTGCAGCGCCCTCATTCAACGGAAGCTACCTCAGAAAAAGAAAGATCCGGGGAGCTTTACAATTCCATGTTCCATTGGAACGCTCACTATTGAAAAAGCTTTGTGTGATTTGGGTGCTAGCATTAATCTGATGCCGTTATCAATGATGAAGAAGATACCGGGAGCGGTAGCAAAGCCGACAAAGATGAGTCTCTCTTTGGCGGATAGATCGGTTGTGCATCCGGAAGGTATTCTCCATGATGTGTTGGTTAAGGTTGCTGGGTTTGTG
This sequence comes from Trifolium pratense, assembly GCF_020283565.1. Taxonomy (NCBI): domain Eukaryota; kingdom Viridiplantae; phylum Streptophyta; class Magnoliopsida; order Fabales; family Fabaceae; genus Trifolium; species Trifolium pratense. Next base: position 28,875,711 of record NC_060063.1, read on the forward strand.
TTTCCCGCGGATTTTGTGGTCTTAGACATAGAAGAAACTAGGGAGTGGGAACCTTTGCTACTTGGTAGACCCTTCTTAGCAACCAGCCGTGCCCTAATTGATGTGGAGATGGGGGAACTCATGCTAAGGACCGATGATCAGCAGGTTACATTCAGTGTCTTTGATAAGATGGAGTGTGATGATGGAGACCCACAATGTTTTAAAGTCCAGGTCTATGATCATATTGTTAAGCATGCTCTTAAGTTACCTTGGAATGCACACTACTTGCCACATGGTGGCACTTCTTTTCCATAACCCTTAGGGGCATGGAACGTCAAGCATCGGGACGTTAAACAAGCGCTGGTTGGGAGGCAACCCAACAGTTTCTGATGTTTTAGTTTGTTTTCTTTTGAAGTATGTAGGTAGGTGTGCAGCAGAAGCAAGGACGGAAGCAAAACAGGGCAGAACAGAATTCTACCACGCCGGGGGCGCAGTACAGTCACGCGCGGCGTGATCCTTCATCACAGAGGAAGAAGTTTTCAGAAGGCGTTACGCGCGGCGTAGGGGTATATCACGCGCTGCGTGAAAACTGGAGAAATGTGGAGTCTCTGACTAATTGATTACGCGCCGCGTGATGGAGATTACGCGCGGCATGGTCGGTTTGAAAGAAGTTCTTGACCGTTACAATTAGTATTACGCGCGGCGTAGCAGGGGTCACGCGCGGCGTGGCTACACAGGAAAGCGTGTCAAATTTGAATTTCTTCATCTTTTCAACTACTCCATCCATCCCATCATCAATGCACACAGTCTCCCACACGAAAAACTCCATTGTTAACCCATTTTCATCTTCCAAACTTGTCCAATTTCACCTCTAATCACTTTCAATCATCCATTTCCTTCACATTCACATAAAACCCATATCACCCACTCCTAATTCCACTCCAAATCCCTAATTTCATCACATTTCACCACTTTCCCAAATTAACCCATTTCAATCTTTACAAATATCAAGATGTTGACACGGCTAACCGGAAAGGGAAAGAAGAAGAGTGATGCTAATCCAACGCAAGAGCCACCCAAGAAAGCAAGAACAAAGATGAGTGCAAGCAAGGGGCAATCTTCTCGCTCCGCTCAAGCATCTCCTCCTCGCCGGAGCAGTGTTACCCGGCCACAAGTTCATCCCCACTTCATTAGTGAAGTTCATGAGAAAAGGTACTCACAAATTCGAACCTTTACTATTAATCAAGAGAAGGGTTTTGGTGAAGACTTGCTGAATGGTGTAGCTGAGTTAGGAAATGAGATAAAGTCTAGGGGATGGGAGAAATTTAATAAATTGATGATTAAAGATGAAGTGAATCCTGGAAATCAGATGTGGGCTAGGGAGTTCTTTGCAAATGCCTATTTACCGGATCAACCAATGTTTCCGGAGTATGTTTCTGTGGTTAGGGGTGTTAAAGTGAGTTATTCTTTTGAAACTATAAACAATCTGCTTGGTTGTGCTGCTGGAGGAGTGTGTGAACTCTTGCGTGATAGAGAGAGGATTGACAAGAGTGGGATCGAAGTTAGGGAAGAACTAAAGAATATAGTGTGTCGTCCGGGAGCAATGTGGCTAGCCCACTCAGCAGCTTCTCTTCCTAGAAGGTTGAGCTTAACAAGTTTTAATCCGGTTCACCGAGCTTGGGGTGAATTTTGGTTGAAAAATGTGAGGGTTGTTGGCAACAATTCAGAGATTCAGCTTGATAATGCGCACGCGGTCCGGTTGTTGGTTGAAGGGAAGTATATTAATCTGGGATATTGGTTACAAAAAGATCTTCATGAGATAGCCAATCATCCGAATCCTACTTTTACTTTGGGACATTGCAATCTCATCGCTGCTTTGTGTAGGGCGAATAATGTTCCCATGAATGTGCAAGAAGGTGATCTTCATCCCGTCCGTCCATTGTCTTTATCATACTTCATCAAAAAGTTTGAAAGAGGTCCGATTGTGCCCCGAGGTGAGGGGAATGCTACAAGAGAGGAAGCTTTGAGAGAAGAAGAAGAAATTAATCGGTTTGAAGAGGGTAACCATCCGGATCAACAGGGGGATCCGGCGTATGAGTCTCACGATATACCAGCTCAGGACCCTCCTCGTTACTCTCATGATATGAATCAGCTTGCTTCAATGTTGCATCAAATGGAAATTTCTCAATATTCAGGGCTGCCGAATCTCTACTTTGATACCGCCTCTTCCATGTACACCGAGGCGATGACTTATCGATCTACTTTCCCTCCTCCTACTTTTGGGACTTTGTATCCCGTTGATACTGATTGGGAGGCGCATCAGGCGAGGGAGCTGACATCATTCCAGGCCAGACAAGCATACAATTCGGGTCTGAGAACTTCTGAGTTGGCGGAGATCGAAAGGCGACGCCGGGTTGAGCAGGATGAGGCTGCTGCTATGGAGAGGGAGATGCTGGATGTGGATGGGCTGAATCTGAATTTGAATAGCCCGTTCACCAACTACTTCACTGGCCAACCGGACGATGCGGTTTGACGTTGTTGGTGATGCTGTTCTACTGCTGCTGCTACTCTTCTACTACTCTATCTCTATCTTTACTTCTTTGTCTTTTATTTGCTTGGTTTGTAATAATATTCTGATGTTGCTTGGATATTGGCTGGATGTTTTAATTGTGTACTCTGAAATTGAATCTTCTTTTGTTAAATTGTGGAATGGTTTTTACTTCTAGAGTTTGTTTCAATATTTTGGCATGTTCCTTCTAGTTACTTGAGTATCAATTACTTGATTTTCTCCGTGTGTGATATGTGAAACTTGCAGTGCAATAGCTTGTTGCACTCATGTGATCAAGAGGCAAAGGAAGGGAACACACACTTTTCGACCGGTTCTTTGATTCGACCCAACCGAGAGGTATTGAGCCAAACACTACTTTTTCTTCTATGTGTGATATCCACTCATGTATTGTCTCTCAATTTTGCTTGTAGTCTTTTTATTTGATTGGTACTCTTGTAGCACACACGAGGCATGTTCCTTGGTACCTTTGAGCCTTTCTATCCACCCTTACATATAATTATCCTTTGCTTAACCAATTTGAGCTGAAAAAGAAAATGTTATTTTTGCAAAACCTTAAGAAATTTTTGATGAAAAAAAGGAATGACTTTCTTGGAGGTTAGGCACCTAATTAGTGGTTGATGCGCATTGCTCACTACTAAGTTTGGGGTTGCTCTTTGGAATTAGCAACAAATTAAGTTTGGGGTGAGGGTACTAGAGAACTTACAAAAAGTTTTGATTTGAAAAATTGAGGAAATTTCAAAGCAAAGAAAAAAAAAATGAAAAAAAAAAGAGATGAATGTGAAAGAAAAATAGAAAAGAAGTTCAAAAAGAAGTGATAGCCTTGAATTCAAAGAATTGCAAAACTTTGTTTGATGATTGAAAAAGGTTCTCTAGTCCACTATAGTTCAAAGGAAAAAGGGGGTTTGGTTTATGAAATATTTTTGACCTTAGGGGGATCTAACTCCAAGTTTTTCTACTACTTATCCCAAAAATGTCACCATCCACCCTAGCCAAGCCACGTTATAACCCTAAAAGACCTCTAATGTGTGTGCACAAAGTGAACCGAATGAATTCTTAGACTACTTGCAAAATTATTGTTGACTTGCATTGATGTGTTGATTTGAGCGAAGTACCAAAAACTGAAGAGTGCATGTGAGTAGTGTGATGAAATCATAGAGCCTTGGTCGAAAAGTGTGAACTACTTGAAAATGTCTTGCGGGAACGGGTGTGCAATTGAGCATTGTTTGCAGGTGGATCATTGATCATCAGGTGAGTCTCACGTATGTATGATTCGAGTGAATTTAAGGAAAATGCCAAGGTCTTGACACAAAAGCTTGAGGTAAAAGTTGTTTCCTTGAGGACAAGGAAAGGTTTAAGTTTGGGGTTGTGATGACAAATCGTCACACTCTCTAATCCATGCCTATTTTAGCAACATTAGATGCATTTTAGTAGGTTTTTTAGCAATAAATATAAGAGAAATCTAACCATTAGCTTGATTACTTGTTTTGCAAGAAAACAGGAAAAACTGCAGGATTTGAATGATTTTCACTACGCTGGGGGCGTAGCCCATCACGCGCCGCGTGATGGAGCTCACAGAGAGCCAAGATTTTGACTCTGATCACGCGCCGCGTGATGCCTTACCACGCGCGGCGTGAAGCCTTGCTGAAGATGAAGATTGCTCTCTGACTTGATCACGCGCCGCGTGATTCTGTTACTACGCGCGGCGTAGTTGATGGATTTGCAACCACGCGCGGCGTGGTAGATCTGGCGCGCGGCGTGGTTGCCTTCTGTATATATAGTTTCTGCATAATTCTGTTTTCTGGTTGGAAAATTCTGCAAAATTGATCTACATTCTGGTTTTGGAACTTCCAGATCGCGATTCGAGACTCCAGAGGATAGCTCCAAGCACGTCGAGAGCATGGATTCACAAGCCATGGCGATGAAGCGAGGAAGCGAACGAAGCACGATGAGGAGCTAAACTCCTTTGAAGGTAGAATCTAGGATAGTTTAGGATGTAGTTCAACTGAATGTAATCTGCAAATGTTGTAAGAATTCACTCTTTCTATAGTGTTCATCCAATGCAATTCTGTTTTTAATGCTTTATAATCCTTCATTAGTGTTATAATGATTTCGAGTTAAGTCACATGCGAGAGTATTGATTTAATTTCTGAACTGAATTGTATTGAGCACTTGAGTGTCTCCGGTCGAGAGATTGAGGCATAGAGTGTAGCGAACGATTGACGCGCGTTAATATCATTCGTTGTAGGTAGCTTCCGCCCGAGAGATCGGGGGAGTATCGACAACGAATAGAGTGGATTTTGACAAGAGATTGCGATTCACTAATTTGTCGATCTAGTTGTGAACACTTGAGTAAATTCCTACGACATAGTAGATTGCATGTGGTTTAGCTATAGACTAGATGATTCCGATGATTCTACCTCGCTTTTCCTTCATATCAAAGCACGTTTTCTAGCAATTCATTACTCAACATACCCCCAATTTATGTGTATTTTCTGTAAAATGTCTATGAACACAATTCGACTAGTTTGATCACACAATCCCTGTGGATCGATATTTTTATTACTACGTGGTTTTCGTGCACTTGCGAAATATTCCATCACCATTCACCACTAAATCAAACCTAATAGTTTTGGTACATTACAATTTAGTTTAAAAACAAGGGTCATGCTAACCGGTGCTCCGGGGCACTGGTTAAGGAAACCAAAAATAGAAAATTTTAAAAAGAAAATAACATTTTTTAAACTTTTGAGGAGTTGACTGCACAAATTCCAATGCGAAATTACTATTTCTGTATCTTTAACCAGTGCCCGGGAGCACTGTTTAGCATTTTCCTAAAAACAAATTAGTCTATATATTATAGTGAATCAAAATTAATATAGAACTAATTTGTATTTGGTATTATAAGATGCTAGAGATTAGTTTCACTAATAGAAAAGATAATTGTGGATGTATTTGCAATTTCATGACATTATACAGAGACAAATTTAATGTGACACCGAATTATATTTTCATGGACAAAAAAAAAATGGTTTGCTACTTTCACAATCAATTTTGGATATTCCAATAGCATAACAAAAATTACATTAATAAAGCAATGACCAAGAATATATGTACATAAAATTCTATGTTCGAAGACAATTGTCTAGTGGTGAAAAGTTTGAATAATGTACATAAAATCCTATGAATTGAATCATCATTAAGTTATGCTATTGGAACATAGGATTAACAACAATTCGATAATTTTAGTCACTTTAAACATAGAATTAACAACAATTCTTATATCTATTTTTTACCCTTTATTAGATTATGTATTATACTTTTATGTCTCTTTCCTACAACATCTTATGTTACTTCAATTACTCATGTGGGGTTAAAAAGGTCTCAGAATATGACAAGACTAAAATTTTAAACTTTAGTGTCTGCTAATTTTGAAGTATATCCATATCTGTTGATCTGGATTGTGTACAGTTATGATTTAACCACATAATTTTTAGAATTCTTAAATAAAAATTAGATCATCTTTCATAAACCGTCCAATCAAGATCGGATAGCCATAAATATAGTGACTGCATGACTGCAGATAGAAAACAATTGCATCTAATATATTTCCCATATCTATATTATTTCTCTTGATAGACACATACATGACCAAGAATCGAGTTTTAAACATTAATACATCTCATCCAATTCAGTGAAACTCCCCTCTCTCGCCCCAACAATGGTATGAAAGATGATGCTACAATTTTAAGGACCAAAATAGTGATTTACTCTACATCAATTGAAAAAAAGAAAAGGTTAAAAGGAGTGGTTGAAATTACAAAATATTACACATGTTATTGTGACAAGACAGTTCATTTAAGGGCATTGAAATAGTGTAGGAAATTGTTTCAACATCAACAAAGCATCCCAAGTGAGGTAGGGTACTTACTACATTATCTTAGCATCCTAACAAAAGTATGGAAAACAAATGATAAAACCAAAACACAATAATGGTTCTCACCTTCCTAACAAGATAGTACTTGTTTTGTTTCTCTCCTCCTAAAATCAGATTTTTAGGTTCACCTTTGGTAATTTCCTTTCTTTTTGGGGTGAAAAGGGTTAATATTAATACTAATAATATCACAAAAGTCTAAATAAAATAACTAAATGGTGATAAATAACCTAATGTGTCATAGTTGTAGCCGAATACTACTCGGTCGCTTCACAGCCGTTGGATCTAAGTGCAGTTGAATTGTCTCATCTCATCCACCTTCTAAGGTCGCCGGTTGAAGAAGGCGAAACCTCGCCACCGATACTCTCGGTATAACAAGAAGAGTAATTTGAATTTTGCTCCAACCCGTAATGTGACGTTACATTCACACTTTTGAAACTAGGACTTCTTAAACTATGTCCATAATTTCCATAACCTGCGGCTCCTCCTACATTATAAGGATCAGGAGCAGGAAAAGAAAGCCTTTTCTTTACTGATCCCGATCTATCTCTCTCCGGTGTCATTGGCCTTTGTCTCGGCGCACTCTGTGACCGGATTCGAGCCTTCGCAGACTCGGTTGCTTGCATGTAATTAGGCAATGTAGATGTAGTAGAAGCAGCGCCGTTACTACCATTACTACTTGTTCCTACCCTACTATTTTGGTACAAATTGCCATTGTACTGATAATTAGACCTTAAGCTAGGTGTTTGAGAAGTGTGGTGGTAGCTTCTATCTTCTCGAACACAACGAGGGCTCGATGACCGGACTTGGATAGGTCTTGATTTCGCCGGAGATGGTGTAGTTATGGATTGGTTGTGAATGGATCCATTTTGGTGTGCCCTATGGAGTGGTGAAGCAATCGAATGTCTTTGTGGTTGGTGGTGTGGATTATATTGATAATTTGGATGTGATCTTCTGTAATTTGATCCGAGATATGAATAAGGTTGAGATGTGTCGACTTCCACAGTCTTGATAGAGTCTCTTTGATCAGTTGAAGCTCTTCCTCTATTCTCCCATGGTTTTGTAGCCATCCATCTATCTAGCCATTTTGGTCTCTCTTCAAGTTCATCTTCATTTCCAATTGATGATGTCCTACCATTTCTCCAAATCTGTGAAATTGTCAAAGCCGATTAGCCAAGAAAATCGTGTCTTTTGTGTTGACAAAATGTATTGAATGTATTGATTGTGCAAAATGTATTCTGGCTAAAAGTGAGTTGAATGTATAGTGATTTATGTTTGGATACTTTCATGTAAAAGTGAGGAGAACAATAAGTCCAAGACAAATCAATTCTAGAGGCAAATCAATTCTACTCGAAAAGTTTCAAATATGTCAAACACTACCTCTTTCAGAAGTGGAACCAAGTATACACTAATAAATACATGTTTGGAATCAAGGTGAGTTTGACAAAATCTCAGGAGGCGTCGTGATTTTGTTGAAGTCCAAAAGTGTAACTTTCACCAAAATCATGGCGACATGTGGTTTTATTGGCAAACTCCCCGTCAATCCAAGCAGGCGCGACTCAGTAAACACGAAGAAAAAAAACAGTGAAATAAAGGGTGAAACTGAAACCTGTTGTGAAAAAGCTTGGGACAAGGACTTTTCCCTCTTCATAGCTGCTTCCTTCCTCTGTTGCAACATGGCCTTAACTTCTTCAACAGTGTGTGGACGATCGTCCCAATCATCTGCAACACTACTTCCTTCTCTTGACTATCAAAACAACCACACAAAAGATTCAAAACTCATAAGCTTATAAACAGAACACCAAAGTAACTAAAAAGTTCTATTCCTTTGCCTTTGTAACCCAAAAAGTACTTTTCTTTCCAAACACAATCTCGGATTCGAAAAACATGTAAAAGAAAAGTACAAACAAAGTTTGTTTGATTACAATGATGTTGGTTCAATTCAATCAAATCAAAGCTACATATAACTTACTATTGATTTCCTATCTGAAATGTCTTGAAGATACCGCGAATCCCAAACACTTGCCGTGTCACTAAAGGCTGATTTTCTACTTCCTTCATTTGAAGTAGACCTTATCCTTTGGTCAAGAACTCTTGCTTGTACTCTAACAAGAGCTTGCATGCATCTAAGAGTCATCTTTGCTTGTTTCCTAACATTGTGACCTCTCACTAAAGCTTGTAACTTCACCAACCCTTTAAGTGCACGAAGCGCTCTTCTTGCCTTCAAGATTCAAACACACACACATCAAGTTAAGGGAAAAAAGTACTTTTCAATTTCCTTTCACATAAACTTAAAATTTAGTGCATGTTCGAAATCACGGTGAGTTTTGAGTTTGACAACATCAATGACACTTTGATTTTGTTGAAGTTACAATGACCCTGTGATTCTGTCAAACTCACCACTGATCAAAAACCATAGTGACATAATGTGGTTTTATTGACGGTGCATTTGATTTGACAGAATCACATCTTGTCAATGTGATTATGACAAAAACTATACTTACAAATTTCAACAAAATCACGGCGTCACTGTAATTCTGCCAAACTCGCTGTGATTCCAAACATGCAATTAGATCTGATATACAAACTCACCAAATAACCTCTAAAAGAAGTTTGAATCACAACAGCAGCATAATGCTCCCTAGCATGATTTGAAGGCTTAGTCAATCTTGCAACCTCAACAGCAGCTTGAGCAGTAGCTCTTGCTGCCTCAGCTGTAGCCATAGCAACAGCAAGAGCATGTTTTTCATCTTGATCTGTCCTTGAAACAACATTTGTAACAGTACCAACATCATTCTTCAACTTTGTTGGTGTACTTTGTTGAGTATTATTCACTGTTTCATGATTCACTGGTTTTCTAAAAATCCATCTTCTTTTTTCTCTCTTCTACAAAATCAAAAAGTTTTTTTTTTCAATTTTTTTCATTGTTTCAATGCTTCATTTCCATAACTTAGAAAGTAAAATTAAAAGGGTCACATAAACTAGAAACAAAACAAGAAAAAGTGTCATAAATCATAATTAAATTAAGAAACATAAAAAAAATTTCAAGTACCTTTTCTTCATCTTCTTCTTGATCACAATCTTCTCTTCTTCTAGCACTTCTTTTGTCACTATCTTTTGTTGGAGATCTGAATGCCCTTTTGACAGCAGTTAACCATGAACTACTTCCTTTCTTCCCCATGTAAAACTTAATACTAACATTTACAACACACAAAGAAAAAAGCACTTCTAGAAAAAGCTCTTAGAAAAAGATATAAAATTTTTGCATAGTTAAAGACATAAAGATTCAACTTGGTTGGGTGGTAATGTCTTGAAAAAGAGAAGTAGAAAAACAAGGTGAGCCAAAGCAAACACTTGTGGAACTTTGGTTTCAATCTATGTTTATTTTTATCATAAGTACACATTCAACAATGCTACAGAAAATTGTCCTCATTTGTGCAAATAAATGAATCATTCTTGCAGTCAAATTAATATCTAATTTTAGGCAACTACCAAAAAATTGAATAATATAGTTAAGTTTTTTTTTTTTTCTCAAGTAACCTAATAAAATTTTCACCTTTAAAGGTGAATAAGTAAAGTGTCCGATCGAATCTCAGCTTCTGCATATAAAATACGATGTCCCTACCAATTGAGCTATGCTCACATGATTATAATATAGTTAAGTTTATATTCACTTAAATATGAAATTGGATTAAATACGGTCAGACCGCATGTAGTTAACAATTTTAAACCATCTGATTAAGTTTAAACGGTTTAAATCTTCAATCAATTTTCTTAATTTAATATAAAATTCTGAGATAACATCTAAACTATTCGATCAAGCTCGTACAACTTGAAACTTAATGAATGTATAACTGCACGATTTTTCAATGCAGAGAATCAAGATCCTTAACTGTTTGTTCCATTATGATAATAACTTAACTAATGAAATTATTTTGACCAACATAACATAGTACTATACAATATAAAATATTGAATTAAAATCAAGGTTTAAGATTATGTTGAGTGCTACAAGGTTTTAAAGTTTGTACACAATTTGATGATTTAATGTCATATAATGGTAGTCAGAGACAGGCTGTGTTTGAGTGAGGGGAGGGGGGTCGCATAGAATATTAAATTTTTATGTATGATATGATGAATGAATGAATGAATCTAAATGTGCAAAGTATATGGATTTTTGTGGCATGAGGGTGGACACTAGTGGGAGTGTCAGAAGGTATACATGAAGCTTTTAATGTTATGAATAATGAATAATAATTGAAAGTTTTCTTTTTTTGAGTAAATATAATAATTGCAAGTTATATCAATAAGTAGACCAAGTTATACAAATGAGAATATTTTTCTTCTAAGGACGTACCCGGGGAATACCGGGTTCGATTCCCAGTGGGAACAACGCTTGGCCAGTGCGCATGCCTCTACGCACGAGCTGGATTAGTCGTCCACCTTTGGTGGGTCGGAACCAGTGCGAAAGCCAAAAAAAAAAAAAAAAAAAAATGAGAATATTTTTTAATATATATAAATTTATTTTTATTATTGAATAAATAAATCTCACAATTATGATCAAATAAAATGTGATTTGATATATTGATTTAATTGTAAATTTTTTATTTAATAAATGTATAAATTTGTATATGTGGATATTAGACAAAAGAACTTCGATATCTATGTGTGAGATATTATTATTATTATTAGGCTTAAATATGCAAAAGGTCCATGCACTTACGGGTCATTTGAGTTTTAGTCCCTGCATTTTAAAATGCTTTGATTTTGCCACTGCACTTTCATTTTACTTTAAAAATGGTCCCTGAACCCATTTTTTGTTGAAGTGACACATTTTTTTATGATGTGTCAATTTTATTTTACTTTTAAAAAATTACTTATTTAAGGGTATTTTGATCGATTCACTGCAAAATTAAATTAGTCATCAACTCTAAAGTTCAGTCAACAGTGACAGATCAGCAAAAATGTGTCATTTCAACAACCAAAAAAAAGGTCTGGGGACCATTTTTAAAGTAAAATGAAAGTACAGTGGCAAAATGAAATATTTTTAAAATACAGGGACTAAAACTCAAATGACTCGTAAGTGCAGGGACCTTATGCATATTTAACCCTTATTATTATTATTATTATTATTATAGGTATAAAATAAAAAATGGTTGTGTGTGAGAGAGAGGGAATGATGCCCACGAGATTGAAACTAGGGAAGGACGTAAAGCAAGTTGAGGGGGAGGCCTAGAGAGAAACCAAAAGTGACTTTTTCAATAATAGAATCACAAAAAGCTATTCTTTCTTTATTTGGATAAAGCTTCCTCCTTCTTGAAAAAAAAAAAGAATTAATATAAAAATGTGTTTTTGATCTGTGAATTCTAGCTGATCAACTAGTAAATGTAAGTCAGTTTCTCATTACATATTTACCCAAAATCTTATGGTATCAGGTTTATGGATCATATTACTTATAAAGTGTTTAACCTTTACTTTTCTAAATAATGTGGGACTTAACTTACCTCACATTATAAAATATTCTTTCCGGCCACTTTTGTCAAGAAGACTTTCAATACAAGGAGCTTGTAGAATCCTGTGATGAATCATCATCTTTGATACCATTGTTGAGCCGAGAGAGAGGAGTTTCACTGAATTGGATCGACACATTCCCACACAAGTGACCCTAACACTACATATTCATCCAAAATCTTAAAACATTATGTTTATGGATTTTTTCACTTTTATGTTGTTCAACTTCTACTATTCCAATCAATGTGGGACTTATTAATTCACAATTGATATATCTCAACATCTCATCCCAATTGTGAGCCTCTCCGTGTTCACGATCCATCGCCACTCAATTATTGATCCCTTATCAATCGGGCTTAGATACCAGTATGGGTCATTGAAGGGGGAGATTCACTGGATTTGATCACCAAAAATCTTAAGTCATTAGGTTTATGAATCCGGCCCCTTACTTATATATGTTGTTAAATTTCTACTTTTTCAAACATTGTCAGATTTAATTCACCTCACACTATACAGTTTTAATTGTTATTGCAACTATATTTAAGACCATGAAAATATATATGTTTTACAACAATGAAAATTGATTTTAACTTAATTTTGATTAAAGTGAAAAAAGTCGATTGAAAGTTAATATGTCTACTTCATATATAAAAAATACATTAGTTATTCAATTAATTTAGAAACTTAAAAATTCAAAATGTTAATATTGTATTTTCTTGTAATAGGGGCTAATTCATCGATCAATCAAGATTAAATTAAATGTTGAAATTTTTGGATGCAAGTGATCTCAACATTTAGTATCTAGCTTGGAACATAATCACTCCTTGTAAGAGAGTAACATGGTAGCAAAACATTTTTTGAGGAGTTTTTAAAAACCATTGGCCATTGCATTCTTAGAATATTACATTTAAAATCAATCAATATTACTAATTAAATTGGAAGATACACGTAACATTTCATCCAAAACCCTTTTTGTTTCATATTATATATATATATATATATATATATATATATATATATATATATACACACTGTAATGATCACTCCTTGTAATCACTTCTTATAAGATAATTACACTTTAATGAAAAACAAATGAGTAATAAGCTGCGCCGCTAATCTTTTTTAGATGGTAAAATCAATTCTCCTAAACACTACATTTAGAAACCTAGGAAACACCACATTGCTATGCATGACTCTTTGAACTCTTTTTAAAATATTCACAGCTTAGCCTCTGGTGCCAAGAAACCAAAAGTGTCAAATACAAAAGATATAAACGCATGTTAATTGTCGGAACACGTTCTCTTATATTTGGTCACCTTACTTGAAGAAGCTTTGAAGGTCATCTGTACAACACTAAAACCCCCATCATTAAACCCACAAGGGGTGAAACTCTAGTCAATGTAGTTGAACAAAATTTACCTGTTTTCCTCCTACCCACCCGTACACCAAACATCGGCTAACCTCAATGTAGATCTCCGCTTCAGACTCCAAGTGGATCAGTCAAAGAATTCCCAAACACATCTTTCTTCACAAAAATCTATGCGCGCTTAAAAATATAAAAAATGATATTCCGAACAAAATCATGTCTATATTTGAAGCTCGAAAATAAAAATTTAGTTTAATAATTATCTCATGGTGTCACGTGCTGTGAGCAGGTCGAGACATATATGGTGGGTGATGGACCATGGTGGACCTCTTCTCATATAAACAAGCAAGAACATGTGGCTTTTGCATCTTTTCCAGCAAAATCTGACGACACATGAATCAATGCATATGTTACTATTATTGTAAATGTAAAAATATATACACACACAATAAAAAATAAATACATTACTCAACTAATGGTGACCACTTCTACTACTTCAAGAGGCTCATATCAACTGCTTCAAAGACTGGTCAAACGGTTCTAGATTCTCTTGGGACTTCAATTAAATTACTACTTGGTTTTTTATGCGGTTGTGCTTTGTCCTTTTATATCCACATGATGCACTAGACTAGCAATTAGATGTAAGAATTAAAATTCCATTGATTTTACAAGTGTAGAATGGTGTCACTTGTCAAGTATTTATTTTAAGGTAGGACAAATTAGTCTCGTAAGGATGAAGCAAGATACTTCCATCACAAAAGACATGAGAAAATTATAACACTTTATTTAAAAATCCAACTCAAGAGACAAAATGTGTTGAAAGGGTTTCATTTCACCTAAAATGTAACACATTGGACATACGAGCCACCACTCTTATACATTGTTGGTTGGTTCATGAGGGAATTTGGAAATTATATTGGATATTGAGCCAACCATTTAATCAACATATTCGCATCTTACTTAAAATCTTAAAGTATTAGGTAGATATAATTATCTTCTTGTGTTCTTTCGAAGACATCTGAAAAAATTGAAATGATACATAGAAGATTAACATGCATGTCCCAATAAAATTATATTCTCATAAGAAAACTGATACATGGGAACTTCTAATCCAGTTTTGATACACCAACAATATTCCACTTAAATGTGACTCCTTTTAAGTGAAATTTTTTCATCAATAAGAGCTTTCGACTTTATTGACACACAACATCAACAAGGAAGTTGTTTGACCACAACCATTGTTAGAAAGACTAATTTTGATATCAGGAGTCAATTGTACCATCGACTTTGAATATCATTGTTCGGTCTTTAGGGGGTATAGTGCAATTAGACATCACATTTTGAAACTAGTTTTTTTTTTGTGACGGTTTAATTCACCACAAAATGAAGATTTTTTGTTTTTTTATTAGGATCGTTTGTTTTGTAGTAGCCAAAGCGGCAACAAAAATGTCTTTATTAAAAATAAAAAAAAATTATATACATTTGTGTGGTTTATATGTGGTCAAAAAAATTATATACATTTGTGGCAAAAAAATTCTTGAGACAGGTTATATGTGGTCTTTGTTAGCCACAAATCGGGCACAAACTTTTAATTTGTGTTGCTATTTTTTAAGGTTTGTGATCTATTTTGAAAGCCACAATTCCAAATTTTGAACAACATAAATACATTGTAATGCTTGAATATTAAGACATCACAAATATAATTGATAAATTTGACACTGTAATATGTATATTAGAAACATTGAAACTTTTTGTAGTAGTAAATTTTCACAATATTTTATTCAGTCAACTTCTTTATAAACAAACTGATATGAGATGGTGTCATACCTTGAATTGGTTTCATAATTATTGTTGTGAATTCGGATTGAATCACACCAATAAAATAATTGATGTGTGGAGCAAATAACGATTAAGCAATCAAATAATGAGATCGGCAATAAAAATCACAAATCAAAAGATAAAGCGATAAAAGAAAAAAAGAACACAAGAGAATTGTTTACCCAGTTCAGTCAATGTGACCTACTCTGGGGGAGAGAGCAGCTCTCCGATCCACTATCAAACTTGTTCCTTGATTACAATGAAATTCACCACAAGAGTTACAAGATTTAGAGTTTTTCCTAAATCTACCCTAAGCCCGAATTTCTTCCCGTGACCAAGAAATTCAATATGAAAGTGTTTCCCAAGGTGATAGAATGTTTCCCTAACCCTAGAGTCTTCCCAAGATGAAATCTCTCAACCCTAGCCTCTTTGTTAGCCTTTGAAACCCTAAAAACCCCTTAAAAAAGTCAGAAAACGCATAACATATATATAGGCCCGCAGACACTACGCCTGGGCGCAGCCTCCCACGCCTGGGCGTGAGCAACCTGAGTTCAGCCCAGTTTTTCACGCCTGGGCGCCAACTCCCACGCCTGGGCGTGAGCAGGCAGAGACTACCAAAACATGATTTTCTGATTTTTACATTATTTCAAGGCAATATTCAACAATTCTCCACCTTGCCTTTAAATCAATGGTGATGCCGACTTCTCATCAACCACCGTGCTGCTCTCTCCAACCTCCGTCTACTCTTCAACGAAGTTAATCAAGTCCAAGCAATGCTTGAACTTAGCTCTAGGTAACGATTTGGTGAACATGTCAGCTGGATTCTCCTCCGATGCAATTTTCTCCACCATGATCTCTTTTGTCTCAATCATGTCTCTTACAAAATGCAACCGAATGTCAATGTGCTTTGTCCTTTCATGATACACCTGGTGATTTGCCAAATGAATGGCACTCTGACTGTCACAATGTATCTTCACACATCCTTGACTAATCCCCATTTCTCCAATCATACCCTTCAACCATATGGCTTCCTTGACCCCTTCAACAAGGGCTATGTATTCTGCTTGAGTTGTTGACAAGGCTACAACAGATTGTTGATTGGCCTTCCACGTTACCGCTGTACCGAACAATGTAAACACAAAACCCGATAAGGATTTTCTAGTGTCTATGTTACCTGCATAGTCCGCATCCACATATCCCTCCAAAGCATCTCTTCCTGGATCAGTTCTTGTGTACTTCAGACCACCCTTCAAAGAACCATTCAAATATCTCAGAACCCACTTCAAAGCTTGCCAATGAACTTGGCCCGGATTTGCCATAAACCGACTTACCACACTAATTGCATATGATAAATCAGGCCTACTACAAATCATGCCATACATGATGCTTCCAACCCCACTTGCATAGGGAGTACTCTCCATCTTCTTTCTCTCATCCTCAGATTGAGGACACTGTTTTATCGACAACTTTGAATGGTGACCAAGTGGCGTATTCACTACCTTAGAATCTGTCATTCTAAACCGCTCCACCACTTTCTTCAAATAATCATGCTGAGATAAGAACAACTCACCTTTACTCCGGTCTCTCAAGATATCCATACCAAGTATCCTCTTCGCATTGCTAAGATCCTTCATCTCAAATTCACCATTTAGTTTCTCCTTGAGCTGTTGAATCTCTTGCTTGTCAGAACTTGCCATAAGAATATCATCTACATAAAGAAGAAGGTAGAGAATGACTTTCTCATTCCTCTTCATCATGTACACACAACTGTCATAGTTGCTTCTCACAAATCCAGTCTTCAATAAGAAATCATCAAACCGACGATACCACTGCCTTGGACTCTGCTTCAACCCATACAAAGATTTCTTTAACAAACACACTTTTGAATTGTCTTTCACAAAACCTTCAGGTTGTTGCATGTAGATAGTTTCTTCTAACTCTCCATGTAAGAATGCGGTCTTCACATCCATTTGTTCTAACTCAAGATCATACATGTTAACAATCGCCATAAGTACCCTTATAGAACAATGTTTCACCACAGGTGAGAAGATTTCGTTGTAATCAATCCCCTCAACCTGAGTAAAACCCTTTGCTACAAGTCTTGCCTTATACCTTGGTGCTTCAACCCCTGGTATACCTTCTTTTCTTTTGAACACCCACTTGCTACCAACTACCCTTTTATTTTTAGGTAATGGCACAAGCTTCCAAGTCTGGTTCTTCTCCAATGAAAGCATTTCCTCATTCATTGCCTTCAACCAGTCTTGACTATCTATGCTTTCTGATGCTTCCCTGAAGTTCTTTGGTTCCGAGTCTTGCACTTCTTCAGCTGCATTCAAAGCATAACAAATAAGGTCAGCATAACCGAGTCTATTAGGTGGACGAATAACTCTCCTCTCCCTATCTCTTGCTAGCTGATAGTCAGGAACAGTTGTTTCATCACTTCCACTTTCATCAGGTACTTGAGTCTCATCCTCCTTTTCCCTCTCATCTGTGGAAGGCTCCACCTCAAACTGAATTCTCTCCACCCCCGTTTCTGGTCTTTTCTCAAGGTCTTTGCACTTCATCCCCATTCGGGTCTCATCAAAAGTGACATCCCTGCTTATGATAAACTTTGATCCTCCAGGCTCCATCTTCCACAGCTTGTAACCTTTCACACCTTCAGGGTAACCAATGAAAACACACTTCACAGCTCTAGCATCAAGCTTATCTTGCTTGACATGTGCAAATGCTAAAGCTCCAAAGATTTTCAAGTTAGAGTAGTCTGCCGGCTTGCCACTCCAAACCTCCATAGGTGTCTTTAGATCAATTCCTGTTGATGGACATCTGTTGATCAAATATGCAGCAGTGTTAACTGCCTCTCCCCAGAAACTCTTGGGTAATCCAGCTCCCAACAGCATACATCTCACGCGCTCCAGCAAGGTCCTGTTCATCCTTTCAGCCAGTCCATTCTGCTGCGGTGTGTATGCAACGGTCTTATGCCTCTTTATACCTAGTTTCCTGCAAAACTCATTAAACTGCTCTGAAACAAACTCCAGGCCATTGTCAGTCCTTAAAAGTTTTAGTTTACTTCCTGTTTGATTTTCTATTAAGGTATGCCATTCTTTGAATTTTTCAAAAGTGTCACTTTTATTCTTTATTATGTAAACCCATACCCTCCTAGAGTAATCATCAATTATTGAAAGAAAATATGAACCTCCCCCATGAGTAGACACAGATGCTGGACCCCAAAGATCCGAGTGAACATACTCGAATGGCCTAGTAGACTTATGCACTCCCACCCCAAACTTAACCTTATGTTGTTTTCCTAGAGTACAATTATCACAAAAGTCTAGTTTGTTCAATTTTTCTTTCCCTAGTAAACCTTGTTTGGCTAGTTCAACTAAACCCCTTTCACTAACATGACCTAACCTCAAATGCCATAGTTTAGTTATGTCTGCATTTTCAACACTAGTTACTAATGCATTAGAAATAACAGTTGAACCTTCTAAAATGTAAAGACCATTCATTTTAGACCCCTTAGCAATTACTAATGCACCATTAGAAATTCTCATTACCCCACGTTCAATCCTAGTACAATACCCTAGATTATCAAACATGCTTATGGAAATTAAATTTCTTTTAAGTTCAGGAATATACCTCACATTCTTCAAAAGGAAATCACGATCGTCATACATTTTAAGACGAATAGTACCCATACCTTGAACCTTGCACGCTTTATTGTTACCTAGACGGACGACTCCACCTTCTTTAAGCTCCAAAGTTTCAAAGTACTCCTTTCTTGGACAAATGTGATATGAGCACCCCGAGTCCATGACCCAGCTCTTCTCAGGTTCCCAACTTGTAACTGTCAATGCTCCTGCACTCTCATAACCTTCCTCTTCACTAACGACAATTTGAGCTGACGAACTACCACCACCCCTTCTCTCAGGGCAGTTCTTCTTGAAGTGACCTGGTTCATGACAATGATAGCACTTTAACTTGCCACCATCATCACCCTTTGACCTAGACTTGGACCTATGCTTCTTTCCCTTCCCCTTACTTTTGTTCTCGCTTCTTCCTCTCGCCACATTCAGCCCTTCTCCGCTGTCATCAATCCTCAAGTCTCTCATCTTAGTCATCTCCTTGGTTCTCAAAGCCGATTGGACTTCATCCAAGGTGATAGTACCTTCTTTTCCATAGAGCAATGCATCCTTGAGGTTTTCAAATGACTTAGGTAAAGCACACAATAGGTGGAAAGCTTTGTCCTCGTCCTCCAAGTTCACATCAATGTTCGCCAAATCGTCAATAATCTTATTGAACTCCGAAAGCTGCTCAACCACGGACTTGTTCTCCGACATACGATAGAAGAACAACCGTTCTTTCAGACACTGCTTATGTGCCAAAGACTTGGTCATATATAATGCATCAAGCTTCGACCACATCCCTGCAGCAGTCCTCTCCTTTGCTACTTCTCTCAACACATTATCCGCGAGGCACAAGATAATGGCACTCAATGCCTTATCATTCATCTCGTTCTTCTCTGTTGCTGAGAAAGTATTAGGCATGTTCGCAATTCCTAACAATGCTTCTGAACACTTCTGTTGTGTTAATATTGCCCTCACCTTCACCTTCCACAACCCAAAGTCGTTACTCCCGGTGAACTTCTCAATGTCCCACTTAGAACCCATGATACTTAAATCGTTTGATCCTTTGCCCCACGGTGGGCGCCAATTGTTGTGAATTCGGATTGAATCACACCAATAAAATAATTGATGTGTGGAGCAAATAACGATTAAGCAATCAAATAATGAGATCGGCAATAAAAATCACAAATCAAAAGATAAAGCGATAAAAGAAAAAAAGAACACAAGAGAATTGTTTACCCAGTTCAGTCAATGTGACCTACTCTGGGGGAGAGAGCAGCTCTCCGATCCACTATCAAACTTGTTCCTTGATTACAATGAAATTCACCACAAGAGTTACAAGATTTAGAGTTTTTCCTAAATCTACCCTAAGCCCGAATTTCTTCCCGTGACCAAGAAATTCAATATGAAAGTGTTTCCCAAGGTGATAGAATGTTTCCCTAACCCTAGAGTCTTCCCAAGATGAAATCTCTCAACCCTAGCCTCTTTGTTAGCCTTTGAAACCCTAAAAACCCCTTAAAAAAGTCAGAAAACGCATAACATATATATAGGCCCGCAGACACTACGCCTGGGCGCAGCCTCCCACGCCTGGGCGTGAGCAACCTGAGTTCAGCCCAGTTTTTCACGCCTGGGCGCCAACTCCCACGCCTGGGCGTGAGCAGGCAGAGACTACCAAAACATGATTTTCTGATTTTTACATTATTTCAAGGCAATATTCAACAATTATCGAGAGGGCAATGAGTACATGTCCGAATAAGCTTGTTAGCTTTGGGCATGCTTACACGCAAATATGGTGGTGGGATTCGTTGCAATCTATGCTCCGTGATGATTTCCTACGAGATAAACTAGGACTTCTTTAATACCGTACTTGAATTTGATTTTTCTTCGTGTTTCAAAACGTTTAGTATGCATATTCAAACTGCATGTTTTGAATTTCAAAACATTCAGAAATTTTAACAATTTTTTGTAGGATCTTTTAGTATAAGAGGGGTATGTGAATTTTGAAAATGTTTTTATAAATGTTAGAATTATGAGCAATTTGAAATTTCGTGTGTTTTTGTGTGTGTGGGTGGGGGTATAGGTATAAAATTTAAGGTATAAAATAAAATTTTCTTTTGTTTAGTTTGAGGGTCCATTTGTTCAAGATTCTTAAGAAAATCATTTGTGAATTACTTATGTTCGTGTAGATTGAGAGAATATTATATGGAAAATGCTTGTTTGTACGAAATAGTCAATGCAAGAAAAGTGAGAATGATGTGGCACACTTAACAATTTTCTGATTCTTATTGAATTTCGGCTCCCATTCTTTTTTAATTTTTTTTTACCAAGGTTTCATTTTGTTTAATGCAAGAAATTGGAAAAACACGTAACTCCTTCTCTCTGCCGATAGGACAATATATCAAAAATGAGATATCAGTTCCATCATTGTGAGATATCAGTTTCATCTTTCTGGAATTTCACTCTTAACAATATATCTATCCTTTTTTTTTTTTTACTTTCTGGTTTCAATATCTAGCTGTTAAAGCTTTCAAGTGTGGAGCTTCACTAAAAAGACAAACTCCTTGCTTGGTCTTGTTGTCTTCGTTTGTGGAGAAGGGAGAGACCGTAAACATTCTAAAAGGTGCAATTTTGAATTCTGGTGACCAATTCCCTCGGTGGAGACGGAATCGACACTTTGATTGTTGAACATTAAAGTAAAAGAGCTGAAATTAGTGATTCATAATGCTAAATTTTGCTGAAATTATTGATTCATATACAACTTACAGAAATAGTAGAGAAGATTATGTGTGAAGATTAAGAATTAGAGTAAAAGTTTATGTGTGGAAGTGTAAGAATCGTGTGAAAGCTCAAGAATTTGTGTTGTGGTTTCTTATCAAGGAGTAACTTTTATTTTATTTATTATTTACAAAAACCTAAAAACCATAGTAAATATATGAGATGGGACACATGCAACTCATGCATTCTTGCATTTCGTTTGTTGACCGCTCGTACCAAATAGCGGTGCTGATATTATATATATTTTAGTGATATTTAAGGAAAGTATGTCGTTTTTTGCTTGTTTAAAGTTATAAAAAGAGATTTTGCATTTCTCTTTTTTATTAAAAATTATTTTCTTCATATTTATCTTAAAGATTAGTTTTTGAGAAAGTAGTCTTCGTAGTTGCAATTGGAAAATGCATTGTTTTACAATAAAAAATGTTTTTCTTCAAAAACAAGTCTAAATAGCTTTCTAAAGATATTCAAAATTAACTTACACACAAATATAACTAAAGAATTAGAAATACTTTTTTTTATTCTTAAACAAATGGTTCCTGAATTAGCCTAAATGACTTGAGATTTATTATTTTATCGATTCTCCCTAAAAAAAAAAAATATCGATTCAAACATAATTGTTTATTTGGTTAATAGGTTGTGGCATGTGGTATATCCATGACTCAAGACCATCAATTACAAATGATTTAACTTTAATTAATGTATAGCATTTTTTATAACTTGTTTCGTATATAAGCAAAAATTAATTTTTTTAATCTATTAAATAATTGATTTACTTATGTGATCAGAAAGAGTATTAATAAAAGAAAAATATTTTAGACCATCTTTAAAGATATGAAATTTTTTACTTTTTAGTAGGGGTGAATATATGTACAATATTCTTGGTATACCCTCCTTAAAAGGTGGTGCACTATAGTCAAGTCATCACAATATTTCCATCTCATGGAAATTCCAAGGTCTTTCAATTCCTTCTCCTTAAACATTCAAACCTAAAAAATGTGAAGATGAGAGTTTCACCGTTTCATCCCAGAAATACACAATCTAAATGTGATCGTGAGAAAGAAAGTTTTGTTTTCATCATCTAGTTTGATGAGAGTTGAGAGATATTCTCTTATATAAAGAGAGTTGTTGTAACCATATTTTTCTATATCGAAGATATTTGACGACTAGGTCGCGCAATTTTTCTCTTTCACATTGAAAGAATTTTTCACCTAAAAATTTTGGTGTGATTTTTCTTCACTATTCTCGTTACTTCTGCTTAGTACCAATTTTGAGTTAATAGAAACCATTTCTTAACGCACAATAGTAACATTTATCACTTTCACAATTCTACAAACTATTCATTTTTCTAAAAATGTTGGAGATTAGAAAATCCACACTTTCCCTTAACCAATATATAAACCTTTCATTTAACAAGTTATGTCCATTAACCAATTAAAGAAAAGAAGCTTAAAAATGAAAACTCAATTAAACTCTTTGAATTTTATAGCTTTCACGCAAAAAGAAATGCTAGATAGAAGCATCAATGACATTGAGGCCCATTATCATAATAAAAGCGATTATGACAACATCACATTATATCCAAACATATCCAAACAAAGTAACTTCACCCACCAAATCAAATTGGTCAACAAAATGATTCCAATCACCTTATCTACATCTTAATACTATGCTTAATAAAGTAATCAAAAGTTACTAACAGTCATTGACACCACACATGAGAGAGATTTCCCTTGGATTCCAAATACGTTTGTACTTTGTAGTTGTACAAATATACTAAAAGATAATTAATTGATTCAAAAAGAAGAATTAGCTTTAAATATAATTAAAAAATAAATAAAAAAAATGCAAAAGTGATGGTGAAAGGAGGATGGTAAAAACTATCATTACATGTGAAAAAAACAAAGAAATTCAATTGGTTGACTAAAGTAATTAGTAAACTTTACTCAATGAAAAATTTTCGAAAAAAATCCGAGTTCGAATCATGTCGGATCTATTCTGAATTATCAGAGATTCCTTATCCCTGATAATCAAATGATTAAAAAATAAATAAACAAATATACCTTAACATTTTTTGTTTTCAATTAATCCTATCTATGGCAAAAAATTCAAATCATGAATGACATGAAAAATAAAATACATACTAACCTATTGAGCTACCCAAGCTCAACTTTTACTTCCTAATTGACCAACCAATAAAGGGTTCAAAGATATAAAATCAATCTTTTTAACCCATGGTACTTTAAAATATAAACATAGGACTATTATGTCATTGGATGCTTCCAACACCCAAGACATAATTACTCTAGAAGGTAGAATCCAAAGCTTAAATAATTAGATTCTACCCTATATGCTCAATACATGAATGAATATGATCTTCCCTACTTAAACTTAAAAAAAAAATCCTAATTTCCTAAATAAAAAACACCTATGATGATCATGATGATGATGTTGAATTTTTTCATGATGAATTGAGAATGTGGTTAAGGTTGGTTAGCCTTGTAACACATCATGTATCCTTCTTTATCCTTTGTAGAGATCAAGATTTAGAATGTTGTTGTTCAGAAGCTGTTCCAGTGACTTGTGAACTACCAACCCCTGTAACTGCCATAGCTGTTGCTGTTGTAGTAGTTGCGGTAGCAGTTATCGTCGCTGAAAATAATCGAATCATTACTTTGATCTCTAAAATTATAGACGTCAGATAAATTCATCTTTGAAATCAATAAAATTTCAAAACAATTATGAAATTGAAAATTATAGTTGATATTAGTCCTTTCAAATCGTCAAAATTTAGTATTTAATTTTACGTTTTTTTTTTTTTTTTTTTTTTGCAAAGGAACCGATATGATTGAAAAATTGTTTTGAAATATGCAGCCTTGCGGCCAATACATAACAAAATATTCTTTCGCTTTTAACTAAATGAATCGTCTTGAGATTTTTTAATTTTAAAGACCAAATTTTACTATGATTAGAGAATATAAAATAAAAAATAATATCTTGAAGTGTTAGATTTATCACCTGCACTAATGGTTGGCATTGCAACTGAAGAAGGAAATGACAATATTCCTTGTGAACCATAATGCTGAGGTAAAACTGGAATTTGAGTCATTTGAGGGTATTGAACTCCAAAGCCTTGGCCATGAATATTTTGTGCATATTGACCATAGTAAGGGTAGACATTTTGGATCAACCCCATAGCCCCAGCAGCAGCTCCAATAGATGGATAGTAAGGTGAATATTGTTGAACTCCATAGACATTGTAATAGTTCTACAATAGTTTACACAAAATAGTATTCAACAATGCAATCCAAATATATAATTTATGCACTTAGTGTATGTTTGAAATTACGATGGAATCATGTGCCAACTGATTTAGTTGATGCTCTAAAATGTAGTTTTTGTCAAAATCAAAATAGCACACCGATTATTTCAAACTCGTTTGCCACCATGTTTGGATTAACGTTCAGTTTGACCAGGGGATTATGAGTCATGATGATTTTGACAAAAATGGCGAAATCACATTTAACCGTGATTTAGTTGATGCTCTAAAATGTGTTTTTATCAAAACCACAATAACTGCATTTTCTAACTCGCCTTCCATTATGTTTGAATTGACGGTCAGTTTAACAATATTTCAGTGGATCATGACGAATTTGACAAAAATTATATTTTAAAACTTCAACAAAATCAAAATACCATTTTAAATTCTTCAAAGTCACTTAATTTCATACATGGAGTAAAAAATTTATTACATTAACACTTACTTGAGGATACAAGGTGTCTTGTGAATATCCAGAATATCTGTCAGATAAATAGCATAAGAATGGACATCAAAGCAAAGGACACATGAGTATAAAAATGTTCATAGAAAATTACTAGCACAACATAAAAAATGACCATAATATATAAAAGTTACCCATAAGCTGAATAAGGTAAATTGTACT
Source organism: Trifolium pratense (assembly GCF_020283565.1). Classification (NCBI taxonomy): domain Eukaryota; kingdom Viridiplantae; phylum Streptophyta; class Magnoliopsida; order Fabales; family Fabaceae; genus Trifolium; species Trifolium pratense. Next base: position 28,901,224 of record NC_060063.1, read on the forward strand.
GCCTAGTTGGTTGATGGAAAATTGTAGATGAAGAACCATGATAAGGAGTTGATGCTACCACTCCATGTGGAGGCCTAAACCTTCCTGCACATTTCAATTATTTTTTTAAAAAATCTTATAAACATATAATTATATTTTTTAAAAAATAAATAGTAAATAAATAATTAACTATACTATAAAAGGTGGTAACTTTTTGCTTAGGATGAATAAAATTGATAGGTTGAAAAATTCAAAACACCATAAATATTGATGCTAATAAAGAACAAAGTATACCTTTATTTAAATTAAAAAACAGAATTTGTTTAATTAATTTAACCACAATATACTGGACTGAGTTTCGAACTCTGATACACTCATTTATTCATCTTAAATTTAATCACAATAGACCAAGTAAAAAAAAAGAAAGAACAGAGTAAATAAAAGTGAATGAAAGAATTAAAACCATGATGTTGAAGTGGTAATGATCGATTCTTGTTTGCACCAAGAGAAGCAATATTGCAATTTGCCCTCCTACCATCAATAACTGGAGATGGATTCTGACATGCTCTTATAGCTGCCTCTGGATCCTTAAATGTGACCTATAAAAACAAAAAACAAAAAAAAAAAAAAAAAAAAAATACAAAACCATTGTTGAGAATCATATAAATAAATAAGTAAATACTACTATAACTCCGATCTTAAATATAAGTAAATTTTTACTATTTAAGTTTATTCAATTATTAATGTATCTGGTATCTGATTGGAGGAAGTGTAAACTATGTATATATATGTGATTAATATAAAAAAATAAAGAAAAAGTAAAAGAAAAATTGACTTACAAAACCATAACCTTTGGATCTTCCAGTATACTTATCAGTGATCACAACAGCTTCTAAGATCTCTCCAAATTGTTCAAAATAATTTCTCATTGTATCCCTTTGAGTCTCCCAAGCTAACCCTCCAACAAAAAGTTTGGTAAATGTTGTATCATTATATTGGTCTTGATTGTTACCACTCATCATATGAAATTGTCTTTGTTGAGACATTGAGAAAAAAAAAACAAAAATACTAACAAACAAACACAAAATCCAAAGAGAGGATGAAGAGTGAAAAAGAAAAGGGTCAATAAATTGTATGTTCTAAAAACACATCTATGAAAACACTCGTGCATTCATGATTCTGTTTTTGTGTTATAATTGCTACTTTTGTACATTCAAAACAACAAACTCATCCTAAGATTCCATAACATTTGTACCGTTAATAGAAAGGAAATCATTACTAAGCAATGAAAGGAAAAAAAGAGAAGAGCCTCTTGATGAAAATAAAATAAGTTATATAGAACAAATGAACATTGTTTGTTTGATGGGGTGTGAAGAGTAGAAGAGAGAGTGTGGTATTAAAAATAATAATGAACAGTGTTAAAATAAGCAGACAAAAAAGCTGTTTGTGGGTCCTACATAACAATTGTAGATGCCTGTATACAATGAAGTGTCAAAGACCACAAGACCAACCTTTCTTGTTGTAACCCACTTTCTCTTGTTCTAATATTATATAGAAGCGATCAGAAGAGATGGCGCGAGTCTCTTTTAGTGTAATCAAAACTCTGAGTTTGATTCTTGTCTTAAGCAAGTAACAACATTAAAATTTTAAGAGAGATTTTGCCGTCTATTTAGATCATACAACACTCGAAAGATTAATTTTTACATTTGTATGCAGTTGATAACTGATTTATGAAAGAAAAAAAAATTATATACCAAATAAACAAAATAGTTAATTAATGTTATAGATATAAGAAAAAATAACCGTTTACGCGGTGTTTAAGAAATTTAGTTAAGTGTAGTTAATTTTCTTGATTTAATGTAAAACATGAGATAAGTTTACTATATTACCTTTGAAAAGTGATTTATGCCTTGAAAATTACATAAACTTTTGAAAAGTAAAATGATTAAATAAGAGTATATTAAGATTAGTAGTATTAATTAGTTTAAAAATAATTGACTTTACTTATATTTGTATCTAAAATTTGATGTGTTTGTTTTTTATATTTATGGTCGGAGTGACTATTTGTGATGAGGTGGATGGAATCAAGCTATTTTGGTCTCTATTCGACCTCATCTTCTTTTCCAAATTCATAGGCGCCAACCTGTCTTCCAAATCTATGACATTGTTGTGCAGCACTCAAAAGCCAACCATATTAACCTCGGAATCTCAGAAATTACACAAAAATAATAAAACTAATAAATCAAACAAAAAGAATTAACAAAAATGATGTAATATCAAAGTGAACTTGTTGACAAAACAAAGAAATAGATCAACTAGCGATGCTCCTTACTAGATCTTGGGGAATTGATTTTTCAAAGCAAAAATGTGATTGTATTGAGGTTTAACTATTGATAATAATTTGATGTTTGAAAGTTTACAATATGAATCTTATGATATTTTACAAATGGACTGAAGATTCCCCCCTAACAAACAATCTAGATTTTAAGGATCACATCGTCTCTACGGTTACAATTCTCTCTGGTCACACATTGAGGCAAATCATCACGCCTTTCATCTTTTTTTTTTTTGAATGGTCATCACGCCATTCATCTAAAATTATTAGTTAGCATTGTAAAATTAACAAATAGTTTTAACCATTAAATTATTATCAATAATCGATAAACTAAACATCTATCAAGTAAAACAATTTGTAAGATCTTAATTAATCGATGCATGTTTAATTAAGAGATTATCGATAATAATACGATGGTTAAAACCATTTGTCAATTTTATAATACAAGTCATCTGATCTTATGAAAATAAGGCGGTGATTTGCCCAAACGCGTGACCATAGGAAATTGCGAAAATCCAACAACTTGTCTTGCTTAATGAATTAATGCTTAAAAAGAAAAAAGAGAAACTTCTTTATATAAAATAAATAGTATAGTATCTGCTTAGTTTAATAAAAAGAGTATGAGTTCTGTATCATACTTTAGTTATGGTCCTCTATTCTTCATCTTCTATGCCTATGTTGCTACTTTTATCACAGTGTCACGTTTCTGCTCAACAATGAGAGCTACCTCCATTCTTCTACTGTTGAAATGCAGGGAAAAGTAGAACACACATGCATTTACAGCTATTCTACTATAAAGTAAAAACAGCAACAAAAACTGTCGAGTCAAAGAGAATACTAGTTGGTACCTAACTCCATTTTAGAAAAAAAGTAAAAAAAAAAGAGGAGAATATTCCTATGTAGCTTATGTTGTTGATTTATCTGATCTTAATTAGACATTGCACAATGTTTGATTTAAGGTACATCATCCAAGAACACCGATTATGACAATTTCAAATCTATTCTATATATACAAGGTTGTTACATTACATAGTTCTCTTTGTTATCCTAATGTGATTTTGATAATTTGATGTTTTGTGCTTTCAATTCAACCTAGATTTTCCATATACTCAAAGAGAACCTATTTAGAATTGGTTTTGGCTTTGTAAGGCTGAATGTTTTTGCTATTATTACTTGGAGATGTTAATTTGCAAGTGGTTTTTTTTTTTTTGGGTAGATAGATGAAACGATAAGTCATTAGAAACATACACATAAAGTGGAGGAATCGGGGTTCAAAATGTTGTGATAAGTGTGAGTTGAACACTTTATAAGTGAGAGGACCCATAAACCTAACACCTTAAGATTTCAGGTTAATGTGTGGTGTCCAACTCACTTGTGAAGTTATTCTTGAGCCCAATGTGAAAGATCCCCCGGCTGCCCCCTCGTGACCCAACACAAACCTCGATCATGTCATTCGACCTGGCAATTTCAGCATTCTACGGGTGAGTTAGGATTTGTAGACCATGTGGCTTTTTAGTTTGTTCTACAAATAGTTGATAAGTATATATTATAGTCAAACAAGTATTTTTCTATTTGATATAACAAATGTAGCCAAATAGTTATTTTTTAATAGTATATTGTGTTTTCTAATATAATCTCATGTAAAAAAAAAGTAGCAGCATGATTCCCCTGTCAAATTTGATAACATGGTTATGCAGAGATTTAGTTCATTTTTTCTCTCTATTTTTTTAGCTTTAACAACTCTAGATAAACACAGCCAGCTGTAGGCTGTAGCAGGTGGATAGGTTTACTCCTGCCATCAATCATACGGTTTATTATAGTCTCTGTATTATGCTGCAACACAGAAGGGTTGATTCAGAGTTGCCATGCCTAGAGCTGTTAAAATAAACCAAAAAACTAAACTGAACCACTAAACCGAATGGCACCGGAAAGAATGGAATTGTGATTAATAGTTCGCAAACTGAACCTAACCGAGTTACTTCAATTTATTACGTCAACTATCCACCTAGGAATTGTGACTGATAGTTCGCAAACTGAACTTAACCAAGTTAGTTCAATTTAGTATGTTAACTATCCACCGATGTTTGATTCTTTTAGGTGGATAGTTGACATAATATTCAATTTGGATCGGTTTTTGGGTTTTTAAAACAATCCTAATTATCAGTTAATGATAACAATTTGGTCCAGTTTGTTTCATAAAGAATTAGTTTAATTCAAAAAAACTATAGTTCAATTTTTTGTAAAGATAGTTTCGGTTCAGTTCGGAACCACAAAATTGGTGCCATGAACCTTTATGTCGATTCGGTTTGGTACGAACCATTGATGGTTCAGTTTACTGAACTGTTGTAACAGTTCAGTTCGTTCTGAACCGACCCTACCCAACCCATGATCCTAGCAAGGTCCAATTTGGCACCTGAGCTTCTTTCATTTTCTTTCTATTTAGAAAAAGCATAGCTTTTTACATAGCTACAGCAAAGGATAACAAAAAAGCACAAAGGATAACAAAAAAGCAGGAACAAAATGGTGAAGATTATGAGAATGAACAACTTGAGAGGAGAATATTAAAGAGGAACTTGACCAACCTTTCTCTTCTTGAGAGCATATATGCTTACAAGTTACAACCCAAGTATTGGCAGCAATATTTGTGCATCAATGGAGAATGTCATCAACACGCCTGGAAAGCAAATATAGATGAATTAAAATTAGCAATTTGACATCCATCAATTAGGATACTATCCAAAAAATTCCATCTCAAGGAAAATAACTTATGTTACCTAGCCAAGATGATGGTGAGGAAGCTTAAAAAGAAGTGTTGTTAGAACCGGACAGATTAGTTGAACCTAGAACTAACAAAGAGGATATATGGTTTAACCAAAAATAAAAATAAAAATTCTAATCTAGTTTTATTGTTTTCTTGTTCAACTCTTGTTTAAAATGTACTCCCTCCGTCTCTAATTATAAGCACTCTTTCAAACATAAAATTTGTCCCTAAATATAAGCTCTTTTTCAATTCCCTAGACACATTTATTATTACTTTTCCAAATATAACCCTACTTTGCATTGGAATCCGTAAAGTCAACTACAAATATATTTTTCCACCAAGGATAATTTAATAATTGTAACATCTAAAAAGTACACATTAATTACACTACCAATTTTTCTTAATATGCTTGAAAAACACCGAAAAATGCTTATAATAAGGGACGGAGGGAGTAATAATTTGTACTCTTTTTGTGAAACAAGACATTTTATCAAACAGATAATGTGCATTTAACTATGAACTACTCCATAGTTTTGAAAAAGCCAAAACACGAAATATATTAACAAAACCAATTCAAATCACAAGAAGTGCAAAGAAAAAAAATAATAAAAACTTCACAATTATATACAGAGAGCCTAAACATTATTACATGATGCCAATCAAGGAACTTCAACACTTAACCATATATGAGAGATTGAATATTTCAATGGTAGAAATCAAACAAAAATTTTGGATTTTTTCTTTAATCCAAGACCAAACAAAAACCTTAACCATTTCAATGATTAGACCTGTGTTATGATATTGCTACCAAAAATCAAATTATGTATTTTTTTTTATTACAAAGACATTGGAAACCGAACAACATGATATTGATCTGAGTGAAACTGAACTTGAATTCTTTGAGTAAGTTCTCAGATTCAAGCCTTGTGAATAGAAACAATATGATTGGAAAGATATTTCACTATTAGTCCAATTCTCAAGCTATAATAACATAGATATAAAAAAAAATTACACCAAATATAGTAAAAATGTACATCTATAAAATGTTAATCTCATAAGTACAACTCAAATGATAAAATGTTAATCAAATCTTTGACATATAGGGGTGATAGTTCAAATCCATAATTCTCCAATTAACAACACTTTGTATGTGAATTTGGCCATCTGACTCTTTGAAACCAAAGAGAATTAAAATATTTTTTTATTCAACTAATCTAAAGGATTTAAATTAAAACAACTTTTGGGCCTAAAAAACATTGAAGTGGACATATACATTTTGGGCCTAAAAATGGAACAAATGAAATCCACATGATAATAAAGCCCAATTCAAGCTGATCAATTAATCCTAAAATTTCTGTCAAAAAAATAAAATATTAATCCTAAAGCTTATGGACTTTCAAACCTTTAGAATTATGGATTCAACCCCCTCTCCCAAAGAAACATTTAATATCGACTCTCAAAAATTAGATCCTATCTATACATATAAGTTCATATGAAAATGAAGAGATAACAATTAACATAAGTAACTCTAAAATATTTATTAACAAACTTATCTCTTATTATTCGATTCTAAAGAAAATATTAGTTGAGTTTTTTTTATATATATCAAAGAGGACCTAAGTCTAAAAATATCAAAACCTAAAAAAAGAGTTTACAATGAAATTAAACGAGGAGAACAAATTCACAATACATCAACAAACAACAAGTGTTTAAAAGCACTCGGACAATCATATAAAAACACATGCCGAGACTATTGAACAACCAAAATTAGCTAACGCGTCAGTACATTAATTAGCTTCCGGTTATGAATAATGAACGGAAACCCTCCACTCGAATTCTAATAAACGACGAGATCTCCCACACATACTATCACTACCATTGAAGTAATAGGTTTCACATCAACAAGCAAGTCGACATGCAACTCCATCCACCACTCTAACATTAAGCTACTTAGCATATTTGAGCCCTTCAAGTTCAAGCATGCCCCCAAAGTTCCATCATATAAAAATGAGTTGATTTTATTGGGAATATAATGTTTTACGTCTAAAATATGTACTATTATTAATTGTATTGTTCCATTCGACCCTCAAGTTCACAACATGTTGAGGTATTGTCCGGTTTAGATTGCATGGGAGCCTTCACAGTTTTGTTCCTTGTAAAAGGCGTTTTAGTGAGTTAAGGTGTGTATGTGTTGTATATAAACTACCTTTAATCGCGATTTTAAAATGATGTAGGACTTTTTAGGTGTATCTTATGTAAGTTGAGATATAAGAAAGAAATATCAACTATATATTGAAAATGATCAAACATAAAAAGCCAATTTTTTATTCAATAGGATTTAACCAAGAAGTTGATAAAGGTACAGTATATGTATCCAATTCCACTATAGTGATTAGGACATGTTACAAACCATAAGGTGAAGGACCTACATACGTACAATAGAAAAGGAAGCACGCTCATAAAAGGTTAAAAAAACAACCAAAATCCGACATAAAATTATTTGATCTATATATACTTTTCCACTACTTCATGTTTTTTAAATGTATGGCTAAAATTAAAATATGATATGATAGTAGCATTTCCTTTTGCTTATGTGTATTCTTTGTTTTATTGTTTTGTTATTTTTTTCGGGTACATACCTACGTACGTGTTTCTTTTATTCGCACATGAAAGAAATTCTATGTATAATACCCCTATATCATTTTCCTTGATTAATTAATTATAAATATAATAAACCATATAATACGTTTCTATATCTATATTCTAATCCACTCCTTTTTGTTTAAATATCCAGCATCAAATCATGATATACATTGTGCCAAAACAAATCATCATATCCAATTAATCTCTTTAATTATTTTGGTTCATGATATACAATTTTTGTTGTCATGTGTTATAGATTAGGTAATGCAAATTGAAATACATTCACACAATAATCAAAGATTTGGACGGTAGTATTAGGTGCTAACTATTAATGTTACTTTCAGTTTCAAAATGTCTAGTAAAAAAAATGTCTCAAATATTTTAAATTAGTTATAAATATATAATATAATAAAATATTATATATAGATATTAAGCGAACACATTTAGTTAAGATGAGATGAGGACCTCATATTTTTTTTTAACCTTAATACTATAGTTTTACAGATTTAATTATAAAATAATATTTATTTTAAGCAACACAGAATGTTAATCAAAACAGTAACAAGGTAACCCTAACATGTTGAAAGATATCTCGAATGAAAGATGGTAAAGAGTCCCACCACAAGGCGTCATCAATGGAGTGTCCATGATTTTCTAGCCTATTCGCACAAACATTTCCTTTTCGATAGATATGAGTTTGTGAAAATGTTCAAGCCAAGAGAAGATGTGTTGCTCCAACAAGTTTTTAGATCCCAAGGAATTATACCTACTTATCTAGTGCTCCTTTTGAATACTCTTACTATAACATTTGCCATCCATGAGCTGCAGCAAGTTCAATCGCAAGAATAATTGCCATGATTTCCCCATGTTAGATCGAAACCGGACCAAGCTTATGTGCATAACTGCCAACTTGATCAGCCAAATGATCACAAAACAAACCTCCCACAAACCACCGTATTACTTATCACTTAACCGTCCGTATTTACTTTGTACCACAAAGTTATTGAAAGTTATTTTTCATCTTATTTTAGTCATAAAATAAATAAATTTCAGACTCCAAGGTTTTTAAGCTCGATAACTTTTTTTTTATAGATTTAAATCAAATATTTGAGTTAAAATTATTGTTTAAATATCATATTTTTTGTATGTTACGAACTTTTAAGGATATAAATTAAAATAAATTGTCTATAAATAATAACAATTTCATTTTTTTCGTTATACGTTTTATAATTAGAAATATTTCCCTTATTGAGTTTTATTTTTAGTATATATGCGTAAGTAATAGAATTTTAATTTATTTCTGTAAGGCTCTTATTTTGTAATAATTAGAATTATTTTCCTTATTTTGTGACGAGTTCAGGCACAGAGGGAGATCGAAAAGGTACATTGAGTGGGAAATTCATAAGTAACTTGGTGTGCTAGGTCTTTACATTCTATTTAGATAATCGAACATGTGAGTTAATCTCTCAACAATTCACTCGACAATTTGCCAATAAAAAAAAAAGACAATAGTGAATTTTTATCTTCCGTGAGAATTGAACCCGTGCACGCAAGTTTTCTCCAATAAAGTTATCCATATCAAAATATTCTTTTTTTTTTTTTTGAAGGAATCCAAATCAAAATATTCTGTCAAAAATATAACACGGGCATCAATTGTGAACAACTATATATATCTAGCTAGCTAGAAACAATTGCTAAAATTTGTTGAGAATTTAGATGGAGACATGAGTAGCTATTGAGAGTGACAACAAATCGACAATATATATTAATTTTGTGCACATTGACAATCAATAATTAATCAAGCTAAGGTAAAAGGGTACATCTCATATTTTCTATCTATCTCTCTTATTGAAAACTTTGTCGTGGGGAACCCTCCATAATATCATCATTGAGAAGAAGATAATGAAAAAAAGTTGGTTTCCAGAAAGAAGGGTGAAAAAGATGCGTATGGACCTAGCTTTTTTCTATGGTACAAAACTTTAAAGGGTATGCAAGTGACTATATAGTGTCCAATCATATACCTCAAATGAGTTTGTTGTGAAGGGGGGCCATAAGAATCTTAAATTTTGAAACAAAACTTAAATATTTAAAATTCAAAGTTTTTTGAATGGTTGGAGTAATTTTCAAAGACAAGAGAGAAATGCATCATCAAGTTTTTTGAATGGTTGGACTATGATTGAGACTAGTAATTATTTTTTAGTAAATATCTAATTTATTTTTTTTACGGGAGTTCAATCGAATTTTAGTACTAATTATAATACCCCCTCCAGTCTTATATATAAGAAACATTTCATTTTTTAGATTCATTGTAGAATGAATGTATTTAGACTATATTATTGTCTAGATACATAAATTCTACAATTAATTTAAAAAGTCAACTTTTTCTTATATATATAAGACTAGAGGGAGTATCAATTTAGTCCATCACATGATTGATATTCCAAAATAATCTCATTAATTGAAAAATATAATTTAAATCAATTTTTTTCCTTTCATTAGTATTTGTAGGACTGAAAGATTAAAGTTGTAATGTTTGAACTAAATTTAAGAGTCATGTTAAAGTATTTAAAATTAGATATTTATATTTAATAATATAAAAAAATTAATGTTTAAAAAGTAATAATGCAAAAATTCTAAAAAAAATATTACTATATTTGGTGACGGTAGCAGTCGTTTGTCATGCTAATGGGTCCGGCAGAATTTTGGTGATTCTGGTGTTTGTGGTACTCAGTTCCGTTGATTGATCATCCCTCGATTTGGCTATTGATTGGTTTTGAGTTTTGGCTTTTCAACAAGACTTGATTCGTAGAGGTTTTGTCTCTACTGTGCCCGGGCATATCTCAATATCCGTATTATTTCTTAATTTCGGACTGTTTAGTTTGAAAAATTCATTCACCTTCAATTATTTAGAGACTTCTATGTAGTCTTTTAGGGTTAACCAGAAGATGGTTTGTTTCATTGACCTTGGACTCACTAGGACGTTAGGTTTATGTCCTTCAATTTTGTATATATAGTATTTTTTTTCTTTTTATTAATATAGTAAGGAGATATAGACAAAGGATGAGGACGAAGTCTACTTTGTCCCCATAATGTCTAAATGCTCTTCGCTTAGTTAAAAAAAAAGTCTTTATAACACATGTTAAAATTTTCATAAATTCTCAACCATAAATTTTCCTAAATTTGTAAAAAAAAAATTTTTTTCCTAAATTTAAAACTAAGTAAATAATACTCCCTCCGGTCTTTTTTATAAGGAACACTTTGGAAAAAATTTTTGGTCTTTTTTATAAGAAACTTTGACCAATTTTCAAATGTTTTAAATGTTCAATTTCACTTATGCCCTTATTTATTATGAGAGAGAATTTAAAAATAAGTAAGTTAGTTGAATAAAGAGTAATTAAATAAGGGTATACATGGAATAAATTTAAATTTATCAGAATGTTAAATGAAACTAACTATGCTAAATCTGTTTCTTTAGTATGTGTGATTTTTTCAAAGCGTTCCATATAAAAAGGATACGAAGGAGTAGCAAAGATGCATTTAATAACATACTTATTTAATAAATATTTAAGGACACAATCTTAATAACATATTTAAGGACAAAGGATTATTTATGAATATTATCAATAATAATGTGTGAGACTAATTTGATTTAGTCATTTGTCAAAAAAAAATTGATTTAGTCACACAACTATTTTATTTATAAATAATGTTCTGGTTCCCAAGCAAAAGAATTCTGGTAATTCAGAATTCGGTCGCAAGGTAAATAAACTCTAGTTAACAATTGGCCTCACAAAAAATCGAACCTAAGTTCTCCCAAACATTTTGTTCTAGAAATGCAATCACTTTTTTTTTTTTTTGACAATCACTTAAACTCAATGTTTGGTTATTTAATCATACAACTTTAATAACAAATTTAAGTATTTTAGCCAACTATTTTAATTATCCAAGATCATACACATCATTGACCACCATTGTAATTTACAAAGTAGTATTGTAATCAACATGGCAAAATTAATCTAACTAATTAACGTAACTTAAGAATCTCCAACAAAGCTCACATGGGAAGATTATTAAGAATGGGGTGAAGCATGTCTCCTTCTTAGATAAGAACCCCCATGTTCTCTTACCTGGATTTTAGTGAAAAGAGAATAAATGTCTCAATATCAATTTTAGTACCATCAGCATTTTCATGAATAATTTAAAGGTTTGACAAAAAATATATGAAAGAAAGGTAATAGCCTTTTTCTATTATCTTTTACATTATCTCACCATGTATCACATTGTGATTTGTTTCTTTTGGGCCTTGGCTGTTTTTCAAAAAAGAATTATGATAAGACTAAATAGTTCTAAAGATATAAACTCCTTTCAACCCATCATCAAATCAGAATTATTGAATGTGTGTGCTTTTGTTTTGATTTAGATGTTACACCTTGTTTGCACAATTTATCTTGTCCCTACACTCACCTACCGTGATTAGTTCACTCATTTCACCCTAATACCTTATTAAGTTAATTAATTTTGCAACTGAATTATTATAATTGGTAATAGAACAATCTTCACTTGACAACAAACCACACCATAGATTTTTCTTTATGACAAATTGTTGAAACATAAAAAAAATCCCTACACAAAGTGGTTAATTGATATAGGAAGGCTTGTCGCGCCGAATTGAAAATGAAGTGGCGCGTAAACGGAAATAGTGCAGTTTTGATTGTATTATATTTTAATTAGAATATTCGATTTTACTATATTCTAGCTAGATTTGTTATTTTTATATTTTACTATTTTTTAGTCCGATTTATTATTTTTATATTTTATTTAGATTTGTTATTTTTATATAGTTAGATTTGTTATATCAACCGATGACGAAAATCGCGGCTTTAACTGCGGCCATCAAAATTCTATCAGATCATATGGCGGAGTTGACAACTAAGGTTGACAGCATCCACGACAGAAACAATTCAAACAAGGGAGGAGGACCAATACCAGTTATTAGGTTCGTAATAACAACCATACTATTGATACAAACAGAAAATCAAGACATACTCGTGAATCTGATTTGAAATACTATGAGCGTAGATATTACAAAAAGTTGAAGGATGATTACTACAAGTTTAAAATCTCTGATTAGATATATTTTTGCCCATTTTGTTACAACAAAGATTACACCTTGACCAACATTTTGAGACATGCTTCCAGAATGGCAGGTAACTCGTGTAAGACGATTAATGAGCTCCCTCATAAGACGAATTGTTCAGGAGAACCTGATTCGATTCCTGGTGGAAATAATTCTTGGTCAGACTTAAAGGATCAAGAATTAATCTATAACAAATACAAAGATGGAGAAAGATATTTCCAAATACATGAGTTTATAAATACGAAAAAATTCTCACCATACAAATTAATTTTGTAACATTGAGTTAGATTCTACTAAAAATTTTACGATAACATTAGAGTCTGTTCGATATTAGTTTAGCCACATGTTTGGGCCTTGTATGATTGTTTGTATTTCTTCCTGTGACTCTTTATAAATTTTGGTAGTTTATTTTGACACCTTTTGTGCTAAGTAGGCTGTTTTTGTTAATATATATTTTATTTTGACTTGTTAAAAAAAATTAGCCACATGTTATCTCCACCTTACAAATCAATTTTATAGAGTGAGGTTAGGCTCAATTCGCGACAAAAATTCAAATAACTGCTCATAAAAACACACATAATTTTTTTAGCATTTTAGATAATAGAAAACATGAGTGCCGAATTAATATAGAAAAAAAATTGCTTTTGATGGAAGAGTTTAATTATCATATGCATGATCAGCTTAAAGAGTTTTATACTGTACAAATTATAATAATCCATATGTGTGACTTAATTATAATTTAAGTAAAATACTCTTAATCATCTAACAATCATAATTGAGAGATAGTACAAAAAGTTTTTACGCCAATAGTGTATATAATAAAGAGAAAACTTAAAACTTATAAGCAGTGCTTAGAAACTATTTTTACAGTTTTACATTAAAAAATAAATCCAAAATTATTGAAATGGCGATTCCCTTAAAAAATAGTTGGACAATTATTTTAAAATTATTGGCTTAATTAGTTAAATGGTCCCTTAAAGATATTTTAGGTTTCACAATGGTCCCTTAAAGAAAATAAGTTTCTGTTTGGTCCCTTAAAGATAAAATAAGTTCCTGTTTGGTCCCTTCCGTTAGTTTTTTTGCAAAAACTGTTAACTTATGCATATGTGGCAAATGGAAGAGATCCTCTACTTTTTTCAAGAACTGCATCATACCTTTCAACTGTTTTGATCCGTCAGATTAATCTAACCACTCATATTACGACACATGTCTCACTTTTAAAAAAAATTAAAAAAAACAAACACAAAACAACAAAGGGAACAATTCGTCCCTACCCCTTCTTCTACCACTACACAAAACAACAAGGGATTGAGAATATGAGATGATTTGCAACTGAAAGTATTGAATTTCAACAACACCAAACTGATTTTGGATCTCTCAAACCTTTACACTCTTTCTTTCCAAAAGATTTGTAGAGGGTGGATTTTAGATCTGGGTTAAATTTGGGTTTTAGATCTTCAATTTTAAACCCAAAAAATGAGAAAAATGGTGGTGGTGGATTTAAAGAGGAACGTGTTGTTGGAAGAATAAAGTGAAAGAGGGGGCGTCTAAGAAGAAAGAGGGAAGTGATGAAAGAAGTTTTTTTTTTTATTTTATGGGTTTTGAAAAAAAAAATCTGGGTTTCTTATGAGCATCATGAAGATTGAAGATGGTGATAGAGATGAAGAAGGAGAACGGGGAAGAAGATGAAGAAAAAAATTAAGTGTTGGCGGTTCATTATTAGATATCATACATATGTAAGATCCAAAGGTGTAGATTTTAAGGAAAAGATCAAACGGTTATAATTAAAAGATTTAATGAGGTCTATGGTGGACCATTTACAGTGTTAGTTCACCTTATACATTTAGGGTTAAAATTTAACAGAAAGGACCTATTTGGCTAACAGAGATGTCTTTAAGGGACCAATCCGAACCTTTTTTTCTTTAAGGGACCATTGTAAAACCTAAAATATTTTTAAGGGACCATTTAACTAATTATGCCAAAATTATTTGAGTCTCTTAACGAGACACACACCTTTTATAAAGGAAAAGAAAAGACCATAAAAAGTTGAATCTAAAGTTACCTTGGCAGACCAGGTGATGTGATGACCTTGATGTAGGAACATTAACGCCGTATGTGGAAATTGAATCAATGTACTCATTTAGTCTCGACCGAGGTGCAATAGTTCCGACCCACATAAAATCTCACATATTGCTTGAAAATCGAGGTCATTTGTAAATAAATAATATTCACACTCTTCAATTCACGAAATGTCTTTTAAAAAAGACAAAACGGTGTCCCATAAGTGTAGCTCAAATGGTAGCTACCAGGGACATTATTGGAGTGGCCGGGGTTCGAACCCCGGATTCCACACTTCTCCACATTTAAATGTGTGAGAGTCTAGCCACTAGGCTACTTGACCAAAAAAAAAAAAAAAGACAAAACGGTAAATCATTAAAATCAAAACTGAATGTGTCAAAAAAAAAAAAAAATGAATACATACCTTAAAAGTATCAACCATTGGGTGTGCTGAACTTAAAGCCTAAACACATCATAAATGAAAATATACATAAAGTTTTCTCTGTAATACAAATTATGTGTAGAATATCAGTTGAGCAATATATTTTACTAGATTATGATAAATAAATAATATTGTTCAAAACAATTAGACATAAGTGATAGGTACTTGGGTTCCTTAACCATTTGGTCCTGGGTTCGATCTCCAGCCGGTTCGTATGGAGAAGCATTTGTTGGGAGATGTCAACCCCTTAAATGGATATCAGTTATCTCGAGAGAATTAGTCTTTGCAGTTGCGGGTGAAGGATACCTTTGGTTTAACAAATAAAAAAATAGATTTAATTACACTTTTAGTTTCCTATTTTATCATATTTGTTGCAATATTGGTCTCAACTCATGTTTTTTCTTTAAAAATGGTGATATTTTGCGTCTAAAAAGTGATTTATTATCTACAAAATTGAATCTAAAGATAAAAATAAAATACCACATTTGAGACAAAAATTCTTTTTTTTTTCTGTGTCAAAAGCCGTCACTTTTAGGACAAAAAACATGAGTTAGATCAAAACTGCAACAAATATAAAAATAGGAGGACAAAAAAGTTCAATTTTAATATAAATGGAGTATTTTCACAAATTTAATATATAATAAAGGACTAAAATTACAATTAAATCAAACAATTATTAATATTGGAAAAAGTCCTCAAAATCTTATACGGTAAATCTTCAGATAAAATGGGAGATCAAGTCCAAATCAAAAGGTAGAGCCAGTTAATCCAAAGTTTGTCGGCAAATCCTTCAACCCAGTTAGTTAATTTGGGCTTCAATATCACAGTTAAAGTGGGTCATATGTTCTAATTATATTAAGAGTGTGGTTAACGAGTGATTCTAAGATACTCTTTAAATATTTTATTTAAAATTTAAAATGAAAAATTTTAATTTTCAATCTAGGCTTTAATGCACTTTTTGTCCTCCTATTTTGAAAAACTTAAATTTTTGATCCCCCTATTTTAAAAGTCAACTTTTTGATCCCCCTATTTTGAAAAACTTGAACTTTTGATCCACAACTCAATTTGGTCAAATTTTTGCTTATGTGGCAAACTCATTGATGACGTGGCAATGATCATGTGAACATATCATATTACATGTCATTAATGTTTTTCTTTAAATCAAATATTATATTTTAAAAGTAAAAATAAAAATATTATGGATTTTTAATATTATATTTTTTAAAATAAAAATATTATGGATTTTTTAATATTATTCAATAGTATTATGGATTTTTTGAACATATCATATTACATGACATTAATGTTTTGTTGATAATGGTTATTCCATGGATATTGTTACTCGAGTCCGAAAGATGGATACCAAATTACGTGTTCCTGATAATGGAGTTAGAATTTTATTTTGAGTATGACTTTTTTTAGGTTAAAGATGATGAAGAAAGATGAATATTGTTAAGTTATTATTTATTTTTTTTATTTTGAGAACTGGGGAAGATTGATGAACATGATGAGTATGTTCATCAAAATTCTGAATTTGTTTAATTTTATTAAAAAAATGATTTTTAAAAATAAATATCTGTTTTGTCAAAAAAAAAAAAATCTGTAATTTTTTAATAATAAAAAAAACATAATATTTAATTTTAAAAAAATTAATGATATGGAACATGATTTGTCCACATTGACATTGCCACATCATCATATAGCTTGACACATCAACAAAAATTTGACCAAATTAAATAGGGGGATCAAAAGTTCAAGTTTCTCAAAATAGGGGATCAAAAACTTGGCTTTTAAAATAGGGGGATGAAAAGTTCAAATTTTTCAAAATAGGGGGACCAAAAGTGCATTAAAGCCTTCAATCTATTGACTTGACATATTTTTAAAAAAAATTTATAAAACTTGCCGTTTAAAATATTTAAAGAGTGTTCCGGAAATACGCGTTAACATTTCTCTTATATTAGAGGACATGTTTTGTAAAGCTACGATGACATGGATCTAATAATACAATAACAAGAAGCTTTTTTTGGAACAGAATGGTGTTGGACATTAGGTGGTGGCCTCCAAAAAGTGGGTGGTTAAAGCTGGGATTGCAGCTATGTGGTGCTCTTATTTGGGGTGAGGATGGTTCTTGGATTTAGGGTTTTTTTTGAGAGATTTGGGTCATTGGATGTTTGGAGTGTATGTTGAGATCTATTAAGTGTGAGTAAAAAATCTAAATTGGTTGAAAGAGTTGAAATTAAACAACGTATAAGTAAGATGACCCATAGACTTAATGCTTTAAAATTTTTGGTGAATGATGTCAAAAGTAACTTGTATGATTTGTCAAATCCCAATGTGTTGATATAATTTAGTGAGGCCCCATGTTATGGCCCAACACATATGTGCCTGATTTAGGGAGAGTTTATGAGGATTTGAAGTTAACTTAGGCGTGTTGATATCGTCATGTAAAGCTTCATGTCGATTCAAGAATTGCGGTTTCAAATTTACTGGCCATCGAGGAGGTGCGGCAGCTGAGTAGTTTCAGTTATATATTTCTTTTAGAGTTTTGGGTTTTTGTATGTTGGCTACATTTTGCAAAAACATCTTTTAGCCAAGTGTTGAGACATATGTGCCTACATCATGTGTTGAGACAGATGTACGTACACATTGAAACAACACCTGCGTGATCTAACTACGCGCCAGCTGGTTTTATTATTTTACATTCAATCTTTCGAAGATTTGATTGAAGAATTATTTTGTGGTTTCTGACACAACAAGGCGCTCATGGTGAATTAGTTTCTAAAGGCAGCCGAACCCTAGTTCTATTTTCCAAAGGAATAATAACTTTAGAAAATATATTTATGTGTTTCAAAAATATAACTATTAATTTCGAAAATATGTCTGTTGCTGCCGCAATTCCAGAAGACCTAATTTTGTCTTGAAGCTCAAGCTATTCTACTACTATAAATATGAAGACAAGCATATGGTTTCAAGCATCTAAAACTGAGGTATTACAAAGCGTGAGTCTTAGGGTTTTAGAGTGTCAATTGTGAGCCTTTCTTGTATCTCATTGATGCAAGCTTAGGACATGTGTTTTATTGAGTTGTGATTGTGAACTTCTCCTAAGCTTTGAAGTACGGAGTTAGTTCTAGAGTTGTGTGTGATTTGCTCGTAAGCTTTTAAGCAAGAGTGAATCGTAGTTTCATAGGAGAGTGTCTCCATCATTGGGTTTCGTTTAGTTGATAAACAACGTTGCCTGTGTTGTTAGGTGGGAATTGGGACGGAGTCTCATATCTAGGAGTTTCTAGGTAAAAGTTACATTGGGTAGGGATTAAGAGAGAAGTTGTAAACAGGTGAGTTTAACTTCGAATTAATACTGCTGATAGTGGACTTCATTCCTGAATTGGTGTCCCCAGAGTAGGTGACGTTGCACTGAACTGAGTTAACAACTCTCATGTGTTATTTATTTTACTGTCTTTGTTATTTATGTTCTGTGTAAAGACAAGTATTGACACACCTTGGTCAACATCTGTCTACTGCGTGACAGACAAGTGTTGACACACTTTGATCAACACTTGTCTACTGTGTGCCAGGAATTTCATATAGAAACTAATTGTTGTGGCAATATAGAGAAACTATCATCAAACATATATAGAGAGCTAAAATTTTTATAATGTTGGTAGGGTAAATATCATCGAACATTTTCAGAATATGAAATCTTGTAGATGACAATTATAATTTATATAAATTTTTATGTATTTTGAGTTTTTTTTTGTGACTATAGTAATGTATTTTCTAAGCATTCAGAATATATTTTTTTAGTTAAAATATGTAAACGTTTATGTATTTTGAGTTTTTTTGTCACTATAGTTGTGTATTTTATAAAAAATTGGAATATATATTTTAGTGAAATATTCATATTTAATTCATATTTTGTTAAAAAGTTCTAAATTTTTGTGGGAGAGATTTTTATAATATTATAATCATGAGTAAAGAGAATACAATGTCGTATATTTTTTTTTTTGAATAAGCTAAATTAACCCACTCAAATTGGCATTAGAGAGAATTGAACATCAGACCTCAAGAGAAGCACATTCCCAGATCCCAAGGCAATACCAATACACTTCCTTTATAACAAATGGACCAGACCACCGAGACTTCAATTTACCTAGGAGAGGAAGAGAAGTCATTTAAAGTAAATGGACAGCGGTTGAAAATTTATAAAGGAGGAGATGTTGATCGCCACAAGGTGGCGGTGCTTTTTAAAGACCCGTGAGGTCATGGATCGTCAAGCCTCAGGACGTTAAACAAGCGCATGGCCTTTCAGGACATGGACCGTCAAGCTATTGACGTTAAACGAGCACTGCTTGGGAGGCAACGACGCCAAAAACTTGATAGAAATTTAGCAAGTGTACTAAATCGCCGTCAAGTAGTATAATAAATCGTTCTTTCCGCAGAGATTGTTGTAATTCAAATGGAAATTGAAGGCATACTTAAGAAAATTGACATAATAGTAATAAAGGGGGGAGTTTGCTTGGTTCAAAGTTTTGATCATAAACTTAAGAAATGACTTAAAATTCAAATTGATAAAGAAAAACGATTGATCCTTTTGGTTCATCTAATGACTATTTCTCTTGGTAATTTCATGTATGATAACAAATTACTCAATTTAGTTTCATGATTAGATTAAACATAATTGATTATGCCCTGGTAACATAATCCTCTCACTTGATCATTAATCCCTAATTTCTTAGGATGATCGATGATCAATTGAAGAATAAAAACTTTAATCCTTTAAATCTCAATTAACAATCCAAAATATCTTAAGTGAAAGTCAATTGATCAATGATTCCCAGATCGATGATTCATTCCTATTTTCATAGTAAAACAAATAATTGAAATCATCATACAATTGGCCAAATCATATAAAGCATTAAGCATAAGGAATAATCAATAGAAACTAACTTCGTAATTCATTCATCATATCAAATGACAATCACATTATTCAAGATTAAAAGTAATTAGAATCCCCTAAGGATCAATCATAAAGATTTAGCCAAACATGTTCAAATTAGAAATTACATTAACATGAGTGAAAGAAATCATCATTACAAGAAGGGATTAAATGTGTTTCCACCCTTGAATCCTTGCTTGAATGCCTCTTTGATCCTCTGAAATAGCCGTCAAAAATCAGTTTGTGATCCAGAAATTCGTGCCCTAAAAATCAGAAAATGTTTTGAATTTATAGTGCAGTTTTCGTGCCAAGCCAAACTTGGATCTGCCCAAGCTGGGCGCAACAGACAGTGGCTCAGACAGAAAACTTAAAATTTTTCTGAGCCAGGCTTAGTTGACAGCAATAACACCAAATTTGACTCATTTCTTCCAATCCGAGAAACATCAAAAACTCAATGTAATTCCTTGTATTATTGCACTAAAACATGGTAAAAACTACTTGTTTGCTTGCATTTACTTAAAAGAACATAGAAATGACATGAAGTCATCAGTTTTTGAGGTTGATATAACATATCTCCATTAAAATATATAAGAGTACAAATTTGTTAACATAAAAACATGAATCAAAAGTTATGACGAAAAATATTTGAAGGACCAAAATTTGTTGAAATTTTTTATATGAACTTAAATTAAAATGTAAGTTATATGAACCAAAAACTTTTTTTTTTTGGTACAAGAACCAAAAACTTATTTAAACCGGGTTTTAAAAATTAAGCAACTATTGTCAAAAAAAAAAAATTAAGCAACTAAAACTTTAATTTTTGTAAAAATAGGCACCAAAATTAGTCTGAATTATTCGCTAAACTAAACACCATATTACTTTAATTGATAAAGCATCGTTTAAATGGTCCTGTAGAATTCTACCCAAAAAAACAAAAAAGTGGTCCTGTAGAACATTCCAAAAAAATAAAATGGTCCTGGGAATTGAATCTTTTCCCGAACAAACACATACAGGATAACTGGTTGTGGGGATCAATTGAAAAACTCCTACTAGTATTTTATATAGGTTTATTGTAGACCTTCTGGTGGTACTTTGTCGATGAAAAGTTGATGGAAAAATTTCAACTTATTCGAACCTATAAAAAAGTTCTTGATTTTTATTTTATTTTTAATCCATGGCCAGGAAAGGTATTGAGATTGAATGCTATAAGATTTTTACACCGCAATAATTAATCTTGGTTGTTGATTTAAGATGAGTCAGTTCATATCTTAACTTAGTTTTATAGAGTGAATGAATCTCAAAAATTCATTATAATCAGATGCCGACAATTGTAACGTCATAACGTGCAGTAAATCTGATTCTCTAGGAAAGGGATAGTTCAAATAGTGGCGGAGTCATGATTATTATAGATCTTGATTGTTGATTTAAGATTAGTCCGTTCATATCATAAATCAATTTTATAAAGGGAATCAATCTCAACAATTCATTATAATCAGGTGGCTGCGTGCAGGAAATCTGAATCTCTAGGAAAGGGATAGTTCAAACAGTGGCGAAGTCATGATTATTATAGAGTATGGACAAAATTTTACATGTGATATAATATATAAATAGTAATAAAAAATCTCAATTATATCTTAAATTAACCCCTAAAAATATCAATTTTACCCTAAACTAATTCCTAAAAATATCAACAATTTTGACCAGAGGTCGAGCAACTGCCCAAGGTTGCTGGGCCTTAGAACCGTCCATGGTTACAAAGGTTAGTTGGCACAGTTAAATGAATTTAAATATCATCCTAAAAAAAGTTTTAAAGAATAAGTGTGTTTAAATAGATTTATAACAGTTCGAGAATTCGAACAATGTCGAATTCTAAATAAATAATAAACAACTTCAATATTCACCCTTATGTCTATCATGGAAATTGAATTTGTTTCACCGTATTGACGATACACTCACCATAAAATGTTCCTTCCGAAAAGCAAATATCATTTTGTGAGTTTTAAATAGTCCACACAATAGTTTGCCAAATTAACACCCATCCTAATCGAACTCAAGATTATCGATGCTCCATTTTTCGTGAAAACTAGAGGGTTAATACAAAAAATATGGAAAAAAAATCTTCTTTTTTGGAACGCCGTAAGAAAATGATAACATTTATTTTATTTTTTGACAAAAACAAACTTAATTCATTTCATTAATCAAATAGTTCTCAATACAATATAAGAAATAGACTAAAAAATACGGCGACTAGACATAGAATAAACCACTCTTGATATAGGTGGATCTTGAGTGCGCCGACCTTTTTTGCAACTCATTTGGCTTGCTTGCGTTTGAGTTGTGTGGACCGAAAAAAAATCATAGATTGTTCAAAGGCTTAACAAACACTCCCCATCAATTTTTGGACAAAATTAAGATTTTTTTCCTATAGGTGGTTGAAGACGACGAGTGTTATTTTAGCTTCAAACTACCATAGCCGGTGTTCTAGTCATTTGCTTCTTTGTTTCGGCCTTGTATGATTTGTTTATGGTTCTCTTTTGTTGACTTTTTGTAAACCTTTGTAGTCTACCTCGATATATCTTGTACCGGAGAGACTGTTTTTGCTAATATATCTCATTTTTGTTAGATTTATCTCCTTTTATTTATTTATTAATTTAAATATGGATAGTTACTACTAAGTGCACATTGTGGTAATTATCCATTAAGCCTAAATTGTGGTCTTTATTCTTTCCCTCAAATATAGTAACCGCCCATAAAGATAGTGTGGCAGTTATGATTGCACTTAAAATATTTTTGTGATGGACAAAAATTATAAATAGAGTGCAAACCCTTGTTTTGGTTCCCTAAGCCTAACAATCTCCTTCATAAACTTACACCATCAAAGTGAGACTGTGGAGGGTTTAGAAGAGCCTCAACATCCCCAAAAAGAGCAATTCTCGAGCAATAACAAGTTTGAAGCAAAAGCAATGGCTGGAGGTATTTCGGCTATTAAATTCCAATTTCATTTCCGTTGTTTTAAGATAAAATTTCGTTTATGAATTAGTAAAAATTCTAACATTTGGTATCAGAGCCCTATTTGCCTCTGCCTTGCAATTCCGTGTTCTTATTGTTAGGGATTTAATCGAGACTAAAATTTTTGATTTCATATATTTGTGACTGTTTATACACAGAAATTCCTTTTAAACCATAAAGAACAAAGTTTCAAAAATTTCGATTGATGTTTGTGTGTTTAAATTCTGGTTTACGGATTAAAATAAGTATGAAATCAAAAGCTTTAAAAGTCTGGATTTTTACTTGAAGTTTTTAGAAATTTTGATTTCAGATTAAGACTGTTTTAGATGCAGAAAAATATTGAATCATATGGAAAGGTTTTAGATTCATAATTCTGTGTTTAAAACGTGAATTTTTTGTGTTAATTTGGTCTGAAATCATATTTTCCTTGTTACGGGTCGCATGGGTATTCAACCGGGTCGTTCTTACCCTTTTCAAAACGAACGCATTCATCCGAGCGGTTGATACTGTTGGCGTAGCTGAAGCTAGGCTTCGATCACTTTGGCCTGCACAGGCCTAGCAAGCAAGCAAGCAATCAAGGAAACACGCGCGCGTTGCACTGTCACTTTGGCCAAGCCAATGAGCACAGTTCCTGCAGGATCTACAATCCTTGTTGCTGCAACAATGGTGAATGAATGGAAAGGAAGAAAAGCACTTGTTTAACAGAGTAAGAAGAAGAAGATAATGATTAGGGAAAAATAGAATCAGTTTTATTCATCCACAATGGGGAAAAGTAGTTGATTACAATCACTAATCATGAGCCAATTATTTATACTAGATCATCACAATGGTTGATGATTCTCTTAGGCCCTAACCAACTAACAACTTCCTAACTGACTCTAACACACTCTAACAACCTAGGTAAATCAAATCTAACTGACTCTAACAAACTCTATTAACAAACTTCACTAACAAACTAACTAACTTGCTTAAGAAGCAATTAGTTACACTTTCACTTTTGCTAGCTTGCACACCAAGTCAGCTTATGCACAATATGAATTAACCATCTAGAGTCCTCTTAGATTCAACACACCCCCTTAATTCATGTTGTCCACTGTCTCAATTCCCATTTCACTTCTCAATTTTTCAAACACCTGCACTGTTACAGCCTTGGTTAACAAGTCTGCAACTTGCTCATCACTTCTGCAGTGCATTAGGGCCAAGTTACCATTGCTTACCTGCTCTCTTAAGTAATGGAACCTTAGCTCTATATGCTTGCTTCTTCCATGAGCAATAGGGTTCTTTGCAAGATTGATAGCAGACACATTATCAATCTTCAAAGTAACAGTTTCACACCTGTCTTGACTGATTTCCTCAATTAGGTTTTTCAACCAAATGGCTTGACAGGTGCTGAGTGATGCTGCTATATACTCTGCTTCACAGGAGGATAGGGCCACTACAGGTTCCTTCTTTGAACACCATGATATTGGTGATCCACCATAGAAAAACATATAACCAGCAGTTGATTTTCTATCTTCATGATCACCACACCAATTTGAATCTGTATAGCCCACTAGCTTGCATTCTTTGTCTCTGTCACTTGCAGGGAACATAATACCATAGTTTATAGTCCCTTTCACATATCTAAGTATCCTTTTCACTGCAATCAAGTGTGAACCTTTAGGCCTTTCCATAAACCTGCTAGCAATCCCTACACTGTAAGCCAAGTCTGGCCTTGTATTGCACAAATACCTCAGAGAACCAATCAGCTTTCTATAGAATGTAGGGTCTACATCCTCTTCTTCTGCACACTTAGTTAGTTGTGACCTTGGCTCAGCAGGTGACAATGCAACATTGCATTTGTCCATCTCAAACTTCTTCAAAATCTCTGATGCATATCTAGTCTGGTGCATTAAGATTCCTTGCTCATTCCTCAGAAACTCAATGCCTAGAAAATATGTCATGAGGCCTAGATCTGTCATTTCAAACTCTTCCTTCAAGTCACCCTTGAACTCACTAATATAAGATTCATTGCTTCCTATGATAAGCAAATCATCTACATATAGACAAATTATAATAACTCCTTTTGCAGCATCTTTCTTGACATATTCTGTGACACATTTCTTAAACCCTATTTCATTTAAGAACTTGTCAATCCTCTTGTTCCAGGCTCTTGGAGCTTGCTTCAGACCATAGAGTGCTTTCTTAAGCTTGTACACCTTAAGCTCTTGACCTTTCACTTCATAACCAGGTGGCTGGGCAACATACACTTCCTCTTCTATAGGACCATTCAGAAATGCTGACTTCACATCCATTTGATACATTGGCCAATCATTTAGGTTAGCAAGAGCAGTTACTAACCTAATTGTTTCCATTCTAGTAACAGGTGCAAACACTTCATCATAGTCAATACCTTCTTTCTGAAGAAATCCCTTTGCCACTAGTCTTGCTTTGTATCTGGTTATTTCACCCTTTGAGTTCACATTCAGCTTGTAAACCCACTTCACATCTATTGCTTTCTTTCTCTGTGGAAGATCCACCAGCTCCCATGTTTGATTGCTTTCAATTGAATCCAATTCTTCTTTCATAGCACATCTCCACTTTTCACTTTGTAGAGCACTATTCACATCAATTGGTTCAGATTCAGCCATGAATGCTAATGGATCAAGTCACCATCATTGTTCACTTGACCATCTGAGTTCATTTCACACTCTTGTAATCTTGCTGGTAGAACTCTAGGCCTATTTGATCTTCTCACCTCAGGCACTAGCTGATTTACTTGTTCTTCACTAACTTCTTCAATCATCACACTAGTTGATTTCTTTCTGTCATTAGTGTTCCAGTCCCATTCCTTAAGTTCATCAATTATTACATCTCTACTGATCACCACATTGTTGTTGATTGGATCATAGAGTTTGTAACCTCCAGTTGAGTGATAACCAACCAATATCATCATTGTTGACTTATCATCCAGCTTCTTCCTCAATTGATCTGGTGTGTGTTTGAAAACTAGTGAACCAAACACTCTCATATGATTCACATTTGGCTTGTGTCCTGACCAACATTCTTCTGGTGTGATACCCTTCAATCTCTTTGTAGGGCACCTGTTCAATGTATATGTAGCAGTAGAAACTGCTTCACCCCATAACTCCTTAGGTAAATGCTTTCCCTTCAACATACACCTCACCATATCCATTATTGTTCTATTTTTTCTTTCAGCAGTCCCATTTTGCTGTGGAGTATATGGTGGGACTATGTCATGCACAATGCCTTCATTGTCACAGAATTTTGCAAATTCATGTGATACATACTCTCCACCCCCATCTGTTCTTAGGGTTTTGAGTCTCTTACCACTTTGTCTTTCAACTGTAGCTTTAAATTTCTTAAAAATTTCAAACACATCACTTTTCTTACTTATCAAGTAAGTCCATAGTTTTCTGCTAAAGTCATCTATGAAACTTACAAAGTACCTGTTACCTCCAATTGAATTCACTTGCATTGGACCACATACATCTGAATACACCACTTCAAGTACACTATTGGTTTTACTTGCTGCATGCTTGCTGAAGCTCCCTCTGTGCTGCTTTGACTGCACACACTCTTCACAAATCTCTTCAGGCACTTGCAGGCTTGGCAAGCCTGTCACCATCTTTGATTTTTGCAGTAAGCTGAGGTCCTTTAAATTCAAGTGCCCCATTCTATAGTGCCATCTCCATTCTTCTCTGCTTGATGCAGTCATCAAGCACTTGTGATTCAGAACATTGAGCCCAATCTTGAATGTCCTATTTTTTGACATTTCAGTTTTTAACATCAAGTTACCTTTAGTGTTGTACACCTTTAGCAACCTATTCTCCATTACAATTCTGTAATCTTTCTCTAGCAATTGGCCTATACTGAGTAGATTACATTTCATACCTGGTATGTATAATACACCAGAGATCACTGAACACTTACCATCCTTTCTTTTGATGGTTACATCACCAATAGCTTGTACTGCAAGACTGCTGTTGTCTGCAAACTTAACATTGTGATTCTGAGTAGCTTTTAGGCTTGTGAACCAATCTTTCCTCCCTGTCATGTGTGTTGTACATCCAGTATCAAGATACCATTTCTCTTGCAAGTCACTTTCATCTTTTGTAGTTACAAGAAGCATAACTGAGCCTTCATCATCATCATCATCATTTCTAGCCATTTTGGCTTCAGCATCACTTGATTCCTCTTTGAATCTACATTCATCTGCAAAATGACCATAATTTTGGCAATTATAGCATTGAATGTGTTTCTTGTCAAACTTTCCTCTTCCACCTCTGCCACCTCTTCCACCTCTTCCACCTCCATTGTAACCACCTCTACCACCATTGAACTGTTTCTTTTGATTTCCACCTCCTTTGGTATCTTGATTCTCTTTACCACTTCCATTCTGATAACTATCTTTTCCCTTGTTGTTTTGCCATTTTCCCTTTCCTTTCTTATTCTTATTACCCTGCTGGACTTGTAATGCTATCTCACCATTGGATTTATCAGAATTTCTCTGATTCATCCTTTGCTCATGTGCTTCTAAAGATCCTTGCAGTTCCTCAACCTTGATACTGTCAAGATCCTTAGACTCTTCTATAGCAGCTACCACATAGTCAAACTTAGGAGTTAAAGATCTCAATATCTTTTCTACTCTCATTGTACCAGACACAATTTCTCCACAAGCTTTCATTTCATTAACTAATTTTGCAATTTTAGTGAAGAATTCACTTACAGTTTCTTTCTCTTCCATTTGTAGCTGTGCAAACTTGCTTCTTAGGGTTTGTAGCTTCACTTTCTTCACCTTCTGATCTCCAGCATAAGCTGTAGCCAAGATATCCCAAGCTTGCTTGGCTGATTCACAGTCTCCAACCTTTTCAAAGATATTAGGGCTTACACTTTGATGAATTATGAACAATGCCTTGTAGTCTTTCTTCTTCAATTCTTTGTGTTGAGTTCTTTGAACCTCTGTTGCACCTTCTGAGAGTGATTCCACACCATTAATCACTTGATCCATCACATCTTGATAATTGAACAAAACTTTCATTTGTTTGCTCCAATTATCATAATTCTTTCCATCCAAAACTGGAAGATTCGCAGGGAATTGACCATTGTTAAAGGTTGCCATGGTTAAAGCACGAACCAGGCTCTTGATGCCAGATGTTGGCGCAGCTGAAGCTAGGCTTCGATCACTTTGGCCTGCACAGGCCTAGCAAGCAAGCAAGCAATCAAGGAAACACGCGCGCGCTGCACTGTCACTTTGGCCAAGCCAATGAGCACAGTTCCTGCAGGATCTACAATCCTTGTTGCTGCAACAATGGTGAATGAATGGAAAGGAAGAAAAGCACTTGTTTAACAGAGGAAGAAGAAGAAGATAATGATTAGGGAAAAATAGAATCAGTTTTATTCATCCACAATGGGAAAAAGTAGTTGATTACAATCACTAATCATGAGCCAATTATTTATACTAGATCATCACAATGGTTGATGATTCTCTTAGGCCCTAACCAACTAACAACTTCCTAACTGACTCTAACACACTCTAACAACCTAGGTAAATCAAATCTAACCGACTCTAACAAACTCTATTAACAAACTTCACTAACAAACTAACTAACTTGCTTAAGAAGCAATTAGTTACACTTTCACTTTTGCTAGCTTGCACACCAAGTCAGCTTATGCACAATATGAATTAACCATCTAGAGTCCTCTTAGATTCAACAAATACATGTACCAACCATTAAGGGGGCGTGGGTTTGATTCCACATTTTTGCGTTTTGAGAAATTCTATTTTTAATGAACAACTTTGATTAAGATAAAATTAAGAAAAAGTTGCCCAGACCAGTTTCGAACACGGGACCTGTGGAAAATCGATCAATGTATGCAGCCGCTTAGCTGTATGTAACGTTGTGATATTTAAATGCATTCAATGGGTATATATTCCGTGTTTAATCAAAGTGAGACTGTGGAGGGTTTAGAAGAGCCTCAACATCCCCAAAAGGAGCAATTCTCGAGCAATGACAAGTTTAAAGCAAAAGCAATGGCTGGAGGTATTTCGGCTATTAAATTCCAATTTCGTTTCCGCTGTTTTAAGATAGAAATTCGTTTATGAATTAGTAGAAATTCTAACAATTTTGACTTGTTAAAAAAAAAAACTTATTTTATGATATGAAAATATGCCACGTTTTAAGTGGCATTTGATTCACGTAGATTAGGTGAAAGAAAATAAAAAAACATTATACGATCGCAAATATTAATGTGTGCATGATAGAAATTCAAGAGCCTCATTAAGCTAATGTTGAAACTAAACAAACAATGATGCAAAATGAAAAGGAAAGTAACCTTATTTTCTTGCAGAATCTGATTAATCTCCTTGTATTAGCTTGTAAAATTCGCACTACTAATAACATGCCGTTAAGTTTTCACTTTCATTCATTGTAACGTTCCATTTTTCAAGCACATAGTCGTATTTCTATTTGCTCTTATAGTCCATTCTTTCTAACTAATCATATGTGTAGACCATTATCTTATCTCTTACCAAACTACTTGTTTCATTGTTTTTTGTTATATGAAAATATTTTTTTGTTGATATTGATGTTTCACATCACAAAGAAAGACTTCGTGTTTGGTAATTATTAATAAGGGATAAATATACAAAATAAGTAAAGTATAATATCCTTGACCAAAAAATAAAAGAAAATAAAAGTATAGTATCTTCTCAAAGCCATTTTTTTTGACTCACACAAAGCCATTTGTTATAGATTAAGAAAATGCTATTTCAATTGTATATTACTAAAAATGATTTTCACAACTAAAAAAAACTTATTTAAAAATAGAAGCTATCCCCTCCGTCCCAAAATATAAGACCTCATTGACCATTGTACGTATACAAATACATAATTTTGATTACGAATATATTTAATTGTGTATTAGTAAAAATTATAAAATTTGATATTTATAAAGTTTTATTTGAGAAAAATTAAGTGTACAATAGTGTGAAAACTAAATTTTTATTCGGGAAAAACAAACATATTTTTGATTTTTATTTTTATAAGAACATCTATATTATATGATCTTGCTACATTATGTTTTCGTTGGGACGATGTAGTATTTGTTCGCCACAACGAAGAGATAATGTGGTCTATGTGAACATAATGAAATGAGATAACTTTTACATACTTTATTGATAGTTAACCAACACTTAGAAAACTATGTGACTCCGTTTCTCTAATCGTTTAGGAATATGTATGTAAGACCAGAGATCTTCCGTGTCCAGCTATACGTACAATAATTCTATATTTTAAATAAATATATTTGTTAGACTTACCGGCTAAATACATAATTAATTAGTGGTGGTCTGTGCACCGGTCATGATCAGGAATTGAATCGTGACAAAGTCCATTATTCAAAAACTCAAAATTAGTTCACAAGCCGTCCCTCGATGTTGTCTGATATAATTTAGAACCAAAATGACCAAAGCAACATATGGCTCTTTGACTAATTATTATCTAAATAACATTAATCTTGTAGGATTTTAACAATAATTTCTAAACATAAATTACTTTTTGCATGTAGTAACAACGGCGATGCATATCCACAAATTCAAGCTCAGCTGGTAAAAATGTCGAAATTGTTAGTGTTGGACGTCAGATCCGGGTTTGTTATGAATCATGGAATCGAAGGGATAAAGATCATAGATGTCGGCAAGATAGAGTGCATAAGAGTATTCATGAGGAAGATACTCATAAAAATTCATATTGAATGAATATAGATTGATAAAAGAATGAGTAAAATGTACAATGAAGTAGCTTATTTATAGGACTATTTGGAGTAACTAACTCCCTAACTAACTTTCTAACCTCCTAACTAACTTGGTAACCTATCAACTAACTCTAGTTGATTAACTAACTATCTATATTCTTAACAGCCTCCCTCAAACTCAACATTGGGAAATTACCAATTTGAGTTTGAATTACAAAGCTAAATCCAAACAAAGAAACAAAGCATTGAATTTTTGGCTTGTAATACATTCCTCGAAACCATAGACTCCAAGCAAGCAACATAAAATCTGCACAACTAGCCTCATAACACCTTCCATAGTCTGCAACAAGTGACCTTCCAATTGGACTGAAACCTTTAAACAAACACCAGAACCAACTCTTGTGCAAAATAACCTTGTCTATACCAAATTGCATTGTATTCAACGATTTTAATAGAGGACCTTTACCAAGTATCTTATGAGCATTACAATTTCCAAACTCCATGAATAAACCAAATGTAACAATTCTTAGCAGAATCAATCAAAACCTCAAGATCAGATGCAATTCAACCATTCAAACAAAGATATTTAATTGATTTTCACATAAGCAAGAACACAAGCAATGTCAGCAAATAACCAATTAACAAAATCTGATCCTTCTCTAATGTGAAAACCAACTAATCCAAAACTGAACAAATGTGCAGAATTGACTTCTATATTGTAATAGCCTCCCTCAAACTCATAGTAACAGAATTCTTAGTATGAGTTTGGAAAACAAAGGACCAAACTGAAGGCAAGAACAACGGTTATTTCAACATCCACAATTATGCAGAACTGACTTCTAATATATCACTGACATAGGAAAGTTCCACCGGGATCGAAAGGAAAGATTGAAACCGAATTGAAAAATGACAGAATATGGAGCATAATAGCAAAACTGTAAATCATTCTCATAGTTCCACCGGGATCAAAAACAGTGATGCATAAACCACGATGATGAGAAATGAAAACGATGCTCGCCGACGAAGGCAGTAGCAAATCAGAAAGCGTCTCACCTTTCTTGCTGTTTTGATCTTGATCTCGCGAGAATCGGACGTCGCCGTCATGTTGACGCTCGACCTTGATCCGAGAAGAGAACGCGTGAACGGTGGATTGTGAAATCACAGAATCATGATGTTCTGCTAGTGTGAATTTGTTCAAGAAACATTCAATTTGTCCAATCTTGACAGTGCAGCCTTTGATCTCTGGTTTCACAATCTCAATCGATCTGATCTGAACATTTTCAGAATGAAAATTACCAAAACTGAAATTGCAGGAATCATTTGCTGTAATTGATTCAAGAACAGAGGTAGATGATTGTGAAATCTCCCCTGCTGCCTCTGAAATTGAATCACTTGAAGAATCTTGAATATGGATTGAAACAGCAGAGCTTGAACCAGCTTCTTGAACTTGATATTCTTCACAATTTTCAGAACCGTGAGCGGAAGCGCAATCTTCATCTTCATCCCTCGGGTATCGCTCTGATACCATGTTATGAATCATGGAATCGAAGGGATAAAGATCATAGATGTCGGCAAGATAGAGTGCATAAGAGTATTCATGAGGAAGATACTCATAGAAATTCATATTGAATGAATATAGATTGATAAAAGAATGAGTAAAATGTACAACGAAGTAGCTTATTTATAAGACTATTTGGAGTAACTAACTCCCTAACTAACTTTCTAACCTCCTAACTAACTTGGTAACCTATCAACTAACTCTAGTTGATTAACTAACTATCTATATTCTTAACAGGGTTCGAACCCCAGTCACTCCACTTTAAGTATGTGAGTTTTCAATTGCTTTGACATTTCATCTATCAACCCAAAAAAAAAAAAATAACGGCGATGCAAAAGATTTTATAATAAAGAAAATAGTGTGATTTAAAAAATTACAAAATAGTGTGTGTTTCTAAAAGAAGAAAAGTGTCTTATTACCTTGTTTTATATTTTGCGGTTAAACTTGTTTTATATTTTATAAAAAAGAAAATCATACTATTGAAGATTATTGGAAAAAAGAAAGAAAAATAAAACATGAGAAAAGTTTAGGATTTTCTTTAGGGTAGGGAGACAAATATTAGGTATAGCTGCAGATAATAAACGAACGTAAAGTCCTTAGGTTGTGTTGTTGGTGGCATGCCCTTAAATCCAGCTCTTAATTCTATAGCTAAATTTTCTTACCTTTCTGCTTTTTTTTTTTTTTTTTTTTTTTACAAATATGAAGATCAAACTACTTCATTTTTATTGTCTTTATCTCTGCTTTTAAGTATAACATGAAATTGGATCAATAAAAATTAATGTATTTAGTCCAAGAAAATATTATAACTTCTATGTTGATTTGACTTTTTTATTAGGAAATTCTATGGTATATTTGAAAATTTTTAATGTACCGATATATCAGATCATTAAATTAGTAAGTAAATGAATATATTTTTTCAACGAAATGATTTTTAAAATATTATAATAACTAAATGCTATTTATGAAAATTGTAAAAAAATTAAATTATATATTTTTTATGAATTTTTTATCATAATAGTCATTATTGAATTTTTTAATGAAAAAATGTAAAAAAGTTTGTATAATGCTTATAAAACATTGAGCTTGTGCAATGATAGGGTATTTCGAATGTACAGAAACGAGGACAGTGCAATGATAGGACGGGTTGCATCGTTATATTGGTGCATTTGGCATAATCGAAATGACAAGATCTGGAATGACAATATTCAGTCCCCGAGCCAAGTTGGAAGCATGGCGTTCGTCGTCTGGAATGAGTGGTTTACTGTCCACCAACTGCAGCGTCATAACATTGTTCCGGTTGAGGATCCTAGGCCGGTTCGGTGGGAGAAACCAGGAGTGGGATGAATAAAATGTAATGTTGATGCTGCGTTTATAGTTGGGTCCGGTGTTACTTCTATAGGTCTTTGCTTTCGTGATACCAATGGACATTTTGTGACTGGCTTGACTCAATGGCAGCAGCCTTTTTATTTCACAGTGGAAGGCGAAGCATTGACACTATTACATGCTATGAAAGAGGCTATCCATCGTGGATTTGAGCGAGTTTAATTTGAAAGTGACTCAAAGTTGTTGGTTGACGCTATCCATTCGGAAAACGGGGCAATTCGGAATTTAGTTTAATTGTTAACGACATTATTCTTCTTATGTCATCTTCTTATGTAAACTTTGAGGTTAAGTTTGTTAGGAAACAAATGAATTTGGTTGCTCATACTCTTGCTAGGGCGGCCAATGTTTGGGCTAGTTTCCATAGATTTGTGATTATTCCCTTATGTATTGAACATTTATTAGTTAATTAATGATATGAATTAAGTTTGTTTGGTTCAAAAAATAAAAACATTGAGCTTGTGCTTTTTTTATGAAATTATCATCTTTGAAAAATAATAATCGACAAATAGTTTTTTAATTTATAAAATAATCGTTAATATATTAATTAATTGATCTAATGTACCGATTTTTTTTAATCGGCTAAATTTTATTAATAGACAAATCTCTTAAATAAGAAGTATAAGAGATTGTCGGATCAAACAAAAAAAAGTAATGTGATGAAAACACCTTAACCAATCAAAAAGTACAATAAACCACCATGTAACAATAGTTTAAGTGTCTATCCCCACCACTACAACGAAACAAAACAAAGCAAACAAAAACAAAATCCTGCAAAACAACCACAACCTAAACAACACCATGTAAAATTCTAAAATGATTCCTTGACGTCCTACTCCAACCCCAACCTAAAAACATAGCATAACACTGAAGTGAAGCAGAATAGAAATATCTCCCACCGAAAACACCATTGTCAAAACCAGACCCTTCCAAACGGAGAAAAAGTCGTCAACTAAAAACACTCCACACAGATTTGAGCAAACTGCAATCCACCAAAGCATCTAGCTCGGTGGAGACCACCGAAAGCCTCTGATATAAGCAAAAAGTTGACATTTACGATCTGATTGCGTGGCTGCCGGAGAAAACTCGGGAAAGAAAGCATAGAGTTTTGACGGAGAGAAATACATTCTTAAACTACAACAAAGCAGGCATCCATCAACAACCACCAAATACGGAAGTAAAACAACAACCACCTCAAAACATCACACCCAACCACCGCAGGAGCATCAAAATATCGCCTGAGCAACAACAACACCGTTGAAACCCCCACTGCAAATAACACCAAAACACTGCTGGATCCACCAAAGAAAGCATTGACAGAGCAAAAGGAAGAATATGTCAAAACTCAAAACAATACTATTTGATAGGTCGGAGAACAATTTTAATAAAATAGTAATGCGCTTTGAACGTTAAAAAATTGTCTGGTAGGACTTTTGGTTCATTTCTTGCAGTACATTTGATTCTCTTGGGGCATTGGTTTGTTCGTGGATCGGCATTCCATTGGTGAACTCAACTATTTTGTGTGATCACTTTGTTCAATTTACTTCTTCAGCAGGTGGATCTCGAGCACGCCGATCTTTTTTTCAGCTCATTTTGCTTGCTTGCGTTTGAGTTGTGTGGACGGAATGAAATCATACATTGTTCAGAGGTTCAACAAGCACTTCTCATCAAATGTTGGATAAGATCAAGTTGTCTTCCTATAGGTGGTTGAAGACGACAAGTGCGATTTACCATAACTGGTGGTCTAATCATTTGCTTTGTTTGGGCTTTGTATGATTTGGTTATGGTTTTCTTTCCCTAACTCTTTGTAAATCTTGATAGTCTACATCAGTACACCTTGTGCTTGAGAGACTGTTTTTATTAATATATATCTCATTTTTACTTATTCTAAAAAAAAAAAAGAAACCAATAACTGTTCTTGTAAGTGCAATTTTGAGAACAATTTGTGTTTTGGGTCTTTACAAAATACTTTAAAATAAAAAGTGAAATTCTACTAAGAACGGTTTCAATTTTTAAAGAACAATTGTTCTTTAAAAATTTTGAGAACAACTGTTCTTGTTTATAAAAATTAAAAATTTTACTTTATTTTTATTAGGATCCAATTTTTAAATAGAATCATTATATGGAAGGTAAAAGGACAACAAGCTACACCGTTAACTCTTTTTGAATGACAAAATCAATCATCTTAAAAATTATATCTAGAGACCTAGGTGACACCACATTGCTATGCATGACTCTCTGAACTCTTTTCAAAATATTCATAACATCTGGTGCTAGGAAACCAAACGTGTCAAAAGCAAATGATATAAACCCATGTTGATTGTTAGAACACATTCTCTCATATTTGGCCATTTTTATTATAATTAAAATAAAATAACGCCTCTAAAATGTTTATGTTGGTTCTGCCGGTCCCAATGAGCATAGCGCAGTTGGTTGGAACATTATTGCATGTAAAATATAGGGACTGGATTTCGAAGTCCGGTACTCCCACTATTTCACTTAAAAAAGTGAAATTCTAGCCACTATACTACTTGACAAAAGAAATTGATTTTGCCAATGGTAGTAAGATTTTAAATATGATTTTAATTTTGTAATTATAACATTTTTTCTTTCAGTCCCTTTTAAAGTAATCTTATTCCATTTCAGTCTCTACATGAATATAAAGTGTTTGTTTCAGTCCCTGTATTTTTTTTTCTTGTCTGAGTCCCTTATAGTAAACAATAATTTTTAAAATATACAGAGATTGAATTCAAATAAAAATAATTAGAAGACTAAACGACAGTTTTTACTTAGTAGTGTTTCCCCTGATCCAACTTTCAACTGTTTTCTGTG
This sequence comes from Trifolium pratense, assembly GCF_020283565.1. NCBI lineage: Eukaryota > Viridiplantae > Streptophyta > Magnoliopsida > Fabales > Fabaceae > Trifolium > Trifolium pratense. The sequence goes on from NC_060063.1 coordinate 28,938,046, forward strand.
TTTGATGTTTGAACCCATCAAAACTATCTCCGAAGAAATTGAAAAATACATTTTTTTTAAAGGAGAAAAAACATCGACCTTTTAAAATGAAATGATTCAATCAAAATAATCTCTTAATTTTCTTATATGTTAAACACTTCAAATGGTGTGTGGCATTGACGTCAAATTATTATTGTTTACCATCACATCATAGTCTCTAATAGAGACTTTTAAAATGTAATGTTTCGTTCAAAATAATCTCATAATTTAGCTATATTGTTAAACACTTTAAATGGATATGTGATCTCTTAGATTTATCTAATTTTAATCACATCATCAAAAAAATTTGGTACGTTAAATTCACATATTTCATATGCATTTCAAATGGCGTGTGTGGCATAGACCATAGCATTCCCTATTAAAAGTGAAAATACACCGCATTATACGGGAAATTAAAACACACAACATTACACAAAGATGACGAAATCACAAAAAAAAAAGAAGGAAAAAACACAAAATAAGCTTTTTAAAAAACATTCCCTTCTGTCCCTACGTCGCTATAGCAGCATGGTGCTCAAGAGTTGACTCAATATTGGCTCAATTCAAATGTGTTTCATTGATCGCATGTTTTAAAAAATGGATAATAATATTGTCAAAAAAAAAGGATAATAATCATAGGGAAAATAATTGAAGTAAAATTGATTTGCACTTGTTTTATATTATCAAAAGAAAATCTTCAAGTATTCCTAAAAAAAATCTTAATAATTTTGAACAGAGGACCTTTCTTTTGTGAGTGTAAGTTTTCAAATAGTATTTATAACTCCGTCTATAGAACCAAAAAGAAATAATTAATATTAGTCGATGTTTCTGGCCGGCGATGGCTTTGGGGTGTTTCTGGTTAGCAAAGGACTTCTTGTATCTACTATTTTAAGAGCTTTACATTTTATTGTTTTTTTTCCTTTCAATTTTTAAGTTGTGACTTTTCTTTGTTTAGTCGTATTATTTTTGATCTATTTTAAGATTAGAGTACCTCTTATACTCTTGAATTTTTACATTAACATTAAATATCAATTAAACTTTAATTTGATTTGAGTAAAAATAATTGAATGAAATTAATAATTTATAAACATTAATGTATCCTTTTTTACCTAAATAATTGAATTTTTTATTTTTTTTTAATCTAAATGTATCCTTTTTATTAAGCTTACGGATTTCAATATATTTTTATTAATAACATTTTAATTAGAAGATATTTTTATGTTTTTATTAATATAATATTTAGAAATCATTTGAAAATTCGAATCAAGCAAAAAAGTCCTATAAAAATTCGTGGTAAAATTTTAAAATCCAATCCCTACATATATATTCAGATTTGGCGAATCAGCTAATATATGTTAATCCATTTTAACAGCTCTACGACATATATAATCAGTTGTGAACACAATAATAAAGTGAAAATAAATGTCATTACCCTTTTCCTTAATTAGTGAGGCATGGAAAATGTAACCATGTTGATATTTAGTTTGAAAAAGAAAAAGAAAGTAAGTGGACCAAAATCCAAACAAGACCCATTACCTATCCTTACATTGAATAACTAGTCCTTTTGCCCGTGCGATGCACGATATTGCACGAGATATACATGCATATGGAAAATGAAGTGAAATAATAATAGATTTAAATACTCTTTAATTTTTTCTCTTATATTGGTCATATTGTAGTCGTTTAAGTTATGTATCCATTTTTATCTCTTTCTTCTTAAGTGTTTTTTTATTCTGTGATGTACCAACCATTAGATTAAGAAAATGAGAGACAACATAAGAGAAAAAATTGGAGAGACTAATTATTCAATAATAATAATATATTAGATGTGTAGAAATAAAATTGTGAAAGGCATGTGGACCAAAAGATATAGGAAGTTGTATGTGAAGAACAAATTAAAGAGATATACGATTTGTTTGTTTTAGATTTTTTGTTAAAATTTTTTTAACAATTTTTTTATAAAAGTTTATATTTATATAAGAAATTGGTTTAAATAGTTTTTCTTAAAAAAATTACTTACTAAATATTGCAGTTTTTAAGAATAATTCCTATTTTAAAATCTTTTTACAAAAAGTGAATAATTTTAGTCTCTCAAAATAGTCCCTGCAAAATGTAAATAGAGACTAAAAGTTAATTGGCTTAATTATAATTTTGGACCACTTAGAGCATCTCCAATAAGGATATCTAAGAGAGTTTCATAGACTAATGATACTGTATCTTAACTTTTTTATTATTGGAGTTCCATGACGTGACATAGAGAATATCAAAATTGATGATACTAGTACCTTAAATAAGGTACTGTATCATCAATTTAATGTTATTATTATTATTTTTATTTTTGGTATATAAATCCAATTTAATATCTTCTATATATGTCAAAATATTATTGTTTGTCATTAATGTATGATACTCAACAACTACTATTATCATTGGAGTAAAATATATATGAATTGCAGAAATATTACATTGCATTGTAGAGACCACTTGTTAATAATGTATGATACCCAAAGTGGTATCACCATTAGAGATGCTCTTAGTTTTACTCATTCACAAAATTTAAGTTGAATATGACGTCATTTAAAATATGTTAACCGACATTTTTAAATACAAAAATTAAAAAGAAGAACAAAAACAAAGTGGTTTTAAAATAAAAAAATCCATTCTTTAAATAGGTGAAAAATAAGGGAACTAAAACTATGATTATTCTAATTTTTATTTGAAGGACTTGACTTAAAAATCACAATTTTATAGAAATTAAAAAAAAAAAAAAAAGAGCCAAATGAATATATAGGGAAGAAAAAGAAATGGTAGAAGCAAGGTAATTTAAATTGGACCGGTCAGTCGGACCAGTTCAACTGTGAACCAGACCAATATCCGGTCCGGTTAAGCATGCAAACCGCTATGGATTTAAAGGAAGGCAAACGGTTTCTACAATCTTCTAGGTATATATTGAATGAGTAATTATTAACATGGCATGCAATATTTGTCAAAAAAAAAAAAAACATGGCATGCAATATAGAATTAAAAAAAAAAAAAACTGTGGTATGTACTTGATTAAGGGAATTAATTAGATGCATTAATTGGGTGGGAGAGAAAAGAGTTTAGGCGGAATTTCTATCAATTAATTAATTAGCCGCTAATTGTGTTTTTTGCCTTAGTCATTGGAGATTTATTCATCCCTCCTCATTAAGGATTAAGTATTTGAATTTTTTTGTTTTTTTTTTTTGGTATAGAAGTATTTGAAAATTTCGTCTTCCAAAACAAGAAAAAAAATTGTAATAGAAATTATGATAATATGACGTGCCTTAGAGTGGAAAAGAAACAGCATTTTATTACGTTATAATATACGACTTTGTTTAATATGCACAAGTGTGCATATGATGCATGGTGTACAAATTAATGATATTGTTATAATGCATACGAATTTTATAAAATTTATCGTTGGATTGAAAATTATAGCGGATCATTAATTTATTCATCATACACCATATACACCAATTGTACATATTAAAATTGGCCATAATATACTTTGTGTTGGCTCATATTTTTTGCATGGAATTGAGACTACAGTATATGAAAACAAATATAAAACCAAAAACTATCTATATATGCTGATGGACTATTTTTTTTCCTTTTCAATTTATGTAAAAAAGTAGTCACTTTATTTTCACCTTAACCTAATTTTTTTATGTGACGAAATGAATATGCAAAGCTTACGTAATTAATAGTCATTAGAGATTCTCTTTTGACTTGCATTATGCTAAGCAAAAGCTTTTTAATCCATCACTCTCTATATATCTAACTATATCTAGATACATATGTTGTATTGTGTTTGTATTTTTGCATGTATTAGTATTGGGACACTTCCTTTTAGGAATAGTGTATATTGTTGCAATAGGACAAGTTCTGCACCTTCCTCTAACAAATCGACAAACCATGTGACACACTAGAAAGAGTAACATGATTATAATTAGAAACATGACCTTCCTTATTGATCTTCATGATCATGATATTATATACAAAGTGAAATAAAGTGAAATCCTTATAATTACATTTTACAAGAAAATAAATAAAGGATTATCTCAATGCAATGCCGTAATTGAATTTGTTACTATGAAATAAACCATGAAATAAACTAAACATAAAAAATGAATGGTTAAAAAAAATAATGGTAGACATCGTGATTAAGCAAAGACCCATGGTTGACAATGCCATCCCATCTAATAACTTCAATTACTTTCCCCCTTTTTATTCTTTATGTATATTAATTAATGTTGCATATTGTAATTAATTGGTGATCATTGTTTTCATTTTTTTTTGCCCTTGGTATTACACAATTAATAGTGGTTGGCTGCAGGATATTTTATGTAGATGCCTAAGTTCATTTTAGATTTTCACCATTCCACCTTTGTGTGTGTGGCCAATAAAACAACTCATCAACTAAATAATTATCGTAATTAATTACAATAAAGTACAAGTGTGTTTTTTTTTCTTTTTTCTTTATAATCAAAAGTACAAGTGTGTTTGACACACATGAAAGTCTCATAGCAAAATAAGTTTTTTTTTTTTGTTGGCCATGTTGCATGGCTAGAATTTTTCCTTTTAAGAGGAATAAATAATAACATTAGAGTATGTACCAAAAAAAAAAAAACATTAGAATTTGAATTTCGATCCCTATATAATATATATAATATTCTGCAAACTGAGCTATACTCATGGGAATAATAACCTCTTTACACTAGCTAAAAAAATTATATTATTTAATTCAAATTAAAACTTTACTTAGTTGAGTTATCTTCTGACTCTCTTTCATCTATATACATAATTTCGGACAAAGGTACAAGATAATCCAAATACGTCGTGTTACAAATTTCAACAAAAACTAATTAAAATGATATTTAAAGTGGGACTAAAAATCATCAACATATAAAAATGGAAACTAATTCCAATAATGTGTATAACTAAAAACATTATCTCATTTAACATTCTGTAATATATAATATATTCCCTTATTGACTTGAGAAAGAAAAATAAACTAAAAATTATATATGTGATATATCAAGACTAATTATTTATCTATTTCACAATCAAACAAGGGAAGAGAAAGAGGAGGAGAAAAGAAAATAAAAAAGGGAGGATATTATTTTAATATTATTGTATCACATAGACGTATTTGACACGTGGCATAGTGGTTCTGAAGATGTCAACAAGGAAGAAGTTGATCGAGCGAAATTCCAAAGATCAATCTCACTACCATAATCTTGTGACGGACTAATGTAAGCATTAGCGGTAGTGGTAGCGGTAGTGGTAGCAGTAGTAGTAGTACCAGCTCGAGCATGCGTCGATAATGATGAAGTTGATGATGATGATCTAAGGGTAGGAAGTTGAAGATCATGATCATTAGTGCAATATCCCATTGTGGGGTCATTGAAGCAAGCCAATTGCCTAGAAGCCTCAGTTTGTCCATTCAATTGAGAAGCAACAAGCCTATCCAAAGCTACCCAATTAGTGAGACCACCACCACATGATGCTATCAACATTGATGATGATGATGCCTCTAATGGATTATTAACCATGTTATTATGGTGATTAGTGAATGACCCTTCATTTTCTTGAATAAGTGCATGATACTCATTATTGTTGTCATTGTTGTCCATGCTTGTTGATTTTGGACTCTCTAAGCTAGGAAGTTTCATGTACCTTTCATTACTATAACCACCATTGTTAGTGATGCTAGTTTGATCAAAAGGCCTTGAAAACCTTCCATAATTATTGTAGTTTGCTTCATAATTCTCTTCCTTGCAACTCCTTCCCATTTGTTGAAGTATTTGCTCCAAAGCTCCTTCATCACAAGCATCATACAAGTGTTGGTTTCTTCTTCCCTCTCCTGAGCCTAAAGGACTGTCTAGGGTTTTGAGATGATTCTTCTTCTTGAATATCCTACACACCACCCATCCTTCTTCTTGACCACCATCACTAATCACATTTGACACCTAAATATTTTTTAGCAATGAAAACAATTTAATTATATTTTTTCTATCTATATAAATATATTCATAAATATCATTATTCAGTAAAACGCTTAATTAAGTTATTTATTCGGAGGTAGAGTTTTATCTCATACTTACCAGATTGGTGTCACTAGTGGTGGTATTATCGTCTAGTCTATACTCATGCATGATCCAATCAGATTTTTGGCCATGAGGGGCACGACCTTTATAGAAAACAAGAGTCTTTCTCATTCCAATCCTTTTTCCATTGCTATATATAACTTTGTCACGGCCAGTGGCTTTCCAGAAGCCTGCAGCCGTGGCTCGATTGGTTCGTGTTCCAGTTGGATACTTCTTGTCTTTGTGGCTAAAGAAGTACCAATCATTTTGTGGAGTTGTTCCTATTTTGCATTTCTCTACACAAAATAAAAAACATAAAAAAAAACTCAAAATAAAAACATAATACAATAATCCAATATATATTTATTTATTATGTTCTACATGAAGATCATTCAAATCAAAAGAAGAAAGGAAGACATAAATTGACATATACCAAAAATGAAAATGAATGAATAAAAAAAGTTATATAGTTAGCTATAACTATTTATATCACCTTGTATATCCCATGGTTCAAGCTTGTTGAGATCAACATCACGAATAACATCAAGATCAATCTTCTCATAAGAGACTTTTTTCCTCAAATAATATTGAAGAAGCTCTTCTTCAGTTGGATGAAACCTAAATCCAGGAGGAACTTGAGATTGTCCATTAACAGATATACTCATGTTATCAGGCATTAAGGTTGTAACTATAGCTAAGAAAGAGTGATAGAAGAAAATAAGATAAGCTCTAGAGAGCTATGTAGTGGTTATAGATTCAAAGGGACCCAAAAAGATGAGAAAACACATTCAAAACAGGTAGGAGAGAAAGGAAAAGAAAAGTGAAAGATAATGAGGTAGTGTGTGTACTGGAATGAGTATGTAAAGGGAGACTATATATATGTGTTGTGGGACAGAAAGGACCAAATCATACAATAGAGAAATTATTATTTATTATTATTAATATTTTAAAAAAATTCTGTTGAGAGGTACCACAATAATGATATGGGGAGAAAAGTGGTTATAAGTGGTAGAGCAGAAAGGAATCATCTCCATACAAATTTAAGTCTAACCAAAATTTTGAAAGAATTTATTTGTAGTACATTTATATAATTTTCTTTTAAGAGAATTATATAATTTTTTAAAAAAAATATATAATTATTATTTTGTAATTTTGAATTTTACATTTACATAATTTTGGTAATAGCATAAAAATACCTATAGAATAACACCTAAATTTTGTCTATTTTGTAGGTGTATCTTTTAACCGAATACTATAATGAGAGCTTTTTTTGGCGTCCTCTGAATTTTCTTGCATGCCCCTAAAATTATCAAAATATACCCTTCCGCTACTTATGTATCAAACTCAGTTCGCTATACTTAACTAGCGGACGATGTAAAATCTTGAAAATTTTATGTTAGAGATTTATTTTTTCTTCTCAAATTTCTCATTTTTATAACGTTTGCTACATAAATAGCGAAAGAGTAAAATATAAAACTAGAAGAGCAGTCAGAAGTACAGGGCCAGGGGTGCCAAAACAAGCTCTCAATATATTTTCAAGGTATAATCCATTCACTATAAGATTCTTAACACACCCTCTCGTGGACATGATCAAACTTTTGGTGTGTGTGGCCCAAATGGTGAGATGGTGTGACCCAACGAGTATTCGACAATACAACCTTACAAAATTAGTTTGTAAACGAGAGATTTCATTACCTTATAAATATATTTTCATGTCATACATATCTCAAAAAATATGGGTCATTTAACAATATCATATAGTCAACTAGTTTCGTATCGACCACTCAGTATTCGAGATATTATCACACTTTAAGTATTTAGTCCTAATAAACCTGAGGAAGTCTCAACACTTGAAATATACAAACATGATATAATAAACTATTATATCATGCATGTCTTAATTGATCTAATATTTGATGAGTAGTAAGATATAATAAGTTAATCTTTTGATTTAATTCTATCACATACGTCTCTCCATAAATTTTAATCATATGATGGCGAAGTTAAGTTAGCCATCAGGATATAATAGTTAATAATTATCGCGATTTTTAGATTCGAGTGACAAGAATGCAAAAATTTAAAAGGGTTTGAAAACCCTAATCAAATTAATATGAATTATGTTTTATTTTCGATGAAATTAGTTTTCTTTTTTCTTGTAATATCGTTAACTATTTATTATTTCTTACCAAAAAAAAATTTGTATGAATGTTAAAATGACTAATAAATAGGAACAATTGTATTTTAAAAATTATCAAATAAATAAGAATGTGGAGAGAGAAAAAAAATAGTATACCTCAGCAGTAGAAAAGAAAAGAAAAAGGACAAAAATGGTTCAGTTTGTTTTATTGTTTGAAGGGACACCAGACACAATTAACCAATTGGGTTGAATTGAGTTATAAAATAGAGAAATATTATAAAGTGTAGGGTTAGTTTTTACTATTCTCAAAGAAATGCCACCATGCCACCAACCAAGGAAGATGAAGAAAGAGAGTTTACTATATGGAAAAAAATGTTAATTGTAGGGTCCATATGTATGTGGGTATGACTTAAGGGACCTACAAAGGGTAGACATTGTAGGGATTTTTTAGAAGAGTAAGGGCGCACGCCCACATCCATAACTACGACCTCTGACCTTAAAATCTCCAAGGAAAAGAACCTCTCAAACAACCATGGACCATGGCTAAAATTAATTAACCTATACCTCATTTTCTCTCATTCTCTCTCTATAAAGACTAAAGATAGCTATAGCTTTGATACTTTTATCCCTTTCTTTTTCATGTTTGGCTTGGCAACCACCGCAACAAGAGGAAGAAAAAAAAAGAGAATATATTATGAGTGGGACCTTTAAGATGAAAATAAGAAAAATGTGGTGAATGGTAGCAAAAAAGTTGTTTACATTTTTTTTTAAAAAAAAAAAAAGTTGTTTACATGTAAATTTTGTCTAGTGTACAAAAGTAAAATTTTTCATTTGATTCAATAGTGTGATCTATTGATCAATAATAAAAATTAATTTGTGGATTATGCAAGATATGTTTAACTTGTGTACTATAGAGTTGATTTTATATTTATATTAAGAAAAATGTTTAAAAGCATTTTTAGACTATTAATTACGAAAACAAATATAGAAATGTTATGTTCGAAAGTAGTTAGTTCAACTTTTTAGAAGTTTAAAACATAGTTTTTCTAAGTTATTCTTAAGAATTCAAATTGTTAATACAATTTTTTTGAAGTGTGTTTGGTGGTCAAATGGATGATGAACACTAATTTTACCTTCCTTAACTAATGCTCTTAAAACCTTTATTAGTATATATATTTTTATTGGAAAAGAAAATTTGTTTACATAAATAAAAATTTATGATTATTTATGGTTTTAATTTTTATTTATTTTTAATACATATAGTGTATAATAATAGGAAAAATCGTTAAATTTTATACTATCATGTATAACGTTTCATATGCACATTGTACACTCTGCCTCTCTTGCTCTGCTTCTTTCTTTCTTGTTGTTTTCTCCTTTTGCCTTAGTAGTTTTCATAGTAATATTAGAAATAATCCTTATTATACGTTTTTGTTGGTTCCATATAGTTTTTCTTCACCATAGGTAATTACATTTAAGGCAAAATAATAATCCTTATTATACTAATTGTGAACACTTGTCTAAACTAAAATTTAAACATTAGTTTTGTTATATTGTAAAAGTCTAATTCTTTCTAACTCAACTTGCATTGATATATCCTTAACTACACAAAAGCCTTTGTCATTTCGCCCATTGTACGTGCATATTAGAGTAGGAAATTCTTTTAACATTAAAGCATATCCTACTATAAGAAAAAATACGAATTCATAGAAACTATCATCAAAATAATTTTGCACTTAATTAAGACTAATTTCAATTTAATTATAAGAGACTAATATTGTTTGATACATTGAATATATGTGTAATGTTGAATATTGCCTTGAAATCATGTAAAAATCAGAAAATCATGTTTTGGGAGATACTGCATGCTCACGCCCAAGCGTGGGAGCTGGCGTCCAGGTGTGAAAAGTTGGGCTCAATTCTGCCTGCTCACGCCCAGGCATGAAAAGTTGGGCTCAATTCTGCCTGCTCATGCCCAGGTGTGGGAGGCTGCGCCCGGGCGTAGCGCCTGCGAACCTATATATAGGTTATGCGTTTTCTGACTTTTTTAAGGGGATTTTAGGATTTCTAAAGCTACAAAAGACTAGGGTTTATAAGAGAACTTCTCTTGGGCAAACACTAGGGTTGGGATTGATTCTACCTTGAGAAACACTTTTCATATTGAATTTCTTGGCCGCGGGAAGAAATTCGGGCAAATTGTAGAATTAGGATAAAGGCTAATTCTTGTAATCTCTTTGGAGAGTTTCTTTGTAACAAGTACTTCAAGTTTGATAGTGGATCGGAGAGCTGCTTTCTCCCTTAGTGTAGGTCACTTTGACCGAACTGGGTAAACAATTTTATTGTGTCTTTTGGTTTGATTATTATTGTCGTTCTCACGTATTTGGTTGCTTAATCGTATTTACTCCACACATCAAGATTATTGGTGTGATTTAATCAAATTCACAACATGTATAAAATTATTGAATGTTTAGTCGGTTAAAAGTTGACTCCAGCTGCTGCCATGATGATCTATAGGTAAGGGTGGCAAAGTGAGCGGGTCGCCCTGTTTATGTCCGCTCAAAACAAAGCGAGTTGGGACAACTTAGCCATTCGAGCTCAAAAGTCAAGTTTGTCCCGTTTATTAACGATTAACAGACCGGTGCGCCAAACATTTTTATATTTTTTATTTTATACTTCTAGATTTACCATATGATTTATAATTTTTTATAATATATATATATATATATATATATATATATATATATATATATATATATATATATATATATATTTCAACAACGCGTAATAGAAAATAACTCAAAAGATTAACAAACTCAAATTATGTAGTAAATAATAATGATTAAAAATTCAATATGGAACCAAATTATTTCATGTAAAATATTACTATTGAACTTGGTTTTAATTCATCACATCCTAACAATCTTCAAAATAAATCAGTCTCAATAAAACCCACCAATAAAATGCCAACAACATTAAACAAAAATCTTAAAATAAAACCAAGAACCAATAAAAATCTAACAACATTAAACAAGTCTCAAAATAAATTCAATCATTTAATTAAGTGTCAAAATAAATTAGATTTGGAATGGTAGCATCATAAGTGAAGTTTAGTTTACCACTTATTTTTTTTGTCTAAAAATGTAAAAAGAAAAAAAAAATGTAGGATTGAACTCATTCGTAAAATTTAACTCATTCCTCCGGTTTTCATCACCAGTTTAGGGAACAAATGTTTTTTAGACGGAGGGACTAACTTAAGACACTAAGCTGAAAACCTTGACATAGTCAGGAAAAAATAGCGGGCTAAACAGTCCAGTCCGACAGATCCGACCCATTTTACCACCCTATTTATAAGTTCTATCAACTATTTTTAGTTCAAATTATATTTACAAATATACCGATTCATAAATTCTAGTTTAACTAGCAAATGACAAAATTATTAAATTAGAATTCGATTTCACACCTAAAACTTAACAATATATACGTGTGTGTATATTTTTTTTTTTTTTTTGATAAGCAAACAATATATTATAAAGGAGTACAAAGGGTTACTCAATCCCTCATAATATAAAGCAAATTATAGTATGCTTTGAAGACATACAATAGGATCTAAACACCATTCAGAAAAAGAGAAAGAGGACTTACGACCAAAACGACCCTTAAACCAAAACCAAGAAAAAGTTTTAATATATACGTGTATATGTTTTAGGATGGTCTAAAACAAAAGAAAATAAACTTTGCTTATAAGGTACTGAAAGCAACCAGATTTCATTACTAAAGAATATTTTCAAATTAAACACGTTCCATGAGAATAAATAAATAAATAAATAAAACACGTCAAACTTTTAAATACGGATCAATAACGTAATCACGAACTATCATTTCTTACAAGTGTAGTTTGTTGAATTTTTACTACGTGCAAACGTGAGTTACAATCTGTCATTGTTATTTTACTATCAGCAATTCAGCATCGATCATAAGTCACAATATATCATCACCGTTTATAATTTTGACTGTTACATCAAATATCAATATCCACCTTCCTTCCTTCTTTGTCACACCCTTTAATGCAAAATATTCAAATACCTAATTTGACCAATTGCTTTCGTGTTTATGTATGAAATTAAATAATTATATTATCAGAAAATAGGTTAAATAATACTATTCATAGTATTACCTACGACTCTGAATCTTTCGACTTGTTTTCGCCATATATAACAAACTGCATTTAAGCTACGTACTGCATATGACTCCCATATATTAAAGCATTGGTTTGGATATTTTGGGCTCCTCTAAATGTTATTTTGTTCAGGATAGGATTCTTCAGGATAGGATTCTAACTTTTCACAACCTCTTTAAACCGGATAGGTTCTTCAGTACGTCAAGTCATGTGCAGGGACGGACCCAGGTATGTGTCAAATGGGGCGGTCGCCACCCATACACAGAGTAAAATGATGGTATTAAACACAATAATGAACATGCTCATATATTCAGAGTTTTTTGCTCTGTATGGACTTAGTCCACCGAAATTAGTATTAGGGATAATCGAATTTGAGATATTGAGAGACGGACCTAGGTACTAAGAAAAAGGGGCGGCCGCCACCCCATCTACCATATAGTGTTAAACTATGTATGCATACTCTATACTCTGCCACCCCTGCCATAAAAAAGAAAACTATATTTAGCCACCTTGCTCCATTCGGTCCACTCATTCTTTTATAAGGATATACTCCTATAGCATACTTATAATATAATATTTGTTTATTATTTTATTTTAACCCACTTTGCATATGAAAGAAAAAATTTAATCCATTAATAGTCAACTAAATAACTACTTTGTTCATCAAATCTTCATATTCTCAAGTAGTCTAGTTTTTTTATAAAAACACAAACTGTTTATGGTTAGTTTGATCTACTAAAAAATAGAGATGAAAATGAATATTTTTTTGTTGTATTCTACTAATATATTATTATATTTTGTTCAGTTTCATAACTCGTTACTACTAATATACTATTTGCAATGTTTGTAATTTTTTTTTCTAAGCTTGATTAATGATTTAATCTTTTATAATATATGAAGCACAAATACTCTTTGAATTAGAAGCGTTCCGGTGTCAGACACTGACACTTATGATTACATTTAATTATTCTATTTTTCAAATTACTATCAGTGTCGGCGTGTCAGTGTTCGTGTTTGGTCCTACCGTGTTTTTTGGACACAATCACTACTGAAGAAATTATCGATGTGTTATATCAAAAAATAAAAACGTCGAAAATTATTATTTCGATGGCTATATTTTGGTATGTATATGTTTTTTTAGGATATATGTTTTTTATTTGCATTAAACTAAATTTTATGCAATTATTAAATAGTAAAGTTAGTTATTGATGATGTTATTTATAAGTGTTATATTTCTGCCACTACCAATAAATTTTTCTGGTTCAGTCTCTGTTGAGAAGAGTATACTCCAAGGACTCAAGCCAACACATCTAGACCAACCCTAATTGGGATTAAATGTATCTTTCATTAATTAATTTGGTCTATAAAATTCTTAACAAAGTTGTGACATCATTTTTACGGGTTACATTTGCACTATCACTAATTTAGTCTATAATAAATCATTAAAATTGTTCTATAACTAACACGGATATTTGAGTTTGTTCCCAAATCAGTCTTTTTTATTTGTAGCGATTTTTAATTTGTATTATTTCGATATACTATTCTATCAATTTTGAATAAATAAATAATTAAATATTATTTATTTAGTAAAGAGAATTTGGCCACCCCCATTACTTTTTCCTGTTTCCGTCCCTGGTCATGTGTGGTGGTGATTCTGGGGACTGGTGCTCTTGGTGGGTTATGGGCTTGCTTTTGCTTCTTTTTTTTTCACTTGATTTTTACCCTTTTTCTACTTTCCGGCCTTCTGATGTTTTGGGGTTTGTGGTTCTCGGTCTAGTCTGGGGACGCCGTAGGAGTATTATATCTTTCTTTTCATTGGATTTTTTTCAGAGTCTTTGTACTTCTTTTACCCCTTTTGTGGACTCTCATTGGTGTATCATTTCTCTTATATATATATATATATATATATATATATATATATATATATATATATATATATATATATATATATATATATATATATTTTGGCGTTCAAAAAAAATATTTCTTGTTCGGTGATTCTTCCGATTTGCTACTATATTGTTAGGTGGTTAGGGTGAGAGTTTGTGAGTCTGTTTATGTCTCATCATTTTAGATTATTGACTAAATTTCACTTTTAACCCCTTAATTAACTTACCCAAACTTGTAACTTTAGTCCATTTACAAAAAACTGACCCTTCACTGATTTTGACTAAGTCAATCCACATGTGAACAATAATTCATATGCCATGTGGATAGTTTATCAGAATCCAAGTCATTCCCGTTTTTTTTTTTTATGAGTGGGGGTTGAGTTTTATTGTTTTGGCTCAGATAGAGCGTTGGCATTATTTTTCCTCAAATTTAAATCTTTGTATTCTATTTTAATTAGATACCTTGTAGTCACATTAATAAAAAAATTCATAATAAAAATTGCTTCTTCTTTTGATGATTATTTTTTCGGCATTTAGGGGTGTATATGAGCTGGATTGGATCGATTGACTTTGACCGAAACTAAAATATGAACCACATCGGGTTTTTGGGTTGGTCCAGGACAATAACCACCTATTTTAACATTTTCCCGAGTTAGGTTAACTCATTTGTTTCCGGGTTGGGTTAGGTGTGGGTTATCCCTTTTTTTTTTAATATTAAATGATTAAATGACGAATCATCATATTTGTTTTATAAAATAACACAATATTTTTATTTTCTTAAAAAATAGTGTAACCTATTTTCACTATTTTTTTAGCAACATAAAATAATAATATCACCGTATCTTTTCAGAAAGTTAACTTATTTTCACTATTTTGCAAACAACTATATTTTTTTTAGCTTCACTATTTTTAAATGTCGAATAAAGTCGAACAGTGTAGACTCGAAGGAGATATGATCAAAGGAATGCATTGAAACTATCAAGTTATGAAGAGTAATGCATTTTTTGTTTGGAATATACATGGCATACAACTTATTTTTGGAATTGGAGTATTGGCCCTTGAACGTTTCTCTTTTAACTATATCAAATGGAAAAAAAAACCTTTAATATTTATATAAAAATATTTTAAAAAACCATATATATAGAAGTCGTATTGTTGTGGGTTAGGCTTGGCTTCGGTGTCATCTAAAACCCGATTTTTTTAATGGTTTTTTTTCTTTTCATTTTGACAGCCAATGACCCAACCGAATCCATTATTTTGTGTTGGATTGGGTTAGGCTTGGCTTCGGTGTCATCCAAAACCCGATTTTTTTAATGGTTTTTTTTCTTCTTCATTTTGACAGGCAATGACCCAACCCAATCCATTATTTTGTGTTGGGTTGAGTGAATTTGATCGGATTCGGATCGATCGGGTTTACTAAACTCATGTAGATCCATACTGACATATGAGCTAACTTATATTTGGATTAATATTTTGAGAAGTCATAATTGATTTTGAAGGTATAAAATTAATTTTTGCATGTTTATTTATTTTTAAATTGATCATAATTGAGTAGAATGGATTTTTTTTGTTGACAATCTCTAAAATTTATTCTAACTTAAAGTAATAATTGATTTTAAGGGCTTATTTTTCTATTAAATATTTTTTTTGTTCAAGTAATTTATTTGCCAGGATTTCACTTTTAGGATGAATAGGTGGAAAATTTCAAATTCAAACATCAACTAATGCATATTGCAATATATTCCTACCACCTGAGATACACTAACGTACAGAAAATATTTGTTTTATTTATTTGTGGAGAACCAAAAATTGTAGAAAGAGAAATAATCATGGAACACAATATATATTCAACAACACCTCCACCTTTTATATATATATATATATATATATATATATATATATATATATATATATATATATATATATATATATATATATATATAACGGAGCATGGAATGTGCGGGGGAAGCTTCCTCGTTCCCCGCAACAAAGTGCATGCGGGGAGATTTTGCCTCCATCCCCGTCCCCACGGGGAAATATTTGTCCTCATCCTCATTCCAACAGATCCCCACGATCCCGCGGAGATCCACGGATATCAAATATATTAACAAATTTTTTATATTTTTCGGTCAAATTATGACAGTAGTATGACGTTATTTTTTCTGTCTTATTTAAAAAACAAATATTTTGCATCTTTCTTTTTGAAAAAATAAAAACAACACATAATACATTCATAACCAAAAAAACATTGCAAAAACATTCGGCTACTAATAATCATACAAAACCTAACAGTCATGTTTAACTAATGACACTTTTCTCTAAGGGTGTGATTGGTTGTGGAGAGAAAGTGAAAAGGTAAGAGAGAGTATCAGACGAGAGAAAGATGTGACAAATTGAGTAGATTTAAGGTATTGTTTGGTATGAGAGAAAGATGAGAGAAATAGAAGAGAAATAAGTATATTTTCTATATTTCTCTTATTAATTTGGTTTGATAGAAAGTGAGAAGAGATGATAATAATAATAATAATAATAATAATAATAATAATAATAATAATAATAATAATAATAATAATAATAATAATAATAATAATAATAATATAGTGTATATATGGACGGATTCGGGGAATCTGCGGGGACGGATGTTTCGTCCCCGATCCCCGCCTCGAAGTGCCTACGGGGAGATTTTTGTCTCCATCCCCATCCATACGGGAATAAAATCTTTGTTTTTGGAGCTCCGAACGGGGCAATCCCCACGGGGATCCGCTCCACCGAATGCAAATTGACAATATATATATATATATATATATATATATATATATATATATAGCTGACATACCCTTTTTTATTTTTTTATTATTTTTTCTACCTCGGTTTCTGTGCAAGGTGGTATGCCTCACATTACTGGAGGTGTCAGCTATGGCGTGCAGGGTATGATGTATTCCAATCGCAACACTCGTAGAAATCTGAGACAATCTGGCCAACTGAAACATCTTAGTAGCTAGCTATAGCTAGAGGAAAAGAAAGCAAAAGCGATTCTCGTAATAGCGGCGAGCAAAATGGAGCAGCCCAATTAGAAGAGTTGATACTAATAATCTTTTTCCTTTGGTAATAAGCTCATCCAAAAAAACACGGTATGCTCATCCACATTGTTGGTGGAGGTTCATTAGGTCGTTGTTGGCATGAGCTTGTTTGATTGATTTAGACTTTTTGAAAATGAATACAAGTTCAATATTCATACGCAAATGCTAACCATATTGCCAATAAAGTAGTGTCCTATATATATTTGTTTTGGTCAACTATTTGCACGGGTAGTCTTTAAATTCTCTCTTCATTGTTGATTGTGGCGATCCATGTTCAGATCAACATTCTCCATTTTTTGGCATGGTCCATCAACCCTATACATTTTTTGGCACAACTTCCTCACATAGCGGCTTCTGCAATCCTCGTCATCTATGGTTAGTTACAGTACTATTAACATGTAACGTGATCATAATGCCTAATTGTCGAGTCCTACTGCATTTTAACCAAGTCTAAAGTCTTGACGGCCATATAATAAACTTCAATGGACTTGAGAAAGATCTGTCTCCATCATGTTCGATTGCGTTTGTACACGCCTGACATGCTATCAGTATCAACTAAAGAAAATTTGGCTATTTTATTAATCGTCCCGTCTTGCTTATTTTAACTAACATGTAAGTTATTTTTAAATGTAAACAAGAGTATGTCATAACAAAGCTTAGTTTCAAGAAGGATAATTTACATTAAAAACCCTTTTCCAAACTTAGTGGAACCAAGAGATTATTTTTCAAGCTAGTAACCGAGTATATCTACTTGTCAAAAAATTATAATAGTATAATTAACTTAAGTATCTTGAACTATAAATGGTTTTTACTGTGCCTCCAAACACACACCCACACAAAGACACGTTATAGTGCACTAATTTTATAGTATCACTTTCTTCGTATCGTCATCAATTGTGAAAGAAAATGCAATTAGTTAGGAAAAGTCCACAGGTCACAACACTAATCATTTTCATCCTCCTCTAAATTCCATGCCTCTAATCATTAATTTTTGCTGATTGACGATGTAGCAACCACTTTTAGTTACTAACCGGCACTTACATTGGTCGTGATATTTGTTGTCTATGTCTCTTTTTACATTTTATTCTTCTATATATATATAGCTTATGACATTAAATAATTTTTTATATATATACTATGATTTTGCAATATACATTAGCTTGTTGGACGTTACGTAGCAAATGCAAATTTCATACAACGGGAAAATATGAAAATCCAACATATAGAGATTAAAATTGAACTTTAATTTCATACAACAGGAATATATGAAAATGCAAATTTCATACAACTTATAGAGATTAAAATTGAACTTTAATTTAATTAAATAGAGAAAAATGTAACACAATTTTTTCACACAAAAGTCACACACATACTCTTGATCTTAGCCAAAAGGCAGAGAAAGGAGTCACACACATACTCTACTATATATTAAATAGCTTGTGCACAATGATATATGTATAAATGAATTGTAGAGTATATGTGTGATGCTTTTCTCTTTTAGGTAGTTGAAGACGACGAGTATCACGTTAGCTTCAAACTACCATAGCTGGTGGTCTAGTCCATTGTTGTGTTTGGGCCTTGTATGATTTGATTGTGATTGTATCTCTTTGACTCTTTTGTAAACTTTTGTACATTGGTACGTCTTGTGTTGGGAGGCTGTTTGTGTTAATATATTTGATTTTGTCTTTTTTTAAAAAAAAGTATATGTGTGATTTTTGTGTGAAAAAATTGAGTTACAATAACATTATTGATTAAAAAAACACAAACTTGAGAGACGATATTAGAGAAGGAAAAAATGAAATTCCTCTCTCACCAATTTTATCACTAAATTTTATGTCAAAGAGTACATTATTGATCATTGACACTTGTCTTCAGATAAAAATTAGTCACTGTTGTAAAATTTTGAATCGATAATCTATAATATGATAATAAAAAAACAATGCATCCTTAAAAATCAAAATATTACATTATCTTTCTCATAGTCCCACCAATGGCTTCCCAAACCGTGTAATGAGTTTGTCGAATTACATTACCGAAACATGAATCCAACTTGCAGTGTTTGAAGTTGAATTGTGTAATCAATAATCATTCAAAATGATTACATTAAAACATTAATATCCCAACCACTATAGTCAGCTGCATATAGCTGAAAAATGAAAGATCGATCATCAATATTCCCAAAAAGCTATAGGACATGTATTTCTATACCCAAAATATCAAATAAAAACATTAGACTCGAGTGGTTAACTTGCTCTCTGGAGCCCTTTTTGAGTGTTTCTTATGTATATCTTTATTTTATTTTTGAGTATTTTCTGATACTCTTGCTCTGTATTCTGACCGTTTATAATTGCCATTCAAAAAAAAAGACTCAAGTAGTTAACTAGGTATTCCTAGGAAGAATCATTCTTGGAGTGCTTGAGTTCGATTTCTAGTGGAAATAATTTATGGTCATTGTTAATACCAAAATATATACCCGAAATGCCAATATAATTTTTTGAGAGCTACTTGTGGACATTCACAGAAAAATTAAGTTCTTGAAAGCTTGCAAACAAATAACCGTTTAAATTTAGAATAAAGATTTTTTTTTTCTCACAAATTCTTACAACTCAATTTTGTCCATGACAAGAAATAATGTGTAATTAGTTCCTAACATTTTTATAACGAGTTCAATTCAATATCTTGCTCATTGTAGTAGATAGAATAATTTATCTCATATATAAAAATCTTAGAAACTAATTTAATTTTTTATTAGTAATTAAATTTGACAGCAAAAACTTATTAGGACCAAAATAGATATTTAATCTTAAATTTATTTCCCTTTGCACAATAGGTAAAATAACACAAATAATGATTAAGAATATAGATAGTGTACCATTTCAATTAGGTGGTGTGTGGAATTCTTCATTAATTTTATAAAGATTGAAACAATTTTTTGAAAAGTTCTCAACCAATGATGTTACCTTTCTATGTTAATTAATTTAGAAAATAAAGAAGGGGGACATAATTGATCTCCGACAACCTAGAATTCAAAACTAGACGACAAAAACAGTAACAACAAGTTGTTATAGTAAAGATATGTGTAATCTTAATAAGAGACTATATTTATAAATAATATGATTTTGATGAAGAATATACACAAATCTGCCGCCACTAATTGCACTTTCGACTTAGAAAAAAATTATTACTACAATTGACAAATTGAAACCTTATAGCTGTTAGGGTAGTTAGTAATGTGACACAGTGCCCAAATGAAAGTGAAAGAATAAGAGAGAAGGGAGGTAGTGAGTTTGTTAGAATTTCTTTCACTAAAGCACCTATCTAAACCTAGACTTGAATAGGTTTCACTAAAATTAATTAAATAATAACATCTCAAAAATGTTAAATCATCAAGTTGTTTAACTTATTTTGTATTTCCCTATAATTCCACTTATTAGTTGTTATTTGATGAAATTAGTGTTTTGATGTGAAAAGGATTTTGTTTTTCCATATAAATATATAGTCTAAGTGTGAAATTCACACTCATAAATGCGAAAAAGGGGATTGCATATTCGAACTTGAACCCTAGTACCTAAAATGTGCCAATAATTTTTTAACATAATAGATAATGTTAATATCTTAAGTTTGAGTTAAAAATTTCACATTAGATAAAAATAAATTAAAAAATAAAAAGAAGTAAATGTTACACAACATATAATTAAGAAGAATCGTATTCTTAATATCTTATGATTTTAAGTGAATGTGTGTTGTTTAAAGTTCTCACGAAAGTTCAACTGATAGAAATATTTTACTTCTAGACCAAAAAAAAAAAGAAATATTTTACTTTATGGTAAAAAGAAATAATAAGTATGTTATGAAAAAGAAAAAGATTCTGCTTGATCAAACATACTTCTTCCGGTCCTTATTACAAGAGAAATTTTTCTTTTTAGATTTATTATAAAACTAATGTATCTGGACAATATTATAGTCTAGATACATTAATTTTACAATAAATCTAAAAAGTCAAACTTCTCTTATAATAAAGACCGGATAAAATAGGACATTATATCAAAAGAAAATGTGCTCCTTTTTTTAAAGAAAAATAGACTTTATGGAAAGAAACGGACAATTAAAAAAGAGTTTAATTGCTGTGCACCGTCGGTGTAATTTTTTTTTACACATACATCCAATGACGCGTTGCCACATCATTTAATGAATGTGACACATCATGTGTTTTTAATGACCATACATGATGTGTCTGTATATTATTGGACGCATGTGCAAAATATCTTTACACCGACGGTGCATATAAATTAAATTCATTAAAAAATACTGAAAAAGAAAATATAGATTTACATTAAAAGTTTTGTCAAAAAGATACATCGTCAAAAGTTCATCATGGATTTATTTTAATACAAAAAATAAACAGGCTTAATTTAAAATCTAGATGGAAAAGGGGGATTATTGTAGCTAGGTATATTTTGCATGGGAAGCAACATTTTATATTGGTGTTTCTTTTATGGTTGGGAAGGTCGTACTCCAGGTGAAACGTCAACATAGGTTTGTTTAGGATCTCACAGATAGCATACTAGTATATTACTATGTATAGGTTGTTTTGACATCATCCATGTAGAAAATCAGTTTGAGTATATTATTTTTTTGGCAAAATTACATTACAGGTCCTTTATCTTATTTTTTTGTAACAGTTTGGTCCTTTATCTTTTTTTTGTAACAATTTGGTCATTTATCTTTTTTTTTGTAACACTTTGGTCCTTATCTTATTTATTTATAAAAAATAAAGGACCAAAGTGTTACAAATAAAAAAAGATAAATGACCAAACTGTTACAAAAAAAGGGACTAAAATGTTACAAATAAAAAAAATAAAGGACTAAAGTGTTACAAATAAAAGATAAAGGACCAAAATGTTACAAAAAAAAGATAAAGGACTAAAGTGTTACAAAAAAATAAGATAAAGGACTTGTAGTGTAATTTTGCCTATTTTTTTTATTTACGATGACATGAGTATTATATATATATATATATATATATATATATATCGATATTTCTACAAGTTGAGTTAGGATTTGTGGATTAGAATATATTTATTTAATTTGTTAAATAGTAGGAATTTTAGTATTATATTTAAATATTAACTCAATTCTACAAAATCAACTTACAATTAAGTTACAGTGGTTTAATATTGCACTGATCAATAATGCTTTTAGGAACACAAATTTTACGAAATCCATTGGAACTTTGGAAGGTTATATGCTGCGTTTGTTTTAGCTTTTTTTAAAAATTATTTTTATAGTGTATTGTTTTTGCGTTAAAAATTTTTTAACAAAGAATTTTCTTTATAAACGCTTCCAATGAAGAATTGAATTAAATTGTTTTTTTTTTTTTTGACAATAACAAAATGATATTCATTCATTCAAATTGATAGATTACATCAAATACAACCACATAATCAACATCGCTAAAAACGTAAATGATCAATCTGCGAACAAAACTCACAGCATCCGAGTTAATAGCATACAACGGCAAAATGCCTACAACAAATAATATGATAAAGTTAAAGTCACCGAACTATCCATGCCTCCGGATCTGCAGCGTTGAAGCCCAAATCATTGGTTGAATATGTAATTGACTGAAGTCGATCTTTTCAATAGAAATCAAATGAACACCGCACAATACGAGACAACAAAAACGTCGCACAAGACGACGAACAACACAACGCCGCACTCAGACTGCGAAATCACAAAAAAGAAAACACAAAAGAAAAACTTGATCAATGTGAAGATCACTTATTTAAATAAAGAAGAAAAGGAAAAACAATTATGAGGGGTGATTTTGGGTCAAAAATTGACCCTAAAACCACCCCTCCTTGATAGATCAAGAAGGAAAAAAAAAATTAGGTTAAGGGAGGCGGCGGCTATGAAGAAAAGGTTAAATTGTTTTTCTTAAAAATGTCATTTTAAGTATTTCATTATTTTGTTATAAATTTTTTTTTATCATAAATTTCAAAAAAATCTCTAAAAAAGAAGCTATTTTAAATAGCTTTTCGTAAAAATCATTTTTTTAGAGATGACTTTTTTAAAAAATGTGATTTAATTATGTATATGAATAAGTACAGACACTCCACTTATTCACCTTTAAGATATAATTTTTAGTCACTAGATAAAAAAAATAAAATAGGAACAAGTATGGTCACATGGTTAAATCAGCATAACATTCTCCTAATATATTTTGTTTCTGGTGTGATTCGGTGTTTGTTCTTCTATTACTATTTGTGTAGGTATAATTGTAGAAACTTTGTTTTGATTGGAATTGGTTGTTTGATCCCTCCACACACATTCACGCGCGCACACACATAGACGCACACACACGCACATACTCACACACATACTTTTAAGGGCCAATTCTAACATACACAAGTGCATCATGTCTTTCATGGTGCACAAGTTAACAATATCGTTATAATGAATACGAATTTTACAAAATCGACCGTTGGATTGAAAGTTTGTATCATATAGATCATCCATTCCAAATTTTAAAGAAATTAATAATCATATGATACGTCATTGAAGCCCATCAAGATTAACGGTTTATGAGTTTTATTAAATACCGTTAATTTTGATGAATTTCAATGACATATCATATGATTTTCAATTTCTTTAAAATTTGACATAGATGATCTATATGATACAAACTTTCAATCCAACGATCGATTTTATAAAATTCGTATTCGTTATAACGATATTGGTAACTTGTACATCATGAAAGACATGATGCACTTGTTCATATTAGCCAAATCTACTTTTAAGATACTTTCAAAAATATATTATCTTTTTTGTTTTTTTTTTTAATTAGTACCTTGAGATTACTGATTAACATTTTTCAATAAATAATATTGGATGATCTGAGTATGAGCGAAGTGAATTAATTGGTCGAAATTTTTTTTTGTCTTACATAAAGTGGTAATCTACTGAAACTAAACTCACGTAATTGTGAGATTCCGGTTTCGAACCAGGATCACGATGTCCGACTTAACAATTTCAAATAAAATTTTGCGAGTTGAGCTTATGGTCAAAGTTAAAAAAGAATAATGTCACCAAAGAGGGCCATTTTATTGTATTTTATGCTATAAAGAAGTAGAAAAATAACATGAGAAAGGTAGCCCGGCCCAGGATCAGGTCTTTGATTGTTAAAGTTGCTATTACTTGTTTGACAAAGTTGTATATTTTTCTTATGTATTTATTTGTGTAAGAAACATCTTTTCTTATTTTAAGATTCCATTATTCAAGTTTTATTTAAGTCCTTCATTAGAACTAAACTTATTTGAGGCTATTTCGAATACTAAAAGTAGACAAATTTTTCAAGTGAAATTCAAACCTTAGTTTATTATGACAAGTTTGATGCATTGAATGAGACATGGTTTGACACTCTATTAATTATCAGACAAACCTGAAGAACCTGGTTTGACATGGTTTATCAAACTTGAAGAACCCCGTCACCGCAGCCTCGCCTCACTACTAGATCCAGCACAAATAAGGTTGTACCTCACATTCATAGAAATAGCAGGCTAGGGATTATCAGACTAAATCCTAACAAGATTGCGCCTCACTCTAAATCTTAACAACTAGACTAAATCGTTTCGCATATGACCCCAAGTTGATAATAATTTGAGATTCACAGTCTTTGATGGCATCCAACTCTGAAAAAAAGATATTTGCATGTGTTCACACAAAAAAAAAGACTATATTTGGTCTCTCAGATGAGCGATTCTGCCACACACTAAAAATATATTTGTGAGGTTAATAGAAAATTGATCTTAGTGATATAGTCGCCATAAGCCTCTTATTCGAACTATAGTATCTATGCATCTGAATTTGTATACATTGTTTGACCTGTAATGAGTTAAAACTGATCAGCCACTCCGAACAACCAAAACACCGCACTAAGACGGGACAAAAAAATCATTGCACAAGACGACTAATAAACCAACACGCTGCACTTAGACGACAAAACAGAAAAATAATAACTCAAATGTATGTGAAAAATACCTATTTAAATAGATGACGAGTAAAAGCAATAAAGACAGATGATTCTAAATAAAAAAATACCCCTTATTGGTTATAAACTTCTAGATAATTTTAATTCACCACACATATCATGTTTTGCAGTCAATCATTTTATTCTAAGAACCTTTGAATTTTTTTTTCCAAAGGTTTAGCCTCCATTGGCAGCGATATCCCACCAGATGAAAGGTGAGCTTTTACATTTTTGGTTCTCCCCTTGTTCCGAGATTGCTGCACCATAGAAACTACTTTTGGGGACCTATGCCAATTTTCAATTATATATGCCATGTTTTATGAAAGGCAACTTTTTTGTTGCTTAGCTATTTACTTAATTTTAATTAATTTAATAAATTTTGATCACATGGAAAAAAAGGACTTTCAATAATAGCTAAACCTGTTGAGAGAAAAGTAAAGGAATCAATGTATAAAAAAAAAGGTAATGCATAATGTATCACCTTATTTAAGGATTTTTTTCATGCATTTTTTTGTGACATCTCAGCCTTTTATTTAATTAATTAACAATGTAATTTTAATTTTTTTATATTTAAAAAATGAATGGTAGACTGACCAAAAAAAAAAAAAAAAAATGAATGGTAGATATGTGAATGGAATCTCCTACGGTGAAAACTGCATCGAAGAGAATCCAAGTCCAACACCTTCTATAAGAGATGGAAATATAACAAAGTGTTCGGTTTGTAACATAAAAGTGTTATGTTTGTAATTTTCAGAAAAGTTGAAATTGTTACCGGAACGCTTTAAACCAGTGTTTTTAAAACCGGACCAGACCGACCGATCGGACCGGTCCGGTCGGGAACCGGCAGTATACACAGTTCGGTTCAGGTGCAGAACCGGTTTTGCATTTAATCCGCTGAAAACCGGAATGATCCAGCTGGGTCTCTGGTTGAACCGCGAACCGGAAAAATCCAGCTGAATCGGACCGGACGGTTTATAAGCTTGAATAATTATTTCAAAAAATACCAAATGTGGCCAGGAGGTTTTGAACACAAAACCATTTGATAAAATGGGGACAAACTTACCACTTGGCGAATTCAGTTATTGTAACCATATTTCACTTAATTAATATATAGTAGTTACTATTATGTAGATTGTAGAGACATAAAAAATCACGCTATCATAGTGAATGAGACATATGTTTATTTTTTTTTTTTATGAATACCTATTAATAAAAGACATTGTTTATTTTTTTTTTATACTTATTGTATATTTCATTTTGAAATATAGTTAATTTAAAACAATATATATATATATATATATATATATATATATATATATATTAGAAAGTATGATGCAATATCTATCTATCTATATATATAAATCCTAAATAGTTCTCCTACCACTAATCCCAACCCTAATTATATCAACCAATCATAGTCTTTAGATCATTTTTTTTGTGAATAAATCAAGAGTTAGATAGTAAGTGGAATGTATTAATTCATATCATAAATTCAATAAATCATTATAATGGATTACTAAAATGGTTGCCTCACTCAATGATGCTAGCCTCACTACTACCGTTGAAATTGTTATCAAAGGTGAAACAATCACCTCTTTTAATGTTTTTTTAGTGCCAAGCATTTTTATTGGCATTCCCACTATAATAAAAAATGGTTTTAATTAAGTGTTTTTGTTAATATTATTTTGATAACATCTATTGTTTCAATTTTTTTACCGCATCTATTGTTTCAATTATTAATTTATTATTTATACAAATAATTTTTTGACGATTCATTATAGAACAACGCATAATGCCCGTGCATCGCATGGGTAAATAAAAATAATGATGGAATGAGAAGTTTTTGAGTATATGAATTTTTATATTAATTTTATATTTGATCAATATTTTAGTATAATTATATTATTTTTTAAATAAAGGTCGGGCCAACAGTTATGCGGTCCGACCAGTGACCCATCGGTCCAACCAATAACTCAGTGCTTCGATCGGGTCGATCACCGGTCCGGATTTTAAAACTATACTTTAAACAAATGTTCCAATTGGTATTTAATCTCCAGAAAAATTTATATTGTTACCTCTAAATTACTAGTCTCACACCCGTGCGATGCACAGGTGTTATGTGATATTTTATATTATAATGTTGAAAAATTATTCGTATAAATTGTAACAATAAGTATTATAAAATGAAAATAATAATAATAATAATAATATAAAAGTGATGTACTTATCACTTCCTCCAACCAATATATATACCTATATGTATAGAGAATGAGTACGGACCATCAAAATTGAATGAATTTTTTTTTTTGTGGGGTGCGTCAGCCAATGCAATAGTGCAACGCATAGGCGACACACTAAAATTGAATGAAATATGATAATGATAATGGTTATTATATATTTCAATCCCATAACCTAACTTTTTGCATAACCTTCACTCTTCTCTAAAATTATAATGTAATTAAGTCAATAATGTATACACTCTTCGTATTTTTTTGTGTGACTAAATTATAAACTCTTTGTTGTTTCTATGAAAACGGTTGACATTTAAATGAGATAAATGTTGAAAGAGAATCCAACTATGTTCATCTTCATTGTCACTAAGAAATGTTATAATAATGTAGAAAAGTGTAACATCTTGTGACATCAATTTTTGGATAATTGGAGAGGTATAATTCAATAATAATGTAGAAAATTGTAACATCTTGTGACATCAATTTTTGGATAATTGGAGAAACATAATTCTTTATTATTTATTATGAGATTGATATAATATAAAAAAAAAATAGAGATGAGAATGATATAATATAAGGAAGTGATGTGGAAACAAAAAAAAAAATAGAGATGAAAATGATATAATATAAGGAAGTGATGTGACATTATTGTGTGATTTAATTGGATGTAAGTGGGTGATGTGGATTAGGGTTAAGATGGATAGTAGGAGAACTATCTAGGAATTATATATATAGATATTGTATGGGATATGATGATAATAATAATATTGTGCGAAAAGGGAGTTGCTCAATTTGGGCCAAAAAAGAAACATGGGGGTGTGGGACAATGATGTCGAATGAAGAAAATTTAGAGGTAAGGTGGCTTAAGGATAGGGAGGTGGCTATATTAAATGAGAAAATCCCTCCATGACATTATATAAGCAAAAATTGACTTTTTAGGTTCATTGCATATTTAATGTATCTATCTTATAATATAGACCAGATACATTAAATATATAATAAACCTGAAAAGATGACTTTTGCTTATATATTGTCACGGAGGGTGTATATGTCAAGAGTTTGAAATGTGAAAGTAGAAGATTGGTTAAAGAGGGGGAGTGCAAAAAGAAGGCTCTATTCTTTGGGCCAAATAAATGGTCTCACTTGATTAATTCTCACAAAAAGAAGGTGGTGCAGAAAAAAAAAAAAAAAAAAGGAAAGAAAGAAAAGTTCCAAAGTAAAGAAAAGGAAAGGCTTTGGAGACTCAAGAAGACATAATCCAAAGTGAAAGCTCTAAGTATATCGGGTAAGTAATTGTATACCTGTGCAAAAATTAATTTCGAGCTCGAATATTCAAATTGTGCTAAATGAAGGTGAGGTGAATTTGGTGGGTGATGATCATATACAAGAAGTTAGAATCTAAGCGGGAAGACTATTTTATATAGGTTTGAATTTGGGTATTAATACTTAATAGTAATGAGAAAGGTTGAGAACACTAGACAGAATGAAGGGAGCAGGTAGATGTGTTGGCACTACAAGAAACAAAAATAAATAATGTCAATTCTGCTCTGTGTAGAGGGTATGGTAGAGATAATCTTGACTGAATTTGTAACCCGAAAATTGGGAGGAGTGGAGAGATGTTACTGGTATGGGACAACGATAAAGAAAAGCTATTGCATACATTCCAAGGACAAGGATCTATGGGGTACATGTCTTCAGTGGGGAGAGAGAAAAAAAGAAGTATATTATAAAATTGTACGTGCCTTGTAATTTGATAGCAAAGAAACAATTGTGGGTTTGATTTATTGGTGGCAAGACAATGCTATGTGGCATATGTATGTGTGTTCTGGGTGACTTCTATTTTAATATATTGGTATTTAGCAATTGGAGAGAAGAATTAGGGAATGTGAGTTTGTGGACGCTTCCAACAGATGTCTCCGATCATTGTCCACTAATTCTAAGGTATTCGAATGTGGATTGGGGTCCAAAACATTTCCGATTTAATAATCATTGGTTGAAGAATAAGAAATTTAAGGAAGTGGTGGTAGGCTCCTGGTCACAGTCGAGACATAGAGGTTGGATGTGGCATGTATTCAGAGAAAAATTGAAGGTGCTCAAAGAGGTTCTAAAAAAGTGGAACAATGTTGATTATAAAATAGCTTCATTGGTGAGAGAAAGTGAGGAGTTAGAATTAAAGTGAGAAAAATAATAGTGAGCTTCTTTGGATGTTATTGAAAAGTAGAGATTGTATACAATTTCAAAGAGCAAAGTCAAAGTGGCTCAAAGAGGGTGATGCTAATTCAAGGTTCTTCCATGCTTGTATTAAGGGGAGGAAGGTAGTGTGTATAAAATAGTGGCAAAGGTGTTGGCAACAAGACTTGGATTAGTAATGGAAAAATTTATCTCAAAAACTAATTGGCTTTTATAAAAGGTCGACTGCTTGTTGATGGTGTGTTGACGGTGAATGAGGTAGTGGATTTAGCAAAGAGGGCAAACAAGGGTTGATGATATTTAAGGTGGATTTTGATAAGGCAAATGACTCGTTAAATTGGGGATTCTTAGAATACATGTTGGTTCGGGTTTTGAGAAAAATGGATTGCTTGGATGAAGGCTTGTGAATTTTTTGGAAACCTTTCCGTCTTGGTAAATGGTAGTCTGACTCAAGAGGTGAACATATCTAAAGGTTTAAAACATGGGGACCCATTGGTGCAATTCTTATTTTTACTTGTGGTCGAGGGTCTTAGGGCACTTATATCAAGAGCGGTGTGTGTGGGCTTCTTTACACCTTTTGTGATAATTAGTTCGGAAGTTTCAGTGTCGCATTTACAATATGCCAATGATACTTTGTTCATTGGAGATGCGTGTGTTGAAAACTTGTGGTGTGTCAAGGCGATTCTTAGATGGTTTGAGTTGATGTCGGGGCTCAAAGTGAATTTAGCAAAGAGTAAGATTTTCGGGGTGCTTATGGACCGAATATTCTTGGAAACAGAAGCAAGGTTTTTAAATTGTAATTTGGGGGAGTTGCCATTCATCTATCTTGGGCTACCGGTCGGTGCTATCGCAAGGAAAGAAGCAACGTGGAAACCAGTAATCAAAGTGCTTCAAAAAGACTACATTTATGGAAAAATAGATATGTGAGTTTAGGTGGTATGGTAATTTTAATTAACTACGTTCTAGCGGCAATTCCGACATTCTATTTGTCATTTATGAAAATGCCGATGATAGTATGGAAGAAAATGGTGATGATACAAAGAAATTTTCTATGGGCCGGAGCTTGGAAGTAAAAAAATTCTTTGAGTGGTGTGGGCGGATGTATGCTATTCAAAGGAGTGTGGGGTGCTTGGAATAGAAAATTCAAGATTGGTCAATGTCTCTCTTCTTGCGAAATGGCATTGGCGCTTGATAACATCTCCTGATATGCTATGGGCTTCAGTTCTAAAATCAAATTATGGTGGGGATGGGGATGTAGTGGTCACGTCAGATTTAAATAGATGAGGTAATGCTGGATTATCATCACTTTAGTGGAAAGATCTATGTAGGCTAGGATTGATCAAAGCGAAAGAAGGTGGACATTGATATCGGGATATAATTATTAAAAAAGGGGAAATGTTGCGACAACAAAATTTTTGGCAAGAAATTTGGATAGGTGCAACTCCTCTTAGTCAAGTGTTTCCAAGACTGTTTTCGGTTTTAGTACAAGTAGATTATTTCATTAACCACATGGGACATTGAATTAATGGGATATGAGTATGACACTGAGATTTAAAATCACTAGTAGAAAAATGACTTTTGGTTTGGAGATACCACTACCGGTATGTGAATACCAGTAGTGAAATACATTTGACCAAAGGATTCCACTACTGATATTTTTAAAACGGTAGTGGAAAGTTCAGAGACAAGGGATTTCACTACCGGCTTTGCTAAATCCGTAGTGGAAAGTAGACACGGTGGCAATGTCGTAATTACGTACAAATTTGTTTTAATTATCTTCCACTACCGATCTAGGATTCACCGGTAGTGGAATCCTAATAGTGTTATTATTTTTTTCATATTCCCACTTTTCACTACCGATCTAGGATTCACCGGTAGTGGAATCCTAATAGTGTTATTATATTTTTCATATTGTCATTTTCATTCCCAATTTTCATACGCGTTCAATCTCCCTCCCACTGCAAACTCTCCATTCTCAATCGTCCCAAGTTCTTCCAAATCGTCCCAAGTTCTTCAAATCAAACACTCCAATTTCCCAATCATTCTCCAATCTCTCCATTCTCCATTCTCCATTCTCCAATCTCTCCAATTTCATTCGGTTTCATTCTCCAAACCCTAGAATGCTTGAATCGCCTCCAAATTTCTTCGTTTTTATTCGGTAAAGGTATGAATAAATCAAACTTCCTCCAAATTTCATTCGTTTTCGTTTTCATTCATTTTCATTCTTGTTCATTCGTTTTCATTCGCTTGGGTTTTCATTCGTTTTCATTCACGTCGTTTTCGTGGGTCTGTGATGTTCATTTCTGTGTGGGTCTGTGTTTTTTTGTGTGGGTTTTCATTCTTCTTCTGCTTGATGGCTTGATGATGAGAATGTCAATATAAAAATACAAATTTGCATGAGATTTGGAAGTCTGTGTAGGTCTGTGTAGGTCACTTTAGCATGAGATTTAATGAAAAGTAAAAAGATATATGGTCATTTCTGTTTATGATATTTATTTTGCTGCTATTTTGATTATTTTTTACTTCATAGATGATATGTAATGTTTTAAACCAAGCCATGTTTTGCTGCTATTTTGCTGCTATTATATCAGATTTTATTGTTGAAGCTAAACTCCAAATAGGCAAGAAAATTCAAATAACCAAGCCATGTTTTAATGTCAAAGTGTGATTCAAAATTCGTTATGTTGCTGCACATGAGGGTGTTAGGTATAAGCAAGTATATAGAAGTCACTCATGTTAACCTTGTGCTTAATATATTCAAGGTATATAGAAGTCACTCAAGTTATAGTACTTAATATATTCAAGGTTGGCTAAGGAGTGAAAATATGGAGTTAGAATAGTGCTTAATATCTCTGCCATATAATATACTTACTCAAGGTGACCAAGTTTGATGTAGTTAGAATAGTAAGGGAAAATATGGAGATGGTCAAGAGGGTTTTGGTATGAGCCTAAGATAGCTGAGTAGTGTCTCTCCAAATACCCTTCAGCTTCACCACATAGCCTTATAAGATGGGATCTTTTTTCTTGCAAATACCCTTCAGCTTCGGCTTCAAGAAAACATACAACTTGGCCATGGGCAGGGGTCAATATTTATGGCCAATTGTATAAACATACAACTTGTTTTGATATTAACTAAGTTGTATAAACATATTTATAAAATTATCAATGCTTGTGCTGTGCAGGGGTTGCTGTGTTAGGCGGTGATTGCTGCTCCTGCGTTAGGCGGTGATTGCTGCTCCTGCGTGTTGCTTGTGCTGTGCAGGGGCTGGTGTTGCTCTTTTTTGGTGTTGTCATCTTTGTTTGAAGTTAGAAGGTTCAATCACGGTCTCATCTACAGGTACCGATTCTATTTCAAAACATAGAAGCTATAGGCTATGAATTTTTATTAAAATAGAATGCATAATCTAGTCATTCTGTTATAGGCTATGAATTTTTATTAAAATAGGGCGAGAGAATGTTTCGCAATAGTAACAACCTAGTCATTCCTTTAACTTAGAATGCATAAATTTCGAAACGTAGGTATGGACCGTAGTTGGATGAGAGCTAATCGATTAAGTACTGAGTACAGACATGGAGTGATGGAATTTCTACAGTTTGCGGAAAGTAATGCTGAACTAGAACGTCCTCCTCCTGAATTTCCTCCACTTTTTCTATGTCCGTGTATAAATTGTGCAAATAAAGAACCAAAACGTACTAAGAAAGAAATCATGAATCATCTAATTTGTGACGGGATTTGTCAAAATTATACACAATGGATATGGCACGGTGAAGTAGTTGCAACGCCAAGTGTGTCCCATAGAGAAAGTGGTAGTGTGGATATCGATGATCGACTGGAAGACATGATGCGTGATATTGGAGAAGATTCGTTTAAGAGGGCGCATGTGTATGAAACTTTATGCAGTGACAAGGATGAACCATTGTATCCGGGATGCACAAATTTTACCCGTTTGTCTGCGGTGTTAAAATTGTTTAATTTGAAAGCAAAAAATGGGTGGACCGACAAAAGTTTCACTGAATTGCTTGAATTGTTGATACAAATGCTTCCAGAAGGTAATGTAATGCCAAATCGTTATTACGAGGCGAAAAAAGTATTGTGTCCAATGGGTTTGGAGTATGAAAAGATACATGCATGCCCTAATGATTGTATATTATACCGAAAAGAGTTTGTAAACTATAATCATTGTCCGACATGTAAGGCGTCTCGCTACAAAAAGAAAGATGGTGATTCTAGTGATGATGAGGTGACCAAAACGGGTCCTCCCGCGAAAGTCGTATGGTACCTACCAATAATTTCAAGGTTCAAGAGATTGTTTGCTAATGCAAATGACGCAAAGAATCTTAGATGGCATGCAGAAGAGAGAAAATGTGATGGCCAAATTCGCCATGTAGCTGATTCTTTGCAATGGAAGAAAATTGACTCTTTGTTTCCAAATTTTGGCAAAGAGTCGAGAAACCTTAGACTTGGACTTGCTACTGATGGAATGAATCCGTTTGGTAATCAAAGTACTAACCATAGTTCATGGCCTGTTCTCCTGATGATTTACAACCTATCTCCTTGGTTGTGCATGAAGCGTAAATATATTATGTTATCGATGATGATTTCAGGCCCAAGACAACCAGGAAATGACATAGATGTTTATCTAAGTCCACTAATTGATGATTTGAAAGTGTTGTGGGAGGAAGGAGTGGATGTTTTTGATTCGTATTCTGGTGAACAGTTCAACATGCGTGCCATGTTGTTTTGCACCATCAACGACTTTCCGGCATACGGCAATTTGTCTGGGTATTCCGTTAAAGGGCATAATGCGTGTCCCATATGTGAAAAAAAAACATGTTATAAGCAACTGAAAAATGGAAAGAAGACTGTTTATCTTGGCCACCGAAAATTTCTAAATCGTTATCATCCATATCGTAGATTGCGAAAAGCTTTTGACGGAGACCAAGAGAATGGTGTTGCTCCAACGCCCTTAACTGGAGAGGAAGTTTATGAACGACAACGAGACATTAATGTTGTCTTCGGAAAGTGCCAAAAGCCAAAAGGGAGAGTGCCAAAAGCGAAAGTGCCAAAAGCCGAAAGTGAAAGTGTCAAAAGGAAAAAGCAGCCTGTTGTGAAAAGTATATGGAAAAAGAGGTCAGTGTTCTTTGATCTTCCATATTGGTCTAGTCTTGATGTAAGACATTGTATTGATGTGATGCACGTGGAGAAAAATGTATGTGATAGTGTAATTGGAACACTTCTCGACATTAAAGGCAAGACAAAAGATGGTGCACATGCTCGTCTTGATATGGATTTGATGGGTATACGACAAGAGTTATTACCACAAAAAATCAATGACAAGACATATTTGCCTCCCGCGTGTCACACTTTGTCTAAAGACGAGAAAACAAGTTTTTGCAAGTGTTTACAAAGTATCAAAGTGCCACATGGTTACTCGTCAAATGTCAAGAGCCTTGTATCAATGAAAGATCTCAAATTAATCGGCTTAAAATCTCATGATTGTCATGTCTTGATGCAACAACTACTACCTGTGGCTATTCGTGGGATATTGCCCGATAATGTTAGGAAAGCTATATGCAGGTTGTGCTTATTCTTCAATGCAATATGTTGTAAAGCAATTGATCCATTGAAGTTAGACGAGTTGGAAAACGAAGCTGCAGTTATCTTGTGTCAATTGGAGATGTATTTTCCTCCTTCATTTTTTGACATTATGGTTCATTTGATTGTTCATCTAGTAAGGGAGATTAGATTGTGTGGCCCAATTTATTTACGGTGGATGTATCCAATAGAGCGATACATGAAGATCCTAAAAGGGTATACAAAAAACCCACACCGTCCGGAAGCTTCGATTGTTGAGAGGTACATTGCAGAAGAAGCTATTGAGTTTTGTTCAAACTATTTGTCAGAAGTGGATGCTATAGGGGTTCCCAAGTCTCGTCATGATGGAAGATGTGACGGTGTGGGCACGCAAGGTTTAAATGTCAAGAGCATGCATATTGATATAATTCTTCAAGCACATTTGTATATATTGAATAACACTGATGAAGTTCAACCTTACTTGTCTGCTCACAAAAGCATCATAAAGAAAATGCACGATAAGATGAATGAAAAATGGGTGTTAAGAGAGCATAATAAGAAATTCTCAGAGTGGTTTAAAGAAAAGGTCTGCCAAGATGATAGTGTTTCCGATACAATAAAGTGGTTGTCCTATGAGCCTAAATGTAACATATTGACTTGGAGTGCATATGATATTAACAAAACTTCCTTTTATACAAAATCAAAGGATGACCGCAGTACCATGCAAAATAGTGGGGTTATGATTGTGGCAGAGTCCATGCACTTCTCTAGTTCCAAAGATAAAAATCCGGTTATGGCATCTACACCCTACTTTGGGGTGATTGAAGAGATCTGGGAGGTTGATTACGTTGTGTTTAAAGTGCCTTTATTTAAATGTAAATGGATTGATATCAACAATGGTGTGAGAATTGATGAATTAGGATTTACAATAGTTGATCTTTGCAAGTTAGCTTATAAAGACGAACCTTTCATCATGGCATCCCAAGCAAAACAGGTGTTTTATGTCAAAGATCCTTCTAATGAACGGTGGTCGGTGGTTCTACAAGGAAAAAATGTGCATGGTAGTTATGAAAATCAAGAGCTTGATATTTCCGAAATTCCTCCTTTCTCATCAGATGTGCCTACCTTCATTGAAGAAAACGAAGAGGATGATGTGCATGCAGCTATTCGTTTAGATCATGACGAAGGAATATGGGATTAGAGAAGAAAAAGCTGCAGATGCTAGCATATCATTGCTTTTCTCCTTTTATTTTGATTATGTTTTGATGTGCTGTTTATGTAATGCATCTGTAATGTTTTGAATATGTACTGTTAGTTTTTAGCTTTTATGTTTTGAAAAAAAAACTTATGCTACTGCTGTATTGTTTAAATACTTAAACAGATACGATATGGCTGATTCAACCGACAACTCTGCTGAAACTAGTCAACGTAATAAAAAAAGTGTTAGAGGTCCCACTATGTTGAAAGCAATTGAAAACGTTCGTAAAACGGGTATAAAGATCCCTCTCCAGTTTGATCTAGAAACTGGAGAGTGTTATGGTAACAATGCCTCCCATTTTAAGAGTTACGTAGCACTTCTTACTCGAGAAAGATGCAGTATTGCGAAAGAGTTGTGGAAACATATACCTGAAGGAGTAAAAAATGCTATGTGGACAGATATTAAGGTATTTGAAATTCAACATTTTGTTATATTTTATTATCATATCAAATACATCTTATGCTAACACCAAATTTTTTAATGTAAATATTTTAGGCTATTTTTGTTATACCCGAGTTTGATGATGCAAAAAGGAATGATCATTTTAAGAAAATATGGTTTCACTATGCGGCGGAGCGGTGGAAAGATTTTAAATCACGGTTGACTAGAACTTATATCACAGACCCCAAACCAGATGACGTTCCTCCATACGTCAAGTATCCTTACATCAAAAAAGATATATGGGAAGAGTTTGTGAAGTATCGACAGACCTCTGATTTTAAGGTTAGTGTAATTTCAAAATCATTAAACTGTGTTGACTGCTGCTACTGCTGCTACTGTGTTAAATATTGTGTTTTGTGATTTGTGATTTTGTGATTTTTATGTCTTGACTGCTGCTAC
Source organism: Trifolium pratense (assembly GCF_020283565.1). Classification (NCBI taxonomy): domain Eukaryota; kingdom Viridiplantae; phylum Streptophyta; class Magnoliopsida; order Fabales; family Fabaceae; genus Trifolium; species Trifolium pratense. The sequence goes on from NC_060063.1 coordinate 28,975,580, forward strand.
TGCGCTAAAACCGCGCTAAAACTGCGCTAAAACCGCGCGAAAACTGCTGTTTCTGTCTTTAACATTGCCTAAAACTGTGATTCTGCTGAAACTGCGTTAAAACATTGCCTAAACTGCTGAAACTGTGACTGAAACTGTCTTTAACATTGTTGGTAGTCTGCTGAAACTTGACTGAAACTGAAACTTGACTGAAACTTGACTGAAACTGTCTTTAACATTGCCTAAGTCTGCTGAAACTGCTGAAACTGCTGAATGTGATTTTTACATTACTAATTATTTGAGTTTATAATAGGAAAAAAGTCAAAAGGGTAGGGAGAATCATGCAAAGAATGTTTACCCACATGTATTATCCCGTGGAGGGTATAAGAGGCTCGAGGAGCAGATGATCAATGAAAAGAGATTGTCCTTATCGAAAGATAGTTCTGGCTTAACTGATGATGATCGTCATCCATCTCCACCGGAACGCTATGAGACATGGACGAGAGCACGACAAAAGAAAGGGGGAGAATTCACATCCGAGCCTGTAAAAAAAGTTGCTGAGAAAATTGTAAGTAACATTATAATCATGCTTTTGCTTCAAGTAACACAATTATTTACTATATTGTGACTTTGTTTGTGCATGTTGTAGGAGAAAATTGTTGAAGACTCAAAAAAGGGTGACTTTGTTCCAACGAGACGTCACGATGTCCTAACAGAAGCCATTGGAACACCTGAGCATGGTGGTAGTGTTCGTGGTGTTGGAAAAAAACATAACATTACCACTTACTGGGGAAGATCAAAGGTTTCACGTCAAAGTCAAGGTATAGATGTCAAAGAACAACTAGCAGCATTTAAAGCAGATTTGGAAGCTAAGTTTGAGGAAAAGTTGGCGCAAGAGCGTAAGATGATGCAAGATTCTCTTATGGAGACACTAAAGTCCACGGGTTTATCCCAAACCTCTGATACAAATAATAGAGTCATGGTACCTGAAGCGCAAACTGAACAACTTGTTGTCACCGGAAGCGCAAAAGGGAGTTGTTCTCCTGCACCGGTCAAGATGCAAAATGAACTCAAGGAGGTTGTTGTCACTGAAAGCGCAAAAGGAAGTCGTTCTCCTGCACCGGTAGCAGAGGCTCAAGATAACATGGACGATGTTCAGAAATTGTTAATCATGGTTCTGAAAAGGGGTGATGATCATTTGAATGTAGAATTAATTCATTGTTCAATGTGTACTAATTTTCTCATGTCTTGCAAGTGTATAAGAGAGTTGTTGGTGGGTTTTATTTGGCTCGACATGAGTACTCTAAGTGTTTGGTGCTCGTAAGTGTACTTTCTTATTTACTACTATCTCAATATCTGTTAATATGTTATATATCTCTCCTAACTTTAAAATTATATTCAGGTACATTCATCGTTTATGCATTGAAAACAACACCACAAATGTATATGGAATTTTGGAACCAACTTTTCTGAACATTGTTGGTGATGCTGGGAAAAAAAGTGATCAGAGAATATCTCAAAGTAAATGCAAGAAATACATCCAGCATAAGTTACAAAATGAAAAGAAAGAGTGTCAATTATTACCATTTAACCATGCGTAAGTTTGTATGAATTTGTGTATTTTTTTAATACTTATTTATTTTTTATAACTCATAGTTATTAACAATATAATACTGTTCTTCCACGCACGCGTACAGAGGACATTGGCAGTTGATAATACTTTGTCCAAAGATAAATACCGTGGTTGTTATTTGTTCACTACATTGGAAACTTAATCCAATAATGGAGAAAATTGTTTCAAGGTAATTAAGTTTATACTTTAGGGGTTTTGGTTATATACTATAAACATAAATTATTACAAATTTTATATGATTTTATGCGGCTTTTTTTTTCTTATGAATTAGTGTTTTTACGGTTGATCAAATGGCGAATGGCAATAGAAAGAACAATACCGTATGGCTTTATCCACAAGTAAGTGTGGTATTCTAACTTTATATATATTTACTTTTTTGATAAGTAAGTGTGGTATTTTTTGATCAAATGTTACTATATATAATTTGTAGGCGAGGAAACAATATAATTCAAATGACTGTGGATACTATGTAATGAAAAATATGTTGGACATTGTCACTGCTAAGATAACTGATTCTTGGATGGAGGTAATAATTTTTATTTTTTATACATCAATAATTTTTTATAACCGAGTCAAGAATAGTTTTATATTATTATTTACTTATTGTAGGTATTTAATGACCCAAAAGAGTTAACAGCTGAGGAGATGTATGAATTGCGATTACGTTGGTCAACATATTTTTTGGAGTTATTGGAGGGTTAAGATTTATCTGGTGAGTTATAGAATAGTTAATTATTTGAACTTTGTTTTTGCAAATTGGTCTATTCAATACATTGCAGCAATTTTAGTTTACACTTGTTTATTTGAACTTTGTTTCTGTCAAATTTGAGATTCTGCAGGGTGATGAATTGGTTATTAGCTTTAGTTTGAGTCTTGGAAGCAGATCAGGTGATGGAATTGGTATTTTGGCTCGGATGTGCATCTCACTGTTTTGGACTGTTTATTTTGGACTATTTTAGGATGGTTTTATGAAGGAATTGGTATTAGAATTGGTATTTTTGTGATGGAATTGGTATTTTATGAAGGATTGGTATTTTAGAATTGGTATTTTAGGAATTGGTATTTTAGGAATTGGTATTTTAGGATTGGTATTTTAGGAATTGGTATTTTAGGACTGTTTATCAGGTGATGGAATTGGTATTTTAGGATGTGCATACTGTTCTAGAGTTTTGATTTTTCATATTAATATGCAGGCACAGGAATTGGTATTTTGGCTCGGATGTGCATCTCACTGTTTTGGACTGTTTATTTTGGACTATTTTAGGATGGTTTTATGAAGGAATTGGTATTAGAATTGGTATTTTTGTGATGGAATTGGTATTTTATGAAGGATTGGTATTTTAGAATTGGTATTTTAGGAATTGGTATTTTAGGATTGGTATTTTAGGAATTGGTATTTTAGGACTGTTTATCAGGTGATGGAATTGGTATTTTAGGATGTGCATACTGTTCTAGAGTTTTGATTTTTCATATTAATATGCAGGCACAGGAAGCTACAAAAAAACGAAAAAAAAAAAAAAAAAAAAAACTAACATACCACTACTGATATTTATAACAATCAGTAGTGAAAACTAACATACCACTACGGGTATTTGTAATTACCCGTAGTGGAATCCTCAATTCTAAAAAAAAAAATGGAATAGCATACATACCACTACCGGTATTTACAAATACCGGTAGTGGAATCCCAGATTCTAAAAAAAAAAAAATGAAAACCATACATACCACTACCGGTATTTGTAAATACCGGTAGTGGAATCCCAGACTCTAAAAAAAAAAATGAAAACTATACATACCACTACCGGTATTTACAAATACCGGTAGTGGAATCCCAGACTCTAAAAAAAAAATGAAAACCATACATACCACTACGGATATTGAAAATACCCGTAGTGGAATCTCATACATACCACTACCGGTATTTGTAAAAACCGTCGTGGAATCCTCATAAATTTAATTAATAATACAGTAGAAACCTGACATACCACGACGGGTATAAAAAGACCCGTCGTGGAAAGTATTGACTTACAACGACGAGTGTGTTTACTACCGGCCGCGGCCAGTAGTGGAATCCCTATTTGGCCGGTAGTGGAATCCCCTTTCTGCACTAGTGAATGGAGACGAAAACTATTAGTGACAGAGATCCAAAATCCGTTGGTAGAACTCGTGTTGTCTTTTACCGTCGGCCACCCTAGTCGTGCATTATGGGCGCAGTATCCCATCGAATTTTGGTCAGTATGTCATTGCTAGAAGACTGTCACTATATGTATTTGAGGGTTTACCTACGGAATTAACCGTAAGTATATCGTAGAAAACCATTCTAAACTTAAAAGACCTCTAGCCAAGCCTCTTTAATTTTTGACACCTGAAAGGATCCGAAGTCACATTAGATAATGAAGAAATTTATCAGAAGAAAAACTTGTCTTCCATCAGAAACAAAACTTGTATAGAAAGCAACCTACCTAGATATCTTAATCTTAATCTTAATAATATACAAACTCAAACCCATGTTAGGAAAATAAAGCTTATTTGTCCACCTTTAACCACATCGTTGCCAAATCATCATTAATTAATAGATTTTACTAGGAAGATATATCTTATTGAACTATGTATATCTTATTACAATAAGTGTTTCAACTACATGGTTTGGCTATCTTTTATTGTCAAATATCATTAATGTTGCTTTCACGATTCTTTAATTATTCATTTTCTATTTATTTATTGGTTTGGTTACCTTTATTCAGGGTGCTACCTAAGTCGAGGAAAAAGAATGTGAAGTAGTAAGAAGAGGAAGAATTGATGATTTTAAAGTTTGAGAGCTTCTATGGTTAAATTACACAACATGCTTATATTTATCTGTTCATATTTTTCTTTTATATTAATGTTCTGTTGTGTTTCTGCCTGATTGTTTTTCTCCTTATAGTTCAACTGTAGGGTTCCTCCATCAGCTATTGGTCCCATTGTATCAACATGTTTTTGGTTATTGTTTGAAGAATCAGACAAATTAAATCCTTCTTTTTGTGGCTTTATTAATCACACCTTGCATTAGGCTAGTAGTGAAATACAGAGTATTTCTTTGCATATGGTGTTGGAAGTAAAGTCCTTATAGATAGTGTTCTTTTGTTGTTTGGAAGAGAACACTATTATGAGTACAATAGGAAACTTTACTTCCATGTTATTTTTATAGGAAAAGTTTCTTATGAGTACAAGGAATGATCATTTCAATATTTTTATATTCACATGTGATTTTTTTTATTGAATTTATCTCCCCCTTTTTAAATATGAAATTTTTGCATTGACTTTATAGAGATGTTCTTAATGTGCAAGGTATGTGCAAGAAAGTTGGACCATCAAAAATAAACCGGGACTTGGAGAATTGAACGAATGATTTGTCTTTGAAGGCATAGTATGATGACTATCATGTATTTCTACTTCTTTAGGACTTGAATCCAGGGATATGTGGTCATGAAGATGAACAAATTGCAAGACATTTTTAGTTTTCTACTTCTTTAGGGATTTGGATTCCCTGCAGTCAAAAATTGACTGCAGGTGAATCTCAACCACTCATTTTATTTATGTTTTTTATTTATTTGATGAGTATTAAATTTGGACTATTAGATAGTGTGAATGCATGACTGCATGGTGAAAGTAAATACACTCAATCCATATCCCTTCTTTAGGACTTGGAAAATTGTATTTAATTTAATGTGATATCAAATAGTAAATTAGTCAATAATTTTGATGTCATACTTCATTTCTAACTTTTAATATTTGTTCCATGCTAAGAGATAAGATAATTGAAGGGAAAAAAAAAACTCTGTTAATCCTTAGCATTTCACTATATGCTCAACCTGCTACTCAAAATCACGGGGTTATTGAAAGCGTGCCACCAACTTTTACCTGTTGATCCATAATATTTTAATCTTAATAATATATTAGCATTCATAAATTGATAATTGTGTACGAAATTACTAAAAGACGGTGTTTCCCGTGCGTTAGCACGGGCACTAGAACTAGTTATGGACAGACACAAAGTAAACTTGGACATACAAACAATGTAACATCTTCCTGCATAGTAAAGACCAGAATGATTATATATATTGTTGTAAGAAACAACACCTGAGTTGACAGCACTGACATTGCATCACTAGTAACATGTTGCACTACTCAAAACTGTGGATATCTTAAGGGGGAAATTGATATAACGGTCTAGAATCATCAACAAGAGATATCTATAGATCCATAGTTTGAGAAAACTCACACCTTCGCAGGAGTCCTCAACCAAGACCAATTGGAGGTGACATCAACAGGGGGCAATAAGCTTCTCATAATAATCAATTGAAGGTGACTACCCTTGTTTTAATTGCCAAAGGTTATGTGCCCAGAAAGTAACAAGGAAAATCGTTCCCTTTTCCTGTAGTTTAGGCGACGCTTTAAAATAATGTGCCCAGAAAGTGACAAAAAGCGTCGCCTCAGATCATAAGCAACGCTCGCATACAAGACACTTGAAAAACGTCCCCTATTCTTTTAGGCAACGATTTTCACGGTTCTGGCAACAATTTCCAGATGTTGTAGTGTGTGTACCTCACAAAAGGTTTCTTTGTCTTTGCAGTGCCAACTTGTGAAAGGGATACAGTCAACATATGGATACCATGTGATTAATTGTTGATGTCTTAATGGTTCACAAATTATGTCTTAATGGTTCAAAATTATCATCACTTCTCCAAAACAAATTTCACAGGCTTATCTCGAATATTAGAGGTGTTCGATACACATAAAATATATGTGCCTAAATTATATGCCCAAGTAAGACTTCCTCATATGTTCTGCTATTTATTAGAAAACACAAATGATTAATATAAAATAAAATACATGACAAGTTTATGCAGTATAGAAAGCTGATTCGCCTTACAACTCTCTGGACTAAAATATTGGAACAACTGTATCAACTCTCAAACAAAATTATATTAAGATATGACTATGAAAATTGGAAACCGATTTTAAACAAGTCTATCAGATGCCTTAAACAGAATTCACTAGCTAGCAAGGAAAATCCAATCATATACTGATATTGATGTTCAAATATTCTTAAGATACTACAAATTGCAATTGTAAAAATATGAAAAATATGACAGATTTAAGTGATAATCACATTTTAAGACTATAAATATCTTTTATATAGTTACATATTGGTTACAACAATAGGGCTCCTAACTACATGCTTCCCATCCTTCCAAGTGAGATATCCAAAAGATTCTATATTATTTTGTCTCATTGTTGGACCTTCAATGCTCAACCTATAACTTATCTTCTGGTTCTTTTTCTTGAACACCAATTTATTTGGGATAACGCTGAGACGGAACCCTTTAATTGGAGTAATGCTAGCAACATAAGTCGTTCGACCTTCACCAACATTGGTAACTGTTCTGTGAAAATGTTGTGTGGTTTTTGAAGAAGAATTTCTAGCATTGAAGAAAGCAATAAAAGAAGGGTAATTGAGATCCAATGACGGTTTAGAGCAATCACTGAAAGAGGATCGTGTAATGGCGGAGATGTTTTTCTGTGTAAAGTTAAGTCCACAAAGAAGATTAACATAATCTTGTACGCCAACATCATAAACAAGACCAGGGTCAAGTGCTCTATTGGGGTTGATGTGACCAGCTCCCAGTGCAAGAGGGGTTGCTTCTTTATCTGTTGCAAGATCTTTGATGTGTTTTTTAGTATTATCAAGTATGTCTGATGTTGTCATCATTGCCGATCTAATAGCTGCAGGGCTCCAATCGCCATGCGCTCCTTTCAAAAGTGCTCCTACACCAGCAACATGAGGACATGACATAGATGTTCCAGTTAGAAAATTGAACTTGTTGAAGATTTTATAAGACCCAAAACTCAACACAGGAATATTTGTAGGCCATGCAGCTAAGATTGATGTACCAGGACCTGTAATGTCAGGTTTCAAAACATATGGACAACTATTTGAAGGCCCTCTTGAACTATAATAATCCAGACTAGGTGTTGGTTTAACACCAAAAGATGTTATCTTGAAAGACATTTTTGCTACTGAACTAGAGTTAGAGTTACTCTGTATGTAATCTTTGACAATTTCTCCATATTTCTGGTTAATAATGATCAATGGAAGCGGCTGCCATAAGAGTTGTGACATTTCAATTTCAGATATGTTTGATATGAAAACACCTCCAACAACTCTTGCTTCAGCCACATTATAAAATTGGCTAGAAAGAGTTCCATTATTGTTTTCACAAACCACAATCTTGCTCTTCACTTTGATAAGTTCAGTAATATTATCACACATACCCATGAAAACAATTGGAATATTACTATTAGAGAAGATTCCCAGATAAGAAGCAAAACCAGTGACTGAGACTCCATTACCAAGTGAAAGACTCCCCCGAAATTCGCGATCCAGAGTGCCAGCAGCAACAGTTGTCACCCATGGTGTTCCATTGTGAAGAGTTTTATAGGAAGGACCATCATTTCCAGCTGAAGTAGAAACAAAAACACCTTTCTCCATAGCTGCAAATGTTGCTATAGCAACACCATCTTCATACAAAGACACATTGCTATAGCCTAGTGATAATGAAAGAACATCAACACCGTCGGCTATTGCAGCATCAATTGCAGCTATTACATCAGATGATACTGCATCTCCTTTTGGTCCCCACACAGTCTTGTAGATGGCGACTCTAGATAATGAAGCTATTCCACTAGCTGTTCCATTTGCATAACCAAAGAAAGATGCACCATCTACTCTACTTCCGGCTGCTGTTGTCGAAGTGTGGGTCCCATGACCATCTTCATCACGTGTGGTGTTCACAATCGTTGCACTTATGTTAGAAAATTTTGCCAAGAACCCTCTGTTGAAGAATCTAGCTCCAATGAGTTTCTTGTTGCAAAAAGATGAATTGTTTGTATTTTCAAATTGACATAATTGACCTTTCCATTTAGAAGGAACTTTAGTCATTCCATGATCTTTGAAACTTTCACTTTCTGGCCAAACACCGGTGTCAACCACACCAACGATTATATCTTGACCAAACTTTGAAGTTTTCCATGCTCCTTTGTCGGGATTAAGGCCAAGAAATTGAGGTGAATGTGTTGTGTCTAGCTTCAGCGGTAAATCAGGTATTGAAGAGATGTAACCGGGGGAGGTTTTGAGAGCTTCATGCTCTTCTGGTGATAGATTCGCGCTGAAACCATTCATAACATTGTTGTATGTATAAATAATTTTAGAAGAGGTAGACTTGAGAATATTGTTGGTAGGAGTAACTTGAGAAAGAGTGGATTCATACCAACTATGTTGATTTGAGAATACTTTTGGCATAACTGATAAATCCATATGAATGATATAATTATCAGAGCGAGCCAAAGTAAAACTTAAGTGAAGACTTGCAATATAAGAGAACCACAAAGATAGACGAATATTGGAAGCCATGGTTGAAATCCAGTCGCTTGGTTATCTATGATGCAGTATAAAATAAGTTGTTTTGATGCTAATATTCATATACCACATACATGTATCGTAACGGAAAAATAAAAAAATCTGCATATATTGATTTGTACTAAATAAAAAATTAAATCGGTCACTATGAGGTCAAACTAAATTATGAACGTTTCTTTTCTTTTTGTACAAAACGTTTCTTTCTTATGTTTTTTCTTTTTTTGTTTTTTTTTTTAATTATGGACGATTCTTTCCTTACCAAAAAAAAATATGATTATTTGTATCTAGTCTAGATAATAATTACTCCCGTCGACCTTAATTATAAGCAACTTTTCACTTTTTAGATTCATTGGATAACAAATGAATCTGACCTTAATTATAGACCAAATACATTAGTTTTTCGATGAATCTAAAAAATAGAAATTTGCTTATAATTAAGGCAAATATTTATTACCTTTTAGATTAGTAAATATTTTTTTATTTTATATATGTACTCCAATACAAATAAATTTTAGTCAAGAAAACAAAAACATACTCCGTTTTTTTTTTTTTTAATTGTCCAGTTTCGTCAGATTTAGCGTTTCAAAATAACTGTCTATTTGGTGTTTTAAGGATAGCAAAAATTCACTTTCTTAATTTGGTGTTACTATTTTAATTTTTAAATGGACATTTGAGTATAAAGAGTACCTATATAAGATTTAAATATTGAATATTAATTTAGTCAAAAAAATATTGAATATTATTATTTTTTTAATTCTTTGGTATACATATTATGTGTTCACCTTTTTTTTTTATAATTAACTAGGGCCAGACAGGGCGCGTTCCGCGCTTGTCTGTACGTAATTATGTAAAGGGTCTTGCTAACGAGTGTCCCCAGGGCACTTTTTAAGCATTCTATTTAAAGAAACTTTTTATTCAAAAAGGTAAACACTACAATTTCCAATGCGTTGATTTTACGCATTCCGATAAAAAGACATGTATTATGGTGAGTTTGTTAATAAAAGATTTTTGCCGCTAAAAAAAAGACATGCCTTATGTTATTGAAAGTTTGCTAATAAAATATTTTTTATGCTAAAAAAAAATTTACTGTATTGTTGGTATAATGAAAAGTTTACAGAAATTTTTTTTTTGTATCCTATTTATATACAGGTATAGATATTGAATTTTAATTTTTGAAGATTCTCAACAATACTATGGGTCCGTTTGGTTTGACTATTTTTGTGCTTATGCGAATCATCTTATGCAAATAAATAAGTTTTTATGTATTATTATACGTTTTTCAATGTAGTTTATGAGAAAACAACTTATTTATAAAGATACAATTTTTGTTAGCAAAAACTTATGAATTACTATAAAACTTTATTTATTTGCATAAACTATTTTCATAAGTTCAAAATAAGTCAAATTCAAATGGACCCCATATATTATTATTATTATTATTATTATTATTATTATTATTATTATTATTTTTAATTTGTAGAGTTAAATGTTTTAGTTTTAGGTCCATACAAAATTTCCAAATTTTATTTTCGGTCCATGTAAAAAAAGCTCCATTTAGGACTCCATTTATCTTTTCATTGCACGGATAGATGACATGTCAGAAGTTTTATAATTATAAAAGACGGATTTATAATTGTGATACCAACTGAAATTTTGAGAACATAAATATAAGGCTTAATTAGTAAAATGGTCTCTTAAAGATATTTTTGGTTTCAGATTGGTCCCTTAAAGAAAAAAATGTCCAAATAGGTCCCTTAAAGAAAAAAAAGTCCGAATAGGTCCCTTAAAGACATCTCCGTTAATCAGTTTGGTTCTATTTAGACCTCTTTTTAGGGACCAAACTGATTAACGGATATGTCTTTAAGGGACCTATTCGGACTTTTTTTTCTTTAAGGGACTTATTTGGACCTTTTTTTCTTTAAGGGACCAATCTGAAACCAAAAATGTCTTTAAGGGACCATTTTACTAATTAAGCCTAAATATAATTATCTACAAATTGAAATTGGGGGTGGTTACAACAATAGGACTCCTCACTATATGCTTCCCATCGTTCCAAGTGAGATATCCAAAAGATACTTTATTCTTTAGTATCATTTTTGGACCTTCAATGCTCAACTTGTAACTTATCTTCTGGTTCTTCTTCTTGAACACCAACTTATTTGGGATAACGCTTATACGGAACTGTTTAATTGGAGTAATTCTAGCAACATAAGTTGTTTGTTCTTCACCAACATTTGTAACTGTTCTGTGAAAATGTTGTGTTGTCTTTGAAAAATTTCCAGCATTGAAAAAAGCAATAAAAGAAGGGTAATTGAGATCCAATGAAGGTTTAGAGCAATCATTGAAAGATGATCTTGTAATGGTAGTGATCTTTCTCTGTGAGTATTTAAGTGCACAAAGAAGATTAACATAATCTTGTACACCAACATCATAATAAACAAGACCAGGGTCAAGTGCTTTATTGGGGTTGATATGACCAGCTCCCAATGCAAGAGGTGTTGCTTTGTTACCTGTTGCAATGTCTTTGATGTCTTCTGTAACACCCAAACCCGTTATTTAATTAACTCTGCCTTTATAAAATCTTTTTCGAAAACACGCAGCGGAAAATTGAAAATATGATTATAAAGCGCTGGTTTGAATATCACAAACTTCATTCAAAGATAATACTAAATACATTTATCTAGTAAAATATTCGAATGAACTAAAACCAAAACCTCGCATCGAACGATGCGTTATTAGTTATACAAAACGGATACTTTTCAAATGAAAGCTTAAGACCAACAGAGTATACTAAGAGGACTACATGCATATACATATAAAAACCCCTTTTTCCCGTGTCTCAATCAGAGCAGAGCTTCACCATTGCACTCGGACGAGGCTAACACATAACCTGTCAACCTGGACCCCCAAAGGTCCAGCAATTAACACAAAGCAGAGAGTTAGAAAACATAAACATAAATATAAGTGTGAGTAGTATACTACACACTCCACACGCTATCATACATTTCTAACTCACGCACATACATCGTCAAATACGACTACCAATTAATCATTCATTTACAAACACACCAATCATATAGTTTCACGTCTTCTCGGACACTAACAAAGTGTTCATTTTATAGTCATGACGGACTCTACACTTGTTCATTTTATAGTCATGACGGACTCTGCTCATATACCAAGTCATGGCAACAATCACAGTATTAAACAATTAGTAAATACCAAAGCTTAACACATACGGAAAACTCATTACAATCCAATCGGATATTGTCACATAACAATTATCAAATACATGTGCATTTACCCTAATGCATCTAATACCAATTTTACATTGTTCAGATTTCAGTCATGACGGACTGTTCAGTTTATAGTCATGTACGGACTCTACATCAACAGTTTTACATCATGCAGGATAAGCGTCTCACCAATGGTGGACCAAACCAGTTTTACATCTTGTTGGATGCTTCTATTCACCCCATTTAAGATGAACCCAGTTTTACATCTTGTTGGATGCTGCTATTCACCCCATTTAAGATGAACCCAGTTTTACATCTTGTTGGATGCTGCTATTCACCCCATTTAAGATGAACCCAGTTTTACATCTTGTTGGATGCTGCTATTCACCCCATTTAAGATGAACCCAGTTTTACATCTTGTTGGATGCGTCGGAACTTACCGAACCTTCATATCCCTCATGGATAAGTTAAACAGTTTTATATCCTGCTGGATAGCAGCTCTAGATCTTATGGATTCATCTAATCCGATCCTCGGCTTCCTTATGGACTCAAAAATCCATTTAAATCTATTGGAACCCAAGTTTCCAATTTCAACATATATATATATACATGAATGCATGATTACTTTTAAACACATCAAATACATGACGCTATCTAGCTCGAAGCTATTCATTCACTGATGCGGAAACACAATTCCAACATCTAACACATTAGGATAACACAATATCCTATTACTCCAATCATAATTATTCACATGATAATTATCTGCATAACCATTTTTATACACATAAGGTTTCATTTACACTTATGTCATAAAACACACATCATTCTCTTATCATTGCAAATTAATGATAAAACATCACATTGCTCACATTAAGCCACAACTTATTGCATACACGTTTATCAATCATATAACGATCAACAATAAGCATTAATAGTATCAACATGTATCAACAACCATGTAAGGATACTCTTAAACCATGTTACAAGTGCCTAATCACACTTATAAACATCAACAACAATTGCTGTCACAGAGGCCTTCGCTAAGCGAAGCCTCAGCGAGACATGGCGAACCTCACCAGGGGATCACCTGCTCATGGCGAGCTTCGACGAGCTTCAGCGAACTATTCGCTGAGCGAAGGCTTAGCGAGCCTACGCGAACCTCACCCGGAAGTCACCTGCTCATAGCGAGCTTCGACGAGCTTCAGCGAACTATTCGCTGAGCGAAGGCTTAGCGAGCCTACGCGAACCTCACCCGGAAGTCACCTGCTCATAGCGAGCTTCGGCGAGCTTCAGCGAACCTGTTCGCTACAGCGAACTCCTGGTCGCTTAGCGAACCACACCAGAACAGAATATCTGTTCTTGAGTTATCTAAGGCGGTTTAACCTCAAATCAACTCAAAAATTCATCCAAACATGTTATAAATTCATATAAACAACCATTTCAAACATATATGGTATCAAGGAACATTAATCATCCCTTCCAAACATCCAAATACATCAAACAATCAAAATCATGTCAATTTCTTGCAAAATAAGCAAAGTTGCATAAACATGCAAATCATTGATCAAACATCTACATATTCCCATTTTCAACTCCCCAAAGTTGTTTACCTCATCTACCATGAGTTCACTACACATGTTAGGATCAAAAGAATTCATTTTCCATTAAGAAAATCACCCACAAAACCCACAAGAAAATAGAGTGGAAAGAGTTTGGGAATGGAGGAATCGACATCCTCCCCTCTTTCGAATCACTCACGAATATGTAATCTAACTCTCGTACCTTAGCTCGACGAATCCACAAGCTTGCTCTTCTCTTTCTCTCCCACGAGCTCCTCTCTTCCTCATGAGCTCCTTGCCCTAGCTAAGCTCTCAATCTTCCTTTCTCATGAAACATAATTATGAGACTATTCATGGTTGACTTGGCTACTTATAGCTCCCTCTATTGTCATGGATCAAAGCCCAATTGGCTTAGGCCCAATGCCTATTCCACGCCCAAAGGCCCAAACAACATAACTTCTCGCTCATTAACTTACGTTCTCGCTAAATGATTATTCGCCGCTTAATAATTTAATTATAAATCACGCCCTCGCGTAATAAAATAATTAAATAACGAATACTAAATTTTGGGTCGTTACAACTCTACCCCCCTTAAAAGATTTTCGCCCTCGAAAATTACCCGACTAAAACACAACTCCGGATAAACTCCCTCATCCGACTTTCTAATTCCCAACTTGCATTCTAACCAACGGGTTTTCTAGTCATAATACCTTAACCGATACGGTCTCTTACACAACTCCGATTCAAAATCACACTTCTTCTGAATTCGTACCAACAAAACATACAAACTCCAAACCAAACCAAGTTTGACAAAATCAGTCAATCCCAATCGACACAATCTCGTCTACTCATCAACAATAGATCAAGGACAGCTAATCCCTTGATTTGTCGATAGATAGTCAACAATCGTGATGATGGCATAAACCATTCTCATCAAACTACTTAAAACTTCAACTTAACATCTTATGGTACTCGCAGCACCACTCCAAAACAAAACCACTTAACCCAAAATACTCCGAAAGACCCTTCCGTTGCATACTTCACAACTTTTCAAATTCCATAAGTTCTTAACTGCGTCGAATCTCACTCCAACCATTCATTCGGTAACACAACTTCTACACTCATCTGTTGTCCAACTTCTCAAAGTTCTTAACACATTCCAAAAATATATTATCTCCAATCGTCAAATTCTTTTCCTTCGCAACTCCCAAATCGTTGCGTCGAACTCCATCATACTGTTTTATTTTCCAAATAATCCCTTATCCAATTTCTGACTTCCTTAACACGACCTTCCCGATATCATTTCCCGTCGAAATATTCTTATCCAAAATATTACCTTAAGTCACTCGTCGACTCACTATCATCCCACCGTTTACGATGAAAATATCCATAATCATTTATTTCCTTCCCACATGGTATTACTATACTACTCCAACATATACGATGTTCCCAACATCACTTAGTCTCCACCGACTTTTTTTCCATTCCATAAATAATTTTCCAATTGCTACAAAACATCTTTGATACTTACTTCAAGCATCACTTCCAAATTCTCAACACACATTTTCCAAACACAACAATCACTTATGTGTGAGATAGTCCTTTCCGCAAATTCTTACTTGACATAAGTCACTTTCTTACGTCTCTCTAATACTCGTGCTCGACACGTTTCCAAAAGCTAACTTTCTTATCCCCAAACATCTAAAGGTAACACTTCGCACTTAGCTTCTCATCAACCTCTAAGGTTTCATCCAACTCCGACACTAATTGTCTGATCACCATCTAAATGAAAATATTTCCTTCTTGACAAACTCTTACAAAATCCATCAAATTGTTATCCCATTTCCATCTCGGAATAACTCTACTACTCGTACAATCCACTACCACTCGATAACTTAACAAGTATACCAATTTCTAACATGGTATTTCTTAATTCCATTCTCATCTACTTCTGAGAATTCACTTCTTTTTCCTTGGTTAAATAACACTAACGGTTCCCCAACCTTCACATCTATTTTCTAAGCTTTTCAAATCTTTCCAAGAAATGACTACTCGGTTCTAACACACTCAGCCGCTATAAATCCTTCCTAGGCTCTTCTCGATCACCTAGTAATTCCATATTTAATCTCAGCTACTATCAAAAGTTGATTTCCAAACAACCATGATCTCCGTCTTGTTGATTCCAACACAACTCTCATCAGACTCCTCTAAAAACTTTTCATCAACAAAGCTTCCATCTTTATCACTCTTCCTCCTCTTTGAGGATGAACCATCAAGTGAAAGACAACCAAACAATGGAACATTCTTGCTACGAGTTCTGCTAGAAACACCACTAGTCCCACTTATTGTAATCGGGTTTTCAGTTCCCTAACCACACCTTCCATCCTTGGCATCAATCTCCCACTTAACTTAACCCTCAAGGTATTCACCATTCGCATACTCGTCGTATGATCATCACTAGGTTTTCTTACCCTTGACGCACACGTCTTCTCCGTTTCCCAGCAACGGTGTTCACTTAACATTCAATCTGCTCCATCGTTCCCCAATGGCCACATTCTCCCTACGGCTAAACAACTTCATTCCGACTCACTCCGAAATGATCATCTGATACTTCCTCCAAAATATTCTCCAAATAAGAACTCCACTTCGAACAATGCTACTCAATCTTAAACAGTCCACTTCAAGAACATCTCTATTCGTCCTTACTCCTCGCGTTCGAAACATCTTGGAGAGACAAAATCTTCTCCCCCACTTATCTCAAACCCACCTTTACACTTCCACTAGAACATTCGGTGTAAGCACCTAACCGTCCTATCGATTCCAAATCTATTCCTCCCAAGAGAAATCTAATACCGACAGCATTCACATGCATGTCGTATGCAAAGGGTAAACATAAGGTAATATATCTAAGCATCTACTCAAAACCCCGGTGCAGTCCTTTTGACATACACACCACTACAAAATACATAAACACACTATTCCCATCTATGCTAATGTAACAACCTTCGTAACCACTAGCATACATAATTACTACCACATGTCTATACATATATTTATAACTAAACTATATGTAAGACAATGAAACATCCATGTACACAAGACATCGAGTCAAGTACATGCATTACATTTCGTTTGTTCGCATACTTACAACATCTACTCAAATATGTATAAAACATAGCATGTTCTCAAACAAGTTCTCATCATGAGAATACATTCGCATAGTTCAATTAAAGAACTACACTAAGTACTAGTAATCAATCTACCACATGTTATAAACAAACATATAACAACACACATACCAGGACACATTAATATCCTACTCTTCTCACCATTTTGAAAATTTAATTTTCACTCACCCAAAAGAAAATAACTCTATATTTTCACCAAAATCTTCAAGAAATAATATTAGTTTTTAAAATTATTTCAAATCATTACCACATGCAGTTTTATATCATGCCGGATCATCACATGCAGTTTTACATCATGCCGGATCATCACATGCAGTTTTACATCATGCCGGATCATCACATGCAGTTTTACATCATGCCGGATCATCAACAATTAGCAATAAGCATCAATCCTTCAAGTTTAAACTACAAAAAGATTAAACTCTAACCATATACAACTATCATAACCATAGAAGTTTAGCACTCACACTACTACCCAACAACAGAATGGATCGATTAATCCAATTCACACCACTCATAGTTCCTAAATGAACAACATGAATGATTTCACAAAACAAACAACACAAATTTGTTAGACAAACACGACTGACACACAACACTCACTTGGTCTGACTGCACAGACCGGCTCTGATTGACACCTAACCTCACAGTCCGAAGACGACCTGCTCTGATACCACTTTGTAACACCCAAACCCGTTATTTAATTAACTCTGCCTTTATAAAATCTTTTTCGAAAACACGCAGCGGAAAATTGAAAATATGATTATAAAGCGCTGGTTTGAATATCACAAACTTCATTCAAAGATAATACTAAATACATTTATCTAGTAAAATATTCGAATGAACTAAAACCAAAACCTCGCATCGAACGATGCGTTATTAGTTATACAAAACGGATACTTTTCAAATGAAAGCTTAAGACCAACAGAGTATACTAAGAGGACTACATGCATATACATATAAAAACCCCTTTTTCCCGTGTCTCAATCAGAGCAGAGCTTCACCATTGCACTCGGACGAGGCTAACACATAACCTGTCAACCTGGACCCCCAAAGGTCCAGCAATTAACACAAAGCAGAGAGTTAGAAAACATAAACATAAATATAAGTGTGAGTAGTATACTACACACTCCACACGCTATCATACATTTCTAACTCACGCACATACATCGTCAAATACGACTACCAATTAATCATTCATTTACAAACACACCAATCATATAGTTTCACGTCTTCTCGGACACTAACAAAGTGTTCATTTTATAGTCATGACGGACTCTACACTTGTTCATTTTATAGTCATGACGGACTCTGCTCATATACCAAGTCATGGCAACAATCACAGTATTAAACAATTAGTAAATACCAAAGCTTAACACATACGGAAAACTCATTACAATCCAATCGGATATTGTCACATAACAATTATCAAATACATGTGCATTTACCCTAATGCATCTAATACCAATTTTACATTGTTCAGATTTCAGTCATGACGGACTGTTCAGTTTATAGTCATGTACGGACTCTACATCAGCAGTTTTACATCATGCAGGATAAGCGTCTCACCAATGGTGGACCAAACCAGTTTTACATCTTGTTGGATGCTTCTATTCACCCCATTTAAGATGAACCCAGTTTTACATCTTGTTGGATGCTGCTATTCACCCCATTTAAGATGAACCCAGTTTTACATCTTGTTGGATGCTGCTATTCACCCCATTTAAGATGAACCCAGTTTTACATCTTGTTGGATGCTGCTATTCACCCCATTTAAGATGAACCCAGTTTTACATCTTGTTGGATGCGTCGGAACTTACCGAACCTTCATATCCCTCATGGATAAGTTAAACAGTTTTATATCCTGCTGGATAGCAGCTCTAGATCTTATGGATTCATCTAATCCGATCCTCGGCTTCCTTATGGACTCAAAAATCCATTTAAATCTATTGGAACCCAAGTTTCCAATTTCAACATATATATATATACATGAATGCATGATTACTTTTAAACACATCAAATACATGACGCTATCTAGCTCGAAGCTATTCATTCACTGATGCGGAAACACAATTCCAACATCTAACACATTAGGATAACACAATATCCTATTACTCCAATCATAATTATTCACATGATAATTATCTGCATAACCATTTTTATACACATAAGGTTTCATTTACACTTATGTCATAAAACACACATCATTCTCTTATCATTGCAAATTAATGATAAAACATCACATTGCTCACATTAAGCCACAACTTATTGCATACACGTTTATCAATCATATAACGATCAACAATAAGCATTAATAGTATCAACATGTATCAACAACCATGTAAGGATACTCTTAAACCATGTTACAAGTGCCTAATCACACTTATAAACATCAACAACAATTGCTGTCACAGAGGCCTTCGCTAAGCGAAGCCTCAGCGAGACATGGCGAACCTCACCAGGGGATCACCTGCTCATGGCGAGCTTCGACGAGCTTCAGCGAACTATTCGCTGAGCGAAGGCTTAGCGAGCCTACGCGAACCTCACCCGGAAGTCACCTGCTCATAGCGAGCTTCGACGAGCTTCAGCGAACTATTCGCTGAGCGAAGGCTTAGCGAGCCTACGCGAACCTCACCCGGAAGTCACCTGCTCATAGCGAGCTTCGGCGAGCTTCAGCGAACCTGTTCGCTACAGCGAACTCCTGGTCGCTTAGCGAACCACACCAGAACAGAATATCTGTTCTTGAGTTATCTAAGGCGGTTTAACCTCAAATCAACTCAAAAATTCATCCAAACATGTTATAAATTCATATAAACAACCATTTCAAACATATATGGTATCAAGGAACATTAATCATCCCTTCCAAACATCCAAATACATCAAACAATCAAAATCATGTCAATTTCTTGCAAAATAAGCAAAGTTGCATAAACATGCAAATCATTGATCAAACATCTACATATTCCCATTTTCAACTCCCCAAAGTTGTTTACCTCATCTACCATGAGTTCACTACACATGTTAGGATCAAAAGAATTCATTTTCCATTAAGAAAATCACCCACAAAACCCACAAGAAAATAGAGTGGAAAGAGTTTGGGAATGGAGGAATCGACATCCTCCCCTCTTTCGAATCACTCACGAATATGTAATCTAACTCTCGTACCTTAGCTCGACGAATCCACAAGCTTGCTCTTCTCTTTCTCTCCCACGAGCTCCTCTCTTCCTCATGAGCTCCTTGCCCTAGCTAAGCTCTCAATCTTCCTTTCTCATGAAACATAATTATGAGACTATTCATGGTTGACTTGGCTACTTATAGCTCCCTCTATTGTCATGGATCAAAGCCCAATTGGCTTAGGCCCAATGCCTATTCCACGCCCAAAGGCCCAAACAACATAACTTCTCGCTCATTAACTTACGTTCTCGCTAAATGATTATTCGCCGCTTAATAATTTAATTATAAATCACGCCCTCGCGTAATAAAATAATTAAATAACGAATACTAAATTTTGGGTCGTTACAACTTCCTTAGTATTATCATATATGTCTGATGTTGTCATTATTGCAGACCGAATAGCTGCAGGGCTCCAATTATTGTGTGTGCCTTTTAAAAGCGCAGCGACACCAGCAACGAGAGGACATGACATAGATGTTCCACTTAAAAATTGAAATTGTTGAAGACATTATTCGACCCTAATTTCAACACAGGAATATTTGTGGGTCATGCAGCTAAGATTGATGTACCAGGACCTGTAATGTCAGGTTTCAAAACATATGGACAACTCTTTGAAGGCCCTCGTGAACTATAACTATCCACACTAGGTGTTGGTTTAACACCAAAATATGTCATCTTGAAAGACATTTTTGTGATTGAACTAGTGTTAGAGGTTCTCTTGATGAAATCTTTGACAATTTCTCCATTTTTTGGGTTAATAATAATGCATGGATGTGCATATAACATTTCGACATATACATTTTGTGATATGTTTGATATGAAAACACTTCCAACAACTTTTGCTTCAACCACATTTTTAAGTTGTTTATCAAGATTATGAAAAGTTCCAATCTTATCTTCACAAACCACAATATTTCTCTTTACTTTGATTAGATCTTTAACATTGTCACACATACCCATGTAAACAATTGTAAAGTTGCTAGCAGAGAATTTACCAATATAAGAAGAGATGCCAGGGAGTGAGACTCCATTACCAAGTGTAAAATTTCCACGAAGTTCGCGATCTAAAGTGCCAGCAGCAACTGTTGTCACCCATGGTGTTCCATTGTTTAGTGTTTTAAATGAAGGTCCACTATTGCCTGCTGAAGTAGACACAAAAATACCTTTTTCCATAGCTGCAAATGTTGATATTGCAATAATGTCTTCATACAAAGGAACAATTTCTTCGCCTAATGATAATGAAAGAACATCAACACCGTCTGAAATTGCTGCATCAATTGCAGCTAATGTATCAGATGAAACAACCTCTGCATGTTGTCCCCATCCAATCTTGTACATGGCTACTCTAGACAATGAAGCTATTCCACTAGCTGTTCCATTTGCATAACCAAAGTAAGATACACCATCTACTCTACTTCCAGCTGCTGTTGATGAAGTGTGGGTCCCATGACCGTATGTGTCACGTGTGGTGTTCACAATGGTTCTACTAATGTTTGGATATTTCGCCAAGAACCCTTTGTTAAAGTACCTGGCTCCAATGAGTTTTTTGTTGCACAAAGATGAATTGTTTGTATTTTCAAATTGACATAACTGACCTTTCCATCGTGAAGGTATTTTGGTCATTCCCTTATCATTGAAACTTGCACTTTCTGGCCAAACACCAGAGTCAATCATACCAATAATGACATCTTTGCCAAAATCAGAGGTCGGCCATGCCTCTTTGTAGGGATTAAAACCAACAAATTGAGGTGAATGTGTTGTGTCAAATTTCAGGGGTAAATCAGGTATTGATGAAATGTAACCAGAGGATATTTTAAGAGCTTCATGCTCTTCAAGTGATAAACTTGCACTAAAACCATTCATAACATTGTTGTATGTATAAATGATTTTAGAAGAGGTAGATTTAAGATTATTGTTTGTAGTAATTTGACTTGTTTGTGTTTGGGTTGTATGGACGGAGAGAAACCATCGATTGTTCACAGGATCAGAAGACACACCCTATATTTTGTTGGACAAGATCAAGCTTTTCTCTTTTAGGTGGTTGAAGTCGACGAGTGTTACGTTAGCTTACAACTACCATAGCTGGTGGTCTAGTCCTATGCTTTGTTTGGGCTTTGTATGATTTGTTATTGCTTTGTTCTATGACTCTTTGTAAACTTTTGTAGCCTATCTTGGTACGTCTTGTGCTGAGGAGGCTGTTGTGGTAATATAATTCATTTTAGCTTCTTCAAAAAAAGAAGAGGTAGATTTAAGATTATTGTTTGTAGTAATTTGAGAAAAAGTGGATTCATACCAACTATGTTGGTTTAAGAATACTTTTGGCATAGCTGATAAATTCATGTGAATGATATAGTTATTAGAGTGAGCCAAAGTGAGAATGAAGTGAAGGCTTGTGATACAATAGAACCATAAGAAGAGAGAAATATTTGAAGCCATTGATGAAAGAAAGGTGTTTTGAATATGTAGATGGCTATCAAAACGTGTATATATAGGCATATGAATGAATATGATGATAATTTTACAATGGTACAAAACAAAAGATTGGAGTAAAATTTGTAGTCTATCATCAATATAAAAATACTATAATTAAGTTGACATCTTTTTTTTTTTTTGTCCAAATACATTGACATCTTTGAAAAATATGGATTTGTACCAGTTTAATCTTAGAGGAAAAATAAAAGCAACATTTAGAGAATAAAAAAACTTTTGAGAATAAAAAAATAATATATATATATTTCTTAAAGTAAAAGCATTTTTATTTTATATATAAATTAGAAATATTATTTTATTTCTTCTTCTTAAAAAAAAAAAAGAAATATTATTTTATTTATAAAATGTAATTATAGAAGAAATATAATTTAGCAATATTTTTATGATTACATACTATATATATATAGGGGTTTTCTAACTTAGACCCTAGTTAGGTCTAAGTTAGCAAGGTGCACCTTTTGAGTTGGACAAAAATACCCATTTTTTTTTTTTGAAACTATAGAGCAATTGGGGCATGTATGTAATTTGCATCATAAAAATACCCTTTTTTTTTTTTTGAAACAATAGAACAACTATTACATTTTTTAAATTTCTTCCAAATTTCGACCTCATTTTACGTGCGAATCGAACGCCGATTTCAAAAACTAATACCGGAAACCTTTGTAAAATTGAAAAACGATCAAAATCCATATAAGGAACGTCGAGTTTCGTTGAGTATTGAGGGAGATCGAACCGGGTCAAAAACCGGGTCGCACGACCCGTTTCTGCATAAAACGGGTGGGAGGGACGATGAACAGTGCGCGTCGCCCACTCTCACCGGCGGCGCGTGGGGGCGCGTGCGGCCTCAGGGAGGCTCTATTGTTTTTTTATTTTTTCATAATAAAATAGTAGATAATATTCTGGAAATTTTGGTATATTGTATGAAATTTTTGGAAACCCGAAACTATTTTTAGTTAATTAAATGAGTAAAAAGGTAATTAAAAATATTATAATTCCATAAACAATTTCCAAAATTTTATGTAAAGTACTATGAATTATTTAGAACCCTCTTGTGTACCTCACTCTCCCTAGTTCAAGTCATGAAATTATTTTCACAAATTCCGCTGATTATTTAAAACCATTTAACAAATAATAATAATAATTTCATAGATTTGTACTCTGAAACCAATTGTTTTTTTATTTGTTTCTAATAAAATATTAGATAATATTCTGGAACTTTTGGTATATTTTATGAAATTTTTTGAGACCTGAAACTATTTTTCGTTAATTAAATGAGATAAAACGGTAATTAAAAACTATTGTTTGCTTCTGAAACCATTTAGCTGGAAGAATGGTTTCAGAGAGTTATACTGTGAAACCATTCTAGCAGTAAAATGGTTTAGAATGGTTTCAGAAGCAAACAATTAAAAATCAACTCCCCTGAAACCATTCTATCAGTGAAATGGTTTCAAAGTACAACGCTCTGAAACCATTGTACCAGCTAAATGGTTTCAGAATGGTTTCAGAAGCAAACAATTAAGAAATTACTCACTGAAACCATTCTACCAGTAAAATGGTTTCAGAGAGTTATACTGTGAAACCATTCTACCAGCTAAATGGTTTCACAGTATTATATAAAGATAATTAAAGGTAGTGAAAAATTGAGTTTTTTTTTTGTGTCCAAATCAAACGAACCAAGTCTCTATTTGTAGACAAAAAAAAATTATGAATTTTGGTATAAAAATAAAAAAATAAAAATTAATTTACAACGAAATAATTGAGTTTAAAGTATTAAATTTAAAAAAAAACACGCCAACCACCCAGCAGTTGACACGTGTCCTGCTTTTTTTAAAATGAAATTTTCTCTCTCCAGGCGCAGATCTAGTGTGGTGCACGCGCTGGCTTATCATGGAGATGGATGATCTGGACTGTCTGATTGATCCGACAGCCATGATGAGATCATCTCTTGGCCGTCTGATGGAAATCAACGGTCTGTAACGGTGGTCCTGCGGTAGGCGCGCGACACTGGATCAGCGCCAATATGTTTTTTTTTTTTTTTTTAAAAAAGAAAGGGTATTTTTGTCCAACTCAAAAGGTGCACCTTGCTAATTTAGACCCAACTGGGTCTAAATTAACAGCCCCCATATATATATATGGTATAAAAATAAATAAAAAATATCATTAATAATTAAAAATAAGATCAACAATATTATTTGATATACCTTAACATTACTGTCCTTTTGTTTGTTCGTCATTTAATATTTGATTGGTTTCCTTTTTATCTATTAAATTTTTTATATATAATTTAAATGACTAATAGTATGTAATATAAATGGATTGTTTACAAGTTGTACAAGCCATTCATTCTACAAATAACAACACTGAGTTTGGCAGCATGACTAGTATGTGTCAAAAGCTATTATCATTGAACAAAAACCGTAAAGTCAGTTACATTAGGAAACAAGCAAATCGGGTAGCTCATGACTTAACCCAAGCGACTCGTTTTATAATTATTGCCCAACTTTATAATTATTCCCCACCATGTATTGAAACAAGTATATATTATCAATGAAATGAATCAAGTTTGTTTGTGTCAAAAAAAATATTTATAATTTTTTATTTTAAATTTTTTTGACTAAATAATATATGACTAGTATACAATATAAATGCATAAAAGTATAGATGCAATACAAACTTAAGACCAAAGAAATTGAAGTGAGTGTATTGTGTCAAGCTTAAGGGATAAATCAGGTATTGAAGAGATGTAATCGGGGGAGGTTTTGAGAGCTTCATGCTCTTATGGCGATAAATTCGCACTAAAATCATTCATAACATTATTGTATGTATAGATCTTTTTTACCGTAAAAAAAAAGTTATTGTATGTATATATGATTTTTGAAGAGGTAGACTTGAGAATTTTGTTTGTAGGGGTAACTTGAGAAAGAGTGGATTCATATCAACTATATATGTTGATTTGAGAATGCTTTTAGCATAACCGATAAATCCATATGAATGATCTGGACTTTGGTAAAAGAAGATTAAGTACGGAGTCTTTAGTGTCAAACTGAGAACAGTAAATAACAAGTATTAGTTAAGAAAAAAATATGTTAAACAAGTATTAGTTACACTTATGTTGAATTAAAATGAACAGAAGAAACAATATTAACTAAATTTCCTATGTTAAGATGACAATGCTACAATAAATTGAAAGTACTATAATAAAAATTCCAACTTAGCAAAACTGAAACTATGCAAGTAATTATAAAAATGTTTAGTAAAATGGTCCCTTAAAGATATTTTTTGTTTCACATTGGTCCCTTAAATAAAAAAAAGGATCGAATAGGTTCTTTAAGGAAAAAAAGGTTCGAATAGGTCCCTTAAAGACATCTCCGTTAATCAGTTTGGTCTTATTCGAACCTTTTTTTAGGGACCAAACTGATTAACGGAGATGTCTTTAAGGGACCTATTCGGACATTTTTTTTCTTTAAGTGACCTATTCGGATTTTTTTCTTTAAGGGACCGATCTAAAACCAAAAATATCTTTAAGGGACCATTTTACTAATTAAGCCTTTTACTAATTAAGTCTTATAAAAAAGTACCAATCTATCTCATGGATGCTAAGATTGATCTAACCTTATAAGTGAGTATATTCTCCCAAGCAGATATATCATTCTCTATCATTGGTGGTAAGTTGAAAAATCAATTATGAATTATTGGAACATGCTCTAGCAGAAAAGAGGCTAAAAAACTATGTTCCAACAATTCATAATTGATTTTTCAATTTTTACCAACAATGATAGAAAAAGAAAAGGGGAAAAAGGGATAATGACTTCACCAGAATAAATTACTCCGTTTTCTTCATGAATTTGTAAAAGATAAATATGAGGCTGTTTGTTATAGCTTATTTTAGGAAAAAAAAAATCACTTATTTTATAAAAATAATCACTTTTAATTGTATTGCATCTGTTTGTTACAGATTTTTAAAATAATCAGAAGCTAAAAATAATCAGAAAACAGCTAAAATGAGAAACTACTAAAAATAGCTTATAAAATAATAGATTTTTTTAGATGAGAGAGAAAAGAAATGTTAAAAGAAGAAAATTATTTGTAATTAAAAAAATCACTTTTATAAGGTGTAACCAAACAAACTAAAGATTATTTTATTTAAAAAAATTGATTTTTATTATAATAAACAAACACAACGTAAATTCAACTTTTTTAAAAATCTCTAAATTATTTTACATCAAAATCACTATTTTTTTAATCTGTAATAAACGGACCCATAATAAGAAGTAAATACATTACCTGGAGAGTGCATGACGAGAAATAATTATATTAAAAATTAAAAAGAGCATTAAATATTTCTTTGACAATGTAAAGTGACTTATAATTTGCTAAAAAAAAAATTCTCAAAAAGGCTTATATGTTGATACAGAGAGAGTATAATATATATCATTGGATCCTAAACAAATTTTCCTAGATATATGTAAAATATTAATTTTATAGACAGCTTTGTCGTGGGTAAGTTGTCGATACTTTCAAAATTACCCATAGCTACGAAACCGTGAGTAATAAAAAATTTCTTGTATCGAACTTTGCTCTGTATACCATATTAGAATCAATCAAAGAGAGAAATAAAAAGGAACAAAATGAGACTAGGGTTTCATTACATTGAACAAAGCTTGAATACATTAAACCTTAGACTAGACAAGTACTTAGAAACTTAAAGGCCTAATACATTAAAGTCCAACAATTTATTATCTAACAATAATAACATATGAATCCAGAACTACAATTATTTGAGAGTGGTGACCACAATTGGACTCCTAACAACATGATTCATATCCATCCAAATTAGATATCCAAACGCCACTTTCTTTAATTTTGTCATACTTTCAACTTCAATCCTCAACTTGTAGCTTAGCTTCTCATTCTTCTCATTGAACATCAATTTGTTTGGGATGACACTGACATGGAACCCTTTGATTGGAGTAATGCTAGCAACATAAATTGATTGTCCCTCACCAACATTGGTCACTGTTCTGTAAAATTCTTGTACTGTACTTGAAGAAGAATTTCCACCATTGAAAAAAGCAATAAAAGAAGGGTAGTTGAGATCCAATGAAGGTTTAGAGCAATCATTATTGGAAGAAGATCTTGTAATGGTAGTGATGTTTCTTTGAGAGTATTTTAGTGCACAAAGAAGATTAACATAATCTTGTACACCAACATCATAAACAAGACCAGGGTCAAGTGCTCTATTAGGATTAACATGACCAGCTCCTAATGCAAAAGGTGTTGCTTTGTCACCTGTTCCAATGTCTTTGATTTGTTCGTTAGTATTATCAAATATGTCTGATGTTGTCATTATTGCCGACCGAATAGCCGCAGGGCTCCAATCACGGTGTGCACCTTTTATAAGCGCCGCTACACCTGCAACATGAGGGCACGCCATAGATGTTCCACTTATAATATTAAACTTGCTGAAAAACGTTTGAGACTTCAATTCCAACACAGGAACATTTGTAGGCCATGCAGCTAAGATCGAAGTACCAGGTGCAGTAATATCAGGTTTCAACACAAATGGACAACTATATGATGGGCCTCTTGAACTATAAGAACTAACTCTAGGTGCTGGTTTAACACCAAAACCAGTTTCCATGAAAGACATGTTTGCAACTGAAGTAGCATGCTTAGAATTGTAATAACTCTTGATGTAAGCTTTGATAATTTCCCCAAACATTGGATCAACAATGATGGTTGCAAAACTATTTTGTGAATAGTATGTACTGGAGACATTTGAAATCAAAACAGCACCAAAAACTTTTGCAACATCCAAATAATAGACTTGATCATAAATGTTAGTTCCATTCTTTTCTTCACACACCACAATCTTTTTCTTCGCTTTTTTCAATTCTTTAACATTGTCACATAAACCCATGAAAACAATAGGAATATTATGTGTAGGGAATGTTCCTACGTAGAGAGACAATCCTGTGATTTTGTTACCATTTCCTAGTGTAAGAGTCCCATGGAAAGTTCTGTCCATAGTACCAGCAGCCACAGTTATAACCCAAGGTGTTCCATTGTGTAATGTTTTGAGTTTTGGCCCTTCATTTCCAGCTGAAGTGGTAACAAAAACACCTTTTTCCATAGCTGCAAATGTGGCTATAGCAACAGGATCTTCATACAAAGGTACTTCATCAAGACCAAATGATAATGAAAGAACATCAACACCATCTGATATTGCAGCGTCAATTGCAGCTATTACATCAGACGATAGCAATCCACCTTCCCATATAGCTTTATACATTGATACACGTGAATTCGAAGCTATACCTGAAGCTTTTCCAGCTGCATAACCAAAGAATGAAGCTTCATCAACTCTACTTCCGGCTGCTGTTGATGAAGTGTGAGTCCCATGACCTTCTGTGTCGCGTGTGGAGTTTAATCCTAAGGTGATGTTTGGATGTTTTGCTAATATTCCTTTGTTGAAGAATTTAGCACCAATTAATTTTTTGTTGCAAAGTGATGAATTGAAATGAATGCTATTTTCACATTTTCCTTTCCATTTTGAAGGAATGATAGCAATTCCATTATCTTTGAAGCTTTCACTTTCTGGCCAAACACCTGTGTCAATCAAACCAACAATCACATCTTTACCAAAATTCGAATCATGCCAAGCTCCTACGTTTGGATTGAGGCCAAGGAATTGAGGTGAGTGTGTTGTGTCAAGCTTCAAGTGTAAATCAGGTATGGAAGAAATGTAACCAGGGGAGTTTTTGAGAGATTCATGTTCTTTTGGTGACAAATTAGCACTGAAACCATTCATGGCATGCGTGTAGGTGTAAATTAACTTAGATGAAATTGGAGAGTTGAGATTATCGGATGTTGCAAGTTGAGGTTTCTCTAATGCAGAGGAAAGAGTTGATTGATACCATGTGTGATGAGTTGAGAATGCTTTAGGCATGGCTGATATGTTCATGTGTATGATATAGTTATCAGATTGAGCTAGTGAAGGAAATGAAGTGATGAAAATGAAGTGGAGGAATATTGCAATATAGTAGAACAACATGGATTGAGAAATATGGGAAGTCATGGTTGGAAGGTGTTCTTGAATAATGAGAACCGGTGTGTGTTTATATAGAGAAACTATAAAATTAAACTAACATGGATGCATAGGTAAGTTGGTAGCTAACTAGACTTTTAAGTTTATAGTCAACACTCAACAATACATTTCACTAATAGGGTGAGAATAAATTAGACAGAGTTAAATTTTTTAAAGCTTAAGTATGACGTGGTTTATAAAAGAAGCTAATCAGGCGTCTTAATTGTTATAGACTATTTTTTTATGTTTAAGTCCACCTTTTTTTGTTTTTTGTTTTTTTTTTACAAAGAGCTGAGAATCGAACTCAGTACTTATAGCGTACTACCCAAATCTCTCACCATCAGACCAAACCTAGTGGTTTTAAGTAGAGCTGTAAAAAGGGCCTTAAGGGGCCGGCCCTTTAAGGGGCGGACCCACTTATTCCTGATTATTAATTTTATTTAAATTTTAAACACAGTTTTTTTAGGGTGCCGATCGTGGACAGTGCTGATTGAAGAAAACGAGAATAAGTTCACGACACTAGAAAAATTGTTTAAAATTTAAATAAAATTAATAATCAGGAATAAGTGAGTCCGCCTCTTAAAGGGCCGGCCCCTTAAGGCCCTTTTTACAGCTCTAGTTTTAAGTCCAACCTTTTTAAAAATTTGATGATATATTAATATACTTAAATGTTTATTTTCATATTAACGAATTTAAATGGTTGGACTTTGAAAGATGTTTTTGAAAATGTGAAAAATGGATGAGAAATTCTTACTTAGGTATATACACAACACATGGTATTTGGGCACATCCAACCCAATTTTGACGGCACATTACTTTTTTAAAAAATAAAATGAAAAGTGTTTTTTTCTTCTCTCTTCACCCTTCCTCTTCTTCCTCCCTAATCTCTGCAACAATCAAAATGTTTCCAATTCTTCCAAACTTTATCAAAATACATATCTCCCTTTAACCAACCTTCATCGGGAGCTATACTGTAAAAAAAAAAAAAAAAAACTTCTCTTGGATCTATCTTATCTTATCTCTCCTATCTCACTAGGAAAAACAAAAATTTAAAAAAATCAACAAAACATTTAAACAGCAACAACACACTATGATGGAAAAAGTTTGGAAAAAAATAAGATTTGCTTGATTTTCATTCACCATTCTGGGAAGTAAATTTAATTGACCACTCAATTTTTTCAATCAAGACTAGAATAACTTGATTTCATCATGCCAAAATTCTTTCTCTCCAAAATTGAGGAAAAACAAAGGGAGAGAAGAGATGTTTTATAATGTTCCTATTATTATCTTTCAATAAGCTATAAAATTAGTTAGGCTATATAATAATTTTAACTTGAAACATATTAAAAAACTAACCTGATTTCTTAAATTACTAGAAAATTCAATAAGCTATTAATAGATGAATGAAATTAAAAAATTAAATTAATTTGATTGTTAGTTTTTAATTAGGGGCATATTTGATAATTTTAAAAACAATCAACTCTAGATCTTAACTAGAGGTGGGAATAGGTCTAGTTGGACTCGGTCATTTGATTTTTTGACAGGCCAGACTCAGGTTTGGTAAAGGCTAGCTTGGTCTAGCCTAATTCCACCCTAATCTCTTCTATATCTCTTCTACTTTATTTTCTATCTCTTTCTCATATCTCACTCTCTCTCACTTATTTCTCTCTTTTCAATTTCTTCTCACAATTAAACACACATTTAAACATGATGTGAAATATTAACAACGGTGAGAAAGGTTTGGGGCCAATTAGACTTTTCAATGCCTAACCATGACTTGGTCAAAGATGTCAATGTTTAGGCTTGTTTGTTATAGATATATTTTTAAGTATGAGTTCGACATTTTTAAATGTATATGATGAAGACACTTATGCATCCTCTTAGCTTTTTTTTTTTTTGTTGAACGTGATTATTGCCCAACTCCTTCAGAACCGGTTTTTCTCAGTGATAAACATACCGAGATTATCAAGACACAAGAATATCAACAAGATATGTGACTCAGACTCTTAATTAAATAAACTTATGAATCCCAACTTCTCATTTTGAAAGAAAAGCTTTGTATGTGTACCGGGCCATGGACCAGGGTGTGATTTGTTAAGGCCCAATACGAAAAAGCCCAATGGGAGCATCTAAAGGAGAAGCATGAAAACAACCATGAAAAACACATGATAAGCATGATCCACCATGACTTGGAGAAGAAGGAAGAAACTTGGAGAAGAAGGAAGAAGCTTGGAGAAGAAGGAAAATAAACCACCCACTACCCATGACTTCCTCTCTAAGCAAGGCAGTTACTTAAGAAACAAGAGGAGATTTTTTGCCTATAAATAGGGTCTGTTTCAAGGAAGAGGGGAAGGATTTTTCACTGATTCTACATAAACTCTCTGATTGGGAGAAACCACCATACTTTCATTCTTGTAAAGTCAATCAATTTCTTCTCTGAGATACTTGTATCAGTTATCAATCTTGAATAATACAAACCCCTATGTTCTGATCGAATTCTGACTTATAAAACTCCCAGGGTTGTTGGGATTGGACTGAGTGTAATCACACCATTTAATCAATAATACAAACCCCCTTGTTTTTTACCAGAACATTTTGGCGCCCACCGTGGGGCTGCGGTAAAATCATTTGATCCCAGCCTATCACAGAAACTAGACAAAAATTAAACATCACCCGGTAAAACGATTCCCAGGCCTCAAAGTTTCATCTTGTCATACAAAGCAGCAGTGATTATCTCCCAACGTCGCGAGAAAAAATTGATTCGGAAAAGTTTGAAAGGGAGACACGTACGGGGCAATTAGGAAGGGAGCAATTTTGGATATATGGCGAGAACAGGTAGCCTTGGTTTGTTTCGCAGTATCCATTACCATCGAAATCACCAATGGAGAAGAACTCCTGGAGAATCTCAATCCATCGTGTCGTCGCCGAACGAGTTCGTTCTAGTTGCCAACCACGCCATATCGTCGCAGTTTGATTTATGAAGGATTTGTCGCCACCATCGGATTCATAAAAGAACTGTCCTCGCCGCTGATAGATTCATGTAGGAACCACTGTGTCGTCACCAGGTCTATGAGGAAACCGGTCTAGTGACCAGGCTTGGAAAGAACGATGAAGAACAACAATCTACTTAGAATCTACTCTGTTCATAATCCTCAGGAAAGTATTCTAAAAACATGTTTTAACTGTGAAACTTTCCTACAATTTATTATCTTGATTTATTTAGCGGTGACATTCATGCCGTATTACATCAAAACGTAACACCACAAGACTAATGAAAAACCCATGGTTAATAACATGTGGATTGATCAAGTTGGTGTTAATGGCCGCATAATAATGATATGAAGTGGGATTTTCATTGTCACAAATACATTAAAACATATGAAATATAGTAGTGCTAGTGTATATGCCTGTTTGGTGTTTGCTAAAATGTAGACAGGCCACATAGCAAGAATTATACATTGTTGTTAAGGAAAATGACACAGTTCGAGGACGTTTGATCCAATGAAGCCATCAAACTCTAATTTGGATTGGATTATCTATTACAAATTCACACATGGAAGGAAAATCAACAGTTCTATCATTCAGAGGGAGACTAATTAATAAAATTATAGCACCAAGTTAGAAATATGGCCAGGCTTTGGAAATAACAGGGAGAGTATGCAGCGTTTTGATATCTCAAAGTCTGATGTTGTCGCAAGCTCTATCTCGTTCATTGTCACACGCTCACAGCATATCAACCGGTCTCGGTCATCATCCAATGGCGTAGATCCGATGAGCTAATCAGCTCGCACACTGCTTCAAGCGACAATCGTTCGTAAAACCGCTGTTTTGGTCCTTCACGATGGAAATGATTCATCGCCCCAACAGAGGTGATAATAAAACACGAGTAATTGGTCATTGGTACCACTCGGCGAGATACAAGTCGCCAATTAACATTCCAATTGAAGCATGTTCCGTGATGACCACCGCAATGGAACTCAGTCACGCCGCGCCAAAACAGGCGACTCCCGATCCAGGTGTTAACGTTCTTTTCCTCTAACTTACCATTTAATCATATAGTTCTCGCTCTCTCTATTGTGATAATATATTATTTGCGCATATATACGTTATCGGTTTTATTAACATGGTTAATTTATAGTTCATGAATCACATTCTATCGCCATCAATAATAATAATAATAATAATAATAATAATAATAATAATAATAATAATAATAATAATAATCTCATCAATGAGTAAAAGAAAAGAACATCGGTACTTATGTATTTCAAGGTTAATAATCACTAGAATGAGACTTGTTTTTCTTTTGGTGTGCCACTTTACAAGATCTAAATTCAAGAATCGCTGTTCTGTTTGGTTCAAAACTGTTTGTGCTTATTTGATATGTGATATCTTTAATCCTGCTATAAATTATTCTAGCACACGATAAAATATTTTGTGTGATTGTATGAACTAACTTTCTTAAGACCTCATGTAAACATTTCAAACATGAAAGAACTTTTGCATGAAAGAACTTCAACTCTGATAAGTAAGTCAACACTTTAAATTAAAATGACCAAGACAAATATAACCAACAGAGAAAGTATAAAAATTTTCATATGTTTCTACATTTTTTCGGTTAAGAACTAAATCAGTATTCTTCTTACAAAGTATTTAGCTTTTTACTTATAACTAACATGAATATGCTTTCTCTACGTATCACATTTTTATCTGTTTCGTTTATCGATTAATTAAAATTAATCATACATGCAAAACTAATGGAGTATATGAGACTTATTATTAACCGACCTGTTTTTAGTGCAGATACTTGAAGCACTTGCTATAATGTCACCTTCTTTGAAATTTATTCTTTTGAAATCTTGATTAGGAAATTTAGTTTATTCATCTATGATTTCTATTTTGATTCATTGATGTTAATCATAGTGCAGGACAACGAACAAATGTGGAAAATTAACATGAAAATTCAATAATTATCACTCGGCGAGATAGAAGCCGCCAACTAATATTTCAGGTTGAAGCACATTCCGCGATGACTACCGCAATGGAACTCAGTCTCGCCGCGCCAAAACATAATTGTTTTTCTTGCTAGGCGAGGAGCGCCGCGACAAACCGCCCATGGCGGTATCATTTTTGTTTGTTTTATTTTTCATATATTATTATTGAACCTCTAATGTATCAAAGCTTATTTGCAGTAATCACGATTAAGCTGCGGGCTCTGAACAAAAAATTATTCAAGATCAACTCATATGAAAGCTCTGAAGAAAATATAAGGTTGAAAGGTCTTGGCGTTACCTGTAAGTCTTACGAGTTGGGTACGTCAGAAAAAGAAAAATTAAACAAGGTTGCAAGGCCTTGGCGTTACCTGTAAGTCTTACGAGTTGGGTACGTCAGAAAAAGAAAAATTAAACAAGGTTGCAAGGCCTTGGCGTTACCTGTAAGTCTTACGAGTTGGGTACGTCAGAAAAAGAAAAATTAAACAAGGTTGCAAGACCTTGGCGTTACCTGTAAGTCTTACGAGTTGGGTACGTCAGAAAAAGAAAAATTAAACAAGGTTGCAAGGCCTTGGCGTTACCTGTAAGTCTTACGAGTTGGGTACGTCAGAAAAAGAAAAATTAAACAAGGTTGCAAGGCCTTGGCGTTACCTGTAAGTCTTACGAGTTGGGTACGTCAGAAAAAGAAAAATTAAACAAGGTTGCAAGGCCTTGGCGTTACCTGTAAGTCTTACGAGTTGGGTACGTCACAAAAAGAAAAATTAAACAAGGTTGCAAGGCCTTGGCGTTACCTGTAAGTCTTACGAGTTGGGTGCGTCAGAAAAAGATACAGCAAAGAAAGGCGAGATTATCAACACCGCCAGAAGAAGCTTGCACGCACTCAAAACAAGGCGACATATTGCCATACCAGCTACAATCGCCAAAAAGGCATCAGGTATAAAGTTATTCATAAATGATATATAATTATATTTAAAGTGCTAAAGACATTGCAGGTGCAAAGTTAAAAATTTCAAAGGCGAGATTATTTTCAACACCAAACACAAAGTACAGTGGAAGGGCGACTCCGAGCAGCGCCAATTCTTTCTAAATCTCCAAAGAAACAATAGTTACAAAATAAGGCGTGCAAGCCTGACAGTACGAAAATCAACTACAACAAAGAAGTGGCGAGACAGATTACGCTAGACTACTTACAATCTTCAAATATAGAATGTCAAAAGAAAATAAGAAACTCATGTTGAGTAGAAGAAGCAGAAGTATAGACTAACAAAGTTACTAGCCACAAAGTTTCAATTCGTTTCCAAGAAGGAAAGGCGATCCGCGAAAGATGAAGAGGCGAGATTGGTGACAACGCTGGCTCGAAAATGCAAATACGATGGAAAAGAAGGAAGGGCGACTTGCCAACTTGCTCAAAGTCGCCAAGAAACAATGACAACAATATTCAAAGCCACAAATGGCGTGCATCAAGATATTCAAAAGTCATAGAAGGGCGTACAAATTATCTAAGAAATATAAACAACAAAAGGAAGGACAAGGCGACAAGCAAACAAAGAGTATGAGTCAGCAACAAATAGGCGACATAGAACCACGCCGAGACATAATAATCGCCAAGTTACTTCATTCAAAAGCACTTCGCCTTCTTGAAGCCTCGTGCTTGGGGGGCTGTGTACCGGGCCATGGACCAGGGTGTGATTTGTTAAGGCCCAATACGAAAAAGCCCAATGGGAGCATCTAAAGGAGAAGCATGAAAACAACCATGAAAAACACATGATAAGCATGATCCACCATGACTTGGAGAAGAAGTAAGAAACTTGGAGAAGAAGGAAGAAGCTTGGAGAAGAAGGAAAATAAACCACCCACTACCCATGACTTCCTCTCCAAGCAAGGCAGTTACTTAAGAAACAAGAGGAGATTTTTTGCCTATAAATAGGGTCTGTTTCAAGGAAGAGGGGAAGGATTTTTCACTGATTCTACATAAACTCTCTGATTGGGAGAAACCACCATACTTTCATTCTTGTAAAGTCAATCAATTTCTTCTCTGAGATACTTGTATCAGTTATCAATCTTGAATAATACAAACCCCTATGTTCTGATCGAATTCTGACTTATAAAACTCCCAGGGTTGTTGGGATTGGACTGAGTGTAATCACACCATTTAATCAATAATACAAACCCCCTTGTTTTTTACCAGAACAGTATGTATATGCATGGAGTAAAATCATGCATCTCTGGTTATGCTCCCCTCTTTTTCACTATACCGTTCCACTACATATATGGCCATACATTAATTGGTTAATCAATTAAATTAAATAATAATAATAACGTATGAGTAAAATAAGGAAAAGGTGTTGATGGAGTATTAAGGTATCTTTGGCCTGACTTTATTTCCTCTTATTTAGAGTTTATGCAAATAATTTATGTAATTTTTTATATATTATTATAAGTTTGGCAAGGTAGTTTGTGATAAAATAGCTTATAAAATTACAATTTTCACTAGTGTGAACTTATAAAATAACATAAAACTTAATTTATATTGCATAAGTTATTTACATAAGCTCAAAAAAAGTTAGGTCAAACAGACCCTAAGTTCAGAAAAATTATAATGCACGTTGAGAAAGACTAAATCCTATTAATTGGGAAAGAATAAGTTACAATACTGATTTCTCGGTCAAAAATAAGATTTCGATTTCCCAATTAAAATTAGTTAAATTGAATTACGATAAAATACAAAATAAACTTTTGAAATATCCAAAATATTCAACCCAATTAATCACTTCGTTGCCAAAGTAAATAAAACCACTAACAATAAAAGTTCAGATTGAGCGATGCTCCAAAGTTCAGATTAAGGAAATAAATTTCAAGACACCATTAGAATGAATGTCTCTCCTAATGTATCCAAATTATCACAGTATGTGTACTTAGTTTAGTAAGTAAAGTTTGTTTAGAAAGTCTATATGTTCAACCACACTATTGTAACTGATTTTGTGAATTATAGAGTTGTTATAATCACAAATTTTAATTTTTTTCATTTTACACTCCAGTTATTTTAGAGGATTCAAATTTATGTCTCAATACAAAAAAAAAAAAAAAAAAAAAAAACCGGAATTTCCATTAATTGATATTTGATTTGATCCCTGACTTGAGTATATATGTGTTAAAAGTCTTAGGGAGAGTTTGTCCCCTATTTGATAAGTGTCAAACATTAGTAAAAGTATATATTAAATATAGGCACTTATTAACTTGTTTTGAAAGAAATCTATAGCAAATTATCCCTTTGTTGTAAATATTGTTCTTTATCTCAATATATCAATTACATTCAAATCCCAACCATTTTGATAGGTTTTGCTGAACAAGAGAAAGAATTTTGAAGTTTTGAAGCCTTCGCTCAGCGAGCAACAGCCAGCAGTGGTCGCTCAGCGAGCTTTGGCGAGAGTAGTCAGTGTGTTTTGGTCTGTCAACGAGCTTAAGCGAGCAGTGGCGACCAGTGCTGAGTTTGGCGCTTTAAGAGCCACGTGTCAGCAAACCTTCCTGTTAAGTAACTTGGTCGCTCAGCGACCACTCTGTTCGCTCAGCGAACATGTATTTCCTGAAAGTCTATAAATAGCCATCAGCTGAAGAAATTTAAAAAAACCACTTTTTACATAGCACATCAGAGAGAAAAACATAGATCTAGGGTTCCAAAGAGATTTTGAAGGTGAATTCATCCAAACTTGAGAAATCAAGTGCTATGTTCATTCATCTTTTCTTTCTTCATCTTTGTAAGTTAATCATGGCTATGAATAGTTAAATTCCTTTTTGTTGGGGTTAGATATAGCTTATTTATGATCATGTAATCATCTCAACTATGTTATATATGTTTTAGTTTATCAATCATTATTAGTGTTATCCTTGTTTCAATATTTATTTCAAAGATTTGAATGATATAGACATATGTTATTTGAATCAAAGATCTAGGATAATCACTTATTAAACTTCAAAGTTTAGACATAGATTTTGGTTTAATATTCACTTCAAGTATCAAAGCTTCATGCTATTATATTGATTGACGATTCGAGACATCGAAAGTTAATAGATATGATATATATCACGGCGTAATTTGGACACGGATACGTTCGACGAGTGATACGTGATAATAATGATTGGTAAATGAAATATATATGTCATTAGTTGAGGTGATGCGTGTGAATGAATAGGTGAGGTCTAAACCCCAACAATTTCTTCTCTCTGAGTTTTAAACACTTTTACATCGCAGTTTTTATGTTCGAAATCAACCAAATCATTTCAAAATCCGCACTTAAAATCATGGTTATTGTGGAACGGCGGTTAACATCACACTAGTCCCTGCAAATACGATATATTAAAAATACTTATTTTGATACTTCATCATTATTCGAGTCTCAAAATGTCATGGATAACAATAATGTATATCCTAGACCAAGTATCATTATTGTTTTTGTTATATATAAAACTAGACCGTGAACGTCTATCAATAACATATTCTCGACCAAGTATCAAACTCGTGTATGAAATAGCATCACCTTAGAAATATCAGCAGCTACTTAAATGTATCTTAATATCTCGAAATTAGAGATAATGAGATATAGCTAATCTTAGCCACACCACACTTTTACAAAATATATCTTCTTAGGCCCATTATCATTGATTGAAGATTGGTTATATGTGCATGTCACTGGTGTGGAAGATTGTCTGACTTTTCGTCCCATTTTAGACGCCTTTAATTGGTATGCAATTGCAAGGCTTATACATCAATAATATTCCAAACTTTGATCACATCAATTTCTGGTTTGTTCTTTCTTTTTTTATTATTAAGAGGAAAATAAAAAAGACATCATGACAAATTAACGATACGCTGTCTCAAGACACCCATTGCATTTACATCTGCAAGCAGCAGATGCACTATTTGCGGAGGGGTAGAAGCCCATAACTTAAGATTAACGTCTAACTGAGCATCATATTTAGCCAATCAATCGGCACATTTATTTTCCTCTCTAAAATTATGGAAGAACAATAAAGATCAATTACGCGTCGAGAAGATATACGAATCTGACTAAGAATAATTGTGGTAGGGTGAAACATAAACCAGGGCTACACTAATATATAGATGAAAAGATAAGGTTACAAAAAAAGAAGGGGGCAACATCAAACCCTTCAAGCAAAACAGAACCTAAAACAAGGAAGGCCAACCTATAAATCTCTAAGATATGCCTAGGAATAGAAATAAACCAGATAAAACCGGTAGAAGCAAAGGCCATAGAAACTAACTTGGCGGCCAAAACTGTTGCCTTCTCTATAAACATGAGACATAATAAAATTCATATCCTTCAAAAGACCCATACAAGTCGACCATATGACTGCCAAGGAATCAAATATGAAGATTTATTATTTGTTATTTTTAATTTTCCTAATACTACTTATTAGTTCAATTTTTATTTTTTTATTAGTTTATATGTCTACTAATTAATATATTTCATATTTGTTGGATGTTTGTAGAGCTGTAAAAACGGGCGGCCCGGCCAAATTCGGACCGACTCGATCGGGCTTCGGGCTTTATCGGGTAGGGTAAAAAAGCCCGGATAAAAAACGGGCTACCAAAATTAGTGTCCGAGCCCGGCCCGGTACGGGTTGTCTGGCTTTCGGGCTGCCCGGTTTATTTTTTTATTTTTTATTTTACATTTAGTGCTCAAACACAACATTATAAATATCATCAATAATTTTCGCGCGTCCTATTTTTACTCATCCGATACTTATATATATATATATATATATATATATATATATTCTCGCGCGCCGTATTTTTACTCATCCGCTATCTACGAGTTTCTCACGCGCCCTAATTTTACTCATCTGCTACCTACGAGTTTCTCGCGCGCCCTATTGTTACTCATCCGCTACCTATGAGTTTCTCGCGCCCTATATTTTTACTCATCCGCTACTTACGAGTTTCTTGCGCGTCATATTTTTACTCATCCACTACCTACGACTTTCTCGCACGCCCTATTTTTAGTCATCCGCTACTTATAAGTTTCTTGCGCGCCCTATTTTTATTCATCCGCTACTTACGATTTTCTCGCGCGCCCTATTTTTACTCAACCGCCTCGTACGAGTTTCTCGCGCGCCCTATTTTAACTTATCCACTACCTACGAGTTTCTCGGGTGCCTTATTTTTACTCATCCGCTACTTAAGTAGCGGAGATGTTTTATAATTTATATTACGAACTAAGTTCAAATCATCCAAAACAAATTATTTATATTTATTTTTAATTTTAATTTTTTCGGGCTTGTGGGCCGCCCGTGGCCCATTCGGGCTAGCCCATATTTTAATCGGGCTTTATCGGGCCGGGCTAAAAAACTCGGAAATAATTCGGATTAGGATTTTTAAGGCCCGAGCCCGGAAAAAATCGGACTTGGTGGGCCGGCCCATTCGAGCTAGCCTATTTTGAAGGCTCTAAATTCATGTGCCTAACTTGTTGACTCTAATTTTTAATACGGGGCACAATTCAACACTAATATCATTCTTATGTCCGCAATTGAATTGAATACGGATAATGAGAGGATTCACCAAACATTCAACATATGACATTGGATATACATTTAACAACATATCTGTGTTTCCTTAGTAATTACTGATTACACCAAGAAATGAATCTACTAGTGTGAGGTTGTTAGCCTCTATCTTGCCACTAAACTTGACCACCATTTGTTTCAAAACAAAATAAAAGGTAGCATACATGTAGGAAAGACTTCGGACAATCACGTACAAAAATATTGTTTATTTACTTATTTTTTTAATGAAAAATATTGTTTATGTTTCTATTTTTATATTTCTATTTTTATGCATATTCATCTTATTTTTTATATTCTTTCTATAATTTTTTATTGACTAAACTTTTTAAAATATTTTTATTTTTTCCCCTATTTTTATGCATAGATTTATATATATTTTTTTTTTTGTTGTATTCATCTTATTCTTTCTATATATTTTTTTTTTAAATAACATTTTCCCCAAAATAATACAATCATACACCAGCCCAAACTTCATAGATTTGACCACACAATAATATATTATATCTATATATTATATTATATATAATTTTACACACGAATATATAATTAATTAATACTGATCACACTCACACAAGCCATGGCCACAACCAGTACCACTAATTTTGTGGGAGGACAATACACATGGTAAAGAGGACAAACTTCATAGATTTCTCCAATTTGACACCTCTTTCTGCACCCTCAATTGAAAAATGCCACAACAAAGAGATCAACTAAAATAAATGCCACGTACTTGTGATTTTTTTTTTCTTTAAGATTTGTTTTGTATGGAATGAGTTGATTCTAAATCACTCAAATAGACAGATACTTGAGCTCCTTAACTATTTAATCTTAGGTTCGATCGATGGTCAGTGTCTAGTTCTAATTATAATTTTTCTTAGAACTGCAATGGAACCTCATGGGTAAGGATAAGGTAATGGAATTGATAGATAAATTCATATACCTAGGTAGGATGGGAGAGTGGATAAAGGGAATAGAGATGACCCTGGATTAGGGGTGTAATTTCTTTTTTTGAATAAAAATATTTTAGTTCATTATTGTACGTGCGCGAGCGTGTGCGTATGTGCGTGTATGTGTCTAATAAGTTCTTTATGTTGTTAACTAAATCGAGAGAAATAAACTCAAATTCTTTCGAACGATTTATGGATCTCATTAAACAATTTGGTTTAATTAATTGGTTTGAATACTAAATTTTAACATAATCATTTTTGTTTCTATCAATTAAATCTTCTATCTAAACTACGAAATTTCTAATTTTTTCCTTTTTTATCCAATCAAATAATTGCAGAAAAACACATAATTTTTTTTTATCATTTTGATAAATTATAAATTCTAATAGTTTTTTTTCACTAATAGTTTTGAGTAATTAATTTTTGAAATTGTATTGTTGTGTACAAATTAAAGAATGCCAAAAGTTTTATACTTTACTTTAGATAAAAAAAAAAAACAGACAATTACATGTTTATTTGATCAAAGGGTTGTTGTGCTCAGGACCCTTTGTTTTACTCTTAGAAAGGGGCTCCACCTTTGTTATACTACTGAGGTTAAGCTGAACTGTTTTGTATTGAGTGTGGCATGTCTTATGCCTTATTATAATGCAATTCTCTTTTACCTT
Organism: Trifolium pratense; assembly: GCF_020283565.1. NCBI lineage: Eukaryota > Viridiplantae > Streptophyta > Magnoliopsida > Fabales > Fabaceae > Trifolium > Trifolium pratense. Next base: position 29,018,573 of record NC_060063.1, read on the forward strand.
TGAAAAAAAAATAAAAAATTATTCGAACATTTTGAGATGCAAAATCATTTATAATCATAATGTTCTCCAACATATATCCTTCTCAATTAATGAAAAAGTATAGTGAGTGTCAAAAGTAACTCTCTTGAGGTGTCGAATTTTCAACACCCCTAGTAAGGGTCGTCGGTCGGTCCCCTATAAGACATCTCACTTAAGATTAATTTTCAACACCCCTGTTAGTGTTACCTGCACATTAAGATCAATTTTTCCATTCCAATCATTGCCTGAGAAATCTGAAACGAAAAGACAGCACAAAGCCAGAAAAACACCAAATCTCTGGTAAATTAACAATCAAAACTATAGGATCAGACTGCTATAATAGACTAATCAATTTTCCTGCCTTCCATATAGTCGATTCTTCTGTCCTGAATTTTGGCCTTAAAGAATACCAATATAGTAAACTCAAATCAATAATATGGACACATTCAGTCCCTACAAAACTACATGAATTTGGACCACACCTTATAAGATAATAGATATGTCAAGAAAAGTTGCAAAATTATCACTGTTACAAAATTATAAATATCATAAACATAATAATGAATCCTACAAAATAATTTTAGTTAAGTGAGAAATGAATATTATTTATCATTACTTAATTTGCATTCATCGATTGACTCATGATAATAACCTCTCCAACATCATTCTTCACTACAATTACATTACATAGATAGTGGTGACCACAATTGGACTCCTAACAACATGCTTTACATCCATCCAAGTTAGAGATCCAATATTCACATATTTTGTCATATTTGAAACTTCAATCCTCAACTTGTAACTTAACTTCTCATTCTTCTCTTTGAACACCAATTTGTTTGGAATAACACTGACATGGAACCCTTCAATTGGAGTAATGTTAGCAACATAAGTTGTTTGTCCCTCACCAACATTGGTCACTATTCTGTGAAATTCTTGTACTGTACTTGAAGAAGAATTTCCTCCATCGAAGAAAGCAATAAAAGAAGGGTAGTTGAGATCCAATGAAGGTTTAGAGCAATCATTGGAAGAAGATCTTGTAATGGTAGTGATGTTTTGTTGTGAGTAATCAAGTGCACAAAGAAGATTAACATAATCTTTTACACCAACATCATAAACAAGACCAGGATCAAGTGCTCTATTAGGATTAATATGACCAGCTCCTAATGCAAAAGGTGTTGCTATGTAACCTGTATCAATTTCTTTGATTTGTTCGTTAGTATTATCAAATATGTCTGATGTTGTCATTATGGCCGAACGAATAGCCGCAGGACTCCAGTCATGGTGTGCACCTTTTATAAGCGCTGCTACGCCTGCAACATGAGGACATGCCATAGATGTTCCACTTTCTATATTGAATTTACTGAAAAATTTATGAGCATTCAATTGCAACACAGGAACATTTGTAGGCCATGCTGCTAAGATCGAAGTACCGGGCGCAGTAATGTCAGGTTTCAACACAAATGGACAACTAAATGATGGGCCTCTTGAACTATAAGAATCAACAGTAGGTGCTGGTTTAACATCAAAACCTGTTTTCATGAAAGACATGCTTGCCGATGAAGTAGAATTGTAATACCTCTTGATGTAAGCTTTGACAATTTCACCATTTATTGGATCAACAATGATGGTAGCAAAACTATTCCGTGAATAGTATGTGTCCGAGACATTCGAAATCAAAACAGCTCCAAAAACGTTTGCTGCATCCAAATTATTGACTTGATCAGCAATACTAGTTCCATTCTTGTCTTCACACACCACAAACTTTCTCTTCAATATTTCCAATTCCGTAACATTGTCACACAAACCCATGAAAACAATAGGAACATTATCCGTAGAGAATGTTCCTATATAACGAGACGATCCTGTGATTTTCTTACCATTTCCAAGTGTAAGAGTCCCATGAAAATCTCTATCTGTAGTACCAGCAGCCACAGTTATAACCCAAGGTGTTCCATTGTGTAATGTTGTAATGTCTGGTCCATTATTTCCAGCTGAAGTGGAAACAAAAACACCTTTTTCCATAGCTGCAAATGTTGCTATTGCAACAGGATCTTCATACAAAGGTATTTCATTCAGACCGAATGATATTGAAAGAACATCAACACCGTCTGATATTCCAGCGTCAATTGCAGCTATTACATCAGACGATTGCACTCCGCCTTCCCATAGAGCTTTATACATTGCAATACGCGAATTCGAAGCTATACCGGAAGCTGTTCCAATTGCATAACCAAAGAATGATGCTTGTTCCACTCTGCTTCCAGCTGCTGTTGACGACGTGTGAGTCCCATGACCTGTTGTATCGCGTGTGGAATTTAATCCTAAGGTGATGTTTGGATATTTAGCTAATATACCTTTGTTGAAAAATTTTGCACCAATGAGTTTCTGGTTGCAAAGTGATGAATTGAAATGAATGCTATTTTCACATTGTCCTTTCCATTTTGAAGGAATGTTAGTGATTCCATTATCCTTGAAGCTTTCGCTTTCTGGCCAAACACCTGTGTCAACCAAACCAATGATGACATCTTGACCAAAATTTGAATCATGCCAAGCACCTTTGTTTGGATTGAGACCAAGAAATTGAGGTGAGTGTGTTGTGTCAAGCTTCAAAGGTAAATCGGGTATTGAAGAAATGTAACCAAGGGAGTTTTTGAGAGATTCATATTCTTTAGGTGACAAATTAGCACTGAAACCATTCATGGCATGTGTGTAGGTGTAAATTAACTTAGATGAAATTGGAGAATTGTGATTATCGGTTGTTGCGAGTTGAGAATTCTCTAATGCAGAGGAAAGAGTTGATAGATACCAAGTGTGATGACTTGAGAATGCTTTGGGCATGGCTGATAAGTTCATATGAATGATGTAGTTATCAGATTGAGCCAATGTGATGAAAATGAAGTGAAAGAGTGAAATGTAAGAGAACAACGTGCATTGAGAAATATGGGGAGCCATGGTTGATTTGTGATCAAACTGTGCAAATTATATATCAGTTTAACAAAGTTCAAAGATCTCAACCGTCAACTTAAATCAGACGGTTGAGACTTGAGAAAAGCAACTATCAACACACTTACAGCGAGATATTTAATTCCATATAAAAGAGAAATAAGATTTTTTTAAAATAGATGTTAACCAGACATGATATTCCTCAACCCTTAGTTTTACAAAGGTATCCCTCATAAATCTTCTTGTGCCCGTGATTTCCTTCATTATCGTTGATCTCTTCATTAACCTTCAACTTTGCTTCCAAAGTCAAGATGAGAGGTTCTCATGATAATATAGCCACCTAATAAGAACAAATTGTGGCAATTCACCTAAAAAGTTTCCCAGCCATGGTCGATAATTACAAAATTGGATAGTGATATTGGCTTCATAGCTCATTTATGATGTCGTCTATACATGGAACGCGTGATATATAGGCACATCACATCACTCGTTTATTAACTAAACAAGAGTAGGGATGACAATTTGACTCATACATACCGGTACCCGCAAAAAATATCATAACGGGCACTACAACATTTTTCACTTTCGGCAACAACAGAAAACCGTGGGTAAAAGCAGAAAAGCCGTTGCCTAAACGTTTAGTCAACTGTTTTCCAGGTGTGGTGTATACGGGCGTTACCTATTCATATAGACAACGGTTTTTTCACTTTAGCCAACGAGAAGTAAACACCGTTGTCTAAACTGTGGGAAAGACAACGGTTTACTAGGCGAATTTTAGTCCACGGTTTAGCTTATTCCACACTGTTCAAACCGTTGGCTATTGTATAAGCAACGGTTTTATTTTAGATACAATTTTGTTTAGGCCACACTATAAAAGCGTTGCCTATTATAGGTTAATTTAAAAAAAAAAAAAAGCAGCTATCAAATTTAATTAAAATAATTTTATTAAATGACTTATAATAAGATTCATTTGTATTCATTACATTAAATAATTCCACTACAAACAATAGTATATAAACTCTATTAAAATCTAAATATACCTAAACTCTATTTAAATATACAACCAATAACAACATCTACATTGAATCTCATTCCATGAATCTTGACAATATCTTGCCTAAACTTCCTAGTATCATTCCCATATACTTACAAATGCAATCCTTCAATATCATCCAAAACCACCAGAGTTTACTAAACGGCAACATACAATTCAAGATGCTAGGAATTGTCTTCATTTCTTCCTTGATACATTTTAAATTAAAAGCAGCTCACATGCCCCTACAAATTAAACACAAGAAAACAATTTTTACCTTTGATTGGACAAGAGAATTAACAAACTTGTGTCTAAACAAGCTTTTGATTGCAAAGTGGTGCAATAAGATATACCAAAATACTCACTAGTTTGTACCAATGCAAGTTTGATTAATCTAGGGGATAACTAGACCAAACACATTTGACAAAATATGTCACTTTGAAGAAATAAAACACATAAAAGATTCCGGAACATGAATAAGGTAAATACATATATACTGTAAAGAAATCCATCCAGTGAGAGTCGCGGTAAAACTTTTTAAATTCAACACTCACTAAATCATGCAATGACAATGTACCAAAAACAAAATCATGCATTGATAAATCAACAAAGTGATTTACTTATCATATAGATTTTTAGAGGTGAGACAATGCATGTATATGCTATAGTATAAAATTATTCATACCCACATAATTACTCTTCCTAGGTAAGCCTCATCCATCAAACACATAAACACACAAAATATATACTTTATCAATTCAAATTCTTAATCATTTGAAATCTTATAATTGGCAAAGGGTTAGGGTGAAAGAAATATTTTATTGCAATAATATTTTCACATAATCCTTCAAACTTTGTTTTCTTACTCAATTATGTTGTTGTGTTGTGGTTATAATTTGACATTAAGAGACTATTTTTTGAATCATTCCACATTCTATGTCATGAAAATATAATTAGTGAGTGAGAAATCGAGACAAACCTGCTTGCCATTTGCATCAATTACATGAATGCACTAGTCCACAAGAACAATATACAAAAATATATATTCCTTTCCTTTAAGGAAAATTTCCTATCCTAAACATACATTCTCCAGTTCTAGACATTGAATAAATGGAGCACTTCCATTTACTATTAGTGCCCTGTAACAAAGTAAAGACAACAACTTGTAGTAAATCCATATAAAATATATAAGTAAACAAGAGTTGAAATAACAGATTACATAAGCTTCAATCAACACGGGTTTTCAAAAAGTGTCATCTGGCTCCATAGTTTTTGTATCAAAAGTTTAATTAACACCGGTTTTCAAAAACATGAGGATATCGGCATGTCAAAGTAGCCTAATCAATAAAAAACTGATAAACAAAACAAAAACTCAGTACATGAACTACAAAAAACCAGAAATCAAACTCGGTTAAACAACGACATGTAGAAACCCCAAAATCACATGATAAATCACACTATCACAATGCCTACAATAAAATAAGAAGCGGTGACAACTTAGTACATATGCAAAGCAATAAACTAAAACATATATGATTAGGGTTTGTCTAAAATTGGGGGAACCTTAAAATTTATCATTAAAGGATCTTGGTATACTAAATGCTAGTAACTAAAGCAGTAATATAGTCGCAATTTATACAGTCGCAATTTATACAGTCGCAATTTAAAATCAAATTCAATATCCTAAATGTTTATATTAAAGCAAGATCCAGAACACAAGAATTGTGAAAAAGAGAAAGAACATGTAACACAAATGTAGTAGTGAAATTAAAGGAAGGGAGAAGGGAAATCATGAGTTACCTAGCAGAAATTTGTACTGTGGGAAACGAAGCACAAGCCGAAAATTGTGACCGCATCCACAACGAGGGTTTGAGCCATTAGTTAACTTTAAGTGTGATGAAGTTACAAAACAGCAGCGTCGCGGAGGAGGAATGACAAGGAGAAGCGATGGTGGCCTGGTCGCATCAGTATCTGCGGCGGCTCAGAAGTTAGAAGAGAGAAAGGGTTTCGCGTTTGTGTCTCTGAAATTTAATAAGAGAAGAGAGAATTGGGTTTTTATTTCACCTTTTATTTTAAAATAATTTTTAATTCAAAAACCTCTTTTTTGTTTCTTTTACATTCAAAAACCTACTTTTTTATTTATTTAATTTTATATTCTATTTTAATTTAATTTTAAAAAGAAAACAATTTTAGGGTGTGCCCTCTTTTATTTTATAGTATATACTAGACCCTTACCCGTGCGATGCATGGGTTTTATGCGCTATTTTACATTATAACGCGGAAAAATTATTTGTATAAGTTGAAATAATAATTATTATCAAAATTATAATAATAACAATAATAATAATAATAATAATAATAATAAAAATCATCTAAATATAATATATTGATGTAAATATGTGTTTATACATTTCGAAAAACTTCTCTATGCACCATGTATTTGAAATTACATTAGTATATTACAACAAATCAATAACCCAACAACTAAAGAAATCTAGAGTAAACTATCAACAAAATTCATACTAATCACTAAGTAAGAGAATACAAGAATATGTATGTACCCAAAAAAAAGAAAAAAGAATCCAAGAATAGGACTAAAATAATTAGAAAATTTCTTTAGCCAAAAAATAATAATTAGTTAGACAATTAATAAATTGACTGAGATTTTAATGTGGGTGATTATTTACAAAAAAAAAGAAAAAAACTTGAAAAGTAAAAAAAAAAAAAGTCCACCTAAAATCTTAATCAAATTTTAGTAGACAATGTGAAGAATATTATTTACAATAAAAACTTGAAAATTTACAAAAAAAAAAAAAAAAAAAAAACTTGAAAAGTCATATATATAAATGTTATTGATGTGAGTATATGAAGAGTACGCAATAATGACAATGATATAATAGATTTAATTGGATGTAATTGACTTATGTGGATTTGGGTTAGATTAATGGTACCACAACTATTTAGAAATTATATATATAGATTTATATTTATATTTTTAAAACAAGTTTTCATTTTAAAAAATATTTTATTTTTAAAAAATATATTTTTTAAATTGCTTCAAAAAAAGGTATATTATTTAAATATATTTTTTTAAAATATTTTGTTTTTAAAACAATTTTAGAGTGTATTTTACGTTCCTTTAGGCCACAGTTTTAATGTGTTGTTATACAACCTATAAGCAACAGTTCGAACAGGTGGTCTATAAAGAAAGGCAACGGTTTTATGTTGCAACACATAACAAACCGTTGACAGAAATAAACAACAACGGTTGTATATTACAACACGTAACAAGCCGTTGCCAAAAAGGAAATTTAATTGTCCACGCTTTGTTTACGGTTGCCTAAAACAAATAGCCAACACTTTTTTATGTGCGAACACCAAAAATGTAAAATGTTGGCAACCAGTGTAAAACCGTTGCCTCTACATTTTTAACCAACGCTTTTTCAGCCGATGCCTAAAATATCGTTGCCAAAGGTCAAAAATGTTGTAGTGGGGTAAGGTAAAAATCTGCATTTTGGGTACGAGCACGAGTATGGGTAATTACCCGCAAAACTGAACGGGTATGGGTACGGGTAGCTTAGTACCCACCCCGCCTCATACCTGCATAATATATATTTATTTATTTTATATATATTATTGTATAAATTATATATGTATATACAATTCTAAAAAAAATTATTTATAACATAATACAAACACTATGTGAATATGTCAACAAAGAAATTAACTTTAACATGAGGTTAGTAAAAATTTTGTTTATAATTTTGATGAGTCAACATTAAATTTTTTTAAAAAAATTAATTATATTATAACGATGTGATATTTTATAATTGGTCGATTTATTTTTAGTAAAATTGCGGGTAACGGGTATAGGTACCTAGGTACCTATAGAGTATGGGGACGGGTACAAAGGGTGTTACCCACGCGGGTATAGGGATGGGTACATGTATTTTTTTAAACTGTGGGTATGGGGATGGGTACTATAGTACCCTACCCATACCCTACTCATTGTCATCCCTAAACAAGAGACGAAAATAATGAAGAATTTATTATTTTTATCATTATTGACTAAAAATAAAATAATATGTTGTGTGAAAGGAGTTACTCATCCAAGTCCCACATCGAGTAGTTGGAAGAAATAAGAGGTAGAAAATTATTATAAATATGGAGAGTTAATTTGAGTTTTGTTCACCACAATAACTCTAGTCTTTGAGTGAATTGAGCTTGGGTAGTTGTGAGTCTTAAGATGAGGGTTTGCAATTTTTTTGTTCAAAAATTGTAGTCGAGAGGGTTTGCAATTTTAGTCTTTGTAAAAAATTTGATAGATTGCAATTTCGCCTCGTAAAAATTGCAGATTTAGTTTTATATTATTGCAGATTTGATAGTAAAATATTATTGTGAGTTGATTTTGTTTGATTTTATTTATTGGTTGAATATTCTGTTAGTTTTTATTTATTGCGTGGAGTTTTTTATTTCCTGGTTGCTTTCCCAACACAATATTTATTCATTCAAATTGATAAAATATATTAATACATTGATACAATACAAATTGACTAAAAAAAATAACAGGAGTTTGGATGATCATCCACATTAGACCAAAAGAAACCACGTGAGTTGGACACAACATTATTATCCAAAAAATAATAATTTAAAAAATTAATATCCAAAACTTTAAGCATTAGTTTTATGCATAACAATGCTATATATTTAATAGTTTATTTAAAAAACATGGCTATGATTTTTTTTTTTCTTCTAAGGATTTCATCTCACATATCTATTTTATTTTACAACATATATATATATATATATATGTGGGTTTTCTAATTTAAACTCACTTAAAAATATGAAAGTCTAAATTAACAATGTGCACCTTTTCAATTTGGACAAAAATATCCTTTTATTATCTTTAATAGTTAAAACTAGTGAATTGAAGGTTAGTTTTGTAAGTTTCAATAATGTGCACCCACTTCGTTAATTTACACCCACAATTATAATCAATTTTATCTATTTGTTTTTTAAACAAAAAGAATTACAACTGGAGTATTTTTTAATTTTATGTAAATCGATGTTACTTACTAGTGGATATTATCCTGCATATTCATCTTTGTGGCTTAATTTAAGCAATTGATAATGCACGTGTGAACTACATTTTGTTTAATACATCCTCCTCCGATCCTTAATATAAAAAATTGATGTATCTAGAATATATGATAGATTAAATGCATTCATTTTTTAATGTATCTAAAAAGTCAATTTCTTATATTAAGGACTAGAGCCGAGTATGCGGGCTAGTCTGCCCCATTTAACCCGCCCCGCATAAACCCGCATATTAAACGGGGCGAACAAGCCCGTCGGCAAATATAAACGAGTTATAATATTAAGCCCGAGTCCGGTAAATAAAAAATCATTTTTTTCAAAAAATAAACTAAATTAGTAAAATATTGATATAATGAAAGCTTACAAAATTATATTATTAATAATTTTATGTTATAACATATAAATCATAACTAACAAATAAAAATAAATAAAGTTTGTGATATCATTGAGTTTATCTATCTTATCTTTGTAAGTAATACAACTAAAATCAAATTCAACTGATTCTTATCGTCATTTTTGTACCGTCCATTTTAGTGAGAAAAACTTTCTACATGTACCCAAAAAAACATAAAAAGATTAACAGATTCAACTTAACTAAATCACATCAAGGTAACCAAATTATTCAAAACATAATAGCGGAAAATATCCCCAAGAAAAATAACTACCCATTTGGACATGTATCTTTTTAAATACTAGCAAATGTATATACAGCTAAGACAAAGTAAAAGATATTGAAAAAGAACAAAAGATTATAAGTAGAAGAACATCCTGAATCCTGATGTTTTGTGTTGTTGTCTACTTGATTAAAATTGGAGTGTGTTGTTACTTTTTATAATTAGGGTTTAGACTAAGTCTTTTTTTTTTTGTTAAAAAAGTTGAATTTGGACATGGACCAAGTTATTTATATCTGATAAATTTTGTAATTAATTATATAAAAAAGAAGACGAGCCACGGGCTAACCCACGAACCCGCGGATTTAACCCGCATAACCCGCGGTTTTAACGGTCCAACCCACATGGGCAAAAATGTAAACGGGCCAAAAAAATTTGGTCTTAAGTCTGTGCGGGCTGCGGGTTAAACGGGTCGACCCGCAGACCTTGGTCCGTATACCCGGCTCTATTAAGGACAAGAGGGAGAAATCAAAATCATCAAAAAAGGAATTACTCCGATTAAAATCACTAATTCTAATTTTACAGTGAATGAGAAATAATAGTGTCAATGATTTTTTTTTACAACCATAATAGGAGAAATAGATAGATTAATTGAGATAGTAGGGAGAAATAATACTAAGAAGCCAAACAACCAAAGACAAGACAATTATGTTTACATGAACACCCACCAAATGGAACACGCTTAACATTTTCCTATATATATATATATATATATATATATATATATATATATATATATATATATATATATATATATATATATATATATGTGGGGTTTTCTAACTTAGACCCTAGTTAGGTCTAAGTTAGCAAGGTACACCTTTTCAATTGGACCAAAATACCCATTCTTTTTAATTAATTAACCAAAATACCCATTAATAGACGCGGATCCAGTGTCGCGCGCGTACCGAAGGACCATGGTTACAGACCGTTGATTTCCATCAGACAGCCAAGATCTGATCTCATCAAGACTGTCTGATCAATCCGACAGCCCAGATCATCCTGATCCATCAGATTCCAGCGCGTGCGCCACACTGGATTACACCCTGGAGAGAGAAAAATTTGCTTTTTAAAAGTAGGACACGTGTCACACAATGGTTGGCTGGACGTGATTTTTGTTCATTTAATACTTTGAACTCAATTATTTCGTTGTAAATTAATTATTTTTTTTTTTATACCAAAATTCATAATTTTTTTTTTCTACAAATAGAGACTTGGTTCGTTTGATTTGGACACCGAAAAAAAAATGCAATTTTTCACTACCTTAATCTCATTTTTTGTCTACTAAATACGTTATTTGTGTGTTGTAATTTAACACGCACCACTCAACCAACTCACTGTAACCATTATACCAGGAAAATAGTAGATAATATTCTGGAACTTTTGGTATATTTTATGAAATTTTTGGAGACCTGAAACTATTTTTAGTTAATTAAATGAGATAAAACGGTAATTAAAAACTAATGTTTGCTTCTGAAACCATTTTACCGGTAGAACGGTTGCACATAGTTGTATTCTGAAACCATTTTACTGGTAGAATGGTTTCAATGAGTAATTTATTAATTGTGTTTGCTTTTGAAACCATTTATCTGGTACAATGGTTTCAGAGAGTTGTAATCTGAAACCATTTTGCTGGTAGAATGGTTTCAGTAAGTTGATTATTAGTTATTTGCTTCTGAAACCATTTAGCTTGTAGAATGGTTGCACATAGTTGTACTCTGAAACTATTTTACTGGTAGAATGGTTTCAGTGAGTAATTTATTAATTGTGTTTGCTTCTGAAACCATTTAGCTGGTAGAATGGTTTCAGAGATTTGTACTCTGAAACCATTTTCCTGGTAGAATGGTTTCAGTGAGTTGATGTAAGGTAGTGAAAAATGAGATTAAGGTAGTGAAAAATAGGGTTTTTTTTTCTGTGTCCAAATTAAACGAACCAAGTCTCTATTTGTAGAGAAAAAAAAATTATGAATTTTGGTATAAAAAAAAAATAAAAAATTAATTTACAACGAAATAATTGAGTTCAAAGTATTAAATGGAAAAAAATCACGCCCAGCCAATCAGACAGCGACACGTGTCCTGCTTTTAAAAAGTAGATTCTTCTCTCTCCAGGGTGTAATCCAGTGTGGTGCACGCGCTGGAATCTGATGGATTCGGATGATCTAGGCTGTCTGATTGATCAGACAGTCTTGATGAGATCATATCTTGGCTGTCTGATGGAAATCAACGGCCTGTAACCATGGTCCTGCGGTACGCGCGCGACACTGGATCCGCGTCCATTGATGGTAATTTGGTTAATTAATTAAAAAGAATGGGTATTTTGGTCCAACTGAAAAGGTGCACTTTGCTAATTTAGACCCAACTGGGTCTAAATTAGCAGCCCCCTATATATATATATATATATATATATATATAGGTAACGATAGGTAACTCTATGAATATAACAACAAATTATGAGTGCAGCTTTTCAAAACAAGATTACAAGATTTTTCATATTCCCCACAAACTAGAGAAAAAATGGCTGGTGTATAGACATCTCATGCATTTATTAATAATGCCGCACAAGATTACAAGGCAATAGGATATGGTTTAAAAACCAAACCAACTAAAACAAATTTATGGTTCAATTCAGTTTCTAGACTAGTTTTTATGAAAATCTGTTTTCCAAATATGGTACTAGGTTTAAAATTTTGGTCCAAAATGGGCAGGTTCAGTTTCTTATTTATTTTTTTTATGAAATGGTTTAGGCATTTAAAATTTGGAAAATGTTTTGCTAGAGGTGTGGTTAGGGGTAGAGAATTTCTTTTGGCACCTCCAGAGTTTTCTTGCGCGTGCTAAAAAATTACGAAAATATCCCTTCCTAAACTCACTACTTAAGTAGCAGACGTATAAAATCGAGAAAATTTTCATGTTAGGGGGTACTTTTTTTATCAAACTTCTCATTTTAAACAACTTACGTAGCGAACTTCAATGATTGACATGTAAAATTTTGAAAATTTCATGTTAGGGAGTTTTTTTTTTTCAAATTTTTTATTTTTATAACGTCTGCTACTTAAGTAGCGGATGGGTATAATGAGAAGAGCGTGCGAAAAGTACAGTGAAAGCCAAAAGAATGAAGGTGTGAAAACACAAGAAGGGTGGGGGGGGTTGAATTGTGTTTTAGCTAAGTTAAAACTTTTTCAAAGTTCTTAACTTAACTACGTTAGCAGCGGATAAGTAACACAAATAATAACCAGATAGAGAGAGAGAGAGAGAGAAAGCACACAAGCAATTTTATACTGGTTCCTCTCACAAAACGAGAGTAGTCCAGTCCCCTTGCACTTCCAAGGGAGTTCACTATAATCACACAAGATTACAAATGCTCAAGCACACAAGCAAGAGACTTCACCACAATGCTCAAGCACACAAGCTTAAGACTTCACACTTAAGCACACAAGCTTAAGTTTCCTCAACTATTAGAAATAGTAAAATAGATGAAAGTATACAATTGCTCTTAGAAGAACCTAAACGAGAGCAAATACAATGAATACAAAGTATTTGAACTACAAGTGCAAAAACACTAGATCAGAGGTTCAGAGCTTGTATACACAGAATTCAGAGTTTGTTCAGCGCGTGTTAAATCCTTGATAATCTTAATAATAATACAACTGATCCTTCTAGTATATATAGCTAGAAAAGAGTCGTTGCAGAAATGACCGTTGAAGTAGATAGCCTTTTGTCTTCAAGCAGCTTGTCTTGATGCAGTTGGTTGTTTCTAAAACTGAGTAAGAGTTTCAGACACTTTGACCATGTGCAGAGAAGACTTTCCTTATTCAGCTAACAAGTCTGATGACCCACGTTCTCAAGAGTGGACAGACAAAATGAGAGTAACTGTTCTGATCAAGCTTGAAAGGTCCTTTTCTTCATTGGTAGAAGAGTTGACTTGCAAAAGAGAATCTTCACAGACTTCAAGAAGATCTTCAGAGGTTGATGAAGCTTTAGACACTTAAGAAGTTCTGACGACTTCATCATCTGAAGGTTGTAACTTCTGAAGTTCAACATCTTCTGAGCGCTTGTAAACTTCTGAAAACTTATCTTCTGAGCTTCACTCAGAGCTTGTCTGAAGCTAATATCTGCACACTTAAATTAAATTTTTAGTCCTTCCAATTGTTTATTAATACTTTGTTATCATAAAAACCTTAATAGATTTAGGTGCAAACATTTTTAAATCAATTTTGT